>NC_135239.1:75448397-76073397 GCF_051348905.1 Ranitomeya variabilis | reverse complement strand
ATTGGTCTGTTCTTTTATTCCTTTCAACAGCTCTGCTGCGTTGTGAGCTTTATCACCTAAACAGATGAGCTTCAGCAGAGCATGCTGCCGCTTCGCAAAGGCAGTGCTGCAGAGCTCCCAACTGGGGAGTGATGGAAAGTCTGCTTCAGCTGATGATGAGGAGACAAAGGAACTGGAATATTGATGGAAGTTGGGCCCGCTATTCTTGGTGTGGGTAAGATGTGTTCCAGCCTCTTACTGTGTCCCAAACTTCACCAGGTTCACTCAGTATGCTGTCAGGGAAATGTAGCTTCCCTGTCCACAAGAATTTGTCCACGGGCCTGTGGTTAGGTGGACCTTCCCCTTTGACTACGTTGGCCAGAGCATGGCTTATATTATATTGTGTAACACGTGCTTATGTGAGGATGGCATACCAGGAAAAATTAGTGGTGGCTGGGAATCAAGTGCCATTGGTCTGCACCACCAAGAGATCCGGGAAAGACTTAGTACCCAGAAGCCGAAACAGCAACATTGCCAGGGTTAGCAATTTGGCAATGTGGCTGTTTATTGTCTGGGCCTGTGGGCGGGTGGATTTTTCTACTTCCTGTGAAACATCTGGGGCAGGGACAAATGAATGCTGTGCTGAGACAACGAACTGGATGTGGTTGCTGACTTTTGCGTCTGTGCAAATGCAGGTTGTAGGCAGGAGACATCAGCGTCTGCTTCATGGACAGCAGTTTGGGAAGGCCATAACACAGGGGAAAGGGCAGTGGTTCACTCTCAGATACAGATATTGTACTTCTGCCCACCTACTGGGCTGCTTGGCTGCCATGTGCTTCTGCATGCTGGTAGTGCTCAGGTTGGCAGTGTTCTTGCCTCTTCTCAGATTATGGCAGATGCTGCAAATTACAGTTGTTTTCAGAAAAAAACTGCCATACAGGGGAACTAAGCATTCTTGGCCTGTTATCTAGCTGAGTGGGGGGCTCTGTGGAACAGTTGACCTTATTCTCCCTCTGATTAAACCTCTTCTTGCCTGTTTTTGTGCTACAGATCCATCCCTCTCTGTACTGCTGTGATTGCTATGCATGCCACTGTGGTACGTTAGATCAGTGGATGGACTCCAAAATTTGTTGTGTAATTTCTCCTGAGGATGCCGATACCCGATATGAGGAAGAAAACCACTGCTTTGGTGCACGGAAGAGCTCTGAACGAAGGAGCACCATGCTGGAACAATTGGCAGATGCTTTGTTGCGTTTGGAGAGCCCCTAATGTGCCTAAACAGTGAAAATCCAACACAAGTGAGACAATTTTAGAAACTATAGCAAAGAAGAAAAAAAATTAAAACATTTTCAGCTCACCAATTGAAAGGATCCTCTATGGCAACTTGTGCACATCAGAGCAGTCTGCTGGTGGACCAGATGGTAAGCATGGGCACCACAATGTGTTTAATCCTTGTAAAGCTCCCTTTGTGCAATCCTCGGTAGGGAAAACAGTTTTATTGCAGATTCTGGAGTTATCTCCTCAGTGTAGAGATGGTCTCCTGGCTGCTTATTCCAGGTTGAACTGTAATCTAGTTTAACTTCGTTGGGATTGCCTTATTTCTGAGAGATGTAAGGAAATGCTCCTTGCAATTTCATCCAGCTTTGCGCATTTCTTGCCTTCTGAGGAAAACCTGTGGGTCCACATCCAGTGTACGGAGCAGCCCAGGTCCAGGCAGAGACAAACAATCAAAAGTGGTGAATCCAGCGCTCGAAAAAGGAAGTATTTGTTAGTTTAAAATTTCAAAAATGTATTAGATACATGTTAAAAGAAGTCTAATGTGCAGACGGCCAGAACTAACATTAGTTAGCCATATGTAGCATAAACGCGTCTACGCGTTTCAGCATAAAGCCTTACTCATGCATACAAGATAAAGGTCACAGTATGCTTTAAAAAGCAATGTAATGGGGTGGAGTTAAGAGAAAATTGTCTGGGGAATTAACCCCGACTAGTTCGTGAAAAAACATACCCATACTTAAAAACTACTGACATACAATAACAATATGTGCACCAGAGGAAAAACTATCAAAAAATAAATAAACAATATAGCCGGAAAACCCAAATAAACATTTACATTGTAGATATTGTTTTACTTTGAAGATTCATTTATATTGGAGAATAAGATCTTGTCTTATATTGAGGCCCTTTGGAGCTCATGTACCTAACTTGAAGACCCAGAACGATTCACGGTTCAGGATATTTCTCCTTAAATCACCTCCCCTGGATGTTTTACAAACCTTCTCAATGCCCCTAAATTTGAGGGCACTAATATCTCTATTGTGTATGGAGACAAAGTGTTTAGAGACTGCAGATAGATTAAATGCTCCTGGGTTTAATGTATCCGACATGGCATCTTATTCTTTTTATCAACGGTCCGACAGTGCAACCCACATATTGATCTTTGCACAGGGTACACTCAATCAGATAAATTACGCCAGGAGTATTGCAGTTCAGGGCCGGACTGGCCATCGGACAGTTCTGGCAAATGCCAGAAGGGCCGGTGGCCATTGTGGGCTGTTCGCCAGCACTGACTCCCCCAACGCCGCCGACTCACCCCCCCACCGACTCACCCCCCCGCCAGTGCCGCCGCATCCAACTATACCGGCGTCTATGATGCCAGTACAGGTGAATGCAATGATGGAGGAGAGAGTGTCTGCTGATGCTCTCTCTCTCATCATTCCCCACTCTGCCTGGCGCTGACACTGCGGGTGCGCGATGATGTCATATCATCACGCACCTGCTGTGTGACCGGGCAGACTGCAGCTGCTGAGACCGGAGCCAGGAGCAGTGCTGGGCATGAGGAGAGGTGAGTGTTTTTTTTAAAAATATATCACTGAGTGATAACTGGATTGTGGGGCTATTGGGGGGCTGCGTTACATTCTAGGGGGATGTGCTGCATTATATTCTATGGGGAGGGCTGTATTACATTCTATGTGGTGTTGTACTATATTCTATTGAGGGGCTACATTATATTCTATGGGGGGCTGCATTATGCTCTATGAGGGGGCTACCATATATTATATATGCAGGGGCTGCATTATGCTAAATGAGGGGCTGCATTATATTCTCTGGGGGGTTACATTATACTCAGGGGGCTAAAATATATTCTGTGGGGTGGCTGCATTATACTCTGGGGTGGCATCATTATACTATATGTGGGCTGCATTATACTGTATCGAGGACTATGGGGAATACATTATACTATATGAAGAACTATGGGTTGCATTATACTATGGAAAGTGAATTGTACTACATAGATCACAATGGCGGGGCATTATACTATATGTAGCATTATGAGGAATGTATTATACTATTTGGAGGACAGAGGACTGTATTATACTATTTGGAGGACTGAGGAGTGTATTATACTATATGGAGGAATTGCAGTGTATTTTAATATATGGAGGTCTATGAGGAGTGTATAATACTATAGTATACATATAGTATTATATGGAGGACTGAGAAGTGTATTATACTATATGGAGGACTGAGGAGTGTATTATACTATATGGAGGACTGAGGAGTGTATTATACTATATGGAGGACTGAGATGCACATTATAATATATGGAGGACTATGGGGTGTATTATACTAAACAAGCAAAATGCTGCCTATTCATCGAGTGATTGGATTGTTTATGTGGGAACAGAAATCCTTGTTCTCAGCAGCACATTGCTGGTGTAAACTGAAGATGTGCTGCTGATAACATGATACTGTATGGGGACAGATTGATCTACCATAATTGTGATTGTTCTGTTCCCTTCATTCTTTCTCAGTTGGTGTAAAGAGGCCGGGAAACAAGCGAACGACTTCACTATTGTCGATCACACTCGTTTAGTGGCCTGAGATCAGTGCATGTAAATGCAGCAGAAATTCTTCATAGGGAGACCAGGCAAGGATGATGACAGTTGTAGTTAGCACCTGGCGCCTGGGAATAGCGCTAACTCTATTGCTTTTCCCAGCCGCCAGAGCATTTAATTCTGGTATGTGTAATGATTTTTAGGGTTGATGTCAGCTGCGTAATGTCAACTGCTATCAATCCCTGGTGTAAGTAATGGAGAGGTGTCTATCAGACATCCCCACTACTAGCCCAGACCTGGCGAGACCCAGCGACTCTGAAGAGCGGTGACGGTAGTAACAATACCGCTCTTCACAGTCGTCGAGCTCAGCGCAAGCCCGGAATATCTGAAGAGTGGTGATGTTACTGATGTCACCGCTCTTCAGAGTCACCGGGTTTCGTGCTGCGCAGCGGAACCAAAAGTGGCTGTAGGCAAAGTTTATGGAGCATCAGAATGAGGTTCCATAGCCTTTGGTCGTCTCAATCCCTTCATTATCTATAAGATCCAGTTATGTAGGTAAAGTAGCAGCTTTTCTTGGTACTGCAACTAAAAGCAACAAATAGGACTGAGCTGTAATGCTGAATATAGCTGTGATTATATGTTATATAGTCGTGTTACACTCCCCTCACTTCTTGTAACCTACAAGTGTACAAAGATATTATACAGTCACTAGGGTTGAGCGACTTTTACTTTTTCCGGATCGAGTCGGGTTTCGCGAAACCCGACTTTGTCAAAAGTCGGGTCGGGTGAAATCGGACGATTATTGCGAAAAGTCGGGGATCCGACCGAAACAAGAAAACAATACAAGTCAATGGAGAATCAAAGTCGGCAGTGAGTGGAGGACAGGAAAACACCAACAGAGCCCATTTTAATGCCAAAAACATCAATTCTTGTTACTTAAGCTTGTCAATCTTAATTTACCTTATAATAATAGTTAGCCATTGAAAATTTGGGGGTCATTTGGCAACAGTTGTGGGGGGAGTAGGGCTGGCTCAAGTTTTTCGTGGGCCCAGGAAACGCGGACTACGTCACGGCGGTGGAGCAGGGAGAGGTAAGTATTTCAACTTTGCAAGTGCTGTGATCCTGAGCAAGCAGGGGGCACACTCGTTCGCATTGCCACTGGCACAGGGCCCCTCAAAGTACAGCGTTGTGATTGACGGCGGGGGCGCCTCCCACTGACAGAGACACTTTTGCGTACTATGAGGGGCCCTGTGCCAGTGACGTCGCCAACGAGTATGCCCCCCCACCTGTTGAAGGAACCTGCACTTTCATCTGCATCTTCCTCTTTGTCCCAGTGTAAGGTGGTATAGTATGCGGGAAGGGGAACCAGACTTTCTGCAGGGTCAGATACTGGCTATGTAGAGTGCAAGGGGAATGTAGTGGTCTGGGTCAATGTACCGGCAGACTCATCTAGCAGTGGCTGGGCAATGGGCAGGATGAGGAGGAAACACAGATATAGGCCCAAAGAATAAAGTAGGCTAAATGCAGTTCAAAATTGGTAACAGGAGTAAACAGGCAGCACTGCTTTGTTCAGTGGAGGAGAACAGCAAGGAGCGGCAGACACCATTAGTAGGCCCAACCAAACCAGTAGGCCAAATGCAGTTTTAAAATTCCTATAGGCCGAAAGCCTGAAGATTGAAGCTCAGGAGAAAAACACAGGAGAATACCAAGGAGCGGCAGACACCGTTAGTAGGCCCAACCAAACTAGTAGGCCAAATGCACTTTAATATGTGATATCAGCTGCAAATTGAGGCTCTGCTTTGTGCAGTGAAGGACAGCTGTATTAAGTGGCGAAGACAGACACAGGTAGTAGGCCTAAATTAAAAAAGTTGGCTCAATGCAGTTTAAAATTGGTTACAGGGGTACACAGGCGGCAGAGCGCTGTTAAGCGGAGGACGATTGTCAGGACTGGAGTGGCCCAGACAAACTTAGTAGGCCTAAAATAAAAAAGTATGCGCAATGCAGTTAAAAATGGGTAACAGGGGTACACAGGCAGCATTGTTTTGTTAGGTGGAGGACGATTGCTAGGAGTGGCACAGACAGACTTACTAGGCCTAAAATGAAAAAGTTGGCTCAATGCAGTTTAAAATGGGTAACAGGGATACACAGGAGCACTGGTTTGGTCAGCGGAGGACGATTGCTAGGAGTGGCGCAGACAGACTTACTAGGCCTAAAATAAAAAAGTTGGCTCAATGCAGTTCTAAACTGGTAACAAGAGTAAACTTGTGGCCCTGCTTTGTTCGGTGGAGGACAACTGGAATAAGTGGCTGACACAGTACGTTGGCCTAAATAGTAAAGCGGGCTAAATGTCTGCAAAAAAATGTTCGTAAATAAACAGGTGGCAAAGCAACGTACAGGGGTGGGTTCCTCTGCTGAGTACCAGATAGTGGTAGTTCGCGCACAGTATTCACAGGTCGAAATGGTCCCTGTATATATTTACTATCATCTCTCAATTTGTATTGGCAGTGCCATTGAAGGATTTGACAGCACTGACTAAACAGCGGTGGAGCACTGTTTGAGCTGGGGGGGACACTCTCTAGTGGGCGGCGGTACTGGCCCAGGGCCCCTCATATTACGACGGTGTGTCTGACCTTGGGTGTGCACCCCCACCGCCAAAGACACTTAATTGTACTATGAGGGACCCTGTGCCAGTGCCGTCGGCCAAAAGTGGGCACACCCACCTGTCCAGGCAAACGGCACTCGCACGGGTGCTTGCGCCAAGTGGTGACCACGGGCCCGTGGGGGGAGTCAGCCCATTTAGGGAGGTGTTAAAAATGGCCTATGGTGGATATTCAGCAGCAGCAAATGGAGGAATTGGAGCAGTCAGTAAGAGGAGTCCAAAAGCAAGACCTTTTTAAAGGAAAGCTTCGTGTCAGCAGGGGAAGGTGGGGCAAAAGAATTTAAAATCCATGATTGGTTCATTTTAATGAAGGTTAGATCATCAACATTTTGGGTAGCCAGACATGTCCTTTTTTCGGTCAGTATTGAACCAGCAGCACTGAAGACTCTTTCTGATAGCACACTGGCAGCAGGGCAAGCGAGCTCCTGTAATGCATTTTCTGCCAATTCAGGCCAGGTGTCTAGTTTAGATGCCCAGTAATCAAAGGGGAATGACATGTGAGGGAGAACATCGATAAGGGAGGAAAAGTAGTTTGTAACCATACTGGACAAATGCTGTCTCCTGTCACTTTGAATCGATGCAGCTGTCCCTGTCGTGTCAGCGGTCATTGAAAAATCACTCCACAACCTTGTCATAAAACCCCTCTGTCCAATGCCACTTCGGATTTCTGCACCGCTGGCACCTCTGCCATGTTGCCCCCTACGGCTCGTGTGAGAACCATCATCGCCGCTGTGTGCTGGGAATTGCAGAACCAAACGGTCTACAAGAGTTGCTTGTTTGGTAGCCAATATTTGCTCTAGGTTCTCATGTGGCATGATATTTTGCAATTTTCCTTTGTAGCATGGATCCAGTAGGCAGGCCAACCAGTAATCGTCATCGGTCATCATTTTGACAATGTGGAGGTCCCTTTTTAGGATACACAAGGCATACTCAGCCATGTGGGCCAATGTTCCAGGTGTCAATACACTGCTTGTGCTGGGTTGAGGAGCACTTTCTTGCAAATTTGCATCACAAGTGTCCCGCAAGAAACCTGTACCAGACCTTGCAACGGCACCAGTTTCTATTGCCCCCTGAGAAGCTCCCTCCTCCCATACATATTCATCCCCATCATCCTCCTCCTCATCCTCTTCGTCCGCCACCTCGTCCTGGACAGTTCCATGACCAGACAATGGCTGACTGTCATCAAGGCTTCCCTCCTCCTCGGCTGCAGACGCCTGCTCCTTAATGTGCGTCAAACTTTGCATCAGCAGATGCATAAATGGGATGCTCATGCCTATGATGGCGTCGTCTGCACTTACCAGCCATGTGCATTCCTCAAAACACTGAAGGACTTGACAGAGGTCTTGTAGCTTCGACCACTGCACACCAGACAACTCCATGTCTGCCATCCAACTGCCTGCCCGTGTATGTGTATCCTCCCACAAATAAATGACAGCACGCCTCTGTTCACACAGCCTCTGAACCATGTGCAGTGTGGAGTTCCACCTTGTTGCAACATCTATAATTAGGCGTTGCTGTGGAAGATTTAATGATCGCTGATGATTAAGCATAAGGCTGGAGTGTACGGGCGACCGGCGGATGTGCGAACAAAGTTTTCGCACCTTCAGGAGCAGGGCTGGTAACTCCGGATAATTTTTCAGGAAGCACTGCACCACCAGGTTCAAAGTGTGAGCCAAGCAAGGTACAGTGCCTACAAGTAGTATTCAACCCCCTGCAGATTTAGCAGGTTTACACATTTGGAATTAAATTGGCATTGTGACATTTGGACTGTAGATCAGCCTGGAAGTGTGAAATGCACTGCAGCAAAACAGAATGTTATTTCTTTGTTTATTTTTTTTTAAATTGGGAAAAGTCTTTTCAGAGGGTCATTTATTATTCAACCCCTCAACCCACCAGAATTCTGTTTGGTTCCCCTAAAGTATTAAGAAGTAGTTCAGGCACAAAGAACAATGAGATTCACATGTTTGGATTAATTATCTCTTTTTCCAGCCTTTTCTGACTATTTAAGACCCTCCCCAAACTTGTGAACAGCACTCATACATGGTCAACATGGGAAAGACAAAGGAGCATTCCAAGGCCATCAGAGACAAGATCGTGGAGGGTCACAAGGCTGGCAAGGGGTACAAAACCCTTTCCAAGGAGTTGGGCCTGCCTGTCTCCACTGTTGGGAGCATCATCCGGAAGTGGAAGGCTTATGGAACTACTGTTAGCCTTCCACGGCCTGGACAGCCTTTGAAAGTTTCCTCCCGTGCCGAGGCCAGGCTTGTCCGAAGAGTCAAGGCTAACCCAAGGACAACAAGGAAGGAGCTCCGGGAAGATCTCATGGCAGTGGGGACATTGGTTTCAGTCAATACCATAAGTAACGTACTCCACCGCAATGGTCTCCATTCCAGACGAGCCCGTAAGGTACCTTTACTTTCAAAGCGTCATGTCAAGGCTCGTCTACAGTTTGCTCATGATCACTTGGAGGACTCTGAGACTGACTGGTTCAAGGTTCTCTGGTCTGATGAGACCAAGATCGAGATCTTTGGTGCCAACCACACACGTGACGTTTGGAGACTGGATGGCACTGCATACGACCCCAAGAATACCATCCCTACAGTCAAGCATGGTGGTGGCTGCATCATGCTGTGGGGCTGTTTCTCAGCCAAGGGGCCTGGCCATCTGGTCCGCATCCATGAGAAGATGGAAAGCACGGCCTACCTGGAGATTTTGGCCAAGAACCTCCGCTCCTCCATCAAGGATTTTAAGATGGGTCGTCATTTCATCTTCCAACAAAACAACGACCCAAAGCACACAGCCAAGAAAACCAAGGCCTGGTTCAAGAGGCAAAAAATCAAGGTGTTGCAGTGGCCTAGTCAGTCTCCTGACCTTAACCCAATTGAAAACTTGTGGAAGGAGCTCAAGATTAAAGTCCACATGAGACACCCAAAGAACCTGGATAACTTGGAGAAGATCTGCATGGAGGAGTGGGCCAAGATAACTCCAGAGACCTGTGCCGGCCTGATCAGGTCTTATAAAAGACGATTATTAGCTGTAATTGCAAACAAAGGTTATTCCACAAAATATTAAACCTAGGGGTTGAATAATAATTGACCCACACTTTTATGTTTAAAATTTATAAAAATTTAACTGAGCAACAAAACTTTTTGGTTTGTAAGATTTATGCATCTGTTAATAAATCCTGCTCTTGTTTGAAGTTTGAAGGCTCTAACTTATTTGCATCTTATTAAACCTGCTAAATCTGCAGGGGGTTGAATACTACTTGTAGGCACTGTATGTGTTTAAGTTGTGAAAGGGCTATGGCAGCCATAAAATTCCTTCCGTTATTACTGACTACCTTGCCTGCCTCAAGATGTACACTGCCCAGCCATGACTCACTTTCTTGCTGCAAGAACTCGGCCAGTACTTCCGCGGTGTGTCTGTTGTCGCCCAAACACTTCATTTCCAACACAGCCTGCTGACGCTTACCACTAGCTGTTCCATAATGAGACACCTCGTGTGCAACACTGGCAGCTGCGGATGGAGTTGCCAGGCGACTGCGCTCTGTGGACGAGCTGTTGCTTCTGGAGGAGGAGGAGGGGTGTCGAACGCCTACAGCCAACTGTTTCCTAGACCGTGGGCTAGGCAGAACTGTCCCACTATGGCTGTCCCCTGTGGACCCTGCATCCACCACATTAACCCAGTGCGCCGTGATGGACACGTAACGTCCGTGGCCATGCCTACTGGTCCATGCATCTGTGGTGAGGTGCACCTTTCCATTGACAGACTGCCTCAGTGCATGGACAATGCGGTCTTTGACATGCTGGTGGAGGGCTGGGATGGCTTTTCTCGCAAAGAAGTGGCGACTGGGTAGGTCATAGCGTGGTACTGCGTAGGCCATCAGGTCTTTGAAAGCTTTGCTTTCGACCAACTGGTAGGGCATCATCTCTAACGAGATTAATCTGGCAATGTGGGCATTCAAACCCTGTGTAAGCGGATGAGAGGATGAGTACTTTCTTTTCCTCACGAGAGTCTCTTCTAGGGTGAGCTGGACAGGAGACCTGCAGATGGTGGAACTAGCGGTGGTGGTCATGGTGGACATGGCGGATTGAGAGACAGTTGGTGATGTTGGCCTACATACAGTGCTTCCTACCAATAACCTTCTGATTCCCTGCCTGCTTTGGCCTTGCGACGATCCCTCCACATTTGCTGCTGGTGGTGTCCGAACCAGTGGGCTTACAGTGAGGGAAGCAATGTGGTGTTGCTGACTACCTTCATTCTGACCAGGTGCACCAACGGTACAGGACGTTTGGTAATTAGTCCAGGCTTGCAAGTGCATGCTGGTTAAATGTCTACGCATGCACATTGTATTTAAATTTTGAAGAATCTTCCCTCTGCTAAAGGTCTTTGAGCATTTCTTACAGATCACTTTAGACTGATCATTGGGATCTTGGTCAAAAAAATGCCTCACTGCACTCTTCCTACTATGGAATTCCTTTCCAGGCATTGCACGCTGTGCAACTTTCAGTGGTTGGCCACGCTGTCCTAAAGCTGTTTTTGTCACACGTTTTGGGCCTGAAACGGGCCTGGCTGTTATGATCCTTAGTGGCTGAGGATCACGAATAGACCAGCAAGTGAATAAACTAAGGACAAGCTCTAGGGAGATGGTAAATGGACTGATCGCAAATCTGAACCTATCCAACACAAATAGAGGTAGCCGGTGAACGTGCCTAAATAATTCCTAGACGTCTCGAGCCAGCCTGAGGAACTAGCTACCCCTAAAGAGAAAGAAAGACCTCGCTTGCCTCCAGAGAAATAATCCCCAAAGATATAGAAGCCCCCAACAAATATTAAATGTGAAGTAAGAAGAAGGCACATACGTAGGGATGAAATCAGATTCAGCAAAAGAGGCCCACTAGTACTAGAAAGCAGAAAATAGAGCAGGGGTCTATGCGATCAATAAAAAACCCTTACAAAATATCCATCCTGAGATTTCAAGAACCCACACACCAACTAACGGAGTGTGGGGAGAAACTCAGCCCACTAGAGCATCCAGCAAGCGAGGGAATCACATTTTAGCAAGCTGGAACAGAAAACATGATAAACACTGCTGATCAAAAAATGAGCAAACAAAACTTAGCTTATCCTGGATGGACTGGGAGCAAGGTAGTCAGAAGGAATCTGAGTAGCACTGATTACATCGACAGCCGGCAACAAGTGAAAGTAAAACAGAGCTATATAGGAACCTCCCAGAGGATAACGAACCAACTGATAGCCAGAGACCAGCAGGATAACAAACAAAGCCACCAGGGGGAGCCCAAAGCAAAAGTCACACCATACCACCAGTGACCACAAGAGGGAGCCTGAAAACAGAGTTCACAACAGTACCCCCACTTAAGGAGGGGTCACTGAACCCTCATGAAAACCCCCAGGGCGATCAGGATGAGCCACATGGAAGGCACAAACCAAATCGGCCGCATGAACATCAGAGGCGACAACCCAAGAATTATCCTCCTGACCATAGCCCTTCCACTTGACCAAATACTGGAGCCTCCGTCTAGAAACACGAGAATCCAAGATCTTCTCCACCACTTATTCCAATTCTCCCTCAACCAGCACCGGGGCAGGAGGCTCAACCGGAGGAACCACAGGTACCACATACCTCCGCAACAATGAGCGATGGAACACATTATGAATAGCAAATGATGCCGGGAGGTCCAGACGGAATGACACAGGGCCAAGGACTTCCAGAATTTTATAAGGACCGATAAACCGAGGCTTGAACTTAGGAGAGGAGTAGTGTTGAGCATTCCGATACCGCAAGTATCGGGTATCGGCCGATACTTGCGGTATCGGAATTCCGATACCGGGATTCCGATACTTGCCGCGTATCGGATACCGGAATCGGAAGTTCCAAGATTCAAAATGCAGAAATTCAGCCAATGAGAATGATTCCAAGTGTGGGCACATCCTGTTTAGCATGGAGGGCATGAAACTACTG
Source organism: Ranitomeya variabilis (assembly GCF_051348905.1). Lineage (NCBI taxonomy): Eukaryota > Metazoa > Chordata > Amphibia > Anura > Dendrobatidae > Ranitomeya > Ranitomeya variabilis. The sequence goes on along the minus strand of NC_135239.1, from coordinate 76,060,937 downwards.
GCAAGGCTGTGATTGGCTGCTGAAATGATGTCATGCTGCAGTTTAAAAGTCGCTGGCGCCATTTTGCGATCACTCTGCTGTGAATTCAGTTAGTGACAGGACGCTGTTTGCTGACTGAGGGACAGTTTAGAGATAGCGATTTGCTTATTTGTGCTTTCCAAAGGCTAATTTAGCAACCGCTGTGTTCACCTACTATTCACCTTGCTTTTGCCTTGTAGCGCTGTTTTCACAGCGATCTGCAAGGTCTGTGTGTGTGTGTGTGTGAGTGCAGCCCACTCTCTAGTCTGAGTGCAGCCACATAGGCCATCCATAGCTGGTTGTATTCAGTTCAGGGAGGGTGGTTCATTGCCTCATACTGTTCTTTTTTTTTTTTTTTTTTTTCAAGTAGTGTAGTCTGCTGCTAATTTATTCAAAAAAATCCTATTAGTGTCTTTCCACCCGTCTCCAGCTAATTTGTGGAAAAACACTACATAGGATAAAGTAGAGGAGGGTTTTTGGGCCTTGCAGCGCCGTTTACGGCTGTCTGCACGGTCTCCGTGTGACTGCAGCTCGCCCTGTAGTCTGTGAGCAGCCGTAGCCTGGTTGTCTCCAGCTCAGGGTTGTTCACTGCGTCATACCGCCAAATCAATTTTAATTTTTTTTCAAGTAGTGTAGTCTGCTGCTAATTTATTTAAAAAAATCCTATTAGTGTCTTTCCACCCGTCTCCAGCTAATTTGTGGAAAAACACTACATAGGATAAAGTAGAGGAGGGTTTTTGGGCCTTGCAGCGCCGTTTACGGCTGTCTGCACGGTCTCCGTGTGATTGCAGCTCGCCCTGTAGTCTGTGAGCAGCCATAGCCTGGTTGTCTCCAGCTCAGGGTTGTTCACTGCGTCATACCGCCAAATCAATTTTCTTTTTTTTTCAAGTAGTGTAGGTTGCTGCTAATTTATTTAAAAAAATCCTATTAGTGTCTTTCCACCCGTCTCCAGCTAACTTGTGGAAAAACACTACATAGGATAACGTAGAGGAGGATTTTTGGGCCTTGCAGCGCCGTTTACGTCTGTCTGCACGGTCTCCGTGTGACTGCAGCTCTATCTGTTGTCAGTTCAGCCCCCAAAAAAGAAATAAATAATAAAGTTCACCAAACACACCAGTTACACCACTTTACATTTGTGTAGGCCACATTAGCTCATATTAAAGTCTAGTCCACACTTTAGAAAATTAGTGTTTCTTATACCTGTTAGGAGGAGTTGCTCAGGAATAAGCACACAAATCCGTTAGTACTTTTCTGCTTATCTTTATCAGTCAACCAAGATGAAGAAGGCAGTGAGTAAGGCACGTGGGCGTGGGCGTGGGCGCGGAGCAGGGAGGGGACGTGGGGATTCTGTGCCTGCTGCGGGCACCGGTGACTCATCAGCACCCACTTTCACCAGGCAACAGTCGTTCATGCGCAGCTTTGTGTCAGAGCGCCGTACACCGCTGCTGCGTCAAGAACAAATTGAAGCTGTTGTCGGATGGATGGCAGCTAATGCATCAACTTCCATTAGTGCCACATCCTCTCAGACACAGAGCACTGGAGAGCAGCCATCTGTCTCTTCACCACCTGCCAAATTGCCCAGGCAGACAGAGAGCCCAGGACAGGAGCCGTCTCTACTTCTGTTCTCTGAATCTCTTGGCTTGGAAACAGGGGGCCAGCCAAGCAGCATTGGAGAAATGGAAGAAGAGGCAGGGTGCAGTGATGCCCAACAGCTTTTTCTGTCTTCCTCTGAAGAGGCGGGTGGGCCAGTGGCTCCGGTCACCACATCGCAGGCCGCATCAGCTGATGATGACACTCAGGTGCCACTTACTGGTGCGTGCTCTGCTGCTGAGACTACCCAGGAGGAGCAGTTGGGGGCAGAGGGTAGTGTAGATGATGAGGTCCTCAACCCATCTTGGCGTGAGGGACAGGAAGGTGGTGGGAGCAGCTCTGAGGAAGAGATTCCCCGTACGGCCCAAAGAGGGAGAGGGAGGGGGAAGACTGCGGATCCTGCAGCCTCCGCTTTGGCACCCGTTAGGAGCATGTCTCTTCCAAAAGCCAAAAAGGGCGCTCCCAAGACTTGCAGTGCCTGGTCCTTTTTTGACACAGTTGCAGATGACATTTGCTATGTCAGATGCAAGGTGTGTCATCAAAAAGTCAAAAGAGGGAAAAATGTCAGCAACCTCAATACCTCCAACATGTGGAAACATGTGCGCAACAGGCACCCGGCGGAGTTAGAAAAACACACTGAAGAGGTAGGCCAACCAACAGCGGCAGCTACCACCTCTTCAGCTCGTGTTGCCTCTTCCTCTAGCTCACACGCAGCTGGTTCGGCTTCCTCCCAGGATCGCCGTGGAAGAACCTCTGGCCCTGTTGTCCAGAGACCCGCTGTAATTCCACCCGCAGCACCACTTTCCCAGTCATCCACACACTCCCAGCCCAGTCTACAGCCATCGGTAGTACAGGCATGGGAGAAAAGGCGGCCTTTCTCGTCAAACCACCCACGAGCACAGGCTCTGACTGCAGGCATTGCCAAACTTCTGTCACTGGAAATGCTGTCATTCAGGCTGGTGGAGACTGACAGCTTCCGTGACTTGATGTCATTGGCAGTCCCACAGTACAATGTGCCCAGCCGCTTTTACTTCAGCAGGCAAGCCGTCCCTGCCCTGCACAAGCATGTGGAGGGACACATAAAACACGCGCTACTGAACGCCGTCAGTAGCAAGGTCCACCTCACCACCGATGCGTGGACCAGTCAACATGGACAGGGGCGATACCTTTCCCTCACTGCCCATTGGGTTAATGTCGTTGAGCCGGGTACAGACCGTGCGAGTGGCGCAGGACGTGTCCTGCCCACTCCAAGGATTGCAGGAATCCATTCTGTACGCATTGACTCCTCCTCTTACACCAGTTCCTCAGAATCATCGCTGCAGGAGCCGTCACAGTCCACCTCCACATGGACCCGTGATGAACGTGTACCTGTTACGACCGACATGAGCACAGCTGTGGCCAAACGTCAACAGGCCGTGTTGAAATTTATTTTTTTGGGGAATCGTAGCCACACAGCGCAGGAGCTCTGGAATGCCATCAAGCAGGAGAGCGATGTGTGGTTTATGCCAGCGAATCTCCAGCCAGGCATGGTAGTGTGTGATAATGGCCGAAATCTGGTGGCAGCTCTGGGCCTCGGCAACCTCACTCACATCCCATGTCTGGCACATGTGCTCAATTTGGTCGTGCAGAGCTTTTTGAGGGACTATCCGGATCTTGATGCACTGCTGCACAAGGTCCGCCTAGAGTGTGCTCACTTGCGGCGTTCCAGCACGGCAAAAGCGCGCATTGCGGCTCTGCAGCGCCGACACCGCCTGCCGGAACATCGCATCATATGTGACCTACCTACCAGGTGGAATTCCACGTTACATATGTTGGAGCGGTTGTGTGAGCAGCAGCAAGCTGTAATGGAGTACCAGCTGCTTCAGGCGCAAAAAAGTCGTAGTCAGCGCCGTACAGACTTCACAACCACAGAGTGGGCCACTATGAATGACGTCTGCCAGGTTTTGCGTCCCTTTGATTATTCCACGCGGATGGCGAGTGCAGATGATGCACTAGTCAGCATGACTGTCCCCCTTATCTGCCTGCTTGAAAAATCACTGCAAGCGCTAAGGGATGATGTTGTGGAAGAGGTGGAGGATGAGGATTCACCATTTCCATCATCTTCTGGACAGTCAGCGCCACGTGGTTCCTCACAAACGCGTAGGCAGGGGACAGTTTGTGAGGAGGATGAGGAGGAGTCAATGGAGGAGGAAGACGTCCGTCCAGAGGAGGGAGTTACCGAATTGTCCAGTACTCAGTGTGTACAGCGAGGGTGGGGTGATGACGAGCAGGCAGAGATCACGCCTCCAGCAGGGGACAGCGTTTCTTGGGCAGTTGGCAGTCTGCAGCACATGGTGGATTACATGCTGCAGTGCCTGAGAAACGACCGCCGCATCGCCCACATTCTCAACATGTCTGATTATTGGGTGTTCACCCTCCTCGATCCTCGCTAACGGGACAACGTAGAAAGCCTCATCACACCGTTGAACCGGGAGCGAAAAATGCGGGAGTACCAAGACACACTGGTCAATTCCATCATCTTCTCCATTCCAACTGAGAGAAGTTCTGCTAGTGCATTCCAAAGCAGCTCAGTGCGTCCAGGCAGTGGTGGAGGCTCTGCACAAAGAGGGAGCAGAAGCAGTGCCTCTGCCCAAGGCAAAACCAGTATGGCCCAACTGTGGCACAGTTTTCTGTGCCCCCCACAAAAGTCTACACCATCACAGACGGCTCCAGTCAGCAGGAGGCAACGGTTCCGTCAGATGGTGACAGACTACATGTCTTGCCCTCTTGCTGTACTCCCAGACGGCTCTTCCCCTTTCAAGTTTTGGGTCTCAAAGCTGGATACATGGCCAGAGCTAAGCCAGTATGCATTGGAGGTGCTGTCTTGCCCTGCGGCCAGTGTATTATCGGAACGTGTCTTTAGTGCTGCAGGTGGTGTACTAACTGACCGTCGCATGCGACTATCCTCCGATAACGTTGACCGGCTTACTTTCCTGAAAATGAACAAGGCCTGGATCTCGCAGGAATTTGCCACTCCTCCTCCTGATTAAATAATTAGGTCACTGTATACGTTATCCAGGTCTCCTGTTGTGTTCATCTTTCTACCACCTGAACTTAAATTCCTGGGCTCCAACACCGCCAGTTGAGGCTCAGAAGTGCCGTCTGCACAGTCAAAACATACGACCCAGTGTTATTGGGTTTCAGTAACGTCAGCTGATCCCCAGCTGTGTAGCCGGCAATGTGTCATGCGACCGCCACGCTGACACAACAACTGAAATGTAAGGGAATCTGTCCCCCCCCCCCCCCAAGGCGTTTGTTACTGAAAGAGCCACCTTGTGCAGCAGTAATGCTGCACAAGGAAAAGGTAGCTATTTTTGTTTAGCACCTTGCACACGCAGAACTTAACACTTATAAAATGTGTCCACTGATACCGTAACACCGTCCCGGAGGTGGGACTTTCCTTCGTAATGTGACGCAGCACAGCCGTCATTCCTACCCCCCCGGCGCCGCGCACCCGCTCCTCAGCGTTGTTTGATTCCGTCCCGGAGCCTGCGCTGTTATGTTATACCGTGGCCAGGCACACTTAGTGCTGCCCGTCTTCTGGCATCATTTGGTGTCAGGATGGCTGCGCCTGTGCGGCCGCGCTGGCCGAGAGCCCGCCTCGCAGTGTCTTCTGATTTAATCCCACTGGGGGCCTGGGATCCATGGACATGCGCAGTGCATATCTGAACCTCCACCTCTCACTCATCTCCCTATGGCTTCTTCAGACTGTTCGGTGTCAGCTGGTCCCTAATAGCATGCCACGGCCGTGACACCGCACAGTCTTAAGAAGCCGTAGGGAGGGGAGTGAGAGGCGAGGATATGCACTGCGCATGTCCATGGATCCCAGGCCCCCAGTGGGATTAAATCAGAAGACACTGCGAGGCGGGCTCTCGGCCAGCGCGGCCGCACAGGCGCAGCCATCCTGACACCAAATGATGCCAGAAGACGGGCAGCGCTAAGTGTGCCTGGCCACGGGATAACATAACAGCGCAGGCTCCGGGACGGAATCAAACAACGCTGAGGAGCCGGTGCGCGTCGCCGGGGGGGGTAGGAATGACGGCTGTGCTGTGTCACATTACGAAGGAAAGTCCCACCTCCAGGACGGTTTTACGGTTGCAGGGGACACATTTTATAAGTGTTTAGTTCTGTTTTTGCAAGGAGCATGATGAAAAGAGCCACCTTTTCCTTTTGCATCTTTTGTGCTGCACAAGCTGGCTCTTTCAGCTACAAACGCCTTGGGGGGGGGTTAAAGGTTCCCTTTCGACTTTCTCAGGCTTCGGCCTACATTGGGCTCCTCTGCTTTTCCACCTGTCCCTGGGCTCCAACACCGCCAGTTGCCGTCCAGTCAACAGTCGCTCCTCTGTTATTGGGGTTCAGTAACGTCAGCTGTTCCCCTGCTGTGTGTGTGGCAATCCCTCCTACCTCCTCCAACCTCCTCCTCCTCCACCTGTCCCTGGGCTCCAACACCGCCAGTTGCCGTCCAGAAGTGCTGTACGCACAGTCAACAGTCCCTCCTCTGTTATTGGGGTTCAGTAACGTCAGCTGTTCCCCTGCTGTGTGTGTGGCAATCCCTCCTACCTCCTCCAACCTCCTCCAACCTCCTCCTGTCCCTGGGCTCCAACACCGCCAGTTGCCGTCCAGAAGTGCTGTACGCACAGTCAACAGTCCCTCCTCTGTTATTGGGGTTCAGTAACGTCAGATGTTCCCCTGCTGTGTGTGTGGCAATCCCTCCTACCTCCTCCAACCTCCTCCTCCTCCACCTGTCCCTGGGCTCCAACACCGCCAGTTGCCGTCCAGAAGTGCTGTACGCACAGTCAACAGTCCCTCCTCTGTTATTGGGGTTCAGTAACGTCAGCTGTTCCCCTGCTGTGTGTGTGGCAATCCCTCCTACCTCCTCCAACCTCCTCCTCCTACACCTGTCCCTGGGCTCCAACACCGCCAGTTGCCGTCCAGAAGTGCTGTACGCACAGTCAACAGTCGCTCCTCTGTTATTGGGGTTCAGTAACGTCAGCTGTTCCCCTGCTGTGTGTGTGGCAATCCCTCCTACCTCCTCCAACCTCCTCCTCCTCCACCTGTCCCTGGGCTCCAACACCGCCAGTTGCCGTCCAGAAGTGCTGTACGCACAGTCAACAGTCGCTCCTCTGTTATTGGGGTTCAGTAACGTCAGCTGTTCCCCTGCTGTGTGTGTGGCAATCCCTCCTACCTCCTCCAACCTCCTCCTCCTCCACCTGTCCCTGGGCTCCAACACCGCCAGTTGCCGTCCAGAAGTGCTGTACGCACAGTCAACAGTCCCTCCTCTGTTATTGGGGTTCAGTAACGTCAGCTGTTCCCCTGCTGTGTGTGTGGCAATCCCTCCTACCTCCTCCAACCTCCTCCTCCTCCACCTGTCCCTGGGCTCCAACACCGCCAGTTGCCGTCCAGAAGTGCTGTACGCACAGTCAACAGTCCCTCCTCTGTTATTGGGGTTCAGTAACGTCAGCTGTTCCCCTGCTGTGTGTGTGGCAATCCCTCCTACCTCCTCCAACCTCCTCCTCCTCCACCTGTCCCTGGGCTCCAACACCGCCAGTTGCCGTCCAGAAATGCTGTACGCACAGTCAACAGTCCCTCCTCTGTTATTGGGGTTCAGTAACGTCAGCTGTTCCCCTGCTGTGTGTGTGGCAATCCCTCCTACCTCCTCCAACCTCCTCCTCCTCCACCTGTCCCTGGGCTCCAACACCGCCAGTTGCCGTCCAGAAGTGCTGTACGCACAGTCAACAGTCCCTCCTCTGTTATTGGGGTTCAGTAACGTCAGCTGTTCCCCTGCTGTGTGTGTGGCAATCCCTCCTACCTCCTCCAACCTCCTCCTCCTCCACCTGTCCCTGGGCTCCAACACCGCCAGTTGCCGTCCAGAAGTGCTGTACGCACAGTCAACAGTCCCTCCTCTGTTATTGGGGTTCAGTAACGTCAGCTGTTCCCCTGCTGTGTGTGTGGCAATCCCTCCTACCTCCTCCAACCTCCTCCTCCTCCACCTGTCCCTGGGCTCCAACACCGCCAGTTGCCGTCCAGAAGTGCTGTACGCACAGAGCCAAACACCTCGCAAATGTGTTAGTGGGGTTCAGCACCGCCAGCTGTTCCCCTGCTGTGTATACGGCAACGTGTACTGCGACCGCCACGCAGGCACAACAAGTTAAATTTAAGGGAACCTGTCCCCCCCCCCCCCCAGGCGTTTGTTACTGAAGGAGCCACCTTGTGCAGCAGTAATAATGCAAAGTGAAAAAGTGCCTCTTTTCGTGGTGCTCCTTGCAGATGCTGAACCTAACACTTATGAAATGTGTCCCCTCACAGCGTTCAACCGTCCGGTAGGTGGAACTTTCCTTTGTCATGTGACGCAGCACAGCCGTCATTTTTACCCCCTTGGCGCCGTGCGCCGCCTCCTCAGCGTTGTTTGAATCTGTCCCGGAGCCTACGCTGTTAGGTTACCCCTTGGCCATGCACACATTTCGCGCTGCCTGTCTTCTGACATCATTTGCTGTCAGGCTGGCTGCGCCTGTGTGTGTGCGCTGTCCGAGATTCAGCCTCGCAGTGTCGTGTAATGTAATCCCACCGCGGGCCTGGGATCCGTGGCCATGCGCAGTGCATATCCTCGCCTCTCACTCCCCTCCCTACGGCTTCTAAAGACTGTTCGGTGTCAGCTGATCCCTAATAGCATGCCAAGGCCGTGACACCGCACAGTCTGAAGAAGCCGTAGGGAGGGGAGTGAGAGGTGAGGATATGCACTGCGCATGGCCACGGATCCCAGGCCCGCGGTGGGATTACATTAGACGACACCGCGAGGCTGAATCTCGGACAGCGCACCCACACAGGCGCAGCCAGCCTGACAGCAAATGATGTCAGAAGACGGGCAGCGCAAAATGTGTGCATGGCCAAGGGGTAACCTAACAGCGCAGGCTCCGGGACAGATTCAAACAACGCTGAGGAGGCGGCGCACGGCGCCAAGGGGGTAAAATTGACGGCTGTGCTGCGTCACATGACAAAGGAAAGTTCCACCTACCGGACGGTTGAACGCTGTGAGGGGACACATTTCATAAGTGTTAGGTTCAGCATCTGCAAGGACCATAATTAAAAGAGCTAAGTTTACCTTTTCCAGCATTAGTGGTGTACACGATGGCTCTTCCAGCTACAAACGCCTGGGGGGGGGTTAAAGGTTTCCTTTCAACTTGCTCCAGTGCAGGCTTCGGCCTCCACTCCGCTCCCCCTGCTCCTCCTGCTGACCCTGGGCTCTAACACCGCCAGTTGGGGCCCAGATGTGCAGCCGGCAACGTGTCCTGCAACTGCCACACAGGCACAACAGACCCAAAAGCTGCCGCCAGTGCAGGCTTCGGCCTACACTGTGCTCCATCTCCTCCTCCTGCTGACCCCGGGCTCCAACACCGCCAGTTGGGGCCCGGTACTGCTAGCTGCACAGAGAAAAACACCCGCCAATGTGTCAGTGGGGTTCAGCACCGCCAGCTGTTCCCCTGCTGTGCAGCCGGCATCGTGTCCTGCAAAAGCCACGCAGACACAAGAACTGAAATTGAAGGGAACCTGTCCCCCCTCCCCCAGGCGTTTGTACGTTTTAAAGGCCACCTTGTACAGCGGTAATGCTGCATGTGTGCAAGGTGGCTCATAAACGTATTCTCCTCGCACATGTGGAACTGAAAACACGTCTAAAATGTGTCCTCTGTGTGACCATTTAACCGTCCCGGTGGTGTGACTTTCCTTTGTAATGACACGCTGCAACCCCCTTGGTAGCGCTGCCCGTCTTCTGGCATCATTGTTTGGCTGCCTGCGCCTCTGCGGCCGCCCTGACCCACACAACGCCCCTCGTTGTCTTATTTATTGGGACTGCGAGGGTGTGATTGACGGGCATGATCAGTGCATCAGTTCGCCTGTCCCTCATCTCCTTCCGCCTTCTGCGGACTGTGCGGCTTCATGGCCGTGGCATGCGATAAGGGATCAGATGACGCCGCACAGTCTGAAGCGGGTGTAAGGACCCGAGTGTGAGAGGCGAACATATGTGCTGCGCCAGGCCCTGAATCCCAGCCCCGCAGTGTTTTAACAATGTTAAGACACTGCGGGGCTGGGATTCATGGTCATCGCGAACCGCACCGGCCGACATTAAATGATGCCAGAACATGGGCAGCGCTAACAGCGCTAGGCCAGGGGATCACACGACAGCGCAGACTCCTGTACAGCAAATAAAAACGCTCAGGAGGCTGCACCCAGCACCAAGGTGGGATTCTTGACATCTGTGCTGCGTCTCATTACAAAGGGAACTCGCGCCTCCAACACAGTTTGACTGTTTAAAGGGCTAAATGTTATACGTGTTTCATTCAGCGTGTGCAAGGAGCGAAATTAAAAGAGCAACCTTTGACTTGTGCAGCACTACTGCTGCATAAGCTGTGGCTCTTCTACTTTGTAACCCCTGAGGGGGGGTTAAAGGTTACCTTTGAAATTGGTTCAATTAGGCTTCGGCCTACACTCTGCTCCCCCTGCAGAGCCCTGGGCTCCAACACCGCCAGTTGGGGCCCGGTACTGCTAGCTGCACAGAGAAAAACACCAGCCAATGTGTCAGTGGGGTTCAGCACCGCCAGCTGTTCCCCTGCTGTGCAGCCGGCAACGTGTCCTGCAACTGCCACGCAGGCACAACAGACCCAAAAGCTGCCGCCAGTGCAGGCTTCGGCCTACACTCTGCTCCATCTCCTCCTCCTGCTGACCCCAGGCTCCAACACCGCCAGTTGGGGCCCGGTACTGCTAGCTGCACAGAGAAAAACACCAGCCAATGTGTCAGTGGGGTTCAGCACCGCCAGCTGTTCCCCTGCTGTGCAGCCGGCATCGTGTCCTGCAAAAGCCACGCAGACACTTGCTCTTGTACCTTCTGCTCCCCATCCTGGTTCCAGTACCGTCAGCTGGTTCCGGGCAGAGCCTTTGGCTTAGGTGCCTCCCTCTGGGTATCCGAGTTCCACCAACGTCAGGTGGTCCTTGGTAGTGCTTTCAGGCACGGGTACCTCCTGCTTAGTAACCGGGTTCCAGTAACGTCAGCTGGTCCTCGGTAGTTCCATTGGCTCTTGGACCTTCGGCTACCCATCCGGGTTCCAGCACCGTCAGCTGGTTCTCGGCAGTGTCTTTTGCTCTTGTACCTTCTGCTCCCCATCCTGGTTCCAGTACCGTCAGCTGGTTCCGGGCAGAGCCTTTGGCTTAGGTGCCTCCCTCTGGGTATCCGAGTTCCACCAACGTCAGGTGGTCCTTGGTAGTGCTTTCAGCACAGGTACCTCCTGCTTAGTAACCGGGTTCCAGTAACGTCAGCTGGTCCTCGGTAGTTCCATTGGCTCTTGGACCTTCGGGTAGCCATCCGAGTTCCAGTTCCATCAGCTGGTTCTCGGCATTTTCTCAGCCTTCTTGTACCTTCTGCTACATTTCCAAGTTCAAGAGACTAAACACGATGACCCGGAAGACCACCCCTAAGATGACGACGACACCAGAGACGACAACCACCGTGATGACGACGACCCTGGAGACGATGACCCCGAAGACCACCCCGATGACGACGACCCCGGAGACGACGACCCTGAAGACCACCCCGATGACGACGACCCCGGAGACGACGACCCTGGAGACGACGACGACCTGGAAGACCGAGAAGCAGAAGAACAAGAGGCTGCAGAACAAAGAGCAGAAGAACATTAAGCATAACACTAAATATCAGAGCAAAAAATATTATCTAAATTATAAGCAGAAGAAGACTAAGCAGTGTATGGGGGTGAGTCCGTTCCTCCTCGCGGTGCCCCTGGATAAAGCCTGATGCTGCAGGCCAAACTGAACGCGGACAAATGTAACTCTTTTGTGACAGGCAGAATAGTTTTATAGATAACAACTACGGGAATGCCTGTCACAAATAAGAATATGATGAAGAAGTAGAATATGATGAAGATAATAGTAAAATAAAAAGAATATGAACAATGTAACCAAAAAAATAATAGGTAGAAGATGAAGAAGAAGATGAATAAGGTGAAGAAGTTGATGTCAAAGAAGCTGATGATGAGGATAATGAAGAAGAAAGTGTGGGAGAAGTAAAAAAGAAGGTGAAGGGCGTGGAAGTAGTGAAACATCAATATCTGACAAAATAAAAAAAAAAATTAACATAGTCAAAATCTTTCTACCGCCGAACGTCATAAAAAAAACCCCAAATCCTGCTATTCTATTACATTGGGCTAAACCTCTGTGCCTTTAATGTCTCCGCCACATCCCCCAATACATCCTACATTATTCTTAGTTGTTTTCCTTCATGTAGAATGAACCTACAAGTTTATAAAGGGTTTATTTTAATTCCGATATTTTCGTCCCATTGACTTGCATTGGGATCGGGTATCGGTATCGGATTGGATCCGATATTTTGACGGTATCGGCCGATACTTTCCGATACCGATACTTTCCGATATCGGAAAGTATCGCTCAACACTAGAGAGGAGACCTTCATAGGAACGAAGTGAGAAGACAACCACACCAAGTCCCCAACGCGAAGTCGGGGACCCACACAGCGACGGCGGTTGGCAAAGAGCCGAGCCTTCTCTTGTGACAACTTCAAATTGTCCACCACATGGTTCCAAATCTGATGCAACCTATCCACCACAACATCCACTCCAGGACAGTCAGAAGGCTCCACTTGACCCGAGGAAAAACGAGGATGAAACCCCGAATTACAAAAAAAAGGAGAAACCAAAGTAGCAGAACTAGCCCGATTATTAAGGGCAAACTCGGCCAACGGCAAAAAAGTAACCCAGTCGTCCTGGTCAGCAGAAACAAAACATCTTAAATAAGTCTCCAAGGTCTGATTAGTTCGCTCGGTTTGGCTATTCGTCTGAGGATGGAAGGCCGACGAAAAAGACAATTCAATGCCCAACTTAGCACAAAAGGTCCGCCAAAATCTAGACACAAACTGGGATCCTCTGTCAGAAACAATGTTCTCAGGAATCCCGTGCAAATGAACCACATTTTGAAAAAACAGTGGAACCAACTCGGATGAGGAAGGCAACTTAGGCAAGGGCACCAAATGGACCATCTTAGAAAAACGATCACACACCACCCAGATGACAGACATTCTCTGAGAGACAGGGAGATCTGAAATAAAATCCATGGAAATGTGCGTCCAAGGCCTCTTCGGGACAGGCAAAGGTAACAGCAAACCACTGGCACGAGAACAGCAAGGCTTCGCCCGAGCACAAATTCCACAAGACTGCACAAAGGAACGCACATTCCGCGACAAGGAAGGCCACCAAAAAGACCTGGCCACCAAGTCTCTGGTACCAAATATTCCAGGATGGCCCGCCAACACCGAAGAATGAACCTCGGAGATGACTCTGTTGGTCCATCTATCCGGAACAAACAGTCTCTCCGGTGGACAGCGGTCAGGTCTATCCGCCTGAAATTCTTGCAGCACACGTCGCAAATCTGGGGAGATTGCAGACAAAATCACCCCTTCTCTAAGGATACCAGCTGGCTCTGAATCTCCAGGAGAGTCAGGCACAAAACTCCTAGAAAGAGCATCAGCCTTCACATTCTTCAAACCCGGCAGGTACGAGACCATGAAATCAAAACGAGAGAAAAACAACGACCAACGAGCCTGTCTGGGATTCAGCCGCTTGGCCGACTCGAGATAAATCAAATTCTTGTGATCAGTCAAGACCACCACACGATGTTTAGCTCCCTCGAGCCAATGTCGCCACTCCTCAAATGCCCACTTCATAGCCAACAGCTCCCGATTACCGACATCATAATTCCGCTCAGCAGGCGAAAACTTTCTTGAAAAGAAAGCACATGGCTTCATCACAGAGCCATCGGGGCTTCTCTGCGACAAAACAGCCCCCGCTCCAATCTCGGAAGCATCAACCTCCACCTGGAAGGGAAGTGAGACATCTGGCTGACATAAGACCGGAGCCGAAGAAAACCGATGCTTCAGCTCCCGAAAGGCCTCCACAGCCGCAGAAGACCAATTAGTCACATCAGAACCCTTCTTGGTCAAATCCGTCAAAGGCTTAACAACGCCAGAAAAATTAGCTATGAAGCGACGGTAAAAATTAGCAAAACCCAAGAACTTCTGAAGACTCTTAACAGACGTAGGCTGCGTCCAGTCATGAATAGCCTGAACCTTGACTGTTTCCATCTCAGTAGTAGAAGGAGAAAAAATGAAACCCAAAAAAGAAATCTTCTGGACTCCAAAAAGACATTTTGAGCCCTTCACAAATAAAGCATTGTCACGCAGGACCTGAAAGACCATCCTGACCTGCTTAACATGAGACTCCCAATCATCCGAAAAAAACAGAATATCATCCAGTTACACAATCATAAACTTATCCAGATATTCACGGAAGATGTCATGCATAAAGGACTGAAAGACTGAAGGAGCATTAGAAAGTCCAAAAGGCATCACCAAGTACTCAAAATGGCCTTCAGGTGTATTAAATGCAGTTTTCCATTCATCACCCTGTTTTATACGCACAAGGTTATACGCACCACGAAGATCTATCTTGGTGAACCAACTAGACCCCCTAATGCGAGCAAACAAATCAGTTAACAATGGCAAAGGATACTGAAATTTGACCGTGATTTTATTCAAAAGGCGATAATCAATACAGGGTCTCAGGGAACCATCCTTTTTAGCCACAAAAAAGAATCCTGCACCAAGAGGGGATGAGGACGGGCGAATATGTCCCTTCTCTAAAGACTCCTTTATATAACTCCGCATGGCAGCATGCTCCGGCACAGATAAATTGAAAAGTCGTCCCTTAGGAAACTTACTACCAGGAATCAAATTTATAGCACAATCACAATCCCTATGAGGAGGTAGAGAATTGAGTTTGGGCTCCTCAAATACATCCTGGTAGTCTGACAAAAACGTAGGGACTTCAGAAGGAGTGGACGAAGCAATTGACACCACAGGAGCGTCACCATGAATTCCCTGACAACCCCAACTTGACACCGACATAGCTTTCCAATCCAGGACTGGATTATGAGTCTGCAACCATGGTAGACCCAACACGACGACATCATGCAAATTATGCAGTACAAGAAAGCGAATCACATCCTGATGAACAGGAGTCATGCACATGGTCACTTGTGTCCAGTACTGAGGTCTATTCGTAGCCAATGGTGTAGAATCAATTCCCCTTAGTGGAATAGGGAATTTTAAAGGCTCCAAATCAAAACCACAGCGCCTGGCAAATGACCAATCCATCAGACTCAGGGCGGCACCTGAATCTACAAAAGCATTAACCGGGTAAGATGACAGGGAACAAATCAGGGTAACAGACAAAATGAACTTAGGCTGTAAAGTACCAATGGTGACAGATTTATCAACCTTTTTTTTGCGCTTAGAGCATGCTGAGATAACATGAGCTGAGTCACCACAGTAAAAGCACAACCCATTTTGCCGTCTATAATTTTGCCGTCCACTTCTGGTCAGAATTCTGTCACATTGCATAGATTCAGGTGTCTGTTCAGAAGACACCGCCAAATGGTGCACAGGTTTGCGCTCCCGCAAACGCCGATCAATCTGAATGGCCAGAGTCATTGACTCATTCAGACCTGCAGGCGTAGGGAACCCCACCATGACATTCTTAATGGCTTCAGAAAGACCTTCTCTGAAATTTGCAGCCAGGGCACACTCATTTCACTGAGTAAGCACCGACCATTTCCGAAATTTCTGGCAGTACACCTCTGCTTCATCTTGCCCCTGCGAGAGGGCCAATAACATTTTTTCAGCCTGGTTCTCAAGATTGGGTTCCTCATAGAGCAATCCAAGGGCTAGAAAAAACGCATCTACACTAAGCAATGCAGGATCCCCTGGCGCCAATGCGAAGGCCCAATCTTGGGGGTCACCACGCAAAAAGGAAATGATAATCTTAACTTGCTGAACGGCATCACCAGAGGAACGAGGTTTCAAAGAAAGAAACAACTTACAATTGTTCCTAAAATTCAGGAACCTAGATCTATCTCCAGAAAACAACTCCGGAATAGGTATTCTATGCTCTGACATAGGACTGTGAACAACAAAATCCTGAATACTTTGAACCCTAGCAGCAAGATGATCCAGACTGGAAGCCAAGCTCTGGACATCCATGTCAGCAGCTGAACTCAGAGCCACACCAAGATTAAGAGGAGGAGAGAAGCTAGCCACAGCAGCTAGACACACACACACGCAAAAAAAAAAAAAAAAATTCTCAAGGCTTCTTTTCTTCTGCTTCTGCCATGCAATTAACACTTTACGGGCCGGCTGTACTGTTATGATCCTTAGTGGCTGAGGATCACGAATAGACCAGCAAGTGAATAAACTAAGGACAAGCTCTAGGGAGATGGTAAATGGACTGATCGCAAATCTGAACCTATCCAACACAACTAGAGGTAGCCGGTGAACGTGCCTAAATAATTCCTAGACGTCTCGAGCCAGCCTGAGGAACTAGCTACCCCTAAAGAGAAAGAAAGACCTCGCTTGCCTCCAGAGAAATAATCCCCAAAGATATAGACGCCCCCAACAAATATTAATGGTGAAGTAAGAAGAAGGCACATACGTAGGGATGAAATCAGATTCAGCAAAAGAGGCCCACTAGTACTAGAAAGCAGAAAATAGAGCAGGGGTCTATGCGATCAATAAAAAACCCTTACAAAATATCCATCCTGAGATTTCAAGAACCCACACACCAACTAACAGTGTGTGGGGAGAAACTCAGCCCACTAGAGCATCCAGCAAGCGAGAGAATCACATTTTAGCAAGCTGGAACAGAAAACATGATAAACACTGCTGATCAAAAAATGAGCAAACAAAACTTAGCTTATCCTGGATGGACTGGGAGCAAGGTAGTCAGAAGGAATCTGAGTAGCACTGATTACATCGACAGCCGGCAACAAGTGAAAGTAAAACAGAACTATATAGGAACCTCCCAGAGGATAACGAACCAGCTGATAGCCAGAGACCAGCAGGATAACAAACAAAGCCACCAGGGGGAGCCCAAAGCAAAAGTCACACCATACCACCAGTGACCACAAGAGGGAGCCTGAAAACAGAGTTCACAACACCTGGCAGATGACAGCTGTTGCAATGTAGATTGGTTTTGCTGCGGATAACCCTCCTCTGCTTGTGAGCTAGTGCCAGCGGCACCCTCTTCCCCCAATGGCTGCCAATCTGGGTCAAGAACTGGGTCATCTATCACCTCCTCCTCCACAATGTCATGTGCACCTTCCTCAGTTTCACCGTGTAAGCCGGTGCTATAGCGTTCAGGACAGGGCACCATAGTCTCATCAGGGTCAGATTCTGGCTCAAGAAACTGTGAGGTCAATGTAGTGATCTGAGTCAATGGAACAGCATCATAATCTAGCTGTGGCTGTGCATCAGTGCACTCCATGTCCGATTCTTCTTGTAATGGGCAGGGTACAATTTCCCTTTCTAACCCTGGCACGGTATGGGTAAAGAGCTCCATGGAGTAACCTGTAGTGTCGCCTGACGCATCCTTCACTTTTGGTTTGGGAGAAGGACACAAGGAAACGTGTTTTTCCGGACCGGAAGCATCCACTGACGACTGGCTGCTCTTAGATTTTGAACTTTGGGAAGAGGAGGTGAAAGAGCTAGAGGCTGAGTCAGCAAGGAAAGACAAAACTTTTTCCTGCTGCTCCGGCTTTAAAAGCTGTTTTCCTACTCCCAGGTAAGGGAGCCTTCGAGGCCTTGTGTAGCCAGACGATGACGCAGGCTCAACACCTCCAGCCTTAGGTTCTACTGTGCTTTTGCCACTACCACCAGATGCAGCACCACCACCACCATCAGTACTAGCTGGCAACCCCCGCCCACGGCCTCTTGCACCAGAGTTCCTCATTTTTTTGGGGGAGAAACTGAACCACAACCCTGTCCCAGTGGTACAACACAACACTATGAACGTGGCAGAAAGTGGCTGCCTGATATACGACACACTAGCAGTACAGCAGAATATAAACTGTGTGAGAAATACTATCTCAATTTTGGGGGGAGACACTGAACCACAACTCTGGCCCAGTGGTATAACACAACACTATGAACGTGGCAGAAAGTGGCTGCCTGATATACGACACACTAGCAGTACAGCAGAATATATACTGTGTGAGAATTACTATCTCACTTTTGGGGGGAGACACTGAACCACAACTCTGGCCCAGTGGTATAACACAACACTATGAACATGGCAGAAAGTGGCTGCCTGATATATGACACACTAGCAGTACTGCAGAATATAAACTGTGTGAGAATTACTATCTCACTTTTGAGGGGAGACACTGAACCACAACTCTGGCCCAGTGGTATAACACAACACTATGAATGTGGCAGAAAGTGTCTGCCTGATATACGACACACTAGCAGTACAGCAGAATGTAAACTGTGTGAGAATTACTATCTCACTTTTGGGGGGAGACACTGAACCACAACTCTGGCCCAGTGGTATAACACAACACTATGAACGTGGCAGAAAGTGGCTGCCTGATATACGACACACTAGCAGTACAGCAGAATATAAACTGTGTGAGAATTACTATCTCACTTTTGGGGGGAGAAACTGAACCACAACTCTGGCCCAGTGGTATAACACAACACTATGAACGTGGCAGAAAGTGGCTGTAATTGTTATATAAAAAAAATATAAAAAAAAAATAACTGCAATAACAAACTTCCTACAATGATCTCAGGACAAGTATGGCAGCAATAAAAAGGACTGCTGAACAAAAAAATTGGTAGACAAATAAACAAGACAGGTAACTGTGCAGAAAGAAGAAACAGGATTTTTGCTTTGAAAAAAGCAGTTGGTTTGCACAGCACCGTGCACACAGGTATGCAGCTGCTGCACTAAAATACGACCTCCACTGTGGTGTGGGACAGTGAAAATCACTCCAGCACAAGCGGTTTGGGGGTTTATATTACCTCCCTAACTCTGTCCCTGCTTCTGACTAACTGCAGCAACCTCTCCCTATGCTCAGATCGGCAGAAGTAAGATGGCGGTCGGCGTGCATGCCCCTTTATAGCCCCTGTGACGCTGCAGACAGCAAGCCAATCACTGCCATGCCCTTGTCTAAGATGATGGAGACAGAGACCTATGTCATCACGCTGCCCACACTCTGCGTCCTGCTTCATTGGATGAAAAATGGCAGTAACAGCATTATACAAAACGTGACTTTGGCGCTCTGATCGCCGACCGCATGGCCGATCCCACACTAGGATCGGTTCGGGTTTCATGAAACCCGACTTTGCCTAAAAGTCGGCGATTTATGAAAATGACCGATCCGTTTCGCTCAACGCTAACAGTCACCATGTGACAAGTGGGCCTGTGTACCTTCAAATGCCAGGGCTGAATTTTAGTCCCAGTCCGGCCCTGTTGCAGTTAATAAAAATGTTTATCTGATAGGTGTCACCTGTAGTATAAGAGAAAAACTCTTTACTTTTAGTAGCATGTTGATATGAGAGGCGCTGTCTGAGACCACAATTAAAAAAACCTTTGAAAGACAGCCATGTGTTCACATTAGACTTTTTTCCTTTGCAAGCATCCAAACTTGGTAAGAGAATGCTTCCCAATGTTGGTGCTCATTTAGCCACAAATTTGACATCATATTTTGTTATAATAGTCGCAAGAGGAGTTTTTTCCTGTTCAAGAATAGGTAGGTATTTTTTTATAATATTAACTACCTCTTTATACTGCGGACTACAACCCCTGGCAAAAATTATGGAATCACCGGCCTTGGAGGATGTTCATTCAGTTGTTTAATTTTGTCAAAAAAAAGCAGACCACAGACATGGCACAAAACTAAACTAATTTCAAATGGCAACATTCTGGCTTTAAAAAACATTAAAAGAAATCAAGAACAAAAAATATGGTAGTCAGTAATGGTTACTTTTTTTAACAAAGCGTAGGGAAAAAATTATGGAATCACTCAATTCTGAGGAAAAAATTATGGAATCACCCTGTAAATTTTCATACCCCAAAATAACACCTTTATCAAATTACATCTGCTCGTTAGTCTGCATCTAAAAAGGAGTGATCACTAGTGTTGAGCGATACCGTCCGATACTTGAAAGTATCGGTATCGGAAAGTATCAGCCGATACCGGCAAAGTATCGGATCTAATCCGATACCGATACCCGATACCAATACAAGTCAATGGGACACCAAGTATCGGACGGTATCCTGTATGGTTCCCAGGGTCTGAAGGAGAGGAAACTCTCCTTCAGGCCCTGGGATCCATATCAATGTGTAAAAGAAAGAATTAAAATAAAAAATAGGGATATACTCACCTCTCCGACGCAGCCTGGACTTTACCGCCATAACCGGGAGCCGTTGTACCTAAGAATGCACGCTTGAAGGGCCTTAGATGACGTCACGGTGCTCTGATTGGTCCGTAACGGTCGCGTGACCGCTACGCGACCAATCACAAAGCAGTGACGTCACCTAAGGTCTTTCAAGCGCTTGAAATACCTTAGAAGACGTCCGCAGCTTCTGATTGGTCGCGTAGCGGTCACGCGACCGCTACGGACCAATCAGAGCGCCGTGACGTCATCTAAGGCCCTTCAAGCGCGCATTTTTAGGTACAACGGCTCCCGGTTACGGCGGTAAAGTCCAGGCTGCGTCGGAGAGGTGAGTATATCCCTATTTTTTATTTTAATTCTTTCTTTTACACATTGATATTAATCCCGATACCGATTCCCGATACCACAAAAGTATCGGATCTCGGTATCGGAATTCCGATACCCGCAAGTATCGGCCGATACCCGATACTTGCGGTATCGGAATGCTCAACACTAGTGATCACACCTTGGAGAGCGGTTGCACCAAGTGGACTGACATTAATCATGGCTGCAACACGAGAGATGTAAATTGAAACAAAGGAGAGATTTATCAAAAACTTAAAAGAGGGCAAATCATCACGCAATATTGCAAAAATTGTTGGTTGTTCACAGTTAGCTGTGTCTAAAATCTGGACCAAATACAAACAACATGGGAAGGTTGCTAAAGGCAAACATACTGGTAGATCAAGGAAGACATCAAAGTGTCAAGACCGGAAACTTCAAGCAATATGTCTCCAAAACAGGAAATGCACAACAAAACAAATGAGGAACGAATGGGTGGAAACTGGAGTCATCGTCTGTGACCAAACTGTAAGAAACCGCCTAAAGGAAATGTGATTTACATACAGAAAAGCTAAACGAAAGCCATCATTAACACCTAAACAGAAAAAAAACAAGGTTACAATGAGCTAAGGAAAAGCAAGTGTGGACTGTGGAAGACTGGATGGAAGTCATATTCAGTGATGAATCGCAAATCTGCATTGGGCAAGGTGATGATGCTGGAACTTTTGTTTGGTGCCGTTCCAATGAGATTTATAAAGTTACTGCCTGAAGAGAACATGCAAATTTCCACAGTCATTGATTATATGGGCCTGCATGTCAGGTAAAGGCACTAGGAAGATGGCTGTCATTACATCTTCAATAAATGCACAAGTTTATGTTGATATTTTCGACACTTTTCTTATCCCATCATTTGAAAGGATGTTTGGGGATGATGAAATCATTTTTCAAGATGAAAATGCATCCTGCCATAGAGCAACAACTGTGAAAACATTCCTTGAAAAAAGACACAAGGTCAATGTCATGGCCTGCAAATAGTCCGGATCTCAATCCAATTGAAAATCTTTGGTGGAAGTTGAAGAAAATGGTCCATGAAAAGGCTCCAATCTGCAAAGCTGATCTGGCAACAGCAATCAGAGAAAGTTGGAGCCAGATTGATGAAGAGTCCTTTGTGACACTCATTAAGTCCATGCCTCAGAGACTGCAAGTTGTTATAAAAGCCAGAGGCGGGGCAACAAAATACTAGTGATGTTTTTTTGTCTGTTTGTTTTTGATGATTTCATAATTTTCTTCACAGAATTGAGTGATTACATAATTTTTTCCCAATGCCTGGTTAAAAAAAGTAACCATTACTGACTACCACATTTTTTGTTCTTGATTTCTTTTAGTGTTTCTTAAGGCAGAAAGTTGCCATTTGAAATGACTTTAGTTTTGTGCCATGTCCGTGATTTTTTTTTTTTCTACAAAATTAAATAACTGAATGAACATCCTCCAAGGCCTCTGATTCCATAATTTTTGCCAGGGGTTGAATATTATGTAGAAAAAATGATGCTATTTTTGTAGCTATCTTTATTACTTTTTTTTGTCCATCAATAAATCACCTCTGTTTGTACTTGGACAATTTTTTCAGCCCTAGAGAGGCACCATATAGCATAGCCTCTTTTATGAGGGACCACTGGTTCTTTATGGGGTTCAGATCAGGTGAACAAGGGGGCCATGTCATTAATTTTTCTTCTTTGAGACCTTTATTGGCCAGCCACGCTGTGGAGTAGTTGGAGGCATGTGATGGCGCATTGTCCTGCATGAAAACCATGTTTTTCTTTAACGATATTGACTTCTTCCTGCACCACTGCTTGAAGAAGTTGTCTTCCAGAAACTGGCAGTAGGTCTGAGAGTTGAGCTTCACTCCATCCTCAACCCAAAAAAGGTCCCACAAGTTCATCTTTGATGATACCAGCCCATACCAGTACCCCACCTCCACCTTGCTGGCGTCTGAGTCGGAGTGGAGCTCTCTGCCCTTTACTGATCCAGCCTCTGGTCCATCCATCTGGCCCATCAAGAGTCACTCTCATTTCATCAGTCCATAAAACCTTTGAACAGTCAGTCTTAAGATATTTCTTCGCCCAGTCTTGACATTTTATCTTATGTTTCTTGTTCAAAGGTGGTTATTTTTCAGCCTTCCTTACCTTGGCCATGTCCTTGAGTATTGCACACCTTGTGCTTTTTGTATCTCCAGGAACGTTGCAGCTCTGAAATATGGCAAAACTGGTGGCAAATGGCATCTTGGCAGCTTCACACTTGATTTTCCTCAATTCAAGGGCAGTTATTTTGTGCTTTTTTGCCCAACATGCTTCTTGCGACCCTGTTGGCTATTTGCCATGAAACGCTTGATTGTTCGGTGATCATGCTTCAAAAGTTTATCAATTTCAAGACTGCTGCATCCCTCTGCAAGATATCTCACAATTTTGGACTTTTCAGAGCCCATCAAATCTCTCTTCTGACCCATTTTGCCAAAAGATAGGAAGTTGCCTAATAATTAAGCACACCTTATATATAGGGTTTTGATGTCATTAGATAACACCCCTCCTCACTACAGAGATGCACATCACCTGATTTACTTAATTGGTAGTTGGCTCTCAAGCCTGAACAGCTTGGAATAGGACAACATGTATAAAAAGTATCATGTGATCAAAATACAACTTGCCTAATAATTCTGCACACAGTGTAGCGGCTGTAAAAAAATATTGATTGTGCAAAAGGATTGATTGATGAAAAAATGTATTGTTGTTCCCAAATACCGACCACTATGTTTGCTAGTGAAGGGAAAAATTTTCCCCCCATACTAACGCCCTGTTTCTGCAGAAAAAAATTGTGCTTTAGTAATGCCCACCGGCATCAGGGGCTTATCTACAGCATTCTGGAATGCTGTAGATAAGCCCCCGATGTAACCTGAAAGATGAGAAAAAGAGGTTAGATTATACTCACCTGGGCAAGCGGTCCGATCCGATGGGTGTCACGGTCCGCTCCGAGGCCTCCTATCTTCTTACGATGATGTCCTCTTCTGGTCTTCACGCTGCGCCTCTGGCGCAGGCATACTTTGTCTGCCCTGTTGAGGGCAGAGCAAAGTACTGCAGTGCGCAGGCGCCGGGCCTCTCTGACCTCTCCCGGCACCTGTGCACTGCAGTACTTTGCTATGCCCTCAACAGGGCAGACAAAGTACGCCTGTGCCGGAGCCGCAGCGTGAAGACAAGAAGAGAACATCATCATAAGAAGATGGGAGGACCTGGACCGGACCGCAACACCCATCGGACCGGACCGCAGCGGGTGAGTATAATCTAATGTCTTTTTCTCATCTTTCAGGATACATCGGGGGCTTATCTACAGCATTCCAGAGTGCTGTAGATAAGCCCCTGATGCTGGTGGACTTAGCTCACCTTCAATTTTGGGGGTGACAGGTTCTCTTGAATCCCTACATCCCCAGGCAGCTTTCCATTTCTTTTTTTTTCTTTTTTTTCTTTCCTCCCCTTCTTCCAAGAGCCATAACTCTTTTCTTTTTCTCCACCCACAAAGCTGAATAGGGTTTGTTTTTGCAGAACTTGTACTTTTGAATGACATAATTCATTTTATCATATCCTGCACTGGAAAGCAGGAAATCATTTCCAAATGCTCTAAAAATTGCAAAACAGTGCAATTCCACAACTTTTGTTTTTAATTTACCATGTTCACTATATGGCAAAACTGACATGGCAATATGATCCCCAAGTCAGTAAGAGTACGTAGATGGCAAATCTATATATACTTTTTTTTCATTTAATTGGTGAAAAAAATTCAGAAATTTGTAAATTTATTGCAAACTGAGCTGAAGTTTTAATGATAGCATTTTAGAATAGATATAATGTTTTGATTTTCTTTTATTGCATGTTATTGCCATGTTGCGGCAGACAAAAAAAATCCTGAATTCTGGCTTGTTATACAAAATTTTTTTTTGTTATGCTGTTTACTGATCAGATGAATTAACGTTATATTTTAATAGATTGAACTTTTATCAATGCAGCAATGCCAAACGTGTATTTTTTTTTATTATTTCATTTTTAATGGAGCAAAATGGGGGTGATTTGAACTTTTGTGTTATTTTATTTTTTTCATATTTATGCAAAGTTATTTTTTGCTGTACTTAATAGTCCTCTAGGGGAATTGAAATAATGATTGTCTGATTAGTTATGCGATACATAGCAGTACATCAGCATTGCTATACAGTGGGGGAAATTGGTATTTGATCCCTTGATGATTTTATAAGTTTGCCCACTGACAAAACCATAAATGGTCTATAATTTTAAGGGTAAGTTAATTTTAACATTGAGAGATAGAATATCAAAAATAAAATCCAGAAAATCACATTGTTTAAATTATATAAATGTATTTGCATTTTACAGTGAGAAATAAATATTTGATCCCTCTGGCAAACAAGACTTAATACTTGGTGGAAAACCCTTGCTGGAAAGCACAGCAGTCAGACATTTTTGTAGATAATGATGAGGTTTGCGTCCACTCCTCTTTGCAGATTATCTCTAAATCATTAAGATTTTGAGGCTGTCGCTTGGCAATTCGGAGCTTCAACTCCCTCCATTAGTTTTCTATGAGATTAAGGTCTGGAGACTGGCTAGGCCACTCCATGACCTTAATGTGCTTCTTTTTGAGACACTCCTTTGTTGCCTTGTCTGTATGTTTTAGGTCATTGTCTTGCTGACAGACCCAGCCACGACTGATTTTTTAATGTCATGGTGAAGGTAAGGAGGTTGTCACTCAGGATTTTACGGTACATGGCTCCATCCATTCTCCCATTGATGCAATGAAGTAGTCCAGTGCCCTTAGCAGAGAAACACCTAAAAACATAATGTTTCCACCTCCATGCTTAACAGTGGGGATGGTGTTCTTTGGGTCATAGACAGCATTTCTCTTCATACAAACACGGTAAGTTGAGTTAATTCCAAAGACCTCAATTTTTGTCTCATATGACCGCAGCACCTTCTCCCAATCCCTCACAGAATCATACAGGTGTTCATTGGCAAACTTCAGATGGGTCTGCACATGTGTTATTGAACAGGAGGACCTTGCGGGCACTGCAGGATTTTAAACCTTTACGGCATAATGTGTTACCAATGGTTTTCTTGGTGACTCTGATCCCAGCTGCCTTGAGATAAAAAACAAGTTCTCCCCGTGTAGTTTTAGGCTGTTTTCTCACCTTCCTCTTCATCAAGGATACCCCATGAGGTGAGATTTTGCATAGTGATCGATGTCAATTGACAGTCATTTTGTATTTTTTCCATTTTCTTACTATAGCACCAGTGTTGTCTCCTTCTAACCCAGCATGGTTTTGTAGCCCATTCCAACTTTGTGCAAGTCTGTGATCTTGTCCCTGACATTCTTATAAAGCTCTTTGGTCTTGCCCATGTTGTAGGGGTTAGAGTCTGACTGAATAATTGAGTCTGTGGACAGGAGTCTTTTATAATGGTGACTATGTAAGACAGCTGTCTTTCATGTACGTAACAAGTTGATTAGGAGCATCTAACTGGTCTGTAGGAGCCAGAACTCTTAATGGTTGGTAAGGGATCAAATATGTATTTCTCACTGCAAAATGCAAACAAATTTATATAGTTTATACAATGTGATTTTCTGGATTTTATTCTTGATATTCATTCTCTCAATGTTAAAATTAACCTTCCCTTAAAATGATAGACTGTTCATGTCTTTGTCAGTGGGCAAACTTACAAAATCAGCAAGGGATCAAATACTTATTTCCTCTCACTGTATATAGTGAAAATCACAATCTCCCATGAATGCCAGTCATGAATTGGCTTTTATAGGAGTGTCGTAATGATAACACGGAGTTCTTCAGCAGATTTCTGGCTGTCGTGGCAACCCATTGGCTCCCCGCACTTCCTGAGGCACATTTTAACTGCTGCTGTCAGAGATTAGCACTGGCATTTAACAGGTCAACAGCCACAGGCTCCACTACAGTTTACCCATGGCTGTTAAAATCACATGATGGCTGATTGAATTTCCGCTGAGCCTGCATCAAAGGTAGAGTCATGACTTTAATCTTTCATCTACGTCAAAGGACATGAAGGGGTCATGGAGGACCTATTCTTGAAGTTTTCAGTTTTCTAATTAAAAATAATTATCTTCTTCAACTGCTCCAGTTTAACTGATTATTAAAGTTTCTCTTCTTTGTCTGTGCCTCTCTCTTAAAAGTTATGCCCACCCTCTAAGTAATAAAGATGCACATTTTCTATTCAACCTTGGGGGTGTGTACCACAACATTTCTGTCATAAAGGAGATTAAGCACACACCCCCAGAAAACATTTGTGGTGTGTGCCCAGTTTGGTGAAGGAAAATTTGCATCTTTGTTATCTAGGGGCCCCTAAAGGGGCATACCTTTGGAATGGAGATGAACAGAAAAAAACTAAAACTTGTTCAAGAGTCAGTGGAACAGCGTCAAATGGAGAAAAGACTAACTTTAAATAAAAAAATTCAGTAAAGAGTCCTCCTTAACTGATGTTCTTCTTTACAAACCATTGTCCTCTTTTGTACTTGTTTGGATACAATAATGTATATTGTATTGATCTCTGTATCAATAAGTACTTTTTAGCCACAAATTTCCTGCAAAAAAACCTTTGAATAATCGGTTGCATTGTTTTTAAGAACTGAATCACAATTAGGCTATTGCATTTATACTAGAGACATAAATATTCCTAAGATTTGTGAAATTTTCAAATGAAAAGTAAAAGAGTTAGGTGTAATAACCAGTGGCACTTTTTTAGATTTTTCAAATATCTATAGTCTTTTTTAGTAATTGGCAGAGCTTTTACTCTGTGAATCCATGATGTTGGATATCTCTTGTTCTTTAACGTAACAATGTAAATGGAGTAAGTGAAACTTTCAACTAAAGAAAAAGTCAGATATTCTCATAGACCTACTATCCCTTTATCCTGTTACTTTATATATTAATGCATTGTAAGAAAAAATAGAAAAGAAATTCAATGAGAGCTATTGCATAGAAAAATAATATCATGGTAAAAATGTAAAACTGAACATGACATTTACCTTATATACTCGAGTATAAGCCGAGATTTTCAGCCCACTTTTTTGGGCTGAAAGTGACCCTCTTGGCTTATACTCGAGTCAGTGTCGGCGTGGGGTCAGCGGGTGAGGGGAAGCGGCGGCTGTCACATACTCACCTGCTCCTGGTGTGGTCCCTGCATGTCCTGTGGTCTCCGGGCAGCTCTTCCTGTGTTCAGCCGTCACGTGGTACCGCTCATTAAAGTAATGAATATGCACTCATATTAATTACTGTAATTAGCGGTACGTGACCGCTGAACACAGGAAGATGCCGCCGGCTCCCAGAGACCATCTGACAGTGAGACGCTGCCAGGGACCGCGCCGGGAGCAGGTGAGTATATCGGGGGAGGTGAACATTGCGCAATAGTCACCTTCCTTGTTCCACCGCTGCGGGCCGCTCTGTCTTCCGTCCTCTGGCTGTGACTGTTCAGGTCAGAGGGCGCAATGACGCGATTAGTGTGCGCCGCCCTCTGCCTGAACAGTCAGTGCAGAGGATGGAAGACAGAGCAGCGCACAGCGATGGAACATGGAAGGTGACTATAGCATGTGCCGGGGGCCTGAGCGAAGAGAGGTATGTGATTTTGTTTATTTTAATCGCAGCAACAGCAAATGGGGCAAATGTGTGGAGCATCTTATGGGGCCACAATGTATGGAGCCACAATGTATGGAACCACAATGTATGGGGCCACAATATATGGGGCCACAATGAATGGAGCCACAATGTATGGGGCCACAATGTATGGGGCCACAATGTATAGAGCCACAATGTATGGAACCACAATGTATGGGGTCACAATGTATGGGGCCACAAAGTATGGAGACACAATGTATGGGGCCACAATGTATGGAGCATCTCATGGGGCCATAATGTGTGGAACATCTTATGGGGAATAATGTTTTGAGCATCTTATGGGGCTATAATGTATGGAGCATCCTATTGGGCCATAATGTATGGAGAATCTCATGGGGCCATAATGTGTGGAGCATCTTATGGGGCCATAATGTATGGAGCATCTTATTGGGCCATAATGTGTGGAGCATCTTATTGGGCCATCAACCTTTATGCAGCATTGTATGGGGCAAATGTTTCTATGGAGCATCTTATGGGGCCATTATTAACCTTTGTGCAGCATTATATGGGGCACATTTTAATATGGAGCATTATATGGGTCGTATTTTGTATGGAGCATCTTGTGGGTCCCATCATGAACTGTATGGAGCATTATATGGGGCTCCTGATGCAATATGGATATTCAAAAACACTTAACCTACTGTCTCAATTAATTTTACTTTTATTGGTATCTATTTTTATTTTTGACATTTACCGGTAGCTGCTGCATTTTCCACCCTAGGCTTATACTTGAGTCAATAAGTTTTCCCAGTTTTTTGTGGCAAAATTAGGGGGGTCGGCTTATACTCGGGTCGGCTTATACTCGAGTATATACGGTAATTACTTTGTGAATGTTATGTACATTTCCTGTTAATACAAGGTAATAAACTGTAATATGTGTTGTGAATTCTGCTCTTGGGCTCCCTCCGGTGGTTGTAAGTGGTAGCGCTGCTGTCTCTGAATCACAGCATTTATCAGGTGTTTTCACTTTTTGCAATTTGGACAGGGCTATTTAGTCTTGCTTCACCCTTTTGTCAGTGCCAGTTGTCCATTGTTCCTGGAGGATTCACATCCCTGCCTGGTCTCTTCTGCTTTGCAGTTCTTTTCAACAAAGATAAGTTCTGGCCTTGATTTTGCTGTCCACATGCTGTGGTCTTATTGTTCAGTTATTTTCCATGTTTTGTCTTGTCCAGCTTGGTCTGTATAAGGATTTGTTTAGCCAAGCTGGTATCTCTGGAGATGCAGATATACCCTCCATGTCTTTAGTTAGCTGTGGAGTTTTTGTATTTTCTGTGGTGGATATTTTCTAGTGTTTTAATACTGACCGCATAGTACTCTGTCCTGTCCTTCCTATTTAGCTAGAAGTGGCCTCCTTTGCTAAATTCTCATTTCAGTCTGTATATGTTTTTTCCCTCTCCTCTCACAGTCAATATTTGTGGGGGGCTGCCTGTTCTTTGGGGATTTTCTCTGAGGCAAGATAGTTTTCCCTTTTCTATCTCTAGGGGTAATTAGTCCTCCGGCTGTGTCGAGATGTCTAGGGAGCGCTAGGTACATTCCACGGCTACTTCTAGTTGCGGTGTTAGGTTCAGGGTCTGCTGTCAGCACAGGTACCACCTTCTCCAGAGTACGTCCCATGCTGCTCTTAGGCCACCAGATCATAACAAATATGTAGATTAACCCTATAACTGAGCGATTTACTAAAACATTTTCAGAGAATAAGCAGATGCAGGAGATTCTGATGCTTGTATATGAGCAGTAAAGGAAAGAAAATAGTTGGGTGGCTAAATCATATACAGTTACCTGCTACAATTTTTCCTCTTATGGGCAGAGGGAAGGGAACATCACATACGTGGTCAGCAGGGGACCTTCTAGTGAAGAACTGTGATAAGGAGTAGGCACAGTAACACTTACTTTGATACATTATAACATGCTATGACATGGTAGTAAATTTTAAAGAACCACAGTCCCATCAAAATATTTATTATGTTAATGTATTGCATTCATCATAATTTATAGCACTGTGTACTTACAATTGCTCATTTTGCCTTTCTACCCAGCTAATTATTCTCTATTTCATTACGTCTATGACACTAGTCCCTATTCATGGACAAGTCGCGAGGTGGGGAAGTCGTATCACCCTTCTTGATGCTTATCAAATTTTAAGCTTCTCTAAGGTCAAATTTAGAAAACTATTTTTCGGACCATAAGACGCACTTTTTTCCTTCAAATTTGGGAGGAAAGTGTGGGTGGGTGTTATGGTCCGGATGTAATGTGGGGAAGGGGCAGCGGGAGTGGAATCCACTGTGATCCCACTCACAGGAGGCAGAAAAATGGCCCAGCTGCCTCGCTGCAGCGCTGGGGAAACCATGTGATCCCAATGATTAAAGTGCAGTGAATATTCATTAGCCGCTTCCCCGCCCATCTGTCAGAGCAGAGCAGTGAGCGGGGAGCAGCAAATAAATAGTCCTTCACTTACACAGTGGACACACATGGTTTCCCCAGCGCCGGATTCCTGCAGCAGCTGGGGAGATCTGTGTGTCCGGGGGAGTAGGGGGGCAGCAGCAGGGGGCCGGAGGGAACAAGATCACTGCATACCTGCCAGGCTGTGTTGGATGCTGAGGCATAAGGACCTGTGTGATGTCATGCAGTGGGCAGGCTGGAGCATCACATGACAGCACAGAGCCCTCCCTCTTCTTGATGTCATCACAGGTCCTTCAGACACCACACTAGAATCTGCAGGCTTCCTCTTATGACCTGTGCTGTGGAGAGTGTTATGATCCCTAGTGGCTGAGGATCATAAATAGATCAGCAAGTGATTAAACTAAGGACGAGCTCTAGGGAGATGGTAACTGGACTGATCGCAAATCTGAACCTATCCAAAACAACTAGAGGTAGCCAGTGAACGTGCCTAAAAAATTCCTAGACGTCTCGAGCCAGCCTGAGGAACTAGCTACCCCTAAAGAGAAAGAAAGACCTCGCTTGCCTCCAGAGAAATAATCCCCAAAGATATAGAAGCCCCCAACAAATATTAACGGTGAAGTAAGAAGAATGCACATACATAGGGATGAAATCAGATTCAGCAAAAGAGGCCCACTAGTACTAGAAAGCAGAAAATAGAGCAGGGGTCTATGCGATCAATAAAAAACCCTTACAAAATATCCATCCTGAGATTTCAAGAACCCACACACCAACTAACGGTGTGTGGGGAGAAACTCAGCCCACTAGAGCAACCAGCAAGCGAGGGAATTACATTTTAGCAAGCTGGAACAGAAAACAAGATAAACACTGCTGATCAAAAAAAGAGCAAACAAAACTTAGCTTATCCTGGATGGACTGGGAGCAAGGTAGTCAGAAGGAATCTGAGTAGCACTGATTACATCGACAGCCGGCAACAAGTGGAAGTAAAACAGAGCTATATAGGAACCTCCCAGAGGATAACGAACCAGCTGATAGCCAGAGACCAGCAGGATAACAAACAAAGCCACCAGGGGGAGCCCAAAGCAGAAGTCAAACCATACCACCAGTGACCACAAGAGGGAGCCCGAAAACAGAGTTCACAACAGGAGAGGCAACAAGAGGGAGAGCTCTGTGCGGTCATGGGTTGCTCACAGCCTGAACAACTAAGAAATACTTTAAAGGTTAATCAATACAACACACAATAAAGCACTCCACCACTCCTGTGGTGAACTATAACTCCCAGCATGTCATAGGATCTGCAAGGACATGCTGGGAGTTATAGTTCTCCTATGGGTTCTTAAGGCAACACTCCAGTGTTATTTTTCAGTGCTGGAGTGGTGCTTTAAATATAAGCCCTGTGCCCCCATTCTTATACTCACCCTCCAGCGTCTTCATATAGCACTTTGCAGACACCACACTGGTCCCGCAGCACCATCTTCTACCCGCAGCTTCCAACATAATAACATACTATTATATATAATAACACCACATATAATAGTATATTATTTATGTTATTAAATGTTTTACCACATTTTTTGGACTCAAATATTTTTTTCCTATTTACACCTGTAAAACCGGGGTGAGTCTTATAGTCCGGTGCGTCTTATAGTCTGAAAAATACAATAGGTCGGAGATAAGCGGAAGTGGGTAAGTATTCTTAACTATAATTTTGTTCAGTTTTTGGTAATCGAGGCAAGGATGGAGGCCACCATCTTTCTTTTTTTTTACACAGAATAATTCCGCATCTACAGGGCAAGGGGAAGGTCAGCTATGACCCCTCCTTAAGCTTTCGTTCACATAATTTTTATGCCTGAACATTCAGTCCCAGACAAATTGTAAAGGAGTGCTTTAGGTAATTTGGCATTAGGGACACGATCAAGAGCACTATTATAAGGACCATGTGGAGGTAATGTATCCGCTTCTTTTTCTGAAAACACATCTCCAAAGTTCTTTTAGGTACCCTGGCAGACTCTACAGACTAGAGGAGCATATTTGTATAGATCTGAGACATTTCTTAATGCTCCACTTAACAATCTCCTTCCAACTTCTGACACCAATTTATAACTGGATTGTGAATAAGCAGCCATGGAAACCACAGAACCATTCCAGAAGGTAAATTATCCAAGTCAAAATAGGAAATGGATTCAGAGTGAAGTGCTCCCACTTGAAGCATGAACTCCATCATTACCCGTTTAGCAAAGTTCTGAAGTGGTAATGCTTTGCCAAAAGGAAAAATTTGAATGTTTTTTTTTTCAAACTAACTGTTCCTATTCATAATTTCAGAACCAGTCCCACATCTATAAAGCTGGCTGCAGATCCCAAGTCAAAGAAAGCCAATACTGGCAATACTTGGTTCTTGAAGGACAAAATCATATTAAGCACTACTTTGTCTGAGGAGAAAGAAGGTACCAGGACGTCTGTGTGACTCCCTCAACAATCAACTAGACTTAGGCGTTTTTCTAACAGCTTGAGGATGAGTAGGACAGTCCTGTAGAAAATGTCCTGCTAGACCACAGTATAGACATAGTCCAAGATCATAAATAAAATTATTATTATCATGTCTATGTTTTTTCTTCACAACACGAAAACTGGCAACTCCCACCTCCAATGGTTACATCTTCAGTAAATTAACCTGCTCTGGAGGAATATAATGTGCACCCTGCTGCTCACTACGTCTCTCACTGATTCTGCCGTACATCCGTGTGGCTTTGGTCATAGCCTCCACCAGAAAACTAATTAATTCATGAAGAAGCAGGGCAATCTTAAGAGTATCAGAAAGATCTTTATGGAACTGGCACCTGGGAGCTGCATCATTCCATAGAACTTCAGTTGACCGTTGCCAGAATTCAGAGCAATAGTCTTCGCAGTGCGGTCCCCCTGTGCCAGGTTCATGAACTTTGTCTCAGTTTCCTGGATCCTGTTAGTTTCATCATAGATCACACTTAAGACATTAAAAAGGGCATCAATAGAAGACAATTCTGGGGCTTGAGGGGACAAAGAAAATGCCCAAATCAGAGTGTCCCCTCGCAGTAGAGACATGATTATCCCCACCTGCTGGAACTCATTCCTCGAAGACTGAGGTCGCAAGTTTAAAAAATAGCACACAGGTCTCCTTGAACACTCTAACCTGGGTTTTCTCTCCTGAAAATTTATCAGGGAGAACCATTACAAATTTGGAATAGACCAAATGTACATCAGAAGGTACTAATGTTAGGGCCATTCCCGAAAGTGGAAAGCTATAGGAAGTTTTCTTCAAGCTAATTATCTGACACTGCAACTGATCCAGAATCATCTGCATCAAATATGCTACCTGGTCATACAATGTGGTAACAGAATCCAGAATGGCAAAAAAGATGGGCCAGTTGTAATGTGATGCTGGTTGCTACTCATGGGTAAGCCGTGAAGTGGGTAAGGCAAGAAGTCCAAGGTCAAAAGTCAGGAGGCTACGTCATAAACAGTGGGGTGAGGCGGCAAATGCATAATCAGGTCACAGTCCAGGGTCAGTATTCATAGAAGGTAGCGGGTCAAGACAAAGTGGCTAAGCAAAGGGATGGTCAAAGAAAAATCCAAGGTGGCAACAAAGCTCATAATACTAGAACTTAAGAACAAAATAGAGCAAAGTGTATGCATGAGAAATGGGATCACCACAACAGTTTAAAATTTATACAAAAAACATCTTTATTTTAGGAAACAAACACAACAACATAAAAACATTTAAAAACCCCAAAATATGACCTGGGGTAAGGGGTCCATATAGATACCAGATAAATGCTATAATATTGCACACAACATTAAACAGCCTATGCACATTAATGTACAGATAACCAAACCACTATTCCCAGCATATGGGCGTTATATAATACAGTATGATATTACACATCAAGTTATACACTCTTAAATAGAGGTTAACACTCCATACCATACCCCATGTATGAGGAACTAACAAGGAAAATGGTGAATGGAATACAAAATATACTAGACACCAAGCAGATCCCTAGACCCTGCTGTGCACTGACCTAAGTCTTACCCTACCTAGCAGGCAGGCTGTACAAGGTTCCCGGGGTGGTGGGTTTAGTGGATTTCAATCAGGCTGTTCTGTTTGCTGAGACCCACGCGTATCGACGCCTGCGGCGTCTTCCTCAAGGTCAATATGATATTGCATTTATCTGGTATCTATATGGACCCCTTACCCCAGGTCATATTTTTGGGTTTTTAAATGTTTGTATGTTGTTGTGTTTGTTTCCTAAAATAAAGATGTTTTTTGTATAAATTTTAAACTGTTGTGGTGATCCCATTTCTCATGCATACACTTTGCTCTATTTTGTTCCATTGTTGTTTGGTATGCAGTTGGTGATCCCCTTAAATGGTAAATTTTTGTAGATGGTGCCTGCTCAGCAGCGTTGTTTAAATACTAGAACTTAAAGCACAGAGCAGTCACACACACGACTTGAACAGAGCTACAACTGGAAGATAAATCATCTGGGAATCACTCTAAAGAGGAGACACCTGTAGGAAACCCAGCACGCCCCTGCCCTGATTGGATGACTAGATTGGATGGATGGGCTGCCACTCAGCGCACTGAATGGAGGAATTGCAACTCAAGCTGAATCCTTCTAAGCTCTATGTAGAATCAGGAAGTCAGTTTTCCCTGTTATGAGTCATAAGTCACTGAAAAAGTTTCTGGCAGGGTGGATGAGGAAACAGCTGTGTCAGGAGTTGAAAATGGGAATGATAAAGACGGTATGAGGTTTTTTCAAGCTGCAATGCAGTGTTTTACTCTATCCAAAGAAAACATTTGTCTTAAAAACACAAAATTCTATTTCGGTGTCACGCATCCACAAAACATTGTTCCAATAGCCTACTAAATTGTCTAATTTATCTTAAGCAAGCCAAAGACTGGCAAGTGTTCTGTTTGGAGATCAATAGCTTTCTCCCTGCAATCCTGCCTGCTATGTACACCATTCTTGTTTATTGTCCTCCTAATAGTGTACATATGAGCAGTACTAGTAGCTAATGTAAGAGAGGCCTTTAGTTTCTTACACACGTGGTCAAAATTGTTGGTACCCCTCGTTTAATATCAGAAAAACCCACAATGGTCACAGAAATATCTTGAATCTGACAAAGGTAATAATGAATAAAAGATCTATGAAACTGAGCAAATGAAAGTCAGACATTGATTTCGACCATGCTTCCACATAATTTTTAAAAGAATAAAACTCATGAAAAAGGCCTGGACAGAAATGATGGCACCCTTAACTTAATATTTTGTTGCACAAGCTTTTGATTCCTGTAATGGTCAATGAGACTTCTGCACCTCTCGACAGGTATTTGGCCCACTCCTCAAGAGTAAACTGCTCCAGTTGTCTCGTGTTTTCCGGACGGCATGTTTCAGCTCTTTCCAAAGTTACTGAAAAGGATTTAGGTCAGGGCTCATAGAAGGCAACTTCAGAATAGTCCAACGTTTTCCTCTAAGCCATTCTTGGGTGTTTTTATCTGTGTGTTTTGGGTCATTATCCCGTTGTAAGACCCATGACCTGCAACTGAGACCAAGCTTTTTGACACTGTGCAGCACATTTCTCTCTAGAATCTCTTGATAGGCTTGAGATTTAATTGTACCCTGCACAGATTCTAGACACCCTGTGCCAGATGCAGCAAAGCAGCCCCAGAACATAATAGAGCCTCCTCCATGTTTCATAGTAGGGACAGTTTTCTTTTCTTGATATGCTTCATTTTTTCATTTGTGAAAACAGAGCTGATATGCCTTGCCAAAAAGTTCAATTTTTGTCTCATCTGTCCATAGGACATTCTCCCAGAAGCTTTGTGACTTGCCAACATGTAGTTTGGCAAATTCCAGTCTGGCATTTTTATGATTTTTTTTCAACAATGGTGTCCTCCTTGGTCATCTCCTATGAAGTCCACTTTGGCTCATACAATGACAGATGGTGTGATATTGTAAGGGTAGGCCAGTGATGTAGCCGTGGCTGAGGTAAAAGTCTCTTGCACACCCTGACCGACCTCCCCTCACATACACTCCACGACTTTCAGTCAGCATACCTGCAGCTCCTTTTCTCTTGGGGCTTCCTATAAAGATCTGCATGTTTTCCTCAGCCAAAGCAGAATAATCAGAGTCACAGTCCCGTTGAATGCTTGAACAATGAACTTTACTTGAAACAGGCACATAACGTTTTTTCCAGCATTTGCAGCAGGTTTTACAGTACACAGTTTCTTCTCTGTCCCTGCCTCCTCTCTTTCCTTGTCTCCTTGTCAGCATGTACATCAGGCTTTGTATTACACAGCTTCTCCTCTTTCTCTGTCTTTCCTTCATCTTTACTAAGCCCGTTTCCGGAATGGACTGTGCTTACCAGTCCTCCAGCGTCCTGTGTGCCCAGTGTTACTTTAGTAGGGATTCTTCTAAACCATTTCGCCCTGGTCCCGAGTACATGCATCCACTTAGCAAGTGACCACATTCTGAGTGACCTGTCCACACTGCTTAGTTCTTTTCTAGCACCTACAGCCGCAGTCCCACTTATACTGCACTGTCAATGACCCTTTCAATGCCTTTTTTCTCTCTCATAGCCTTCCTGGCCCTGATGCTGCCTGACTGGATCTTGGGCTGCTGCAGAGCTGACTGCCCTGACAGGGAGCTCCCGCCCAACTGATTCAAATTTCCAGATGTTTCCCAGATTAACTGCCATTAGCTACCTCCCACTTAACTATTTACAAGCTGAATAACTCTGCACCCATATCTAGTGGCCAAACTAGGGTACTACGCTTTCTATACAGCTATAACAGTAACTATATATAGCAGGGAAATGCACAACATGGACACTTACAAAGACATTACAAGTAATGTTTACGGACAGCTTCTTGTGTCCCTTACAATATGACACTGATGTTCCTTGAGCTTGAAGTTCACCTTTAATCTGTTTAACAGTTTTTCTGGACTCTTTTGCTACCATTCATATTATCTGTCTCTTTGATTTGTCATCAAATTTCCTCCTGCGGCCACGTCCAGGGAGGTTGGCTACAGTCCCACGGATCTTAAATTTCTGAATAATATGTGCACCTGTAATCACAGGAACATCAAGCTGTTTGGAGATGGTCTTATAACTTTTACCCTTAATATGTTTGTCTATAATTTTCTTTCTAAACTCCTGAGACAACTATTTCCTTCACTTCCTCTGGTCCATGTTCAGTGTGATACACACCATGTCACCAAACAGCACAGTGAGTGTCTGTAGCCCTATGTACAGGCCCACTCACTGATTCCAAGATTGTAGACACCTGTGATGCTAGTTAGTGGACACATCTTGATTTAACATGTCCATTTTGTCACATTATTTTCAGGGGCACCATCGTTTCTGTTCAGGCCTATTTCATGACTTTTATTTTTTTTTATTCTGTGGAAGCATGCTTGAAAAGCAATATCTGACTTTCATTTGTTCATAGATCTTTTATTTATTGTTACTTTTGTCAGATTCAAATTATTTCTGTGACCATTGTGGGTTTTTCTGTCATTAAATGAGGTGTACTAACAATCTTGACCAAGTGTGTATAGATTATCTTGGGTTTCTTTGTGATCTCGGACTACTGCATTACTTGTTTTTGGAGTGATCCTTGTTGATCAACCATTCCATGGAAGGGTATCAGTGCTCTTGAATTTCCACCATTTGTACACAATCTGTCTGCCGGTGGATTGTTGGTGTTCAAACTCTTTAGAGATGGTTTGCAACATTTTTAAGCCCGATGAGCATCAAGAACTCTTCTTCTGACGTCCTCAGAAATTTATTTTGCTAGTGCTAAGATATACTTTCACAAATATGTGTTGTGAAGATAAAACTGCATTAAATCTTTCTTTAAAAAAAAAACAAGTCACCCACTCACCCCTGATTGTTATTTCATTGATTGAAAAAAAACAAACTCTAATTTCACCTTCAAATTATATGATAACCCTAAAAGTTTGCATACCTTTTCCACTAACAGACATATGATATTGGATAATTTTCCTCATTAAGGAATAATAAAGTAATATTGTTGACTCATTTGTGTGATTTGCTTCTCTCTATCCACTTTTAAGGCTTGTATGAAAATCTGATATAACTGTATGTCAAATATATGAATAAATATAGAATATTCTGAAAGGTTCACAAACTTTCAAGCATTACTGTATTTCATTTTTGAGTCATATACAATTTTCTGTAAAAGGAGTTGTGTAAAGGCTTAGTTTTGTGTGGCATTTTTCTATAGACAGAGTTGAATGAGGACTTAATATTTTTCAGGATACACTAAGTTTTTCCCTGGTGCTATTTTATTGGTGCAAAATTTAGATATTAACAACTATTTAATGACTTTTTATTTCATTTTCTTGTGAGCTAGGAGGAATAAAAACAACACTTTTAGCACTGTTTTTTTTAGTTTTTTTGTGTGGTTCTCACCATGTAGGCTAATTAATTATATACAGTAGTGTTAGAGTACCTATCATCACAGATGCAGTAATACTAAATATGTGACATTTTTAAGAAATGTTTATTTTGTACAGACAAATATACATTTTTTATTGTGATAACTGGGATTTTGGGAATGCGGTTTTTACATCTTTATAAACACTTAAAAACACTTTTATTTTTTATTTTTTCACAATACTTCTTAGCCTCCCAAGGGGACTTGAATATGCCCTGCTATATCACATGACTAATACACTGCTCAACTTATGTATTACACTGTCCTATCAGACTCTATCTTTAGTGGGGTCTAATTCTCTGTATTATATGGCAGACCTAAAAGACTTTGTCAGGTCTTTGATTGCCATAGGAACCCATCTGCACCCCAAGGTTGTGCTGTGGAGTTGCAGATAGGCTGACAGAGGGAGCACTCTTCCTCTGGCACACTCCTCATGTGCCACTGTCACTGTTGACTAAGGAATATAATGGCTTAAACTACTAGTATCAGTGAGAATGCTAATTCAGTTATAGCATATTCCCTGCTTTACTATCCGTCAGGCCCCTACAGCTGATTGCATCAGTACCGAAATAGTACCATGCAATCAGCATGACAAATGGATCAGTAAGGTGGCATAAAGTGACATGACAATGGAAGATATGTACATCTTGTAACTTTAATGGGTGAAATATTTATGCTTGAAATGTCAAGTTAAAGTTGCTAGATTGATAGATACATAATAGATAGATAGGTAAATATAAACATTTAAATATTCCTGTTCTGTGCTATGATCCCCAAAAATATGAGAACTGGAATGATCTCATCTGTCAGTCATACTGTGGCCCCCTGTCTTCCATTATATGCTTTTCAGGACCCTCAGATGAACATTCCACCAGTGACATTTGAGGGAAAACGGGTTTACGATCGCAAGAAACGTGTCAAGTTCATTTCATTACTGCAGGAAAGTAAAAAGCAAATTTATCTATGAAAAAGCAATTACTTGTGGACTGACCGGTTCACAATAACAATATAGCCGAGATCTCTCATTCTTCTGCCCAAATCCTCAGCTAGCACAGTGATGTTTGATTTTGCTTTAAAGCAATTTTTCCTTGTTTGAATTGCAAAAGCATTTAATCTTCATAAAGTAGGTTATTATAATGGAGATGGGCTTTCTCCTGTACTTGCAAACCAGCTGAGACAAACAGTGCCTAGTTATTCATTAACGCAGTATGCACCAATGTTTTAGTATGCACAATGCAGTATTTTTTAACATTTCTTATTTCTATCTAAACATGGGGATTAGTCTTCTTTGTAACATCTTTACCTGGCGCTAGCCTATTCCCTAAGGATACAAGGCAACTATGAATTGCAAATGCCTGATGATATGACCGTCTTCCACCTTGCTTTTAGAAATAAGGAAATAAAGAAAACCATTTCCTCCAGGTAGTCAGACTGATTTAATTTTGAAGCCCACCCTTCATCAGTACAGCACATGTACATGCTCTCTTTTAATTATTTTGTAAATTTTGTTATTACCATTGCAAATACCGGTCATTTTCTCCGTTAAATCGAACAGATTTTTAGGAATAATCCATTAAAATAAACCTTTATGGTCAGTAGTTGGCTCCACCATAAATATGAGAGGTAGAACAAATGGCTAAACCTGATGCACATATAAGGGTAGTGAACTGCATTGTCACTTTGCTACCCATGAATACATTAATCACACTGTGTTTATTATGTCTTGCGTCTTTGCATATATTGTGTCATGCACAGTGTAATATGTATAGTGTATACATAATGTTTGGGACTAGCCCATAGTGGGAAGGGGCTCAGCATTAGGGCAAGTCACTGTATCCTGTAGATAGTTAAATAGGTTCTAATTCAAGTAAAAATAGGAAGTGTTTTA
Organism: Ranitomeya variabilis; assembly: GCF_051348905.1. Lineage (NCBI taxonomy): Eukaryota > Metazoa > Chordata > Amphibia > Anura > Dendrobatidae > Ranitomeya > Ranitomeya variabilis. The sequence continues at coordinate 76,020,128 of NC_135239.1, read as the reverse complement.
TGAGCAGTGCTGCTGTATTGGGTGAACTACAGGAAAGGGAGATTAAGGGAGATTACATCATTGTAAATACACACCTGTGCTTTGTATCTCCACCACCTCATTGTAGATTGTAAGCTCTCATGAGCAGGGTCGTCTTATTTTGCTTTATTATTGTATTGTTAACGTTGTTACCTATGACTGTTGTGTTTGAAACTGTTAAACTGTAAAGCGCTGCGGAATATGTAGGCGCTAAATAAATAAAGATTATTATTATGATTATTATTATTATTATTAAGGGACAAGGGAATAGCGAGATCCTGAAGTGACCGACGAGACAGAGTCGCCTTCCAGAAAAGGCTTTCTTGGATAGGAAGACATGTCATGAGAATCCCTGAGCTTCCAAAACACAGAAGGACACGGACCTAAACAGGACTGGGTTTGTGAAACTAGTGGGGGGTCCGGAGTGGTATATCCAGGGCACTAGTAGTGGATGAAATAAGATGTCAAATTGCTGAGCAAGTAGAGAGACTTGCTGAACAGGATTGTGGTAACAAACTAAGCTGTGATGAAGTAAGGCGAAACAGAGTGCTCCACCGACCCTGGAATGGACAACAGTGGAAGAATATTGTATATATGAAAATACCTTATACTGTAAAGGAAGCCTCCATAAGACTTTATACCTGCTACCACTTGTGCATATTCCTTACCAAGTTACCATTCAGTAAAGGCTGTGTTTTAGAACAGGAGTGTCCTTTATTTAACTGCAGAACCTATGGTTCTGGATAGCCAATAATTTAAAATATCTTACTACAACAATTTTAAAGAAAGCTTCTCAGCTAACAGAAAAAAAGGTTCAAAAAGGTGAATACCGGTAATTAGACCAGAATAGCATAACTGTATTTCTAATCCTTGAAGGTGAAAATCCTCAACCCTCAAGAAATAGCTCAAACAGCTGCAGGAACCTTTCCTTGCAACCAGATAAAATGTAACTTGTCCATTTATAATGACCACGGACAAGATAAAGATCCCCAACTCACAACAGGACTACAAGATCCCAGGTACTTTCAGCTGCATCACATCTAATGTGGTGTATTTAATTATGTGTACTAAATGACCAACTGGGTGTCTGTATGTGGGGGAGACAGGGCAGAAACTTAGAACAAGGATGAATTCTCATTGCCACACAATAAGAGAAAAAAAAATGGACCTACCGGTAGCAAAACATTTTTGTATCCTTGGTCATTGCATCATGGACATCAAATTACTTGTTTTAACCCCTTCACCCCCAAGGGTGGTTTGCACGTTAATGACCGGGCCAATTTTTACAATTCTGACCACTGTCCCTTTATGAGGTTATAACTCTGGAACGCTTCAACGGAACTTGGCGATTCTGACACTGTTTTCTCACGACATATTGTACTTCATGATAGTGGTAAAATTTATTTGATATAACTTGCGTTTATTTGTGAAAAAAACGAAAATTTGGCGAAAATTTTAAAAATTTTGCAATTTTCCAACTTTGAATTTTTATGCCCTTAAATCACAGAGATATGTCACACAAAATACTTAATAAGTAACATTTACCACATGTCTACTTTACATCAGAACAATTTAGGAACCAAAATTTTTTTTTGTAAGGGAGTTATAAGGGTTAAAAGTTGACCAGCAATTTCTCATTTTTACAACACCATTTTTTTTTAGGGACCACATCTCATTTGAAGTCATTTTGAGGGGTCTATATGATAGAAAATACCCAAGTGTGACACCATTCTAAAAACTGCACCCCTCAAGGTGCTTAAAACCACATTCAATACATTTATTAACCCTTCAGGTGTTTCACAGGAATTTTTGGAATGTTTAAAAACAAAATAACATTTAAATTTTTTTTACACAAAATTTATTTCAGCTCCAATTTGTTTTATTTTACCAAGGGTAACAGGAGAAAATGGACCCCAAAAGTTGTTGAACAATTTATCCTGAGTACGCCGATACCCCACATGTGGGGGTAAACGACTGTTTGGGCGCATGGCAGAGCTCGGAAGGGAAGGAGCGCCATTTGACTTTTCAATGCAAAATTGACTGGAATTAAGATGGGACGCCATGTCGCGTTTGGAGAGCCCCTGATGTGCCTAAACATTAAACCATCCACAAGTGACACCATTTTGGAAAGTAGACCCCCTAAGGAACTTATCTAGATGTGTTTTGAGAGCTTTGATCCCTCAAGTGTTTCACTACAGGTTATAACGCAGAGCCGTGAAAATAAAAATTCTTTTTTTTTCACAAAAATGATTTTTTAGCCCCCAGTTTTGTATTTACCCAAGGGTAACAGGAGAAATTGAACTCCAAAAGTTGTTGTCCAATTTGTCCTGACTGAGTATACTGATACCCCCATATGTGGGAGGGAACCACTGTTTGGGCGCATGGCAGAGCTCGGAAGGGAAGGAGCGCCATTTGGAATGCAGACTTAGATGGATTGGTCTGCAGGCATCACGTTGCATTTGCAGAGCCCCTGATGTACCCAAACAGTAGAAACCCCCAAAAGGGACCCCATATTGGAAACTAGACCTCCCAAGGAACTTATCTAGATGTGTTGTGAGAACTTTGAACCCCCAGGTGTTTCACTACAGTTTACAACGCAGAGCCGTGAAAATAAACAATCTTTTTTTCCCCACAAAAATGATTTTTAGCCCCCCAAATTTATATTTTCCCAAGGGTAACAAGAGAACTTGGACCCCAAAAGTTGTTGTCCAATTTGTCCCGAGTAAGCTGATGCCCCATATGTTGGGGTAAACCCCTATTTGGGCGCACGGTAAAGCTCGGAAGGGAAGGAGCACTGTTTTACTTTTTCAATGCAGAATTGGCTGGAATTGAGATCGGACGCCATGTCGCGTTTGGAGAGCCCCTGATGTGCCTAAACAGTGGAATCTCCCCAATTCTAACTGAAACCCTAATCCAAACACACCCCTAACCCTAATCTCAACGGTAACCCTAACCACACCCCTAACCCTGACACACCCCTAACTCTAATCCCAACCCTAATCCCAACCATAAATGTAATCCAAACCCTAACCCTAACTTTAGCCCCAACCCTAACCCTAACTTTAGCCCCAACCCTAACCCTAACTTTAGCTCCAACCCTAGCCCCAACCCTAACCGCAGACCTAACCCTAACCCTAGCCCTAACCCTAACCCTAGCCCTAACCCTAGCCCTAACCCTAGTCCTAACCCTAGCCGTATCCCTAAACCTAACTCTAGCCCTAACCCTAGCCCTAACCCTAGCCGTATTCCTAACCCTAACCTTAACCCTAGCCCTAACCCTAGCCCTAACCCTAACCCTAGCCCTAACCCTAGCCCTAACCCTAGCCCTAACCCTAACCCTATTGGGAAAATGGAAATAAATACATTTTTTTAATTTTATTATTTTTCCCTAACTAAGGGGGTGATGAATGGGGGTTTTATTTACTTTTATAGCATTTTTTATAGCGGATTTTTATGATTGGCAGCTGTCACACACTAAAAGACGCTTTTTATAGCAAAAAAGTCACATTTTGAGACCTATAATTTTTCCATATTTTGGTCCACAGAGTCATGTCAGGTCTTGTTTTTAGCGGGACGAGTTGACGTTTTAATGGTAACATTTTCGGACACGTGACAGTTTTTTGATCGCTTTTTATTCCGATTTTTGTGAGGCAGAATGACCTAAAACCAGCTATTCATGAATTTCTTTTGGGGGAGGCGTTTATACCGTTCCACGTTTGGTAAAATTGATAAAGCAGTTTTATTCTCGGGTCAGTACGATTACAGCGATACCTCATTTATATCATTTTTTTTATGTTTTGGCGCTTTTATACGATAAAAATTATTTTATAGAATAAATAATTATTTTGGCATCGCTTTATTCTGAGGACTGTAACTTTTTTATTTTTTCTTTGATGACGCTGTATGGCAGCTCGTTTTTTGTTGGACAAGATGACGTTTTCAGGGGTACCATGTTATTTATATCCGTCTTTTTGATCGCGTGTTATTCCACTTTTTGTTCGGCGGTATGATAATAAAGCGTTGTTTTTTGCCTCGTTTTTTTTTTCCCTACGGTGTTCACTGAAGGGGTTAACTAGTGATATAGTTTTATAGGTGGGGTTGTTACAGACGCGGCGATACTAAATATGTGTACTTTTATTGTTTTATTTTTTTTATTTAGATAAAGAAATATATTTATGGGAATAATATATATATATTTTTTTCTTTATTTAGAAATTTATTTTATTTATTTTATTTTACTTATGTGGAAATTTTTTTTTTAACTTTTTTACTTTGTCCCAGGGGGACATCACAGATCGGTGATCTGACAGTTTGCACAGCACTCTGTCAGATCACCGATCTGACTTGCAGCACTGCAGGCTTACCAAGCGCCTGCTCTGAGCAGGTACTTGGTAAGCCACCTCCCTCCATGCAGGACCTGGATGCCGCGGCCATCTTGGATCCAGGCACCTGCAGCGAGGAGGAGGTAAGAGACCCTCGCAGCAACGTGATCACATCGCATTGCTCCGGGGGTCTTAGGGAAGCACGCAGGGAGCCCCCTCCCTGCGTGATGCTTCCCTGTACCGCTGGCACACCGCGATCATGTTTGATCGCGGTGTGCCGGGGGTTAATGTGCCGGGGGTGGTCCGTGACTGCTCCTGGCACATAGTGCCGCATGTCAGCTGTGATAATCAGCTGACACATGGCCCCGTGAGCGGCGCTGCATTCTCTTGATGAGCTTCAAGAGGTAGCCACCGGGAATGGTTTTCACTTCACAGGTGTGCCCTGTCAGGTTTAATAAGTGGGATTTCTTGCCTTATAAATGGTGTTGGGACCATCAGTTGTGTTGTGCAGAAGTCTGGTGGATACACAGCTGATAGTCCTACTGAACAGACTATTAGAATTTGTATTATGGCAAGAAAAAGCAGCTAAGTAAAGAAAAACGAGTGGCATCATTACGTTAAGAAATGAAAGTCAGTCAGTCCGAAAAATTGTGAAAACTTTGAAAGGGTCCCCAAGTGCAGTGGCAAAAACCATCACGCACTACAAAGATACTGGCTCACATGAGGACCACCCCAGGAAAGGAAGACCAAGAGTCACCTCTGCTTCTGAGGATAAGTTTATCCAAGTCACCAGCCTCAGAAATCGCAGGTTAACAGCAGCTCAGATTAGAGACCAGGTCAATGCCACACAGAGTTCTAGCAGCAGACACATCTCTACAACAACTGTTAAGAGGAGACTTTGTGCAGCAGACCTTCATGGTAAAATAGCTGCTAGGAAACCTCTGCTAAGGACAGGCAACAAACAGAAAAGACTTTTTTGGGCTAAAGAACACAAGGAATGGACATTAGACCAGTGGAAATCTGTGCTTTGATCTGATGAGTCCAAATTTGAGATCTTTGGTTCCAACCACCGTGTCTTTGTGCGACGCAGAAAAGGTGAACGGATGGACTCTACATGCCTGGTTCCTACCGTGAAGCATGGAGGCAAAGGTGTGATGGTGTGGGGGTGTTTTGCTGGTTACACTGTTGTGGATTTATTCAAAATTGAAGGCATAGTGAACCAGCATGGCTACCACAGCATCTTGAAGCAGCATGCTATTCCACCCAGTTTGAGTTTAGTTGGACCATCATTTATTTTTCAACAGGACAATGACCCCAAACACACCTCCAGGCTGTGTAAGGGCTATTTGAACAAGAAGGAGAGTGATGGGGTGCTAGGCCAGATGACCTGGCCTCCACAGTCACCCGACCTGAACCCAATTGAGATGGTTTGGGGTGAGCTGGACCGCAGAATGAAGGCAAAAGGGCCAACAAGTGTTAATCATCTCTGGGAACTCATTCAAGCTTGTTAGAAGACCATTCCTGGTGACTACCTCTTGAAGCTCATCAAGAGAATGCCAAGAGTGTGTAAAGCAGTCATCAAATAAAAGGTGGCTACTTTGAAGAACCTAGAATATAAGACTCAATTTCAGTTGTTTCACACTTTTTTGTGAAGTACATACAGTACAGACCAAAAGTTTGGACACAACTTCTCATTTAAATATTTTTCTGTATTTTCATAACTATGAAAATTGTAAATTCACACTGAAGGCATCAAAACTATGAATTAACACATGTGGAATTATATACTTAACAAAAAAGTGTGAAACAACTGAAAATCTGTCTTATATTTTAGGTTCTTCAAAGTAGCCACCTTTTGCTTTGATGACTGCTTTGCACACTCATCAAGAATCAAAAAATGTTTAAGAGGTATCATCTATTGGTCTCTTCCAAAAAAAGGTGGACTAAAACCAATACCTCTTTTAGAGTAGAATACTTAAATATAAAAAAAGTGATAGTAGGGAAGAACATACGAGCGACACACGATCCAAGGTGAATCATACTACTTTTCACTAAAAGATGTGACATCACCTAAAGCCTAAAACATAAAGAACATACAGAACAAAGTATTCTAAATAGTGTTGAGCGATACCGTCCGATACTTGAAAGTATCGGTATCGGATAGTATCGGCCGATACCCGAAAAGTATCGGATATCGCCGATACCGATACCCGATACCAATACAAGTCAATGGGACACCAAGTATCGTAAGGTATCCTGATGGTTCCCAGGGTCTGAAGGAGAGGAAACTCTCCTTCAGGCCCTGGGATCCATATTAATGTGTAAAATAAAGAATTAAAATAAAAAATATTGATATACTTACCCGTCCGGAGGCCCCTGCACCTTACCGCTGTTAACCGGCAGCCTGCTTTGCTTAAAATGAGCGCGTTCAGCACCTTCCATGACGTCACGGCTTCTGATTGGTCGCGTGCCGCTCATGTGACCGCCACGCGACCAATCACAAGCCGCAACGTCATTCTCAGGTCCTAAATTCCTAGAATGAGGAGTTTAGGGCCTGAGAATGACGTCGCGGCTTGTGATTGGTCGCGTGGCGGTGACATGAGCGGCACGCGACCAATCAGAAGCCGTGACGTCATGGAAGGTGCTGAACGTGCTCATTTTAAGCAAAGCAGGTTGCCGGTTACTACCAGGGCACGTCAGAGGGTGAGTATATCCCTATTTTTTATTTTAATTCTTTATTTTTTACATGAATATGGATCCCAGGGCCTGAAGGAGAGTCTCCTCTCCTCCAGACCCTGGGAACCATACACTGGGAACTTCCAATTCCGATTTCCGATATCACAAAAATATCGGAACTCGGTATTGGAATTCCGATACCCGATACTTGCGGTATCGGAATGCTCAACACTATCCGTATGCAATCCAAATGACATGCGTATTTCTCAATGCTTTTCCCCATTGAATTTAATTAATGGCTCAATAGGCTGAAATGAGTAAAATGCTTGCGTATTTCTCACAAGTCACACTGATGGTCCGTGTGTTCTCCGTTTTTTTCTCACACCCATAGACTTGTATTGGCGAGTCTCGGTCGATATACAGTGCAAATCGCATCATGCTGCAATTTCACTCGCACGTATAATACGGCAGAGAAAAAAACGGATAATGGGAGCTGCCCCATAGATTAACAGTAGGCCGAGTGCTATGCGATTTATTTTCGCATAGCACTCATCCGTATTCCTCGCTAGTGTGACCCCAGCCTAACTGACAAATCTGCATGTTTCCCTCAGTGTTTCAATTTCCATCTCACAGACTGACAGTGGTGCAATAGTGTTATAATACACTCAGAGTTATGAGAACTGCAGTAGATTGATTGTAAGGAAACAAATGTCAGTTCTACTGTTCTGTGTTCATCTTAAACTGGTATCTTCCCTTTTTATTTAAAATAAGCTCTGGAGGCAGATTTTCACGCAGATCTGTGTCTGACCCATATTCTGAAATAGCTCATTTACATATGAGAAAAATATGGATCTCTCTGTATCACAGGGTTACAGAGAGGAGCCAGAAGACCGCAACATTGATTGCTCCTACTCGTGCACTGAAAAGAAGCACTTCACCTTTTTAAATGGTGTTAAATTATTTTGGCAGTACAGGGGTTAATCGGCTATGTTGGGTGCTCTGGGAGTCTGTGCTCTCAGCTGAGCACGGTGAGCCACTCTTATCCTCTATATAATCTGGGTCCTGACTGAAACATATTGTCAGCTAGCTTATGCTGCATGACTTGGAGGAGAGTTGTTTGGTGGTTATATGAGGAGTTTGGTGGATTTATCTGTAACTGTTGCTTGGGCTTGTAAGTGTGATAATTCCCTTTCCTCCTCTTACTTTGGTTTTTCCCCATCCTCCACTCCCCGGTGCACTCCATTGTCATATGTGAGTAAATATGTGCATGCCTGTTATTTTCAGCTGCCCTTGTTCATGCTGCCTGGTTGGTGTACTGCAGTGCACGGTTGCTCCCCTCTTTCCTGGGGAAAGGAAGAGACAGAAAGTGGATACAGGAGATAAGGCAAGGTTGGTGGCCCCAGAAACTACACCTTCAGAAGTAAGCAGGGGAATAGAGTGAGCTGGGGTGCCCTCTAGTGTTAGAGACAGGGTAGGAGCCCCTGGTCCGGGGTCACCTGACAGTCGAGTCGCTACACTCTTGAATAGGACCTTGGATCACAGATGTCAATGTATTATTTTATTCAGCTTCCTATGACCTGGATGCCCATATAGATGGCTTAGGAGGGCTGACTCTACTGACAGTTTCCTTTTAAAGGGAACCTGTCAGGTCTCCCATGCCCTCCAACCCTGCAGCATTTACTTATTTATTAGTAAATTCCCTGCCTAACCATCCCATTATAATGTTTTTCTGGTCAAATGAGGTTTTAAAAAAGCATTTATAATGCCCCCGTTTCCTATGCTAATGAGGGCTTTGACTAGTCAATTGGGCATTAGTTGCCCCAGACTAGTCAGCCCTCTTTCCATGTTATCACACCCCTGTTGGCGTGATATCATAATTTGCACGAGCGCTTATGCAAATCTAGTGCATGCGTGCCGTTCATTATGGCAGCGTCACTGTGTCTCTGATGCCAAGTGTAGGCTTCCTGACTTCAGAGGCGCACACTGTACATGACCGGAAGCTATCATCTAATCTCCTAAATCTAATAACTCTGATTGTGTCAGAACTGCTGTAGCCAGTAATCTAAGAGATGCATCATTGGATTCACCATCTCTTTGCCTACATTATGCTGCTTTCAGATGAATACCAACAAAAAACGAGCAGCCAAAAATCCCTTATAGAGAGACAAACACTCTAGGGTAAATCAGAAAAACAACATGAGGATACAGAGAGCAAAACAGGCCTCATAAAAAATCACATTTTATTTCAATATTTTAAAAAAAATTGAATGCATATAACCAAAAATAAGTAACATGCAAACAGAGTATTTCTAAAAAAGGTGATGCCAGTACATACATACATACTGTTTTAAAACAGAAATATATATATATATATATATATATATATATATATATATATATATATATATATATATATATATATATATATATATATATATATACAGTATATGACAATATATGAATAACTGGGCCTAAAAACAAGAGCCCCTAAAAATATACCCCTAGTCAAGTAAAATTGCTATGACTATTGCTAAATCCATTTTAGCCAAGAAAAAAGATCAAGTAAAGTACTTACATCAAGCTGGTATGTAGATATGTGCTGGCCCACCAACCCCAAAGCAGGAAGCCCTGACGAAGCCTTGGGTAAAACATTTTTTCTTGGCTAAAATGGATTTAGCAGTAATATCAATTGTCCTTGACTAGGGGTATGCTTTTAGGGGCTCTTGTTTTTAGGCCCAGCTATTCATATATTGTCATATATATATTTCTGTTTTAAAACAGAATGTACGTACAGTATGTACTGGCATCACCTTTTTTAGGAATACTCTGTTTGCATCTTACTTACATTTGATTATACACTCACTGGCCACTTTATTAGGTACACCTGTCCAACTTCTTGTTAACACTTAATTTCTAATCAGCCAATCACATGGCGGCAACTCAGTGCATTTAGGCATGTAGACATGGTCAAGACAATCTCCTGCAGTTCAAACCGAGCATCAGTATGGGGAAGAAAGGTGATTTGAGTGCCTTTGAACGTGGCATGGTTGTTGGTGCCAGAAGGGCTGGTCTGAGTATTTCAGAAACTGCTGATCTACTGGGATTTTCACGCACAACCATCTCTAGGGTTTACAGAGAATGGTCCGAAAAAGAAAAAAAATCCAGTGAGCGGCAGTTCTGTGGGCGGAAATGCCTTGTTGATGCCACAGGTCAGAGGAGAATGGGCAGACTGGTTCGAGCTGATAGAAAGGCAACAGTGACTCAAATCGCCACCCGTTACAACCAAGGTAGGCCTAAGAGCATCTCTGAATGCACAGTGCGTCGAACTTTGAGGCAGATGGGCTACAGCAGCAGAAGACCACACCGGGTACCACTCCTTTCAGCTAAGAACAGGAAACTGAAGCTCATCGAAATTGGACAGTAGAAGATTGGAAAAACGTTGCTTGGTCTGATGAGTCTCGATTTCTGCTGCGACATTCGGATGGTAGGGTCAGAATTTGGCATAAACAACATGAAAGCATGGATCCATCCTGCCTTGTATGGAGCATCTTTGGGATGTGCAGCCGACAAATCTTCGGCAACTGTGTGATGCCATCATGTCAATATGGACCAAAATCTCTGAGGAATGCTTCCAGCACCTTGTTGAATCTATGCCACGAAGAATTGAGGCAGTTCTGAAGGCAAAAGGGGGTCCAACCCGTTACTAGCATGGTGTACCTAATAAAGTGGCCGGTGAGTGTATATATTTCATTTTTTTAAATATTGAAATAAAATGTGATGTTTTATGAGACCTGTTTTGCACTCTGTGTCCTCATGTTGGTTTTCTGCTTTCAGATGAAGTAGCAAAAGCTTGTCGACAGATTCCCTTTAAGAGGTCTCTTGACTAGAGTTGAATGAATTTTTTTGGTCCCCGCTTATTCGGCAAACTATGGCACTTACCGAATAAGCTGCAGAGGGAACTCGGATACATGGAGTGCACCGGCTGATCAGCTGATCGGCGCTGCAGCTGCGTGTGTTGCGGCTGGGTCACTGTAACAACAAATGCATGGACAGCCTGTGTGTTGGGCTTTCCATGCATGTGCTGTGACGGTGACACAGCCAATCAGCTGACCAGCCGGCGCACTCCATGTACCAGGGTTCCCTCTGCAGCTTATTTGGCAAGCGCTATAGCTTGTTGAATAAGCGGGGACCCAAACAAATTCGCTCAACTCTACTCTTGACACTCTCTGGTACTATTTCTTGGGAATAGAGTTTAACCTTGTTATAGACTATGAATCACTCAAGTGGATGCAGAATAATAAAAAAAGAATAATAGGGTGACACCCTTTTTTCTAGTCCTCCAATCTTTTAGGTTTATGGTTCAGCACAGGGCCGGCAGCCTCCAGTGTAAAGTTGATGGATTATCACTTACTCATTGTTTGATGAATTATACAGTTCAACCCTATAGACTTATTCAAGAGGGGGGGATATAGTATATTACATGGAAACGTTATTGAAGGATGTATATGTGTCTCCCAAATTCTGAGAAAAGCTAATTAGGACACAGTTGAATCCTCGCACTACACATCTTGTTAGTTGTGCATTTAACCAAGCTATGTCTTCAACTTAGTCTCTTAACCTGGAAAAGGAGAAAAGCCACATCTCTCAGAGTGGAGACTGCACATAAATGTACATCACAACTGCAAGTGTTGCTGGTTGCTATTGACAACAGATGTTTTGTGTGAATGACAAGCTCAACCTGGACAGTGCAGTCGGGCTTTATATTGTTTAGTTAGCGCCTATTAAAGGCTGGGGATTTTTTATTTATAGCTTTGTTTTTTCTGTACTATGCAACCAGTAAAATTAAACTGACATAGATATCAGTTTAAAAATATTGCGGCTTCCAGAGCCCTAATTGTGTGACGGAAGCAGACTGCAACTGTCATGCTGTGATGATCTTCGGTAAGGGAGAGGGGCTTCAAACTGTCTCTGGAACTGGGACACTAACTATCCATGTTCCAGGGGTACTCTTGAAGGTAAAAAGGCTGAAGTCTCTGACCTTGCTATGCTTCTGTTAAACTCTAATTTATTCCCTGCCCCGCCTCATGAGGCATGTGACAGAAATGTAAGGTAAACAAGACACAAAGACAAAACAAGAATAACAGTAAACCTCAATCATACAAAAAACCTTCAATCACACAAAAGCACAAACCAACAATAGGGAAGAGGATAGGGACAGGGTGGAATAAACAAAATGGTAATGGGGATGAGGAGATAAACACACTTGTACTACAGCAAACTAAAGATCACTACTACAACAACTCCACTCCAACCACTTAGCTTTAGCACTCAGCACTGGAAGACCAATCTTTCACCAGCAGGGACTAAATGCCCAGAGCCAGTATAAATACAGGGAGTAAATGATAAGCAGTTGCAGCTGAGAACAACAAGGCTGTATAGTCTCAGCCAGCATGAAAAGAATCCTTAACTCTCTCAGTTTTGAAGGAAAGGAAATCCATTTAAAATACAACATTAATCACACCATCTCTAAAAAAGTACTATGATTCATTACCCAACGTAACTGTCTAACTCCCGGTCTTCCAGGCGAACATGACACCCTTGTGACAGTACCCCTCTTCTACGAGTGGCCACTAGACCCTTGGGACCGGATATATCAGGATGGAACGCATAGAAAGACCAAATTAGTTTACTGGCATTAACCCCAGATGCTGGTACCCACATCCTCTCCTCAGGACTGTACCCTTTTCAGAGCACCAAGTATTGTAAAGAGCATCAAACTATACAAGAGTACACAATTCTTACCACCTGAAACTGCAAATTACCATCAACAGTAATTGGTGAAGGCGGCAGGGGTGATTAGGGTTGAGCGACTTTCATTTTTTTAAGATCGAGTCGGGTTTTGTGAAACCCGACTTTGTCCAGAGTCGAGTCGAGTGCAGTCGGCCGATTATCGCTAAAAGTCGGGGATCGACCGAAACACGAAACCCAATGCAAGTCAATGGGGAAGCATAGTCGGCAGTGAGTGGAGGCCAGGAAAACACCTACAGTGCCCATTTTAATGCCAAAAACATCCATTCTTGTTTCTGAAGCTTGTCAATCTTAATTAACTTTATAATAATAGTTGGGCATAGGAAATTGGGGGTCATTTGGCTAAAGTTGTGGGGGGAGTAGGGCTGGCTCAAGTTTTTCGTGGGCCCAGGAAATGCGGACTACGTCACGGTGGTGGAGCAGGGAGAGGTAAGTATTTCAACGTTGCAAGTGCTGTGATCCTGAGCAAGCAGGGGGGCCCACTCGTTCGCATTGGCACTGGCACAGGGCCCCTCAAAGTACGGCGGTGTGTTTGCATGGCGGGGGCGCCTCCCACCAGCAGCGACACTTTTGCGTACTCTGAGGGGCCCTGTGCCAGTGACGTCGCCAACGAGTATGCCCCCCCCACCTGATGAAGGAACCTGCACTTTCATCGGCACCTTCCTCTTTGTCCCTGTGTAAGGTGGTATAACATGCGGGAAGGGGAACCTTACTTTCAGCAGGGTCAGATTCTGGCTGTGTAGAGTACAAGGGGAATGTAGTGGTCTAGGTCAATGTACCAGCAGACTCATCTAGCAGTGGCTGGGCAATGGGCAGGATGAGGAGGAAACAGATATAGGGCCAAAGAATAAAGTAGGCTAAATGCAGTTCAAAATTGGTAACAGGACTAAACAGGCGGCATTGCTTTGTTCAGTGGAGTAGCAAACCCAAGAGCAGCAGACACTGTTTCAAGGGCCTAACCACACTAGTAGGCCAAATGCAGTTTAATATCTGATAGTATAGGCCAAAAGCCAGAATGTGGAAGCTCAGCTTTGTTCAGTTGAGGACAACACCAGGGAGGGGCAGACACCGTTAGTAGGCCGGAACAGCCAATTTTTTAAAAAACAGCAGTTAATAAGAGCCAGAAGGTAGAAGCTCAGCTTTATTCAGTTGAGGACAACACCAGGCAGGGGCAGACACCGTTAGTAGGCCGGAACAGCCAATTTTAAAAAAAAACAGCAGTTAATCAGAGCCAGAAGGTGGAAGCTCAGCTTTATTCAGTTGAGGACAACACCAGGCAGGGGCAGACACCGTTAGTAGGCCGGAACAGCCAATTTTTAAAAAAACAGCAGTTAATAAGAGCCAGAAGGTAGAAGCTCAGCTTTATTCAGTTGAGGACAACACCAGGCAGGGGCAGACACCGTTAGTAGGCCGGAACAGCCAATTTTTAAAAAAAACTGCAGTTAATCAGAGCCAGAAGGTGGAAGCTCAGCTTTATTCAGTTGAGGACAACACCAGGTAGGGGCAGACACCGTTAGTAGGCCGGAACAGCCAATTTTTTAAAAAACAGCAGTTAATCAGAGCCAGAAGGTAGAAGCGCAGCTTTATTCAGTTGAGGACAACACCAGGGAGGGGCAGACAACGTTAGTAGGTACTAAACCTTTTTTTTTTTTTTTAAATCTTAATAAGAGCCAGAAGGTAGAAGCGCAGCTTTGTTCAGTGGAGGGCAACACCAGGCAGGGGCAGACACCGTTAGTAGGCCCTAAACACCCAATTTCTTTTTTAAAAATCTTAATTTGGAACAGAAGGTTGAAGCACAGCTTTATTCAGTTGAGGACAACACCAGGCAGGGGCAGACACCGTTAGTAGGCCGGAACAGCCAATTTTTAAAAAAACAGCAGTTAATCAGAGCCAGAAGGTGGAAGCTCAGCTTTATTCAGTTGAGGACAACACCAGGCAGGGGCAGACACCGTTAGTAGGCCGGAACCAAAGTTGAAGGCCAAATGCAGTTTAATATCTGATACTATAGGCCGAAAGCCATAAGGTTGAAGCACAGCTTTATTCAGTTGCAGCTTCTTGGCAATAATATAAAGAAGACGCGACAGGACAACACTCGGTGGATGCCATATCTGTGTTTTCAACTGAAAAAAACCTTTCAGTTAACTACTTGCAGGAGAAAGTTTTTGTAGCTGGTGGCCAATTTTTGTACTGTACCAGTTTTTTTGTTGTATGTGTTTTTGTTTTTAATGTTAAAATGTCTGCATTTGATATCTCTCCAGTATTTTCTTTTTTATAAGCAAAATACTTATTTTTATATTTTCTGATGTTTTATACCGGAGTGTTCCTCGGGACACGCTTATAAAGTGTCTTATATATGTGTTTCTAATGAGTCACATTATATATTTTTTGTAATTGTGGCTCTAAGAGATCTCAAAGATTTCATGGTTTGGAAATGATTGTTATGCCTTTACTGTTATATATAATAAAAACTGAATGGACACTTGTCAGCTCTTCTCAGGTGAAATGTTATCAAGTTCCGTCTGTTGGGTCATTATTCTAGGTCATACCCCCAGATCTGTGAACTGAGCAGTAAGGAAAATTAGCTGGTCTAAGAAGCATATCCATCTTTCCTACTTAAACACTTTCTTCATTGCTACTTAATGTGTTATATTTTAAAGCCATTGCAAGATTTTATAGAAGGAACTGATTGTAATTATCACCATAGGTATCATCACCTTTTAAGGACAGTGGGCAATCATTCAGCACTTTTTTGTAGGCATACATCCTCTCCCCAGCAACCTGTATGCATTTGACATGACATTATTTGTTCCTTTTATTGCATTACTTTCTTCATTGATTCCTTTTGCATAATTTATATGTAGTTTTAGTGCTGGTTTTGTACTCTGAGCTTGTTGCCCTGTGCACAATATTTTAAGACAGACTTAAATGTCAAGTTTGTTCTGTCAAAAGCAGTAGTGTTTCAAAATAGATAAAAAACAACATAAAGACAACATTCTAGAGCTGCTGTTATACTTATAAAGACAGTAAAATGTGATAACAACTATTAGCAGGTCATCTTTAGTATGTAGGTTTGATGAATCGGTGAGTGGTTGTATTGTATTGTGTGTGGTATTGTTATTAGTATTGTGAATTTTATTAAAATGTTTGCCTTCTGATTCAGTGTTTACTTTTCTTAATTTCCAAAATGCATGATTTCTTTGAAGGTTGTGTCTTCTGTCTTTACACACTTCTTTCTTAACCCCTTCCCAACATGCGCCATATATGTACAGTGCTGTGGGATCATATGAGCTCACACAAAGCACCGTCACGATCAAATGTGGGTGTCAACTCAATATGAGAGGTGACGCCCTGCTAGCATTGATCGTGGGCGTTTAGCCCCTCTGATGCTGCTGTCAATATGGGGAGAACTACGTCCATGCATAGACTACTGGGGTCTTAACGCCATCACTTAAGAATAAGTATCCTTTGCCCTTGATATCTGAGTTCTTTGATAGACTCTGTAATGCCCCAGCCGTTTTCCAAGACTTTGTGAACGACATCTTCCGGGTGATGCTCACCACCTCGGTCGTAGTCTATCTGGATGATATTCTCATCTACTCTCCAGATATTGACTCCAATCAGAGAGATGTTTGCAAAGTTTTTGACCTCTTACGGGCAAACTGAAGTGTGTGTTTGAGCAGGAGTCTTTGCCTTTCCTTGGCTATATCATCTCTGACCAGGGATTGGCTATGGATCCTGCCAAGCTACAGGCTGTAATGGACTGGCAAGAACCCCATTCTCTTAAAGCAGTGCAGCGCTTTATGGGGTTCATTAATTACTATCGCCAGTTCATCCCACACTTCTCATCTTTGGTAGCTCCCTTGGTTGCCCTCACCAAGAAGGGAGCAAATCCCAAGTTGTGGTCGGAGGAGGTCTCCAAGGCCCTACTCACTATTAAGTCACACTTCGCTAGCGCTCCCATCCTACATCTCCCCGATGTAGATAAGGCATTTATAATAGAGGTGGATGCCTCATCCGTTGGTGCTGGAGCAGTCCTCTTCCAAAAGGATGCTCAAGGTCGGAAGCATCCTTGCTTCTTCTCCAAGACCTTCTCACCAGCGGAGAGGAATTATTCCATCGTGGACAGGGAGTTGCTAGCCATGAAGTTGGCTTTCTCAGAGTGGAGACACCTCCTAAAGTTTTTACAGACCAAAAAAATTTTGTGTACTAACAGACAGCCCAGCGGCAAAATTCTCGCCAGGCCAGATGGTCCCTGTTCTTCTCCCGGTTCCATTTCACCCTAACTTTTTTCTCCAGGTTGAAGAACATTCGTGCCGACGCTCTCTCCCGCTCCATAGTGTCATCAGAGGAGGAGGAGCCTTGGCTTATTGTCCCTTCTGAGAGCCTGAGAACCGTGGCTCCGGATTCACTAGAGTCTGTTCCCCCGGGCAAGCCTTTTGTACCATCAAATTTGCGACCGGAGTTTCTCTGTTGGGCTCCTTTGTCCAAGGAGGGTACACATTTCGGGATCAAGAGGACATTTGAGCTTCTGGCGAGAACATACTGGTGGCCGCATATGGCTCGTGACGTCGGGGATAATATTCGGGCATGTGTCTCCTGCGCCAAGAATCGGTCTACTCGGCAACGGCCTGCTGGGCTACTTTACCCCCTGCCAGTGGCAGACAGGCCCTGGGAGATGGTTGGGATGGACTTCGTGGTGGGCTTACTTAAGTGTCGTAGCTGCACCGTTATCTGGGTAGTCACCGATCAAAGTACAGCGGTGTGTTTGCACGGCGGGGGCGCCTCCCACCGGTAGCAACACTTTTGCGTACTATGAGGGGCCCTGTGGCAGTGACGTCGCCAACGAGTATTCCTCCCCCCACCTGATGAAGGAACCTGCACCTTCATCTGCGCCTTCCTCTTTGTCCCCATGTAAGGTGGTATTTTATGCGGGAAGGGGGACCTGACTTTCACCAGGGTCACAATCTTGCAGTGTAGCGTGCACGGGGAATGTTGCATTATGGGTCAATGTACCAGCAGACTCATCTATCACTGGCTGGGCAATGGGCAGGATGAGGGGGAAACAGATATGGGACCAAAGAATAAAGTGGGCTAAATGCAGTTCAAAATTGGTAACAGGACTAAACAGGCGGCATTGCTTTGTTCAGTGGAGTAGCAAACCCAGGAGCAGCAGACACTGTTTTAAGGGCCCAACCACACTAGTAGGCCAAATGCAGTTTAATATCTGCTACTATAGGCCAAAAGCCTAAAGACTGAAGCTCAGCTTTATACAGTTGAGGACAACACCAGGGAGCGGCAGAAACCGTTAGTAGGCCCTAAACACCATTTTGTTTTGTAAAAAAACACCAGTTAATGAGAGGCAGAAGGTTGAAGCTCAGCTGTATTCAGTTGAGGGCAACACCAGGGAGGGGCAGAAACCGTTAGTAGGCCCTAAACACCATTTAAAAAAAAAAAAAAAAACAGCAGTTAATGAGAGGCAGAAGGTAGAAGCTCAGCTTTATTCATTTGAGGACAACTTGAATTAGGGACTGCAGACAGGCTTCCTAGGCCTAAAATACCTAAAAATAGGCTTATGGCAGTTTTACATCGGTTACATGGATACACAGGCAGCTTGGTGGTCAGTGGAGGAGTATTTAAAGTAGAGACCGCAGACAGGCTATCAAAGGCCTAAAATAACAAAACATAGGCTCAATGCAGTTTTACGTCGGTTACATGGATACACAGGCAACATTGTTGTCAATGGAGGAGTATTTAAAGTAGGGACCGCAGACAGGCTATCAAAGGCCTAAAATAGCAAACAATAGGCTCATGGCAGTTTTACATCGGTTACATGGATACACAGGCAGCTTGGTGGTCAGTGGAGGAGTATTTAAAGTAGGGACCGCAGACAGGCTATCAAAGGCCTAAAATAGCAAACAATAGGCTCATGGCAGTTTTACGTCGGTTACATGGATACACAGGCAGCATTGTTGTCAATGGAGGAGTATTTAAAGTAGGGACCGCAGACAGGCTATCAAAGGCCTAAAATAGCAAACAATAGGCTCATGGCAGTTTTACGTCGGTTACATGGATACACAGGCAGCATTGTTGTCAATGGAGGAGTATTTAAAGTAGGGACCGCAGACAGGCTATCAAAGGCCTAAAATAGCAAACAATAGGCTCATGGCAGTTTTACATCGGTTACATGGATACACAGGCAGCTTGGTGGTCAGTGGAGGAGTATTTAAAGTAGGGACCGCAGACAGGCTATCAAAGACCTAAAATAACAAACAATAGGCTCATGGCAGTTTTACGTCGGTTACATGGATACACAGGCAGCATTGTTGTCAATGGAGGAGTATTTAAAGTAGGGACCGCAGACAGGCTATCAAAGGCCTAAAATAGCAAACAATAGGCTCATGGCAGTTTTACATCGGTTACATGGATACACAGGCAGCTTGGTGGTCAGTGGAGGAGTATTTAAAGTAGGGACCGCAGACAGGCTATCAAAGGCCTAAAATAGCAAACAATAGGCTCATGGCAGTTTTACGTCGGTTACATGGATACACAGGCAGCATTGTTGTCAATGGAGGAGTATTTAAAGTAGGGACCGCAGACAGGCTATCAAAGGCCTAAAATAGCAAACAATAGGCTCATGGCAGTTTTACATCGGTTACATGGATACACAGGCAGCTTGGTGGTCAGTGGAGGAGTATTTAAAGTAGGGACCGCAGACAGGCTATCAAAGGCCTAAAATAGCAAACAATAGGCTCATGGCAGTTTTACGTCGGTTACATGGATACACAGGCAGCATTGTTGTCAATGGAGGAGTATTTAAAGTAGGGACCGCAGACAGGCTATCAAAGGCCTAAAATAGCAAACAATAGGCTCATGGCAGTTTTACATCGGTTACATGGATACACAGGCAGCTTGGTGGTCAGTGGAGGAGTATTTAAAGTAGGGACCGCAGACAGGCTATCAAAGGCCTAAAATAGCAAACAATAGGCTCATGGCAGTTTTACGTCGGTTACATGGATACACAGGCAGCATTGTTGTCAATGGAGGAGTATTTAAAGTAGGGACCGCAGACAGGCTATCAAAGGCCTAAAATAGCAAACAATAGGCTCATGGCAGTTTTACATCGGTTACATGGATACACAGGCAGCTTGGTGGTCAGTGGAGGAGTATTTAAAGTAGGGACCGCAGACAGGCTATCAAAGGCCTAAAATAACAAAACATAGGCTCATGGCAGTTTTACGTCGGTTTCATGGATACACAGGCAGCATTGTTGTCAATGGAGGAGTATTTAAAGTAGGGACCGCAGACAGGCTATCAAAGGCCTAAAATAGCAAACAATAGGCTCATGGCAGTTTTACATCGGTTACATGGATACACAGGCAGCTTGGTGGTCAGTGGAGGAGTATTTAAAGTAGGGACCGCAGACAGGCTATCAAAGGCCTAAAATAACAAAACATAGGCTCATGGCAGTTTTACGTCGGTTACAGGATACACAGGCAGCATTGTTGTCAATGGAGGAGTATTTAAAGTAGGGACCGCAGACAGGCTATCAAAGGCCTAAAATAGCAAACAATAGGCTCATGGCAGTTTTACATCGGTTACATGGATACACAGGCAGCTTGGTGGTCAGTGGAGGAGTATTTAAAGTAGGGACCGCAGACAGGCTATCAAAGGCCTAAAATAACAAAACATAGGCTCAAGGCAGTTTAAAATAGGTTACATGGATACACAGGTAGCTTGGTGGTCAGCGGAGGAGGAGTATTGCAAGTAGGGACCGCAGACAGGCTATCAAAGGCCTAAAATAACAAAACATAGGCTCAAGGCAGTTTTACATCAGTTACATGGATACACAGGCAGGCAGCATTGTGGTCAGTGGAGGAGTATTGCAAGGAGTGTCTGTCCCAGTACTCCCAAAATATAAATAGATGTTAATGTCTCGCAAAACAACCCCAAAAAAAAAAAGGTGGCATACTTAGGTACAGGGGTGGGCTCATCTGCTGAGTTTCTGACATAGTAATTTGGCAGTAACTATTTAATGGTGCCAATATAGGACACTGACACAGACTACTTTAAGTAGCATCATAGATGTCTACAAATTTGTATTGTCAGTGCCAGACATTGAATGATGTCAGCGAATAGACTAAAGATTGGTGGAGCTGTGCGACATAATTTTGCACGTGGTAGAGCACAGTTTGAGCTGGGGGAGGGGGGAACTCTCTTGTGGCCGGCGGGACCGCCCCAGGGCCCCTCATGTTACAACGGTGTGTCTGACGTTGGGTGCGCACCACCACCGCCAGAGACACTACATTGTACTATGAGGGACCCAGTAGCAATGCCGTCAACCAAAAGCGAGCACACCCACCTCTTCAGACAAACAGCAGTCTCACGGGTGCTTGCGCCAAGTCGCGATACCACGGCCCCGTGTGGTGAGTTTGGCCATTTATGGAGGTGTAAACATGTCGTATGCTGTACAATCAGCTGCAGCAAATTAGACATTAGAAAAGTAATTCAC
Source organism: Ranitomeya variabilis (assembly GCF_051348905.1). Taxonomy (NCBI): domain Eukaryota; kingdom Metazoa; phylum Chordata; class Amphibia; order Anura; family Dendrobatidae; genus Ranitomeya; species Ranitomeya variabilis. The sequence continues at coordinate 75,998,795 of NC_135239.1, read as the reverse complement.
AGGCAAGAGCTTTTCATAGGAAAGCTAGGTGTCGGCCGGGCATGGTGGGGCAAAAGATTTCGAAATCCAGTTGTGGTTCATTTTAATGAATGTTAGATCGTCAACATTTTGGGTAGCCAGACGAGTCCTTTTTTCGGTTAATATTGAACCTGCAGCACTGAATACTCTTTCTGATAGGACACTTGCTGCCGGGCAAGCAAGCTCCTGCAATGCATATTCTGCCAATTCTGGCCAGGTGTCTAATTTTGATGCCCAGTAATCAAATGGGAATGAAGGTTGAGGGAGAACATCGATAAGGGATGAAAAATAGTTAGTAACCATACTGGACAAATGTTGTCTCCTGTCACTTTCAATTGATGCAGCAGTACCTGTCCTGTCTGCGGTCATAGCAAAATCACTCCACAACCTGGTCAGAAAACCCCTCTGTCCAACGCCACTTCTGATGTGTGCACCCCTAACACTCCTAGTCTGCTGCCCTCTGGAGCTCGTGTGAGAACGATCACGTGCGCTGTGTGCTGGGAATGCCTGAAGCAAACGGTCAACAAGAGTTGATTGTTTGGTTGCTAATATTAGTTCCAAGTTCTCATGTGGCATAATATTTTGCAATTTGCCTTTATAGCGTGGATCAAGGAGGCAGGCCAACCAGTAATCGTCATCGTTCATCATTTTCGTAATGCGTGTGTCCCTTTTTAGGATACGTAAGGCATAATCCGCCATGTGGGCCAAAGTTCCAGTTGTCAAATCTCCGGTTGTGATTGGTTGAGGGGCAGTTTCAGGCAAATCTACGTCACTTGTGTCCCTCAAAAAACCACAACCCGGGCTTGCCACGCAACCAATTTCCAGTGCCCCCGGGAAAGCTTCCGCATTAAAAATATACTCATCCCCATCATCCTCCTCGTCCTCCACCTTCTCTTCGCCCGCTACCTCGTCCTGTACACTGCCCTGACCAAACAATGGCTGACTGTCATCAAGGCTTTCCTCTTCCACTGGAGCAGACGCCTGATCCTTTATGTGCGTCAAACTTTGCATCAGCAGACGCATTAGGGGGAAGCTCATGCTTATTACGGCGTTGTCTGCACTAACCAGCCATGTGCATTCCTCAAAACACTGAAGGACTTGACACATGTCTTGTATCTTGGACCACTGCACACCTGACAACTCCATGTCTGCCATCCTACTGCCTGCCCGTGTATGTGTATCCTCCCACAAAAACATAACAGCCCGCCTCTGTTGGCACAGTCTCTGAAGCATGTGCAGTGTTGAGTTCCACCTTGTTGCAACGTCTATGATTAGGCGATGCTGGGGAAGGTTCAACGACCGCTGATAGGTCTGCATACGGCTGGAGTGTACAGGCGAACGTCGGATATGTGAGCAAAGTCCACGCACTTTGAGGAGCAGGTCGGAGAACCCAGGATAAGTTTTCAATAAGCACTGCACCACTAGGTTTAAGGTGTGAGCCAGGCAAGGAATGTGTTTCAGTTGGGAAAGGGAGATGGCAGCCATGAAATTCCTTCCGTTATCACTCACTACCTTGCCTGCCTCAAGATCTACTGTGCCCAGCCACGACTGCGTTTCTTGTTGCAAGAACTCGGACAGAACTTCTGCGGTGTGTCTGTTGTCGCCCAAACACTTCATAGCCAATACAGCCTGCTGACGCTTGCCAGTAGCTGGCCCATAATGGGACAACTGGTGTGCAACAGTGTCATCTGCCGATGGAGTGGTTGGCCGACTGCGGTCTGTGGAAGAGCTGTCGCTTCTGCAGGAGGACAAGGAGGAGGAGGAGGGGGTGCGAACGCCTACAGCCAACTGTTTCCTAGACCGTGGGCTAGGCACAACTGTCCCTAAATTGATGTCCCCTGTGGACCCTGCATCCACCACATTCACCCAGTGTGCCGTGATGGACACATAACGTCCCTGGCCATGCCTACTGGTCCATGCATCTGTAGTCAGGTGCACCTTTGTACTCACAGATTGCCTGAGTGCATGGACGATGCGCTGTTTAACATGCTGGTGCAGGGCTGGGATGGCTTTTCTTGAAAAAAATTGTCGACTGGGTAGCTCGTATCGTGGTTCAGCGTACTCCATCAGGGCTTTGAAAGCTTCGCTTTCAACTAACCGGTAGGGCATCATCTCTAACGAGATTAGTCTAGCTATGTGGGCGTTAAAACCCTGTGAACGTGGATGCGAGGATAAGTACTTCCTTTTCCTAACCAGAGTCTCATGTAGTGTGAGCTGAACTGGAGAGATGGAGAACGTGGAACTTGCGGGTGTGCCGGTGGACATGGCAGACTGAGAGACGGTTGGAGACGGTATTGTTTCCGCCGGTGCCCTAGATGCAATATTTCCTCCTACAAAACTGGTGATTCCCTGACCCTGACTGCTTTTGGCTGGCAAAGAAACCTGCACAGATACTGCCGGTGGTGCGGAAAATGGTGGCCTTACAGTGACGGAAGGGATGTTGCGTTGCTGACTAGCTTCATTGGCCGAGGGTGCTACAACTTTAAGGGACGTTTGGTAGTTAGTCCAGGCTTGAAAATGCATGGTGGTTAAGTGTCTATGCATGCAACTAGTATTGAGACTTTTCAGATTCTGACCTCTGCTTAAGCTAGTTGAACATTTTTGACAGATGACTTCATACAACACTTCATTTTGACAACACTTCATAGCCAATACAGCCTGCTGACGCTTGCCAGTAGCTGGCCCATAATGGGACAACTGGTGTGCAACAGTGTCATCTGCCGATGGAGTGGTTGGCCGACTGCGGTCTGTGGAAGAGCTGTAGCTTCTGCAGGAGTTAGTCCAGGCTTGAAAATGCATGGTGGTTAAGTGTCTATGCATGCAACTAGTATTGAGACTTTTCAGATTCTGACCTCTGCTTAAGCTAGTTGAACATTTTTGACAGATGACTTTGCGCTGATCAATTGGATGTTGTTTAAAAAAATGCCAGACTGCACTCTTCCTAGCATCGGATCCCTTTTCAGGGACTGCAGACTGAGCTTTAACCGGATGGCCACGCTGTCCTCCAACAGGTTTTGGCTTTGACACGCGTTTTGGGCCAGATACGGGCCTGGCAGATGGAACCTGTTGCGATGTTGATGCCTGCTGCGGCCCCTCCTCCACCTCCGCTTCTGAACTACTGCCGCCTGCACTCTGTTCCCCCAATGGCTGCCAATCGGGGTCAACAACTGGGTCATCTATTACCTCCTCTTCGAGCTCGTGTGCAACTTCGTCTGTGTCACCGTGTCGGTCGGTGGTATAGCGTTCGTGGCGGGGCAACATAGTCTCATCAGGGTCTGATTGCGGATCAGTACCCTGAGAGGGCAATGTTGTGGTCTGAGTCAAAGGAGCAGCATAGTACTCTGGCTGTGGCTGTGCATCAGTGCACTCCATGTCAGAATCTACTTGTAATGGGCATGGCCTGTTAAGTGTTTCACTTTCTAAGCCAGGGACAGTATGTGTAAAGAGCTCCATGGAGTAACCCGTTGTGTCGCCTGCTGCATCCTTCTCTCTTGTTGTTGTTTTTGCTGAAGAGGACAAGGAAGCGACTTGTCCCTGACCATGAACATCCACAAGCGACGCGCTGCTTTTACATTTACCAGTTTCAGAAGAGGAGGCAAAAGAGCTAGAGGCTGAGTCTGCAATGTAAGCCAAAACTTGCTGTTACTGCTCCGGCTTTAAAAGCGGTTTTCCTACTCCCAGAAAAGAGAGCTTTCGAGGCCTTGTGTAGCCAGACGACGAAACTGGCTCCACAGCTCCAGACTTAGGTGGAATATTTTTATCCCCACGCCCACCTGATGCTCCACTACCACTACCATCATTACCAGCTGACAATGAACGCCCACGGCCACGACCTCTTGCACCAGACTTCCTCATTGTTTTAAAAACGTAACCAAAGTAACTTTATTTGTTGCTGTTAAACAACTTACACAGTGAGCTATAACTTCAGTATGATTTCAATATCCCTTAACAGGTTGTTGAGACCACAAGGAAAATCAGGCACAATGTTACACACACTGTTTTCTGTGGCACCAAATCACAGAGATGCCACACACGCAGGACTGTCACTCAAGCACAAATGTCAATATTAATCTCACACCTTTTTTTTTTTTTTTTTTTTCTCAGGGAGACTTTAGAAACCAAATAAGATCAAATGATTTCTTTCAGGGACAATTTAGAAACCAAATACTAAAAAAATAAAAAGACTTTCTAGGGCCCACTGAGTGAGAGATGGCACACACAGGAGTCAGGAGTGGCACACAAGCCCTGAGGCCAATATTAATCTCCCACTGATTGATGTTTTTGTTTTTTTTCTGGTAGATTTTAGAACCCAAATCAAGCAAAAAAATAAATAGGCTTTCTATGGCCCACTGAGTGAGAGATAGCACACACAGGAGTCAGGAGTGGCACACAAGCCCTGAGGCCAATATTAATCTCCCACTGATTGATGTTTTATTTTTTTTTCTGGTAGATTTTAGAACCCAAATCAAGCAAAAAAATAAATAGGCTTTCTATGGCCCACTGAGTGAGAGATAGTACACACAGGAGTCAGGAGTGGCACACAAGCCCTGAGGCCAATATTAATCTCCCACTGATTGATGTTTCATTTTTTTTTCTGGTAGATTTTAGAACCCAAATCAAGCAAAAAAATAAATAGGCTTTTTATGGCCCACTGAGTGAGAGATGGCACACACAGGAGTCAGGAGTGGCACACAAGCCCTGATTGAGGCCAATATTTTTCTCCCACTGATTGATGTAGTGATTTTTTTAAAGGTAGATTTTAGAACCCAAATCAAGCAAAAAAATAAATAGGCTTTCTATGGCCCACTGAGTGAGAGATGGCACACACAGGAGTCAGGAGTGGCACACAAGCCCTGACTGAGGCCAATATTTTTCTACCACTGATTGATGTAGTGTTTTTTTTAAGGTAGATTTTAGAACCCAAATCAAGGAAAAAAATAAATAGGCTTTCTATGGCCCACAATTTGAGAGAAAGAGGTGGCACACCCAGGAGTCAAGACTGGCACACAAGCTGAAAGGGCAATATTAATCTCCCACTGTTTTTTTTTTTTGTTTTTTTTTTTTTCAGGGAGACTTTAGAAACCAAATAATAATAAAAAAAAATTAATAAGCTTTCTATGGCCCACTGAGTGAGAGATGGCACACACAGGAGTCAGGAGTGGCACACAAGCCCTGACTGAGGCCAATATTTTTCTCCCACTGATTGATGTAGTGATTTTTTTAAAGGTAGATTTTAGAACCCAAATCAAGCAAAAAAATAAATAGGCTTTCTATGGCCCACAATTCGAGAGAGAGAGGTGGCACACCCAGGAGTCAAGACTGGCACACAAGCTGAAAGGGCAATATTAATCTCCCACTGTTTTTTAATTTTTTTTTTTTTTTCAGGGAGACTTTAGAAACCAAATAATAATTAAAAAAAAAGGCTTTCTATGGCCCACTGAGTGAGAGATGGCACACACAGGAGTCAGGAGTGGCACACAAGCCCTGAGTGAGGCCAATATTTTTCTACCACTGATTGATGTAGTGGGTTTTTTTTCAGGTAGATTTTAGAACCCAAATCATGGAAAAAAATAAATAGGCTTTCTATGGCTCACTCAGTGAGAGATGGCACACACACGGATGGCACTCTAGCAGAAATGCCAATCTTAATCTCCAACAAAAAAAAAAAAAAACAGGGACTGTCCTACAATTACTATCTCCCTGCAGTAATCTTAGCCAGGTATGGCAGGCAGCAATAAGGAGTGGACTGATGCACAAATTAAATAAAAAGTGTGGACAAACAAAAAAGATAGCTGTGCAGAAAGGAAGGAACAAGAGGATATGTGCTTTGAAAAAAGCAGTTGGTTTCCACAGTGGCGTACACACAGCAATACAGCTATCAGGGAGCCTTCTAGGGCAGCCCAATGAGCTACAGCGCTGAGAGAAAAAATAAAAAAATGTAGCTTCCACTGTCCCTGCACACCGAAGGTGGTGTTGGACAGTGGAAATCGCTACAGCACAAGCGGTTTGGTGGTTTATGGACCCTGCCTAACGCTCTCCCTGCTTCTGACGAAGCGGCAGCAACCTCTCCCTACGCTCAGATCAGCAGCAGTGAGATGGCGGTCGGCGGGAACGCCCCTTTATAGCCCCTGTGACGCCGCAGACAGCAAGCCAATCACTGCAATGCCCTTCTCTAAGATGGTGGGGACCAGGCACTATGTCATCACGCTGCCCACACTCTGCGTTCACCTTCATTGGCTGAGAAATGGCGCTTTTTGCGTCATTGAAACGCGACTTTGGCGCGAAAGTCGCGTACCGCATGGCCGATGCAACGCTGGGATCAGCTCGGTTTCATGAGACGTCGACTTTGCCAAAAGTCGGCGACTTTTGAAAATGAACGACCCGTTTTGCTCAACCCTAGGGGTGATGGCTCCCAAGGCTCTACATATTTTTTGAGCAATAGCTTGTGGAAAACTTTGTGGATTTTAAGAGATGGAGGAAGTTCAAGACGAAAGGCCACAGGGTTAATTGTGGTGATCACTTTGTAAAGGACCAATAAACTTAGGACTTAATTTCCAGGAAGTAATTTTCAGTTTAATATTTCTGGTAAACTGTCATACTAAATCATTCACACTCTGTTCCACACTTGACAACCGTTTCTTATCAGCCTTGCATTTGTATCTGTCTCCTATGATCTTTAAGTTGTTCTGAACCCCTTGCCATACAGATGAGAGTGGTGAAGAGAATTGTTCCTCCCCAGGAACCTCTGAACACCCATCTTTACTGAAGGTACAGAACTGCAGATGGAAGCCATATGCACCAAAATTTGTGACTTATCAGTGGACTCACTGTGATGATTGTTTAAGACAAACTCAGAGGTTATCTGACACAAAACACCTGAGGTACATCTATAGACTCTGGTTTAGATGTTCTGTCTGACCATTAGTTTGAAGATGAAACACCAAAGAAAAGGATAGATGCATTCCCTGGCGAGAACAAAATGCCCTCCAGAATCTAGATACTAATTGGGTCCTCCGATCTGACACTACATATAGGGAACCCCTTGAAGCTTCACGATCTCGGTGACAAACACCTGAGCCAGGGTCTTAGCATTAGGGAGAGCAGGTAAAACAATGAATTGCACCATTTTACTAAACCTCTCCACCACAACTAAAATAACAGTCTTACCAAAGGAAGAAGGAAGATCTGTAATAAAATCCATATAATTTATAGTTACATAGTTACGTAGGTTGAATAAAGACCTAGATCCATCAAGTTCAACCTTTCTCCACCAATTGTACATTTTGTCACTTATCTAGCTATAACCCGCAATGTTATGTGTATCCTCATATGAGTGGCCTTCCATAACTTGTAATAATCTAGTTGACCGTCATTGAACTGATTCTAACTTCTGAATATCTTTTTTAAAATGTAAAGCCCAAAACTGGATCCCATATTCTAGATGTGGCCTCACCAGTTTCTTATAAAGGGGTAATAATATGTTGGGATCGCAGGATTTTATCTTTCTTTTTTTTTCAAAATTCAATTTTTATTGAAAGGTTTTATCTCTCTTTTTATACATCCTAAAATCATGTTTGCTTTTGCAGCTGCTGCTTGATATTGAGTACTGCTGCTAGGCTTACTTGTAACCAGAATACCCAAGTCCTTCTATTGATCTGTAGTCCCAAGTATATTCCCATTTAATGTATATGCAGCAATAGGATTACACGGTCCTAGGTGCATTACTTTACATTTATCTGTATTACATCTCATTTGCCAAGTGTATGCCCATTCAGTCATCGTATTCAGATCTTTTTGCAATATTGTAATGTCAAGGACAGATTTTCATATCCTACATAGTTTGGTGTCGTCAGCAAAGACAGATACTTTACTCTCAATCCTATTCACAAGGTAATTAATGAAGACTAGAGGTTAAAAAGAATCGGTCCTAGCATGGATCCCTGTGGTACCCCACTGCTGACTGTATCCCATTTAGAGAATGTACTATTTATGACAACTCTTTGTTTCCAGTCATTTAGCCAATTTATTACCCATCTGCATATAGTTTCCCACAGTCCTTGCTTCTGTAGCTTAAGTATAAGTCTGTTATGTGGAACTGTATCAAATGCTTTTGCAAAGTCCAGTTAAATCACATCAGTCGCATTACCTACATCCAGATTCGAACTCACCTCCTCGTAGAAACTCAGCATGTTAGTTAGACATGACTTATTCTTCATGAATCCATGCTGCTTGTCAGTTATTATATTATTCTCAGCAATATATTTCACAGGTCATCTCTTATAATACCTTCAAAAATTTTGCACACTACTGATGTCAGGCTTACCAGACAGTAGTTGCCCGCATCCTCCTTCTTACCTTTCTTGAATATTAGTACCATGTGAGCCATCCTCCAATCTTGTGGCACCATGCCTGTTACAAGAGAGTCTAAGAATATGAGATACAGTGGTCTGTCAATTATTGAGCTCAATTCCCTCAGTATCCATGGATGAATGGCATCTGGGCTGAGGGATTTGTCAATGTTTAAATTGCTCAGAAATGCACTTCTTTTTGTGCTAAACTAGTTATAGCAGGTTGTGAATTTAGATTTTTGCCTTGTTGAATGATCCCTGTTACACACAGTTCATTGGTGAATACGGATGAAAAGTGCCTGTTTAATATCTCTGCCTTTTCTTTGTCCTCTGTGATTATCTTGTTATTGTCATCTTTTAAGGGGCCAATAACATCTATTTTTTTTTTAGTCATTGATGAATTTACAAAAAATGTGGAGATTTATTTTAAAGTCGTTGGTGATATGTTTCTCTGTAGATAACTTTGCCAGCTTGATTTCTTTTTTACATTTCTTATTTAGATCTTTATACTCCTGAAATGCTATTTCAGTATTCTTGGCATTCAAGATTTTGAATGCCCTTGGTTTTGTCTTATTAAACTTTGCTATGTCCTGTTCATCCATAATGTTTTTTTTTATTCCTTGACATTTTATTACCAGAGGGTATACAGTTTTTGCAGGATTCTAGTATTATTCCCTTAAAAATGCCACATTTATCTTAACTGGTATCCCCAGTTACCATGACATTGTCCCAGTCTATGCGACTAAGCTCTTCCCTTAATTTGTTAAAATCAGCTTTCTTAAAGTTCCAGGTTTTGTCATTTCCCCTTTTGAATGTTTGATTGAAAACTACATTGAAACCTACCATGTTATGGTCACTGCTTCCCAAATGCTATCTGACCTGTAGTTCTGAAATTGTATCTGGGCTATTTGACAGAACCAGGTTCAGCAGATTATCTCCCCTGGTCGATTCATCTACCAGCTGACAGAGGTAATTGTCCTGAACTGTTGATAAGAAATTGTAGCTTGTAGCACAACCAGAAGATTCTATGTCCCATTGAAAGTCTGGATAGTTAAAATCCCCCATTATAAGATCCCTACTACTGTTTGCTGCCTTTTTAATTTGTTGTAGCATTTAATCCTCTACCTGTTCAGCTATATTAGGAGGCTTGTAGCAAACTCCAATTACCAGTTTTCCATTATTACCTTTCCCATGTACACTTACCCATAGTGACTATACATTTCTGTAACTCCCCCCAATGTCTTCATTAAGCACAGGTTTTAATGTGGATTTAATGAAGATGTACATCCTCCACCTTTTTCATCGTTCCTGTCCTTTCTAAATGTAATGTAACTCTCTACGTTTGTTACCCAGTCATGGCTCTCCTCAAGCCAGGTTTCCGTAATGCCCACTACATTGTATTCTGTGACCATTTTAAGAGTCTCCAGTTCATCCATTTTGTTTGCTAGACTTCTTGCATTTGCCAGCAGATATTTAATATTATTAGCACATTTTTTATTCCTTTTCAGCTACCTGCTTAACTTACATATCCCAGTGCCCCCTAAATCCTTACTTACCCCTACTGGCTCCTTCTCTCTGTCTACTCTATCTACTCTATCTATCCCCTTATTAGAACAACTACCATCCCTCCCCCCAGATCCTAGTTTAAAAGCTCCTCCTTCCATGTTACCAGTTTTTTCCCCAAGCACAGCTGCACCCTTCCTATTGAGGTGCAGCCCATCCCTACCGTAGAGCCTGTAGTCAACAGAGAAGTCAGCCGATTTCTCCAGGAACCCAAACCCTTCCTTCCTGCACCAATTTCTAAGTCACTTATTTTTCTCCCTAAGCTCTCGCTGCATATCTAGTGACGCTTGTGGAAGCACTGGCAGTATTTCTGAAAGCACCACCTGGGAGGTCCTGGCCCTTAGCTTCTCTCCCAGTTCCCTAAATTCATTCTTAAGGACCTTACACCTCCCTCTTTCTTTGTCATTGGTACCGATGTGTACCATGACCGCTGGGTTTTCCCAGCCTCACCCAGCAATCTGTCTATCCGATCCGCAATATGTCGAACCCGAGCACCCGGCAGACAACACACTGTTCAGCATTCACGGTCTCGGAGGCAGATGATCCTGTCTGTCTGCCTAATTATAGAGTCCTCTACCACAAACATCTGTCTGGCCTTTGCTACACTTCTATTTCCCTCCTTCCTACAGCAGTCGTTTTCCTGGTTGCTAGGAGCAACGTCCTGCTGTAGTAATCCCAGTCCTGGGCCAGCACACCTAATATCAGCTGAATAGGCATATTTACTAGGCTGTGCCAGATCAGGACTGGGCTCCCTGGCACTTTTCCTATTACCCCCACCCCTTCTTGTAACATTTACCCAGCTTCTTACTTCTCTTTCCTGATCTTCAACACCTCCACCCTCCTCCATATCACTGGCCCCAGCCAGCACAAGCTCAGTAAGCTCTAAACTCCTCTCCAGGTTTGCAATGTTCCTGGGTGTTGCCCGATGCACATTTAGATCCATTACCTCTGTTTCCAAACATGTAACACGCTTGCATCGAGTGCAGACATATTCACCCTCAAATGGCTGTTCAATAAATGCATACATCTCACAAAACTCTCACCTGGTGGCATTGTCCTTGGAGCACATAATCAATGGAGATAACAGTACAGTGCAGAACAAGATAAACAATTGAAACTAGTACGGAAAATACCACACTATACTCTTGTTTTAAGCTATGAAATAGCGCTTAACTATGGAGATATCAGCAGCCTTTGACTTAATTGCAGCTCTCACTCCACTCAGCAGCCCTCGCTTAGAGTGTCTGAAACTTGTAGCAGCAGAGCACAGGTTTCCTTCCTGGAAATTCCTGGAAATGTGTCCATGGCTGGTCGAGTATGGTTAATGATAGAAGAGTCCCAGATGCACTAGTATGCGGGGTCTTACAATGTGCACAGACATTACAGGGTGACACAAAGTCGACTACATCCCGATGCAAACTTGTTCACCCAAAACAATGAGAGAGGAGGTCAAAGGTTGCTTAACTAATTAGATGACCAGTGATAGCCGAGTTATGAAGTGCCCTTAAAACTTTGAGATGCAGATGCAGTGGTACAAATATTTTCCCTGAAGGACAATCAGGCGCATGTCCATGAGCCTTCAATACCTCTCCCTCCAGCTCAGAACACATCTAGCTTGTCTAGGATTAAACCATTTAGCAGATTTGAGGTACAACAGATTTTTATGATCAGTAATGACAGTGACAGGTCTGAGTGCTCCCTCCAAAAAGTAACACCACTCCTCAAAAGCTAACTTGATGGCCAAAAGTTCTCTATTTCCTACATCATAGTTCCTTTCAGCCAATGATAATGTTTTAGAGAACATGGCATATGCATGCCACTTACCAGGAGTCGACCCTTGAGAAAATACAGAACCGACCCCACCTCAGATGCATCAACCTCAACAATAAATGGTTAAGAGACATTGGGTTGAATGAGTACAGAAGCAGTGAAAAAGCATTTCTTCAAAGAATAAATGCTTGACGTGTATAGTTTGACCACCTAGAGAAGTCCATACCTTTCATTGCCATGTCAGTGAAGCTTTTGTCAAACGACCAGAAGTTTTTGATAAACTTTTAATAGGAGTTAGCAAACGCCAAAAAGTGTTGTAACACTTTCAGATTTTCTGGCAGATCCTATTCCAGAACTGCATGGACCTTATCAGGGTCTATCCATAAACCCAACAACTGATTTTCTTTTTTTGGCGAATACACATTTTTCTAATTTGGCGTACAGTTTGTTATCCTGCAAAACCTGTAACATATTGCCAAGATACACCACTACAAATCTGCCCACAAAGTGATGAAAAATGTTGTTAACAAAATGTTGAAAAACAGCGGGGGCATTAGTCAAACCAAAGGGCATGACAAGGTTTTCATAATGGCCTTCAGGAGTGTTAAAGGATTTTCTACCCCTCATCCTCCTAATTGATCCTAATCGGATTATAGGGTCCCCTAAGGTCCAACTTACAGAACCATTTTGGCTCCAACAATCTGATTAAATAAGTTGGGAATGAGAGTTAGGGGATACGGGTCTCGGCTATTAATCCCACTTAACTCAAGAAAATCTAAAACAGGGATGCAGGCACCCATCTTTCTTTGTAACAAAGAAGAACCTCACCACTATGGGCAAAGAGGAGGGTCTAATATGTCCCTTAGCAAGACACTATAGATGCAGTCCTAAATGGTCGGCCTTTCAGGGCCAGACAGATTGTATAATCTCTTCTGGGGTAATTTTGCAGTAAAATACATGGTTGGGAAGCAGTTCCTGGCACCCCTTTTCTGAGAACACATCCACAAAATCAGAAATATAAACAGCGCTGAGATCTCATCTATCGAGATCTTGGTCCCGAGATCACCATCTACGCATGTGCTGCCCCTGGTGGTGGCCATATTCCCAGATTCCATGCACACGCACAGGGAACCGTGGAAGTACCGGGGCTCTGGCCTGCCGCAAAATGTCGGCAGAGCCCTGGGCAGCATCGGACACCCACGCAGCACCGCTGAGCACTGGAGACGCCTACAACACCAGCCATGCACTAGCACAAGACACCTGCAGCAGCACAAGACCCCTGCACCAGCACTTCGAACATCGGAGCCCCCCTCATCTTAGCCTGCAGCATCACCCCACTCCTGCCTCCTCCAGCAGCGACCATGGGACCCCGCTTCACCGCATCCACCACCCCCAGTAAGCAAAAAGACACATGGATTATAAGAAGAACCACCATTTTATAAAAAAAATATGTTTTTCTTATTTTTCTCCTCAAAATTTGGGGTGTGTCTTATAATCCGGATCATCGTATAATCCGAAAAATGGATTTCCCAAAATATGAGCTATGAATTTTTTAGATGGTTTTCATTAGGGACTTTTTTGTAGACTATTCAAGCCTTTAACATTATATTTGTCAATCTTAATGTCATCCATGATTTTTAATGCAATCTGCACAATAGTGTCTGCTACACAGTACACAGCAATATTAGGGAAACATATACTGTACTGTATATGCAATCTAGTATTACATGAGTTCCACTGGCTAAACATGTTATGGAGCTTATGCATTTATCGTTATCAAGTATAGTATATGTATCTCAGATGGAAGTAATAGTTTGAGTGACACATTGCTCTAAGCGACATTGTTAAGCTACAAAATTGTGTCAGTGATAAGATGTTATAAAAGCCAGAATTGACATGACATGAGAGAATCGGCAACCTGTCAGCAAGTAAACAGTGACCAGACATTTTTTAAAATACAAACTTTTTAAGTAAAGTCCAATTAAAAATAATTTCCCTCTCTCCTGACATGATCTCACATGTCAAAGGAAAGATAAATGATGTCCCTAAGCCCCCACGGTGCCTTAGTACTGGCGACACCAACCCCTAGCCCTCCTCCTGCTCCTGATCCCGAAGCAAAATGGCGGGCACATGCACAGTGCACCTGCCGAGATCTGAAAGCTGGCACCCAGCAACAGTAGGGATTTTTTCTATTGGTCCCTAAATTTTGATTACTGTGATAGGTTCTATCACGGTGATCAAAAGGCCAATGTTTGTTATCCCTCTAGTCAGATTACATTTTTTATTTTTTCTATTTTGTTTTTATTTCTTTGCCTTTAGCTATGGCTAGGGTGAGGGCTATGGCTTAGGGTTAGGTTTGAGCATGAAGACAAGCTTTGGAGTAAGGCTGGGTTCACACTTCGTTATGGGAGTCCGTTAGACGGACTGCGTTACACCGCGGCATAACGCAGTGTAACGTAGTCCGTTAATGCCTCCATTAAGTCCTATGTTGGATGCATCGCTAGTGCACGCCCACAATGGGTGTGCGCTAGCGATGTGCCGTCATTGAGTGACGGACCCTGGGACGTGGGCTGCAGCGTTTCCGGGTCCGTCACTGCTAGAGCAGATAGAGCATCTGCTAGCTCTATCTGCGCTAGCGTGACGACATATCGGCACTTGTGTTAGCAGCAGCCCATTAACGCATGTGTTGAACGGGTTTCTGTTAATGCAATGTGAACCTGGCCTTAGGGTTCGTTCAAAAGTAAAAAAAAAAAGTAAGATAAAATATAAAATTTACAACTGTTACGTTAGGTCTAAGGCTGGAGTCACACTAGCGAGTTTTACGGACGTATGAGCGCAGAAAATACGTCCGTAAAACTCACCAAACAAATGGCACAATTATTCTCAATGGGTCTGGTCCTATCAGCCTTATATTACGGCGACGTATTATACGGCTTTCTACGGCCGTAGTAAATCGCAGAATGCTGCGTTTGTCAGCATATTGCGCAAATAATACGCCAATGAAAGTCTATGGGGGAGCGTAAAATACGGAATGCATACGGACCATGCGTGTGACTTGCGAGAAATACGCTACTCACTGGCAGATGTCCAGAAATGTCCCAAGGCCTCAATCAGGCAGGTGAGACATGCTAATTAGCTGGAAAAGACAGACAGTGAACCCGGAAGTCTGCTGCACGCCTCCACGGAGTGAGATCTTCAAGATGGCACACATCATAAATGTTGATCTCCTCATCATATTGGTGCAAGAAAGGCCTGTTATCTGGGATCAGAGGGATCCCAACTATGCCAACAGGGCACAAAAAGATGCAGCATGGAGGAGTGTGTGTGGGTCCCTCTTCCCACATTATGAGCAGCAGCCACGTGAGGCACAGCGACAAATAAGTAAGTACACTCATGTTTGAAATTTAATGTTCTTGTTAAACAGCAGGACCTTACTACTTTGAATTTGTAAACATGAATTTATTAATGAATACCGAAATTAATTGAAAGCACACCAGTACGTACATGGTGTTGGACATGATAAACGGATTTCACTAATGTTTGTAACAGATGTCCCTTAATAACATGGTTTTCCAGTAATTGTTCTTTCTGGGATAGAGGGTAGCGGACTCTGTCCTTGTGGCCTTACTTTAGAATTGTCTTATGTTTTCAAATTAACTAATAAATGTATTCTACAAATGCATATTCCTATGCTACACTAAAATATGTGTAGTCAATTACACCTTGTGTGACCACTCTGCATAATGGGCTAATCAATGTGTGTAATATTTGTTGTTTCAGTGGGTGATGTTACAACCAGATGGCGGAGCATCCACGACCAATATAGGAGGGAGAGGCAGCAGCGGGAGAGGAGTGGGGCAGGCGCACCTCCCAAGAAAAAAATATATATTTATTTTGACCGGCTCACTTCTTTGAACCCCAGCATGGACCTCAGGCCGTAAGTACAAACATCACAACCCCTTTTTTTAATTTTAAAAAATTGTTAAACTTAAACATTTGAACTCACAAAAATGTTTCTTTACAGAACACAGTCCAACCTCACTGACAGGGAGACAGGGTCTGACTCCGAATTGGTCATAGACCCAGTTGGTGAAGGAGAAGAGGTGGCTGGTCCATCTTCTGCTCCCTCAGGCTCCATCCCTCCAGGATCCTCCTCATCTGGCCAGCCAGCTCCAGCAGAGCCAGAACAACATCAAGAGGCCCCACAGTTGGCATCTGCAGCAGCAGCACCACCACCTAGCCAGGATGACCCTGGAAACAGCAGCAGCCCTACTGTTGCCCTGGAGCGCTCACCACAGGCTGCAGTCTTGTCACAGCGTTCTCGCCGCAGGAGAGAGCTCCTACAAAGCAGGAGAAACGTTGATGCTGGGGTAATGAACTATCTGGAAAGGGTTCGTGAGGATAATGGGGAGGAGGGCTTTACAAGGAGCCTTGCCCGGTATTTAAGGCCCATAGAACGTGAGTTGCGGCTTCATGTGAGAGGGTGCTTTCAGATCCTTATTGATGCATGCACCCCCCCAAATAACCCATACCAACTTATGGAGCTTACTGAACGGTGGCAGATGTCACCTCAAAATATCCTGCGGCCTCAGAGATTACAAGGCATGCATGCTCAACAGGGATCTGAAGCACCCCCTCCACGTCAGCCGACACCTCAATCCCAACCCACACCCAACCCACCATGGCAACCTCAGTACCATATGGCCGGATATCGTCAACCATCCCAATATGCCCACTTGTCCACACCCAGTGCTGGAGGCTGGTCCCTACCTGGGTTTGGACAATATGGCCATTTTGGTTTTGGTTATGATTCCAGGCCATATGGGCAGCAACATCAGGGGTTACCTCCAAATCCTTACCAAAATATGCCAACAGCCCAGCATCATACCATGCATAACGTTCCTACAGCCACTACCACATCCTCACAGGGTACAGGACAATTGGCCCTACAAAGGCCACCTGATGAGGACCCTGAGCAATCCACATCTCCACCACCTACCTACCAAGACTTGTGTTTTTTTTTTTTTTGTTTTTTTTTATTTACAATTTTAACCTTTTTTTTTATTTTTTCTTTTTCCGTTAGACAATCTTGAGGTTGTTTGTGCTGACATGGCACTTTGTTATGCTGATGATGTTGGATGTTTATATTGCCTAAAAAAAATGTGTTCGGCAAAAATCTTTATTAAAAAAGGTTATGACAAAACAATAACCACCCTAAAAATTGGCAGTTAAGTAAAAAGTAATTTACACAAAAACAACATCTGGTTGTGGAAAATTCATTCTTACATCGCACACACATGATAGGCTGATAACCATATGTAAATTAATGAAAGACAACAGACAGATTTTTTTAAGGGTAATCCAAATCTTTAAAAATATTCCAAATTAAACATACCACATTGCATATTCTTGCCAGGGAGTAGCACCTTGAGGACTCAAAAAATAATTGGTAAATACATCCCAAACTTTGAGGCCAGAAAGGGGACGACGCAGAGGAGGGACATATGGGGTAGGCCTAATAACATTGTTCATGAGGTCATCATCAATATTAGGTGAGGAACAATCATTTATGCGTGTAAAATTATGTAAAATAACACAGGCTTTGATAACTTCATTGATTGTAGCCTCACTGAGCTGAATGGCAGACTGAAGAAGGCAACAAGAATCCCAAAGGCGCACTCCACCAGTCTCCGCGCCCTGGAAAGTCTCAGATTAAAGACCCTCCACCGGTGGTCCAGGTTGCGCCTGGGATAAGGCCTCATGACGTGCCTCGTCAGTTGGAAAGCCTCATCTCCAACCAAAACAAAAGGCACTGCTTCCGCATTGGATCCTGGGAGTTGTTGTGGTGGTGGGAGGTTTAACTGGTTGTCACGTAGCCGCCGACCCATTATGGACGAATTGAAGACCCTACAGTCTCCAGTTCGCCCATAGGCCCCAATGTCTACAATTATAAACCTGTAGTTACTGTCAGCAACAGCTAACAGAACTACAGAGAAAAACTGCTTATAATTGTAGAATTGGGAACCAGAGTTTGGCAGCTTACGCACCCTAATATGTTTCCCATCCACAGCTCCAACGCAGTTAGGGAAGTCACAAGTGTTCTTGAAACCAATGGCGATTTTAATCCAATCCTCCTGTTTGGGCTCAGGCATAACAACTTCATGAAGTTTCTCCCATATTTGGAAACAGGTTGTACGAATAATGCCTGAAATGGTCGAACGCCCAATAAGGAACTCCAAGTGTAGTCCCGCATAGGACAAGCCTGTGACCAGGAAGCTGAAATACAAAAACAAAACAAAAAAGGTATTAAACATGAGTACAAAGAAAACATGAAGAAGCACAAGTGTATTGTATATTTACAAAGACATTATGTACAATATAAAAATGTACAGTTCCCATGGTTACTTTAATACGACATTAACCACAGTTTTGGTCATGTGCTTGTGCCATATTGTCAACCTAAACTTACATAAACCGACTAGAAGACAACACATAAAAAAATATATCATCAACATACAGTATGTGAGAATGTGGAATACATACCGTGAGGTTAGGAGCAGACGCTCCTCAGCAGAGATGGCTTTTCTCATCCTGGTGTCCTGATAGGTGATCCCAGGACGTAAGATCTCCAACAAGATATCAAAAGTCCTGATGGTCATGCGACTATACAGGTAAAACTTGGCAGGATGTGACCTCAAAGCTGAATATAGCCTCTGAAAATGTCCTTTACTCTGGCGTTGGGTCAATAGAGGATGCACCCACAATCTTCGTCTCCTCCTTCGCGGATCAACATTGACCGGATATGGCTGTCCAAAGCGACGTGACAACACCCAGTGAAGTAACACCCGCTGAGTTGTGCTTAAATACACATGGTCAGACATGTTTGTAAGGTGAAAGCAACACAGCCAAAAGAAGCTCCAGAACAAATAGGGCAGATGGGAGGGTTCCACCTGTTGTAGAGGGCTTTAAATAGTGTTGTTAATGATGATTTAAATGATTAGCAGGCCTGAAAACCGTTAAATGTCCATTTTGTGATGCTGCATGAAAAATACGCCATACGGATCACATACGGATTACACACGCAACAGCACATGCGCAAAATACGTGACCACACCTAGGCAACGCATTAACTACAGAACTAGATTTCTGGGACATTTTGGCGTATTACATGCGTAGTACGGACGTATAATACGTTCCGTATTGTCTGACGCCGAGTGTGACTCCAGCCTAATAGTGTTAGATTAGGTTATTTTTTTTGTTAGACATTTGTATAAAATAAAACAATGGTCTGCAGAACATTTACCATGGATCAGGCATACACCCTGCTTTGCGCCAACAGTTTCGGGAGTGAAACTGAATCTGCTTCTAAATCTGAAGTTTTCATACAGTCACTACTCCTCTTCCTCCACGGGATCCCACAGCTTGATGGTAGTGGAGTCAGTCGTCCCTGTTGAAACTGCAGAGACAAGACCAAGTTCTGCATTCCTGCCTTCATTGTAGTATCCCGACAATGCATTTTCTCCATAAGTTCCCGATTTTTCAGCAACCCCTGGAGCAAAATGAGATGTCACCAATTTTACCACCTTTAAAATTTTCCAAATTTTTTTACTCCAGAAGTCCTGCAATTAATTTCCCACCAATGCTGTCCTCCTGCTTGCTTCATCTGGATGACGCATCCTTGCATTTCAACAGTAACTACAAAAATCTGTTTTTCAGTATCACAGAAATGTAGATGTTTTTGCCTAACACAAAGTTCCATAATCAAAAAACTAGAAGAATGTAATGATTTTTTGTGGGAACTAAAGCAGTTAAGTGGTTGTCTAGTAGTGAACAAACTCTTTATTTAGGACACAACATTTTGCTGCACTGTGGAATATGTTGTAGGTTATAAACATACATATTTACAATCTTTTTAAATTTTAACACTTTTCCTAAATGGTTGATGCAAATGAGTTAGAATAGTGAATGATCAAATCATCAATCGCAAGAGTATAAGTCACATTTTATTGGGCAATCCTCCTAATGATTATTGTTTTTTGAAAACCAAGAAAATTCAAAATGCACAGTTTCAAATTATTATATATAACAGAGTTTCAAAATATTTAACAGGTTGCAATGAACAAAAAATGATAATTTCTCAGTCAAAAACATCTTAACAGGCCAAGTTACTTGTTAGCATAGGAACCCTTCTTTATCCCCTTAACCCCCAAGGGTGGTTTGTAATGACCGGGCCAATTTTTACAATTCTGACCATTGTCCATTTATGAGGTTATAACTCTGGAACGCTTCAATGGATTCTGATGCTTCTTACACTGTTTTCTCTAGACATATCTTACTTCATGATAGTGGTAAAATTTCTTTGGTATGACTTGCGTTTATTTGTAAAAAAATGGAAATTTGGCAAAAACTTTGAAAATTTCGCAATTTTCCAACTTTGAATTTTCATGTCCTTAAATCACAGAGATATGTCACACAAAATACTTATTAAGTAACATTTCACACATGTCTACTTTACATCAGCACAATTTTAGAACCAACTTTTTTTTGTTAGGAAGTCATAAGGGTTTAAATTTGACCAGCGATTTCTCATTTTTACAACAACATTTTTTTAGGGACCGCATCGCATTTGAAGTCACTTTGTGGGGTCTATATTATAGAAAATACCCAAAATGACACCATTCTAAAAACTGCACCCCTCAAAGGTGCTCAAAACCACATTCAAGAAGTTTATTAACCCTTCAGGTGCTTCATAGGAATTTTTGGAATGTATTATTTTACCAAGGGTAACAGGAGAAATTGGACCCCAAAATTTGTTGTACAATTTGTACTGAGTACGTTGATACCCCATATGTGGAGGTAAACCACTGTTTGGGCACATGGCAGAGCTTGGAAGGGAAGGAGCGCCATTTGACTTTTCAATGCAAAGTTGGCTGGAATTTAGATTGGATACCATGTAGTGTTTGGAGAGCCCCTGATGGTCAAAACAAAACAGATTCTAACAGTACCTCCCCTTTTACGAGTATCCTCTGGATCCTCTTGGCGGAGCCTTATTCGGAAATCTCCTGTGAAAAGCCTTAATCAGCCTTGAGGCCGAGATGTCCGCAGCTTTCACCCAGAAATTATCCTCGGTACCGAAACCCTTCCAGGACACGAGATACTGCAAACTTCCTCTGTGCCACCTGGAATCTAAAATGCATGAAATCTCAAACTCCTCGTCCTCATCAACTGGAGGAACAGTCGGCATAGGCTCCTTATCTGGTGTTTAAACTTTCTTCAGTAAAGAAACATGAAAAACTGAATTAATTCTCTAGGACGAGGGGATATCTAATCTCACCGCTGCCAAGTTGACCACCTGAACCACTTTGAAGAGTCCTACAAACTTAGGCTCCAGTTATTTTAGAAGGGATCTTCCAGAAAAACTCTCCTCCTCAGGCACCGGCTGCCCCAATCTTAGAAAATGGACCAAAAGATGGATGCCTCCCTGTACAGCAAAAAAAAGAACACCCAGCCGAGGAAGACGTATGATTATTAAGAGCAAAGTCAGCTAGTGGTAAATATTCTGACCACATCTCCTGGTTGTCTGCTACAAAACATCTCAAAAACTTCTCGACGTCCTGGCTCTTCCTTTCGGTCAGTCATTGGATTCTGGATGATAACCTGATGAAAATGATAAATAAACCTTTAATCTGTCACAAAAAGCACGCCAAAAGCGAGCAACAAACTGAGGTCCTCTATCGGAAACAATGTCCGTGGGAACCCCATGGAGCCTGACAATCTCTTTCACAAATGCCTTATCTAGAGTCTTGGCGCAGGGTAATTTATTGAACGTAACCAGATGACACATCTTACTAAACCCTCAGAGACCAGCAGATCGGTGACAAAATCCATAGCAAGATGTGACCATGGTGAACTAGGAACCTCCGAAGGGCACAGCAACCCTGCATGTGAGGCCTTCGACCTAGCTCACACAGTACACTGACGCACCCACTTGATGATTTCTCTTTGCCACCCTGGTACCAGCAACTTCGACCGATCGACTTTCTAGTTTCCCAAATCCCTGGATGACCCACCAGCCAAGACTCATGACATTCAGCAAACAAAGTTCTTCGCAAGGCTCTAGGCACAAATAATTTACCATACAGAGTGTTAGTTGGTGCAGCATTCTGGGCATCTGGGATGCTACTCTCCAACTCAGAACCCAATGCTGCCACCACCACCCCTCTCTGCAAAATACATTCCTCCTTCTCAGTATTAACTGCTGGAGGGAAACTATGAGACAAAGCATCCGCTTTAACATTCTTTGTCCCAGGGATATATGTGACAGAGAAATGAAACCGGGCAAAAAACAGTGCCCACTGCCCACCTAGCTTGACGGGCATTCAAACGTTTAGCAGCATCTAGATATATCAGATTCTTATGATCAGTAAAAACCTGTATTGGATGCCTGGCCACATCCAAAAAATGTCGCCAATGCTCAAACGCGAGTTTAATAGCCAGCAACTCTCTGTTCCCAACATCATACTTGAGCTCAGTCTCCAAAAATTTTTTGAAAAGAAAACACAGGGATGCACCCCATCCTCTCCCTCCTGGGACAGAATTGCCCCCACCCCTACTGAAGAGGCATCAACCTCTACCAGAAATGGCTTGGCCTCATCCATCTGGATCAAAACAGGAGCAGAACTAAACCTCTCCTTGAGATGCTCAAAAGCCTTAACAGCCTCAGAGGACCATTGGACAGTATTAGAACCCTTCTTGGTGAGTAGGGTTGAGCGACTTTCATTTTTTTAAGGTCGAGTCGGGTTTTGTGAAACCCGACTTTGTCCAGAGTCGAGTCGAGTGCAGTCGGCCGATTATCGCTAAAAGTCAGGGATCGACCGAAACACGAAACCCAATGCAAGTCAATGGGGAAGCATAGTCGGCAGTGAGTGGAGGCCAGGAAAACACCTACAGTGCCCATTTTAATGCCAAAAACATCCATTCTTGTTTCTGAAGCTTGTCAATCTTAATTAACTTTATAATAATAGTTTGGCATTGGAAATTGGGGGTCATTTGGCAAAAGTTGTGGGGGGTAGGGCTGGTTCAAGGTTTTAGTGGGCACAGGAAACGTGGACTACGTCACGGCGGTGGAGCAGTGAGAGGTAAGTATGTCAAGTTTGCAAGTGCTGTGATCCTAAGCAAGCAGGGGGGCCCACTCGTTGGCATTGGCACTGGCACAGGGCCCCTCAAAGTACAGCGGTGTGTTTGCACGGTGGGGGCGCCTCCCACCAGCAGCGACACTTTTGCATACTCTGAGGGGCCCTGTGCCAGTGACGTCGCCAACGAGTATGCCCCCCCCACCTGATGAAGGAACCTGCACTTTCATCTGCACCTTCCTCTTTGTCCCTGTGTAAGGTGGTATAACATGCGGGAAGGGGAACCTTACTTTCAGCAGGGTCAGATTCTGGCTGTGTAGAGTGCAAGGGGAATGTAGTGGTGTGGGTCAATGTACCAGCAGACTCATCTAGCAGTGGCTGGGCAATGGGCAGGATGAGGAGGAAACAGATATAGGGCCAAAGAATAAAGTTGGCTAAATGCCGTTCAAAATTGGTAACAGGACTAAACAGGCGGCACTGCTTTGTTCAGTGGAGTAGCAAACCCAAGAGCAGCAGACACTGTTTTAAGGGCCCAACCACACTAGTAGGCCAAATGCAGTTTAATATCTGATACTATAGGCCGAAAGCCAGAAGGTAGAAGCTCAGCTGTATTCAGTTGAGGACAACACCAGGCAGGGGAAGACACCGTTAGTAGGCCGGAACCACCAATCTTTTAAAAAACAGCACTTAAAGAGAGCCAGAAGGTAGAAGCTCAGCTTTATTCAGTTGAGGACAACACCAGGCAGGGTCAGACACCGTTAGTAGTCCGGAACCACCAATCTTTTAAAAAACAGCACTCAATGAGAGCCAGAAGGTAGAAGCTCAGCTTTATTCAGTTGAGGACAACACCAGGCAGGGGCAGACACCGTTAGTAGGCCGGAACCACCAATCTTTTAAAAAACAGCACTTAATGAGAGCCAGAAGGTAGAAGCTCAGCTTTATTCAGTTGAGGACAAACACCAGGGAGCAGCAAACAGAGGTATTAGGCCCCATCCAGCAATTAAAAAAAAAAAAAAAAAAAAAGCTTAATCAGAGCCAGAAGGTAGAAGCTCAGCTTTATTCAGTTGAGGACAACACCAGGCAGGGGAAGACACCATTAGTAGGCCGGAACCACCAATCTTTTAAAAAACAGCACTTAAAAAGAGCCAGAAGGTAGAAGCTCAGCTTTATTCAGTTGAGGACAACACCAGGCAGGGGCAGACACCGTTAGTAGGCCGGAACCACCAATCTTTTAAAAAACAGCACTTAATGAGAGCCAGAAGGTAGAAGCTCAGCTTTATTCAGTTGAGGACAACACCAGGCAGGGGCAGACACCGTTAGTAGGCCGGAACCACCAATCTTTTAAAAAACAGCACTTAATGAGAGCCAGAAGGTAGAAGCTCAGCTTTATTCAGTTGAGGACAAACACCAGGGAGCAGCAAACAGAAGTATTGGGCCCCATCCAGCAATTAAAAAAAAAAAAAAAAAAAAAAAAAAAGCTTAAACAGAGCCAGAAGGTAGAAGATCAGCTTTATTCATTTGAGGACAACTTGAATTAGGGACTGCAGACAGACTTACCAGGCTGTCCCCTGTGTGGACCATGCAACCAATACATTAACCCATTGCACCACAAAGGACACGTAACCTTCCGTGGCCATGCCTACCGCTCCATGTGTCTGTTGTCAGGTGTACCTTTGGACTCACAGATTGACAGAATGAAAGGACAATGTGGTCTTTAACATGCTGGTAGAGGGGTGGGATGGCTTTTCTCGCAAAAGAATTGTCAACTGGGTAGCTCATAGCGTGGTACAGCGTAGTCCATCATGGCTTTATTAATATTAAATAAAATAAAAAAATAGGCTCTATGCACTGTAAAATTGGTTCCAGGGGTACACGGGCAGCAGTGATCAGGTGAGTGGAGGCCTAGTGGAAGGAGGGACCGCAGACAGGCTTCCAAGGCCTAACATACTAAAATGGGCTGGCTGTAGGCACTTTATAATTGGTTCCAGGGGTACACGGGCAGCAGTGGTCAGGTGAGTGGAGGCCTAGTGGAAGGAGGGACCGCAGACAGGCTTCCAAGGCCTAACATACTAAAATGGGCTGGCTGTAGGCACTTTATAATTGGTTCCAGGGGTACACGGGCAGCAGTGGTCAGGTGAGTGGAGGCCTAGTGGAAGGAGGGACCGCAGACAGGCTTCCAAGGCCTAACATACTAAAATGGGCTGGCTGTAGGCACTTTATAGTTGGTTCCAGGGGTACACGGGCAGCAGTGGTCAGGTGAGTGGAGGCCTAGTGGAAGGAGGGACCGCAGACAGGCTTCCAAGGCCTAACATACTAAATTGGGCTGGCTGTAGGCACTTTAAAATTGGTTCCAGGGGTACACGGGCAGCAGTGGTCAGGTGAGTGGAGG
Organism: Ranitomeya variabilis; assembly: GCF_051348905.1. Taxonomy (NCBI): domain Eukaryota; kingdom Metazoa; phylum Chordata; class Amphibia; order Anura; family Dendrobatidae; genus Ranitomeya; species Ranitomeya variabilis. Next base: position 75,973,575 of record NC_135239.1, on the reverse strand, counting down.
CCTAGTGGAAGGAGGGACCGCAGACAGGCTTCCAAGGCCTAACATACTAAAATGGGCTGGCTGTAGGCACTTTATAATTGGTTCCAGGGGTACACGGGCAGCAGTGGTCAGGTGAGTGGAGGCCTAGTGGAAGGAGGGACCGCAGACAGGCTTCCAAGGCCTAACATACTAAAATGGGCTGGCTGTAGGCACTTTATAATTGGTTCCAGGGGTACACGGGCAGCAGTGGTCAGGTGAGTGGAGGCCTAGTGGAAGGAGGGACCGCAGACAGGCTTCCAAGGCCTAACATACTAAAATGGGCTGGCTGTAGGCACTTTATAATTGGTTCCAGGGGTACACGGGCAGCAGTGGTCAGGTGAGTGGAGGCCTAGTGGAAGGAGGGACCGCAGACAGGCTTCCAAGGCCTAACATACTAAAATGGGCTGGCTGTAGGCACTTTATAATTGGTTCCAGGGGTACACGGGCAGCAGTGGTCAGGTGAGTGGAGGCCTAGTGGAAGGAGGGACCGCAGACAGGCTTCCAAGGCCTAACATACTAAAATGGGCTGGCTGTAGGCACTTTATAATTGGTTCCAGGGGTACACGGGCAGCAGTGGTCAGGTGAGTGGAGGCCTAGTGGAAGGAGGGACCGCAGACAGGCTTCCAAGGCCTAACATACTAAAATGGGCTGGCTGTAGGCACTTTATAATTGGTTCCAGGGGTACACGGGCAGCAGTGGTCAGGTCAGTGGAGGCCTAGTGGAAGGAGGGACCGCAGACAGGCTTCCAAGGCCTAACATACTAAAATGGGCTGGCTGTAGGCACTTTATAATTGGTTCCAGGGGTACACGGGCAGCAGTGGTCAGGTGAGTGGAGGCCTAGTGGAAGGAGGGACCGCAGACAGGCTTCCAAGGCCTAACATACTAAAATGGGCTCGCTGTAGGCACTTTATAATTGGTTCCAGGGGTACACGGGCAGCAGTGGTCAGGTGAGTGGAGGCCTAGTGGAAGGAGGGACCGCAGACAGGCTTCCAAGGCCCAACATACTAAAATGGGCTGGCTGTAGGCACTTTATAATTGGTTCCAGGGGTACACGGGCAGCAGTGGTCAGGTGAGTGGAGGCCTAGTGGAAGGAGGGACCGCAGACAGGCTTCCAAGGCCTAACATACTAAAATGGGCTGGCTGTAGGCACTTTATAATTGGTTCCAGGGGTACACGGGCAGCAGTGGTCAGGTGAGTGGAGGCCTAGTGGAAGGAGGGACCGCAGACAGGCTTCCAAGGCCTAACATACTAAAATGGGCTGGCTGTAGGCACTTTATAATTGGTTCCAGGGGTACACGGGCAGCAGTGGTCAGGTGAGTGGAGGCCTAGTGGAAGGAGGGACCGCAGACAGGCTTCCAAGGCCTAACATACTAAAATGGGCTGGCTGTAGGCACTTTATATTTGGTTCCAGGGGTACACGGGCAGCAGTGGTCAGGTGAGTGGAGGCCTAGTGGAAGGAGGGACCGCAGACAGGCTTCCAAGGACTAACATACTAAAATGGGCTGGCTGTAGGCACTTTATAATTGGTTCCAGGGGTACACGGGCAGCAGTGGTCAGGTGAGTGGAGGCCTAGTGGAAGGATGGACTGCAGACATGCTTCCAAGGCCTAACATACTAAAATGGGCTGGCTGTAGGCACTTTATAATTGGTTCCAGGGGTACACGGGCAGCAGTGGTCAGGTGAGTGGAGGCCTAGTGGAAGGAGGGACTGCAGACAGGCTTCCAAGGCCTAACATACTAAAATGGGCTGGCTGTAGGCACTTTATAATTGGTTCCAGGGGTACACGGGCAGCAGTGGTCATGTCAGTGGAGGCCTAGTGGAAGAAGGGACCGCAGACAGGCTTCCAAGGCCTAACATACTAAAATGGGCTGGCTGTAGGCACTTTATAATTGGTTCCAGGGGTACACGGGCAGCAGTGGTCAGGTGAGTGGAGGCCTAGTGGAAGGAGGGACCGCAGACAGGCTTCCAAGGCCTAACATACTAAAATGGGCTTGCTGTAGGCACTTTATAATTGGTTCCAGGGGTACACGGGCAGCAGTGGTCAGGTGAGTTGAGGCCTAGTGGAAGGAGGGACCGCAGACAGGCTTCCAAGGCCTAACATACTAAAATGGGCTGGCTGTAGGCACTTTAAAATTGGTTCCAGGGGTACACGGGCAGCAGTCGTCAGGTGAGTGGAGGCCTAGTGGAAGGAGTGACCGCAGACCGGCTTCCAAGGCCTAACATACTAAAATGGGCTGGCTGTAGGCACTTTATAATTGGTTCCAGGGGTACACGGGCAGCAGTGGTCAGGTCAGTGGAGGCCTAGTGGAAGGAGGGACCGCAGACAGGCTTCCAAGGCCTAACATACTAAAATGGGCTGGCTGTAGGCACTTTATAATTGGTTCCAGGGGTACACGGGCAGCAGTGGTCAGGTGAGTGGAGGCCTAGTGGAAGGAGGGACCGCAGACAGGCTTCCAAGGCCTAACATACTAAAATGGGCTGGCTGTAGGCACTTTATAATTGGTTCCAGGGGTACACGGGCAGCAGTGGTCAGGTCAGTGGAGGCCTAGTGGAAGGAGGGACCGCAGACAGGCTTCCAAGGCCTAACATACTAAAAAGGGGCTGGCTGTAGGCACTTTATAATTGGTTCCAGGGGTACACGGGCAGCAGTGGTCAGGTGAGTGGAGGCCTAGTGGAAGGAGGGACCGCAGACAGGCTTCCAAGGCCTAACATACTAAAATGGGCTGGCTGTAGGCACTTTATAATTGGTTCCAGGGGTACACGAGCAGCAGTGGTCAGGTGAGTTGAGGCCTAGTGGAAGGAGGGACCGCAGACAGGCTTCCAAGGCCTAACATACTAAAATGGGCTGGCTGTAAGCACTTTAAAATTGGTTCATGGGGTACACGGGCAGCAGTGGCCAGGTGAGTGGAGGCCTAGTGGAAGGAGGGACCGCAGACAGGCTTCCAAGGCCTAACATACTAAAATGGGCTGGCTGTAGGCACTTTATAATTGGTTCCAGGGGTACACGGGCAGCAGTGGTCAGGTCAGTGGAGGCCTAGTGGAAGGAGGGACCGCAGACAGGCTTCCAAGGCCTAACATACTAAAATGGGCTGGCTGTAGGCACTTTATAATTGGTTCCAGGGGTACACGGGCAGCAGTGGTCAGGTGAGTGGAGGCCTAGTGGAAGGAGGGACCGCAGACAGGCTTCCAAGGCCTAACATACTAAAATGGGCTGGCTGTAGGCACTTTATAATTGGTTCCAGGGGTACACGGGCAGCAGTGGTCAGGTCAGTGGAGGCCTAGTGTAAGGAGGGACCGCAGACAGGTTTCCAAGGCCTAACATACTAAAATGGGCTGGCTGTAGGCACTTTATAATTGGTTCCAGGGGTACACGGGCAGCAGTGGTCAGGTCAGTGGAGGCCTAGTGGAAGGAGGGACCGCAGACAGGCTTCCAAGGCCTAACATACTAAAATGGGCTGGCTGTAGGCACTTTATAGTTGGTTCCAGGGGTACACGGGCAGCAGTGGTCAGGTGAGTTGAGGCCTAGTGGAAGGAGGAACCGCAGACAGGCTTCCAAGGCCTAACATACTAAAATGGGCTGGCTGTAGGCATTTTATAATTGGTTCCAGGGGTACACGGGCAGCAGTGGTCAGGTCAGTGGAGGCCTAGTGGAAGGAGGGACCGCAGACAGGCTTCCAAGGCCTAACATACTAAAATGGGCTGGCTGTAGGCACTTTATAATTGGTTCCAGGGGTACACGGGCAGCAGTGGTCAGGTGAGTGGAGGCCTAGTGGAAGGAGGGACCGCAGACAGGCTTCCAAGGCCTAACATACTAAAATGGGCTGGCTGTAGGCACTTTATAATTGGTTCCAGGGGTACACGGGCAGCAGTGGTCAGGTGAGTGGAGGCCTAGTGGAAGGAGGGACCGCAGACAGGCTTCCAAGGCCTAACATACTAAAATGGGCTGGCTGTAGGCACTTTATAATTGGTTCCAGGGGTACACGGGCAGCAGTGGTCAGGTGAGTGGAGGCCTAGTGGAAGGAGGGACCGCAGACAGGCTTCCAAGGCCTAACATACTAAAATGGGCTGGCTGTAGGCACTTTATAATTGGTTCCAGGGGTACACGGGCAGCAGTGGTCAGGTCAGTGGAGGCCTAGTGGAAGGAGGGACCGCAGACAGGCTTCCAAGGCCTAACATACTAAAATGGGCTCGCTGTAGGCACTTTATAATTGGTTCCAGGGGTACACGGGCAGCAGTGGTCAGGTGAGTGGAGGCCTAGTGGAAGGAGGGACCGCAGACAGGCTTCCAAGGCCTAACATACTAAAATGGGCTGGCTGTAGGCACATTATAATTGGTTCCAGGGGTACACGGGCAGCAGTGGTCAGGTGAGTGGAGGCCTAGTGGAAGGAGGGACCGCAGACAGGCTTCCAAGGCCTAACATACTAAAATGGGCTGGCTGTAGGCACTTTATAATTGGTTCCAGGGGTACACGGGCAGCAGTGGTCAGGTGAGTGGAGGCCTAGTGGAAGGAGGGACCTCAGACAGGCTTCCAAGGCCTAACATACTAAAATGGGCTGGCTGTAGGCACTTTATAATTGGTTCCAGGGGTACACGGGCAGCAGTGGTCAGGTCAGTGGAGGCCTAGTGGAAGGAGGGACCGCAGACAGGCTTCCAAGGCCTAACATACTAAAATGGGCTGGCTGTAGGCACTTTATAATTGGTTCCAGGGGTACACGGGCAGCAGTGGTCTGGTCAACGGAGGCCGATTGTAATGAGTGTCTGCCAGTTAGTAGTCCAAAACAACAAATAAATGTGAATGTCTCGCATTAAAACAAAACAAAAACACTAAAGGGTGCAATCATTAGGTTCAGGGGTGGGATCCTCTGCATTGTTTCAGACCTACTAATTTAGCGCAAAGTATTTACTGTGGTAAATAGAGGACACTGCCCCTAACTATGTTAAGTACCATCATACATGTCAACACAATGGTATTGTCAGTGACAGGTATGGAAGGATGTCAGCGCATAGACTAAACATTGGTGGAAGTGTGAGAGATAACTGTGGAAGAGGTAGAGCAATGTATGACCTGGGGGTGGGTGAACTCTCTTGTGGCCGGCGGTACAGGCCCAGGGCCCCTCATGTTACAACAGTGTGTCTGACGTTGGGTGCGCACCACCACCGCCAGAGACACTTTATTGTACTATGAGGGACCCAGTAGCAATGCCGTCGACCAAAAGCGAGCACACCCACCTCTTCAGACAAACAGCAGTCTCACGGGTGCTTGCGCCAAGTCGCGATACCACGGCCCCGTGTGGGGACTTTGGCCATTTAGGGAGGTGTAAACATGTCGTATGCTGGACAATAAGCTGCAGCAAATTAGACATTAGAAAAGTCATTCACAGTAGTCCATAGGCAAGAGCTTTTCATAGGAAAGCTAGGTGTCGGCCGGGCAAGGTGGGGCAAAAGATTTTGAAATCCAGTTGTGGTTCATTTTAATGAATGTTAGATCATCAACATTTTGGGTAGCCAGACGAGTCCTTTTTTCGGTTAATATTGAACCTGCAGCACTGAATACTCTTTCTGATAGGACACTTGCTGCCGGGCAAGCAAGCTCCTGCAATGCATATTCTGCCAATTCTGGCCAGGTGTCTAATTTTGATGCCCAGTAATCAAATGGGAATGACGGTTGAGGGAGAACATCGATAAGGGATGAAAAATAGTTAGTAACCATACTGGACAAATGTTGTCTCCTGTCACTTTCAATTGATGCAGCAGTACCTGTCCTGTCTGCGGTCATAGCAAAATCACTCCACAACCTGGTCAGAAAACCCCTCTGTCCAATGCCACTTCTGATCTGTGCACCCCTAACACTCCTAGTCTGCTGCCCCCTGGAGCTCGTGTGAGAACGATCACGTGCGCTGTGTGCTGGGAATGCCTGAAGCAAACGGTCAACAAGAGTTGATTGTTTGGTTGCTAATATTAGTTCCAAGTTCTCATGTGGCATAATATTTTGCAATTTGCCTTTATAGCGTGGATCAAGGAGGCAGGCCAACCAGTAATCGTCATCGTTCATCATTTTCGTAATGCGTGTGTCCCTTTTTAGGATACGTAAGGCATAATCCGCCATGTGGGCCAAAGTTCCAGTTGTCAAATCTACGGTTGTGATTGGTTGAGGGGCAGTTTCAGGCAAATCTACGTCACTTGTGTCCCTCAAAAAACCAGAACCCGTCCTTGCCACGCAACCAATTTCCAGTGCCCCCGGGAAAGCTTCCGCATTAAAAATATACTCATCCCCATCATCCTCCTCGTCCTCCACCTCCTCTTCGCCCGCTACCTCGTCCTGTACACTGCCCTGACCAGACAATGGCTGACTGTCATCAAGGCTTTCCTCTTCCTCTGGTGCAGACGCCTGCTCCTTTTTGTGCGTCAAACTTTGCATCAGCAGACGCATTAGGGGGATGCTCATGCTTATTACGGCGTTGTCTGCACTAACCAGCCGTGTGCATTCCTCAAAACACTGAAGGACTTGACACATGTCTTGTATCTTAGACCACTGCACACCTGACAACTCCATGTCTGCCATCCTACTGCCTGCCCGTGTATCCTCCCACAAATAAATAACAGCACGCCTCTGTTCGCACAGTCTCTGAAGCATGTGCAGTGTTGAGTTCCACCTTGTTGCAACGTCTATGATTAGGCGATGCTGGGGAAGGTTCAAAGACCGCTGATAGGTCTGCATACGGCTGGCGTGTACAGGCGAACGTCGGATATGTGAGCAAAGTGCACGCACTTTGAGGAGCAGGTCGGAGAACCCAGGATAAGTTTTCAATAAGCACTGCACCACCAGGTTTAAGGTGTGTGCCAGGCAAGGAATGTGTTTCAGTTGGGAAAGGGAGATGGCAGCCATGAAATTCCTTCCGTTATCACTCACTACCTTGCCTGCCTCAAGATCTACTGTGCCCAGCCACGACTGCGTTTCTTGTTGCAAGAACTCGGACAGAACTTCCGCGGTGTGTCTGTTGTCGCCCAAACACTTCATAGCCAATACAGCCTGCTGACGCTTGCCAGTAGCTGGCCCATAATGGGACAACTGGTGTGCAACAGTGTCATCTGCCGATGGAGTGGTTGGCCGACTGCGGTCTGTGGAAGAGCTGTAGATTCTGCAGGAGGACAAGGAGGAGGAGGAGGAGGGGGTGCGAACGCCTACAGCCAACTGTTTCCTAGACCGTGGGCTAGGCACAACTGTCCCGAAATTGATGTCCCCTGTGGACCCTGCATCCACCACATTCACCCAGTGTGCCGTGATGGACACATAACGTCCCTGGCCATGCCTACTGGTCCATGCATCTGTAGTCAGGTGCACCTTTGTACTCACAGATTGCCTGAGTGCATGGATGATGCGCTGTTTAACATGCTGGTGCAGGGCTGGGATGGCTTTTCTGGAAAAAAAGTGTCGACTGGGTAGCTCGTATCGTGGTTCAGCGTACTCCATCAGGGCTTTGAAAGCTTCACTTACAACTAACCGGTAGGGCATCATCTCTAACGAGATTAGTCTAGCTATGTGGGCGTTAAAACCCTGTGTACGCGGATGCCAGGATAAGTACTTCCTTTTTCTAACCAGAGTCTCATGTAGGGTGAGCTGGACTGGAGAGATGGAGATCGTGGAACTTTCGGGTGTGCCGGTGGACATGGCAGACTGAGAGACGGTTGGAGATGGTATTGTTTCCGCCGGTGCCCTAGATGCAATATTATCTCCTACAAAACTGGTGATTCCCTGACCATGACTGCTTTTGGCTGGCAAAGAAACCTGTACAGATACTGCCGGTGGTGCGGAAAATGGTGGCCTTACAGTGACGGAAGGGATGTTGCGTTGCTGACTAGCTTCATTGGCCGAGGGTGCTACAACCTTAAGGAACGTTTGGTAGTTACTCCAGGCTTGAAAATGCATGGTGGTTAAGTGTCTATGCATGCAACTAGTATTGAGACTTTTCAGATTCTGACCTTTGCTTAAGCTAGTTGAACATTTTTGACAGATGACTTTGCGCTGATCAATTGGATGTTGTTTAAAAAAATGCCAGACTGCACTCTTCCTAGACTCGGATCCCTTTTCAGGGATTGCAGACTGAGCTTTAACCGGATGGCCACGCTGTCCTCCAACAGGTTTTGGCTTTGACACGCGTTTTGGCCCAGATACGGGACCGACAGATGGAACCTGTTGCGATGTTGATGCCTGCTGCGGCCCCTCCTCCACCTCCGCTTCTGAACTACTGCCGCCTGCACCCTGTTCCCCCAATGGCTGCCAATCGGGGTCAACAACTGGGTCATCTATTACCTCCTCTTCGAGCTCGTGTGCAACTTCGTCTGTGTCACCGTGTCGGTCGGTGGTATAGCGTTCGTGGCGGGGCAACATAGTCTCATCAGGGTCTGATTGGGGATCAGTACCCTGAAAGGGCAATGTTGTGGTCTGAGTCAAAGGAGCAGCATAGTACTCTGGCTGTGGCTGTGCATCAGTGCACTCCATGTCAGAATCTACTTGTAATGGGCATGGCCTGTTAAGTGTTTCACTTTCTAAGCCAGGGACGGTATGTGTAAAGAGCTCCATGGAGTAACCCGTTGTGTCGCCTGCTGCATCCTTCTCTCTTGTTGTAGTTTTTGCTGAAGAGGACAAGGAAGCGACTTGTCCCTGACCGTGAACATCCACAAGCGACGCGCTGCTTTTACATTTACCAGTTTCAGAAGAGGAGGCAAAAGAGCTAGAGGCTGAGTCTGCAATGTAAGCCAAAACTTGCTGTTGCTGCTCCGGCTTTAAAAGCGGTTTTCCTACTCCCAGAAAAGAGAGCGTTCGAGGCCTTGTGTAGCCAGACGACGAAACTGGCTCCACAGCTCCAGACTTAGGTGGAATATTTTTATCCCCACGACCACCTGATGCTCCACTACCACTACCATCATTACCAGCTGACAATGAACGCCCACGGCCACGACCTCTTGCACCAGACTTCCTCATTGTTTTAAAAACTTAACCAAAGTATCTTTATTTGTTGCTGTCAAACAACTTACACGGTGAGCTATAACTTCAGTCTGATTTCAATATCCCTTTACAGGTTGGTGAGACCACAAGGAAAATCAAGCCCAATATTACACACTCTGTTTTCTGTGGCACCAAATCACAGAGATGCCACACACGCAGGACTGTCACTCAAGCACAAATGTCAATATTAATCTCCCACCTATTTTATTTTATTTTATTTTTTTTCAAGGAGACTTTAGAAACCAAATAATAAAAAAAAGGCTTCCTATGGCCCACTGAGTGAGAGATGGCACACACAGGAGTCAGGAGTGGCACACAAGCCCTGAGGCCAATATTTTTCTCCCACTGATTGATGTAGTGATTTTATTTCAGGTAGATTTTAGAACCCAAATCAAGCAAAAAAATTAATAGGCTTTCTATGGCCCACTGAGTGAGAGATGGCACACACAGGAGTCAGGAGTGGCACACAAGCCCTGAGGCCAACATTTTTCTCCCACTGATTGATGTAGTGATTTTATTTCAGGTAGATTTTAAAACCCAAATCAAGCAAAAAAATTAATAGGCTTTCTATGGCCCACTGAGTGAGAGATGGCACACACAGGAGTCAGGAGTGGCACACAAGCCCTAAGGCCAATATTTTTCTCCCACTGATTGATGTAGTGATTTTATTTCAGGTAGATTTTAGAACCCAAATCAAGCAAAAAAATTAATAGGCTTTCTATAGCCCACAATTTGAGAGAGAGAGATGGCACACCCAGGAGTCAAGACTGGCACACAAGCAGAAAGGGCAATATTAATCTCCCACTGTTTTATTTTTTTTTTTTTTCAGGGAGACTTTAGAAACCAAATAATTAAAAAAAAGGCTTTCTATGGCCCACTGAGTGAGAGATGGCATATACAGGAGTCAGGAGTGGCACACAAGCCCTGAGGCCAATATTTTTCTCCCACTGATTGATGTAGTGATTTTATTTCAGGTAGATTTTAGTACCCAAATCAAGCAAAAAAATTAATAGGCTTTCTATGGCCCACTGAGTGAGAGATGGCACACACAGGAGTCAGGAGTGGCACACAAGCCCTGAGGCCAATATTTTTCTCCCACTGATTGATGTAGTGATTTTATTTCAGGTAGATTTTAAAACCCAAATCAAGCAAAAAAATGAATAGGCTTTCTATGGCCCACTGAGTGAGAGATGGCACACACAGGAGTCAGGAGTGGCACACAAGCCCTGAGGCCAATATTTTTCTCCCACTGATTGATGTAGTGATTTTATTTCAGGTAGATTTTAAAACCCAAATCAAGCAAAAAAATTAATAGGCTTTCTATGGCCCACTGAGTGAGAGATGGCACACACAGGAGTCAGGAGTGGCACACAAGCCCTGAGGCCAATATTTTTCTCCCACTGATTGATGTAGTGATTTTATTTCAGGTAGATTTTAAAACCCAAATCAAGCAAAAAAATGAATAGGCTTTCTATGGCCCACTGAGTGAGAGATGGCACACACAGGAGTCAGGAGTGGCACACAAGCCCTGAGGCCAATATTTTTCTCCCACTGATTGATGTAGTGATTTTATTTCAGGTAGATTTTAAAACCCAAATCAAGCAAAAAAATTAATAGGCTTTCTATGGCCCACTGAGTGAGAGATGGCACACACAGGAGTCAGGAGTGGCACACAAGCCCTGAGGCCAATATTTTTCTCCCACTGATTGATGTAGTGATTTTATTTCAGGTAGATTTTAGAACCCAAATCAAGCAAAAAAATTAATAGGCTTTCTATGGCCCACAATTTGAGAGAGAGAGATGGCACACCCAGGAGTCAAGACTGGCACACAAGCAGAAAGGGCAATATTAATCTCCCACTGTTTGAATTTTTTTTTTTTTCAGGTAGATTTTAGTATCCAAATCAAGCAAAAAAATTAATAGGCTTTACTATGGCCCACTGAGTGAGAGATGGCACAAACAGGAGTCAGGAGTGGCACACAAGCCCTGAGGCCAATATTTTTCTCCCACTGATTGATGTAGTGATTTTATTTCAGGTAGATTTTAGTACCCAAATCAAGCAAAAAAATTAATAGGCTTTCTATGGCCCACTGAGTGAGAGATGGCACACACAGGAGTCAGGAGTGGCACACAAGCCCTGAGGCCAATATTTTTCTCCCACTGATTGATGTAGTGATTTTATTTCAGGTAGATTTTAAAACCCAAATCAAGCAAAAAAATGAATAGGCTTTCTATGGCCCACTGAGTGAGAGATGGCACACACAGGAGTCAGGAGTGGCACACAAGCCCTGAGGCCAATATTTTTCTCCCACTGATTGATGTAGTGATTTTATTTCAGGTAGATTTTAAAACCCAAATCAAGCAAAAAAATTAATAGGCTTTCTATGGCCCACTGAGTGAGAGATGGCACACACAGGAGTCAGGAGTGGCACACAAGCCCTGAGGCCAATATTTTTCTCCCACTGATTGATGTAGTGATTTTATTTCAGGTAGATTTTAGAACCCAAATCAAGCAAAAAAATTAATAGGCTTTCTATGGCCCACAATTTGAGAGAGAGAGATGGCACACCCAGGAGTCAAGACTGGCACACAAGCAGAAAGGGCAATATTAATCTCCCACTGTTTGAATTTTTTTTTTTTTCAGGTAGATTTTAGTATCCAAATCAAGCAAAAAAATTAATAGGCTTTCTATGGCCCACTGAGTGAGAGATGGCACAAACAGGAGTCAGGAGTGGCACACAAGCCCTGAGGCCAATATTTTTCTCCCACTGATTGATGTAGTGATTTTATTTCAGGTAGATTTTAGAACCCAAATCAAGCAAAAAAATTAATAGGCTTTCTATGGCCCACAATTTGAGAGAGAGAGATGGCACACCCAGGAGTCAAGACTGGCACACAAGCAGAAAGGGCAATATTAATCTCCCACTGTTTGAAATTTTTTTTTTTTTCAGGTAGATTTTAAAACCCAAATCAAGCAAAAAAATTAATAGGCTTTCTATGGCCCACTGAGTGAGAGATGGCACACACAGGAGTCAGGAGTGGCACACAAGCCCTGAGGCCAATATTTTTCTCCCACTGATTGATGTAGTGATTTTATTTCAGGTAGATTTTAGAACCCAAATCAAGCAAAAAAATTAATAGGCTTTCTATGGCCCACAATTTGAGAGAGAGAGATGGCACACCCAGGAGTCAAGACTGGCACACAAGCAGAAAGGGCAATATTAATCTCCCACTGTTTGAATTTTTTTTTTTTTTCAGGGAGACTTTAGAAACCAAATAATTTAATAAAAAAAAAGGCTTTCTATGGCCCACTGAGTGAGAGATGGCACACACAGGAGTCAGGAGTCAGGAGTGGCACACAAGCCCTGAGGCCAATATTTTTCTCCCACTGATTGATGTAGTGATTTTTTTTCAGGTAGATTTTAGAACCCAAATCAAGCAAAAAAATTAATAGGCTTTCTATGGCCCACTGAGTGAGAGATGGCACACACAGGGATGGCACTCTAGCAGAAATGCCAATATTAATCTCCCACAAAAAAAAAAAAAAAAAAACAGGGACTGTCCTACAATTACTATCTCCCTGCAGTAATCTCAGCCAGGTATGGCAGGCAGCAATAAGGAGTGGACTGATGCACAAATTAAATAAAAAGTGTGGACAAACAAAAAAGATAGCTGTGCAGAAAGGAAGGAACAAGAGGATTTGTGCTTTGAAAAAAGCAGTTGGTTTGCACAGCGTCGTACACACACAGGCACAGCAACGCAGCTATCAGGGTCAGGGAGCCTTCTAGGGCAGCCCAATGAGCGACAGCGCTGAGGAAAAAAAAATGTAGCTTCCACTGTCCCTGCAAACAAAAGGTGGTGTTGGACAGTGGAAATCGCTACAGCACAAGCGGTTTGCAGCTCTATGTACCCTGCCTATCACTATCCCTGCTTCTGAAGAAGCGGCAGCAACCTCTCCCTACGCTCAGATCAGCAGCAGTAAGATGGCGGTCGGCGGGAACGCCCCTTTATAGCCCCTGTGATGCTGCAGAAAGCAAGCCAATCACTGCAATGCCCTTCTCTAAGATGGTGGGGACCAGGACCTATGTCATCACGCTGCCCACACTCTGCGTTCACCTTCATTGGCTGAGAAATGGCGCTTTTCGCGTCATTGAAACGCGACTTTGGCGCGAAAGTCGCGTACCGCATGGCCAACCCCGCACAGGGGTCGGATCGGGTTTCATGAAACCCGACTTTGCCAAAAGTCGGCGACTTTTGAAAATGAACGACCCGTTTCGCTCAACCCTATTGGTGAGATCAGTTATAGGTTTAGTGATCACAGAAAAATTCTTTATGAATTACCTGTAATAATTGGCAAACCTCAAAAATCTATGAACCAACTTCAATCATTCAGGCCTAGGCCACTCCTGCACTGCCTGAACCTTCACCGGGTCCATCTCAAACCCACCACTGGAGGCATGGTACCCTAAAAAACTCATTTTTTGTACCGCAAACTTGCACTTCTTTAATTTAGCAAAGAGTGAGTTTTCACTCAAAATCTGTAGAACTTCGCTGTCTCTCTGCCAATGCGACTCCAGATCAAGTGAATATATCAAAATATTGTCCAAATAAACAATAACACTCCTACCGATCAACGACCTCAGAATGTCATTAATGAAATTTTGAAAAAACGCAGGTGCATTAGTAAGGCCAAAAGGCATCACCAGACACTCAAAATGACCTTCCAGGGTATTAAAGGCTGTCTTCCATTTATTGCCCTCCTTCACCCGCAGCAAATTATATGCCCCGCGAAGGTCAATCTTAGAGAACCACTTCGCTCCAGTTAGTTGGTTAAACAAATCAAGAATCAGCGGCAATGGGTAAGGATTGAGCACAGTGATCTTATTTATCTCCCGAAAATCCAGACACGACCTTAGGCCCCCATCCTTCTTTTTGGCAAAAAAGAACCCTACAGCCACAGGGGATTTAGAGGGTCTTATAAGACCTGCAGCTAAACTAGTCTGTAGGTATTCCTTTAAGTCCTACCTCTCGGGAATCGTCAGATTAAATAAACAACTCTTAGAAAGTGTGGAACCAGGAACGAACTCAATAAGGCATTCGTAATCTCTATGGGGTGGTAGAGCTAGTAACTCGACCTCTGAAAATACCGTCCAGAAATCCTAAATGGCTTCAGGTAGCTACTTCTTAACAATGGCAGGAATGTGAACATTACAACAATTACCATAACACCCCTGACCCCAGGACCTTATAGTACTAGATGACCAGTCCAGCAAAGGATTGTGCATTTTTTAACCAGGGTAAACCCAGGACGACTGGGCAAGGTAATTTACCAAGAACAAACAAGTCTATACACTCCTGATGTTCCATATTCACAATAAGTGGGAACCCGGAAACCTTTCGAGAAATACACCCATATTCCAGAGGAGTGTTATCAATAGCCACAACAGGAATAGGAGGTGACAATGGTTCAGAATCAAACTTATATTTGTCTAGGAATTGTTGATCAATCAAATTAAGTGCAGAACCACAATCCACCATTACCTGAAAATCAATGGAATGACCATGATATGTGGTATTACCAGAAAAAAACTCCTGCTGACCGTAAAAACGCAATACAGACTGGAGTGTTACCCCTACTGACCTTTTTTTTTCTTTCCTTTTGCGAACCTCACATCTACTATATAATTATCTAAGGGTCACTTCCGTCTTACTGTCTGTCTGTCTTTCTGTCTTTCTTTCTGTCTTTCTTTCTGTCTGTCTGTCTGTCACGGAAATCCCAAGTCACTGATTGGTCGTGGTCAAACAGCCATGACCAATCAGCAACAGGCACAGTGCGACCGTGAAATGTCCGCTCCCTACTCCCCTGCCGTCAGTGCCCGCTCCATACTCCCCTCCAGTCAGCGCTCACACAGGTTTAATGGCAGCATTAACGGACCGCGTTATGCCGTAGTGTAACGCACTCCGTTAATACTGCTATTAACCCTGTGTGACCAACTTTTTACTATTGATGCTGCCTATGCAGCATCGATAGTAAAAAGATCTAATGTTCAAAATAATAAAAATAATAAAAAAAATCATTATATTATCACCTTCCATTGCCTTTCCCGCTCCTCGCGACGGTCCGGTCCATGCATTGCGGTCTCGCGAGATGATGACGTAGCAGTCTCGCGAGACCGCTACGTCATCATCTCGCGAGACCGCAATGCACTCTTGAGACTGGAGCGTCGCGAGGAGCATCGGTAAACGCATGGGCTGGATCTGGGGGCCGACTGAAGGTGAGTATATAACTATTTTTTATTTTTATTCTTTTTTTAACAGGGATATTGTGCCCACATTGCTATATACTACATGGGGTGTGTTAGATACTGCGTGGGCTGTGTTATATACTACATCTCTGTGCTATATACTACGTGGCTGTTAAATATACTATGTGGCTGTGCAATATATTATGTGGCTGTGCAATATACTACGTGGCTGTGCAATATATTACGTGGCTGGGCAATATACTATGTATCTGTGCTATATACTACATGTCTGTGCTATATACTACGTGGCTGGGCAATATATTCTACATGGCTGGGCAATATACTATGTGGCTGAGCAATATACTACGTGGCTAGGCAATATACTATGTGGCTGGGCAATAAACTACGTGGCTAGGCAATATACTATGTGGCTGGGCAATATACTATGTGTCTGTGCTATTTACTATGTGGGCTGTGCTATATACTACGCGGGCTGTGTTATATACTATGTGGGCTGTGTTATATACAACATGGGCTGTGTTATAGGCTAGGTGGGCCCTCAAAAACCTGGAGCAGGCCCTGGCTTCACTGATTGATCACACTCGGCCGCAAACAATCAGCGACAGTCGCAGTCTACCCGTGAATTGGTGCGGAATTTGAACCATGCTTCGCTAATTGGTCGCAGCCGGCCAAAACCTTTGTATAAATTGCATTATTCTGAAAACTTCATAAATAAACTACATACATATTCTAGAATACCCAATGTGTTAGAATCGGGCCACCATCTAGTTGCTTAATAAAATGGTCAGCCTTACCACAATACAAGTATAGCCCTTTAGCGAACCTCTTCTCTCTCTCCTGGGAATGAGAGGACATCGCCCCAAGTTGCATCGGTTCCCCACTGTCAACGGGGCTATCCTGAGAGACTGGGTCGAGCATTATAAGGGTCTTCTCTTCACTCCGCCTGTCTCTTAATCTTCTATCCACATGGATAGCTAACTGTATAGCAGTTTCCAAAGTATCAGGTGCAGGATATACAATGAGCAAATCTTTAACTCTTTCACTCAAACCTGCTAAAAACTGACTGTTGAGCGCTGGGTCTTTCCACCTGACCTCTGCGGACCATCTTCTGAACAGGGTGCAATACCTCTCAGCATCCACAGAGCCCTGTTTAAGCCATCTGAGCTCTGTCTCAGCTAATGTGACCTGATCAGGAACATCATATAACAACCCCATAGCAGAAAAAAATGCTTCTACTGATGTCAAGCAAGGATCTTCAGGATGTAATGAAAACGCCCATATTTAGGGTTCACCTCGCAATAATCCCCACACGCTATAATATACTCCTTGAAGATCTGGGTCTAATCCGAAAATATAGTAAACATGCATTTTTAAATGTAAAAAATTCCTGCCGTTTACCAGAAAAAAACTCAGGTAATCTTACCTTTGGGCAATTACTCATGTGCTGTTGAAGGTTGGTTACTTCCAAAGTTAACCCTTGCAAGCGTTGAGCAAGTTCCTGGACGCTGCACATATTGAAAGAATCCAGGAATTTTTTTTTTATATGTGTGGCTGGACAAACTGTTCTGAAACTGCAGCACAGAACTAGGAGAGATGGGGGAAAGCTGACCCTGCACTAAGACTATGCTGAAACCCTACGATGGAGTGGGCGACCCATTCCTTGCGAATAGACCCACCAACGATCCTAGCCTAAACTCAGCGAAGACCTATATATAAGGGGAATGAGGTCCCTAAAAGATCTAAGAACTGGGTACAAATCTAATAGGAAAAACAGAGAAGGTTGCAGAAACAAACTGAAAACAGAAACAAAAAATAGCAGAACCAGAGATCCCAGAACTGCAAAATATAAAAGATACAAAGCTGTCTAAGCACCTAGCCAGAACTTTAGCAGATTAACACTGTTGTCAAGCAAGGAATGGGAGGCAGGTGCTGGGTAATAAAGGGTGATACAATCACCTGACCAAGACAACCCAGCACCAGGGGGAAAAGACCAGCAGCCAGAAAACCACAACAAGATGGCGGATGGTCAAAACAAAACAGATTCTAACACCATGCGCCTAATATTACTTTTTCCCCACATATAGGATATCGACGTACTCAGGAGAAATTGCACAACAATTTTTGTGGTCCATTTCCTCTTTTCCATAAAAATGTTCATTTAGCCTCAATTTTTTTAAGGCTCAAAGTTATACATTTCTGCGAAGCACCTCGGGGATTCAAAGTGCTCACCACACAGCTAAATAAGCTCCATGATTGGTCTAGTTTACAAAATGGGGTATTCCAGTGGTGATTCCACTGTTTAGGCCAGAGGTGTCAAACTGCATTCCTCGAGGGCCGCCAACAGGTCATATTTTCAGGATTTCCTTAGCATTCCACAAGGTGCTGGAATCATTCTGTGCAGGTGATTAAATTATCACCTGTGCAATACAAGGAAATCCTGAAAACATGACCTGTTGGCGCCCCTCGAGGAATGCAGTTTGACACCTCTGTTTTAGTCACAGCAGGGTCTCTCAAACTAGACATGTCATCCGCTTTATATTCCAGCCAATTTTGCATTAAAAAAATCAAACGGTTCTCTTTCCCTTCTGACCCTCTTGTGCACTAAAACAGTACTTTTCCTCCACATATGGGGTATCAATATGCTCAGGAGAAATTGCAAAACAAATTTTGGGGTCCATTTTCTCCTGTTTCCCTTGTAGAAATAAAGTAATTTGGGTCTAAATTAACATTTTTGTGGAAAAAAGTTAAATATAAATTTCTTCCTTCCATATTGCAAAAATTCCTCTGAAGCATTGGAAGGGTTAATAAACTTCTTAAATGTGGCTTTGACCACCTTGAGAGGTGGAGCTTTTGAATAGTGTCACTTTTGGCCCCTCAAAGACTCTTCAATTGTGATGTGACCCTTAAAAAAAAATGGTTTTGTAAATTTTGTTGGAAAAATTAGAAATTGCTGATCAACTTTTAACCTTTCTAACTTCCTAACAAAAGAAAAATGTTTTAAATATTGTGTTGATAGAAAGTAGACACGTGGTAAATGTTATTTATTAAATATTTTGTGTGATATAACTCTCTGATTAAAGGGTATAAAAATTAAGTTTAATAATTGCAAAATTTTCTAAATTTTTGCTAAATTTTTCCCATATAAATTCAAGTCCTATAAAATAAATTTTACCACTATCATGAAGTACAATATGTCATGAAAAAATATTCTCAGAATCAATGAGATCTGTTGAAGCATTCAGAGTTATTACCTCTTAAACTGAAACTGGTCAGATTTGAAAAATTTGGTTTGGTCATGAAGGTGAACACAGGCTTGGGAGGTGAAGGGGTTAAATCCAATTTGCATAATAATTTGGAACATGATGTATATACTTTTGTGTAACAGGAACGTAGTCCTTTAACTACATGAATCAGTATATAGAGATGTAGATTGATAGAAGAACTTTAGCTTATGTATTTGATTACTTTAAACTGTTTATGCAGCTTTGACAAAGTTCATGCATATATACAGGTCTAGATTTAGAAAAGTTCTTACTGTATCTCCTAAAACTGGAAGATTACAATTTTAATGCATATTTCTTTGTTAGAACTTCCGCCTATGACTATGCAGGTAAAATGCAGTTATAATCAGCCATCAGATTCTTTGTAGAGTCCTATAACAAGCTTTAAATTGATCCTTTCCAATCACTCTGATGACAGACCTATTTGTTTTAAATTACAAATACTTTACCATGAATTTAAAATAAGGGAAATACCATCCATGCTTATTTACAGGGATACTTTTCTCATGTGCCAGAAAATTGTAGTCTAAAGTATTAACTCTTACATTAACTCTTAATGTACAGTACAGTATGTGTTAGCAAAATTTTATCACACAAAATAACTTATTCCTCAACTCGGCTCCAGTGTAGCTTTTGTAGCTTTTTCTTCCACTGTTAAGAAGTCGTCATTAGAGATGAGCGAACGTGTTCGGAAAATGTTCCCCAATTTCAAATTTGGCATGCATGTAGCACATTCGGATTCACGTTTGCTTTCACGAGTATTTTTACTCAAAGTCTGCAAAAATCGGTCACAGTTCGGTAAATGATTGCGTTTCCACTAATTATTTTATTATTACTTTGGCTAGAATACTGGTGCTGTATGATGAGTGGGGTGGAAAGGGGGACATGTTTGATGAGGGGCAGGGGGTGGAGAGGTTAGAAAAGCGTGTAGAGAGCTTACAGGAGCGGCATGCTATTTTTTATCCCTTAACCATCCACAATGTCATGACACAAGGTCTTCTGTGATTGGCAACCAAAGTCACATGTCCCTGACCATATAAAAGCAGACATCTTGTTTTGCTGGCACCATTGTCTCAGTGTCACAGTGCAGAGAGGTCACTCCTGTGCTAGTGCTGGTGCTGAAATTGAACTTGTCAGTTAAATAGATAGGATTCTGTCCTGCGTGAAATCGATCTTCCAGCATTAAAGTAGATTATGCAAAACCTGTGAGGCAGTCTCAGGAAACCCAATTTGCAACAAAAAAATTTTGCTTGTGATGAAACTGTATTTTGGTGGCAAATTAAAAGGCCAGATTTTCACTTAAAAATCGTTAGGCCCAATATTGGGGTGCAGCCTGGCGTGCCAATTAGCTACTCCAAATCGTGTGTGATAAAACTGTGCTCCAGTGACAAGTCAGAAGGCCAGATTTCCCTTTAAAAATCGTTAGGCCTAATATAGTGTTGTAGTCATGAGGCCAAATTAGCTACTCCAAATCATTTGTGATAAAGCAATGTTTCAGAGACAAATCAGAAGGCCAGATTTCTACTTAAAAATGTTAGGCCTAATGTGGGGGTGCAGCCTGGAGGGCCAATTACATACTACATACAATGGTTACTAAGATGGTTAGCACTGACAATGCCATTATGAGCATCACTATTCTGGTCATCTACATGCTGGAGCATACTTTGAATAGTCTGCGTAAGGAGGTGATGGTCCCAATAGAAGAGGTAGAAGCAGAGGAAGATGCGGAAGGGAGAACAATATCTCAAATTTCTGGATTGTCATCGCACAGGTGGGTGCCATGGGAAGGTGGTTATCAGCGATAAAGGGGGGTTATGGCGCTAGACAAACTGTTAGTGAAGAAGCAGGAGCTGAGGAACAAATGGAGGATGACGAGGTAATTGAAGTGCAACAATCTAGCGATGAAGAGGACAATGATCCACTCTCTGTTGTCCATGGTTAGCAGGAGGGGATCAAGGAATCAATCTTGAGTATTACCACACCACCAACACACCATGGACTTGGACCTCATAGAAGCACCTGACACATAAACACCTACTTGCTGCACTATCTTCAACATGAAGCCCGTATCCTTAGAGTTAGAAATAATGTTGACTACTGAGTTGCCACTCTGTTAGATCCATGGTACAAGAGTACCAGACGCATCCCCCCTGGAAAGGGATGTGTGCATGCTAGAGTATCAAAATATGCTTGTAGACAATCCTAAAAGTGGTTTTATCCAAGACAGCAGTGAGGCACACAGTATGCGTCCCAGTTCTAGACATCCAATCAAAAATGATGAATCCGGCACTCGAAAAAGCAAGTATTTGTTATTTTAAAATTTCAAAACTCTAGACATCGAACCCCGGAAGCTTCAAATTGTCAGCACAAAAACAATAGCAGCAGCAGCAATGTAGGTGGCATAAGCAATTTCTTTGAGTCGGTTAACACACTTTTAAAACTAGCCCGTGCACAAGCAGAACAGAGTAAAACATCTGAAATGTTGTGAATGACTGGAGAGGGTGGTGAAAGGGATATCAGGAGCTCAATATCAATGCCTTTAGTGGGGGTTGAACATTTTGCATTTTGTTCTTCAAAAGAGTGGCCTGAGCTCACCTGTCACATCTTGGAGGTTTTGTCATGCCCAGCAGCCAGCGTTCTCTCAGAATGTGTCTTCAGCGCTGCTGGTGGTGTCCTGATGGATAAGCACATCTGGCTATCCCCTGAAAGTGTAGACCACCTAACTTTCATTAAAACAACCAAGTCATGGATCTCCAATGAAGTTTGCACCCCTTTCGCAGATTGGGCAGACTGGGAGACGGTGTTGTTTTCAGTGTCATGTATTGACCTCACATTTTTGCAGTCTGTGCCATCTTTGTGGTGTCTTCTGCACCTGCTCTTGCTACTGCAGCTGATGTTAAAAACAATTTTTTGAAAGGTAATGACTCCAAGTTGGGTCTCCATCTGGTTGTTTGCCTGTAGTGGAAGGTGTGTCAGAAGCGTATTGCATTGTTTACACTCTGTGGAAATTGTTGTCACTTTAGTGCTTTGTGACAGTAATTTTTGAAATGTGAAGACTCCAAGTTGGGTCTCCATCTGGTGGGTTGCCTGTAGTAGAAGGTGGATAAGAGGCCTATTACATTGCTTCTACTTTGTGGAAAATGATGCCACTTTAGTGCTGTGTGATCATTATTTTTTTGAAATGTGGAGACTCCATGTTGGGTCTCCATCTGCTGCGTTTCCTGTGTAAGTAGGGTTTTCAGACAAGCAAGCTTGCACTTACTTTCAGTCAACTGCGTGTTACTTCCCTTACATTTTTCTACCAATATTACTGTATGAAATTGATGTTTATGCCATCTGAACGTGACTGTAAAAAATAGAAAAAAAATTGGACGTGTTGCATGAAGTTTCAGTTCTCCAGATAACAAGGCTTACACTGTTTCCTTAGCCACCACGTCTTACTTCAATTCAAAGCTCTAAATGTTGGCCAAGAACTTGATACCTCATTCATGACATATGGCTGACTTCTGCTGTGTCATTATCACATTTCTACTGTAGGCAAATCCATGCCACTTTTTCTGTTGTCTGCCTTTAATTTTGGGAAATATGTGTAAACCAAGTTGGATCTCCTTCATGTGTGTTGCCTGTAGGAATAGGACTTCCAGACCGGTAGGCCTGCACCTAATTTTAGTCAACTGCCAGTGTTACTATCCTTACATTTTTCTAACATTAGTTCTCTACCAAGCTGATTTTTGTGCCACCTGAGTCTGGCTGGGAAAAAAAAATTGAGCTGTTGCATGAGGTATCAATGCACACAGCAAAGCTGGTCTACACTGGTATCTCAACCACCTTTTCTTATTTTAAACTTAAATTCAAAGCTCTAAATGCTAGCTCAGACCCTGATGCCACATGATTGGCCTATTGCTGACTGCTGCTGTGCCACTATAAAATGTTCTACTGTGGGTCAATTAATCAGTCACCGACCTGTGTTACTATCCTTACTTTTTTTAGTGAGTGTGATGGGAATAAATAAAAAATTGAGCTGTTGCATGAGGTATCTGGGTTCCCAGCTAAGATGGCTTACATGGCTCTCTTAACCACCAGGTCCTCTTTAAGACTTCAATTCTAAGCTGTAAATGCTGGTCCAGACCCTGATATCTCATGCACGGCCCATGGCTGACTGTTGATGTCCCATATGCAAACTTCTACTGTGGGACAATTAATGCCCGTTGTCATGGCATCTACCCCTAATTTTAGATGCTCGGGAAGCTTTTTGTCGCCCTTAAGATGTTGGTTTGGCCTTCCATTGAATCTAAAGGCGTTCGGGTGCATTCTTCGAAATGTTAGTTGAACGAGTACGTCGAACGTCTAATTGTTTGGCAAATTGAACTGAATCGAACCTTGAAATGTTCACTTATCTCTAGTAATGAAAAACAATCTAGAGAACCACCAAGCAGCCATGAAATCCAAAACCAATATCACTTTATTATAATCAATAGAGCATAAAACATATCATACCAGGCAAACAAAGTAGGGCTAAAAGATGACAAGAGGATGTCACCAGCATCAAGACAAGCCCAAGGTAGGGTACATCCCTGGATCAAGGTAATTGCATACAGGTAAACTATAAAGTGCAGAGTGCAAAGTGCAGTAAAGGTTGCATCCACCGACACATATGGCAGTGATAGCCATACAAATAAGTAGTAGGTAACTAGTAGATATCTAGTAGGTAATCCAATTTATATATTCCATAGCTGCAATGCTGATAAGTCATATAATGTCGTCCATACATGCACATTACCTGATACAGATGGCAAGTAACACAGGGAAAAATCTTTAAATGAGAAGGTGTGTCCAAACTTTTGGTCTGTACTGTATATATATATATACAGTGGGGCAAAAAAGTATTTAGTCAGTCAGCAATAGTGCAAGTTCCACCACTTAAAAAGATGAGAGGCGTCTGTAATTTACATCATAGGTAGACCTCAACTATGGGAGACAAACTGAGAAAAAAAAATCCAGAAAATCACATTGTCTGTTTTTTTATCATTTTATTTGCATATTATGGTGGAAAATAAGTATTTGGTCATAAACAAAATTTCATCTCAATACTTTGTAATATATCCTTTTTTGGCAATGACAGAGGTCAAACGTTTTCTGTAAGTCTTCACAAGGTTGCCACACACTGTTGTTGGTATGTTGGCCCATTCCTCCATGCAGATCTCCTCTAGAGCAGTGATGTTTTTGGCTTTTCGCTTGGCAACACGGACTTTCAACTCCCTCCAAAGGTTTTCTATAGGGTTGAGATCTGGAGACTGGCTAGGCCACTCCAGGACCTTGAAATGCTTCTTACGTTCGTTGCCCTGGCGGTGTGCTTTGGATCATTGTCATGTTGAAAGACCCAGCCACGTTTCATCTTCAATGCCCTTGCTGATGGAAGGAGGTTTGCACTCAAAATCTCACGATACATGGCCCCATTCATTCTTTCATGTATCCGGATCAGTTGTCCTGGCCCCTTTGCAGAGAAACAGCCCCAAAG
This sequence comes from Ranitomeya variabilis, assembly GCF_051348905.1. Lineage (NCBI taxonomy): Eukaryota > Metazoa > Chordata > Amphibia > Anura > Dendrobatidae > Ranitomeya > Ranitomeya variabilis. The sequence continues at coordinate 75,949,485 of NC_135239.1, read as the reverse complement.
CATGATGTTTCCACCACCATGCTTTACAGTAGGTATGGTGTTTGATGGATGCAACTCAGTATTCTTTTTCCTCCAAACACGACAAGTTGTGTTTCTCCCAAACAGTTCCAGTTTGGTTTCATCAGACCATAGGACATTCTCCCCAAACTCCTCTGGATCATCTAAATGCTCTCTAGCAAACTTCAGACGGGCCCGGACATGTACTGGCTTAAGCAGTGGGACACGTCTGGCACTGCAGGATCTGAGTCCATGGTGGCGTAGTGTGTTACTTATGGTAGGCCTTGTTACATTGGTCCCAGCTCTCTGCAGTTCATTCACTAGGTCCCCCCGCGTGGTTCTGGGATTTTTGCTCACCGTTCTTGTGATCATTCTGACCCCACGGGGTGGGATTTTGCGTGGAGCCCCAGATCGAGGGAGATTATCAGTGGTCTTGAATGTCTTCCATTTTCTAATTATTGCTCCCACTGTTGATTTCTTCACTCCAAGCTGGTTGGCTATTGCAGATTCAGTCTTCCCAGCCTGGTGCAGGGCTACAATTTTGTTTCTGGTGTCCTTTGACAGCTCTTTGGTCTTCACCATAGTGGAGTTTGGAGTCAGACTGTATGAGGGTGTGCACAGGTGTCTTTTTATACTGATAACAAGTTTAAACAGGTGCCATTACTACAGGTAATGAGTGGAGGAAAGAGGAGACTCTTAAAGAAGAAGTTACAGGTCTGTGAGAGCCAGAAATCTTGATTGTTTGTTTCTGACCAAATACTTATTTTCCACCATAATATGCAAATAAAATGATAAAAAAACAGACAATGTGATTTTCTGGATTTTTTCGTCTCAGTTTGTCTCCCATAGTTGAGGTCTAACTATGATGTAAATTACAGACGCCTCTCATCTTTTTAAGTGGTGGAACTTGCACTATTGCTGAATGACTAAATACTTTTTTGCCCCACTGTATATATATATATATATATATATATATATATATATATATACAGAGTTGTGTGAAAAAAGTGTTTTAATATTAGGAAAATATAACACAAGTAAACACAAAATGCAGTTTTTAAGAGACATTTTTTATTATGGGAAGAAGAAATCCAAACCTATAGGGCCCTTTGTGGTGAAGTGGTTGTCTCCCACCCCTTAAAATATAAATAAACCATGGTTTATCACCTTTTTTGGGAAGCTGAGTTTAAATGCTCTAGTCACACGCAGGCCAGATTACTACCACACCTGTTTTCAAGCAAGAAATCACTTAAATAAGACCTGCCTGACAAAATTAAGTAGACCAAAATATCAGCAAAAGCTAGGGTTGAGCGAAACGGGTCGATCATTTTCAAAAGTCGCCGACTTTTGGCTAAGTCGTCGTCTCATGAAACCCGATCCGACCCCTGTGCTTGTCGGCCATGCGGTACGCGACTTTCGCGCCAAAGTCGCGTTTCAATGACGCGAAAAGCGCCATTTCTCAGCCAATGAAGGTGAACGCAGAGTGTGGGCAGCGTGATGACATAGATCCTGGTCCCCACAATCTTAGAGAAGGGCATTGCAGTGATTGGCTTGCTGTCTGCGGCGTCACAGGGGCTATAAAGGGGCGTTCCCGCCGACCGCCATCTTACTGCTGCTGATCTGAGCTTAGGGAGAGGTTGCTGCCGCTTCGTCAGAAGCAGGGAGAGCGTTAGGCAGGGTCCACTAACCACCAAACCGCTTGTGCTGTAGCGATTTGCACTGTCCAACACCACCTTCGGTGTGCAGGGACTGTGGAAGCTATTTATTTTTTTTTTTTCCCTCAGCGCTGTAGCTCATTGGGCTGCCCTAGAAGGCTCTGTGATAGCTGTATTGCTGTGTGTACGCCACTGTGCAAACCAACTGCTTTTTTCAAAGCACATATCCTCTTGTTCCTTCCTTTCTGCACAGCTATCTTTTTTGTTTGTCCACACTTTTTATTTAATTTGTGCATCAGTCCACTCCTATTGCTGCCTGCCATACCTGGCTTAGATTACTGCAGGGAGATAGTAATTGTAGGACAGTCCCTGTTTTTTTTTTGTTTTTTTTGTGGGAGATTAAGATTGGCATTTCTGCTACAGTGCCATCCCTGTGTGTGCCATCTCTCACTGAGTGGGCCATAGAAAGCCTATTTATTTTTTCCGTGATTTGTGTTCTAAATTCTACCTCAACACAAAAACACTACATCAATCAGTGGGAGAAAAATATTGGCCTAAGTCAGGGCTTGTGTGTCACTGCTGTGTGTGCTATCTCTCATTCAGTGGGCTATAGCAAGCCTATTTATTTTATTTTTTTTTTTAATATTATTTGGTTTCTAAAGTCTCCCTGAAAAAAAAAAATACCTAAAAAAACAGTGGGAGAGTAATATTGCCCTTTCAGCTTGTGTGCCAGTCTTGACTCCTGGGTGTGCCACCTCTCTCTCTCATTCAGTGGGCCATAGAAAGGCTATTTTTTTTTTTGGTTTTTTTAATATTATTTGGTTTCTAAAGTCTCCCTGAAAAAAAAAAAAAAAACATAAAAAAACAGTGGGAGAGTAATATTGCCCTTTCAGCTTGTGTGCCAGTCTTGACTCCTGGGTGTGCCACCTCTCTCCCTCTCATTCAGTGGGCCATAGAAAGCCTATTTATTTTTTTTTTTTAAATATTATTGGGTTTCTAAAGTCTCCCTTAAAAAACAAAAAATACATAAAAAAACAGTGGGAGAGTAATATTGCCCTTTCAGCTTGTGTGCCAGTCTTGACTCCTGGGTGTGCCACCTCTCTCCCTCTCATTCAGTGGGCCATAGAAAGCCTATTTATTTTTTTTTTTAAATATTATTGGGTTTCTAAAGTCTCCCTTAAAAAACAAAAAATACATAAAAAAACAGTGGGAGAGTAATATTGCCCTTTCAGCTTGTGTGCCAGTCTTGACTCCTGGGTGTGCCACCTCTCTCCCTCTCATTCAGTGGGCCATAGAAAGCCTATTTATTTTATTTTTAAAAAATATTATTGGGTTTCTAAAGTCTCCCTTAAAAAACAAAAAATACATAAAAAAACAGTGGGAGAGTAATATTGCCCTTTCAGCTTGTGTGCCAGTCTTGACTCCTGGGTGTGCCACCTCTCTCCCTCTCATTCAGTGGGCCATAGAAAGCCTATTTATTTTTTTTTTAAAATATTATTGGGTTTCTAAAGTCTCCCTTAAAAAACAAAAAATACATAAAAAAACAGTGGGAGAGTAATATTGCCCTTTCAGCTTGTGTGCCAGTCTTGACTCCTGGGTGTGCCACCTCTCTCCCTCTCATTCAGTGGGCCATAGAAAGCCTATTTATTTTATTTTTTTAAAATATTATTGGGTTTCTAAAGTCTCCCTTAAAAAACAAAAAATACATAAAAAAACAGTGGGAGAGTAATATTGCCCTTTCAGCTTGTGTGCCAGTCTTGACTCCTGGGTGTGCCACCTCTCTCCCTCTCATTCAGTGGGCCATAGAAAGCCTATTTATTTTTTTTTTTTAAATATTATTGGGTTTCGAAAGTCTCCCTTAAAAAACAAAAAATACATAAAAAAACAGTGGGAGAGTAATATTGCCCTTTCAGCTTGTGTGCCAGTCTTGACTCCTGGGTGTGCCACCTCTCTCCCTCTCATTCAGTGGGCCATAGAAAGCCTATTTATTTTTTTAAAAAAATATTATTGGGTTTCTAAAGTCTCCCTTAAAAAACAAAAAATACATAAAAAAACAGTGGGAGAGTAATATTGCCCTTTCAGCTTGTGTGCCAGTCTTGACTCCTGGGTGTGCCACCTCTCTCTCATTCAGTGGGCCATAGAAAGCATTTTTTTTTTTTTCCTTGATTTGTGTTCTAAATTCTACCTCAACACAAAAACACTACATCAATCAGTGGTAGAAAAATATTGGCCTCAGTCAGGGCTTGTGTGCCACTGTTGTGTGTGCTATCTCTCATTCAGTGGGCTATAGAAAGCCTATTTATTTATTTATTTTTTTTCTTATTATTTGGTTTCTAAAGTCTCCCTGAAAAAAAAAAAAAAACAAAAAACAGTGGGAGAGTAATATTGCCCTTTCAGCTTGTGTGCCAGTCTTGACTCCTGGGTGTGCCACCTCTCTCTCATTCAGTGGGCCATAGAAAGCATTTTTTTTTTTTTTCCTTGATTTGTGTTCTAAAATCTACCTCAACACAAAAACACTACATCAATCAGTGGGAGAAAAATATTGGCCTCAGTCAGGGCTTGTGTGCCACTGCTGTGTGTGCTATCTCTCATTCAGTGGGCTATAGAAAGCCTATTTATTTATTTATTTATTTTTTTTCTTATTATTTGGTTTCTAAAGTCTCCCTGAAAAAAAAAAAATACATAAAAAAACAGTGGGAGAGTAATATTGCCCTTTCAGCTTGTGTGCCAGTCTTGACTCCTGGGTGTGCCACCTCTCTCCCTCTCATTCAGTGGGCCATAGAAAGCCTTTTTTTTTTTATTTTTTTAAATATTATTGGGTTTCTAAAGTCTCCCTTAAAAAACAAAAAATACATAAAAAAACAGTGGGAGAGTAATATTGCCCTTTCAGCTTGTGTGCCAGTCTTGACTCCTGGGTGTGCCACCTCTCTCCCTCTCATTCAGTGGGCCATAGAAAGCCTATTTATTTTTTAAAAAAAATATTATTGGGTTTCTAAAGTCTCCCTTAAAAAAAAAAATACATAAAAAAACAGTGGGAGAGTAATATTGCCCTTTCAGCTTGTGTGCCAGTCTTGACTCCTGGGTGTGCCACCTCTCTCTCTCATTCAGTGGGCCATAGAAAGGCTATTTTTTTTTGGTTTTTTTATTATTATTTGGTTTCTAAAGTCTCCCTGAAAAAAACAAAAAAACCATAAAAAAACAGTGGGAGAGTAATATTGCCCTTTCAGCTTGTGCGCCAGTCTTGACTCCTGGGTGTGCCACCTCTCTCTCTCTAATTGTGGGCCATAGAAAGCCTTTTTTTTTTTTTTTTTTTAATATTATTTGGTTTCTAAAGTCCCCCTGAGAAAAAAAATAAATAAATTAGGTGGGAGATTAATATTGACATTAGTGCTTGAGTGACAGTCCTGCGTGTGTGTCATCTCTGTGATTTTGTGCCACAGAAAACAGAGTGTGTAACATTGTGCCTGATTTTCCTTGTGGTCTCACCAACCTGTTAAGGGATATTGAAATCATACTGAAGTTATAGCTCACCGTGTAAGTTGTTTGACAGCAACAAATAAAGTTACTTTGGTTAAGATTTTAAAACAATGAGGAAGTCTGGTGCAAGAGGTCGTCGTGGGCGTTCATTGTCAGCTGGTAATGATGGTAGTGGTAGTGGAGCATCAGGTGGTCGTGGGGATAAAAATATTCCACCTAAGTCTGGAGCTGTGGAGCCAGTTTCGTCGTCAGGCTACACAAGGCCTCGAACGCTCTCTTTTCTGGGAGTAGGAAAACCGCTTTTAAAGGCGGAGCAGCAACAGCAAGTTTTGGCTTACATTGCAGACTCAGCCTCTAGCTCTTTTGCCTCCTCTTCCGAAACTGGTAAATGTAAAAGCAGCGTGTCGCTTGTGGATGTTCACGGTCAGGGACAAGTCGCTTCCTTGTCCTCCTCAGCAAAAACTACAACAAGAGAGAAGGATGCAGCAGGCGACACAACGGGTCACTCCATGGAGCTCTTTACACATACCGTCCCTGGCTTAGAAAGTGAAACATTTAACAGGCCATGCCCATTACAAGTATATTCTGACATGGAGTGCACTGATGCACAGCCACAGCCAGAGTACTATGCTGCTCCTTTGACTCAGACCACCACATTGCCCTCTCAGGGTACAGATCCACAATCAGACCCTGATGAGACTATGTTGCCCCGCCACGAACGCTATACCACCGACCGACACAGTGACACAGACGAAGTTGCACACGAGCTCGAAGAGGAGGTAATAGATGACCCAGTTATTGACCCCGATTGGCAGCCATTGGGGGAACAGGGTGCAGGCGGCAGTAGTTCAGAAGCGGAGGTGGAGGAGGGGCCGCAGCAGGCATCAACATCGCAACAGGTTCCATCTGCCGGGCCCGTATCTGGCCCAAAACGCGTGTCAAAGCCAAAACCTGTTGGAGCACAGCGTTGCCATCCGGTTAAAGCTCAGTCTGCAATCCCTGAAAAGGGATCCGAGTCTAGGAAGAGTGCAGTCTGGCATTTTTTTAAACAACATCCAACAGATCAGCGCAAAGTCATTTGTCAAAAATGTTCAACTAGCTTAAGCAGAGGTCAGAATCTGAAAAGTCTAAATACTAGTTGCATGCATAGACACTTAACCACCATGCATTTTCAAGCCTGGACTAACTACCAAACGTCCCTCAAGGTTGTAGCACCCTCGGCCAATGAAGCTAGTCAGCAACGCAACATCCCTTCCGTCACTGTAAGGCCACCATTTTCTGCACCACCGGCAGTATCTGTGCAGGTTTCTTTGCCAGCCAAAAGCAGTCAGGGTCAGGGAACCACCAGTTTTGTAGGAGGAAATATTGCATCTAGGGCACCGGCGGAAACAATACCGTCTCCAACCGTCTCTCAGTCTGCCATGTACACCGGCACACCCGAAAGTTCCACGATCTCCAGCTCTCCAGTCCAGCTCACCCTACATGAGACTCTGGTTAGAAAAAGGAAGTACTTATCCTCGCATCCGCGTACACAGGGTTTTAACGCCCACATAGCTAGACTAATCTCGTTAGAGATGATGCCCTACCGGTTAGTTGAAAGCGAAGCTTTCAAAGCCCTGATGGAGTACGCTGAACCACGATACGAGCTACCCAGTCGACACTTTTTTTCCAGAAAAGCCATCCCAGCCCTGCACCAGCATGTTAAACAGCGCATCGTCCATGCACTCAGGCAATCTGTGAGTACAAAGGTGCACCTGACTACAGATGCATGGACCAGTAGGCATGGCCAGGGACGTTATGTGTCCATCACGGCACTGGGTGAATGTGGTGGATGCAGGGTCCACAGGCGACATCAATTTAGGGACAGTTGTGCCTAGCCCACGGTCTAGGAAACAGTTGGCTGTAGGCGTTCGCACCCCCTCCTCCTCCTCCTCCTCGTCCTCCTGCAGAAGCTACAGCTCTTCCACAGAACGCAGTCTGCCAACCACTCCATCGGCAGATGACACTGTTGCACACCAGTTGTCCCATTATGGGCCAGCTACTGCCAAGCGTCAGCAGGCTGTATTGGCTATGAAGTGCTTGGGCGACAACAGACACACCGCGGAAGTTCTGTCCGAGTTCTTGCAACAAGAAACGCAGTCGTGGCTGGGCACAGTAGATCTTGAGGCAGGCAAAGTAGTGAGTGATAACGGAAGGAATTTCATGGCTGCCATCTCCCTTTCCCAACTGAAACACATTCCTTGCCTGGCTCACACCTTAAACCTGGTGGTGCAGTGCTTATTGAAAACTTATCCTGGGTTCTCCGACCTGCTCCTCAAAGTGCGTGCACTTTGCTCACATATCCGACGTTCGCCTGTACACGCCAGCCGTATGCAGACCTATCAGCGGTCTTTGAACCTTCCCCAGCATCGCCTAATCATAGACGTTGCAACAAGGTGGAACTCAACACTGCACATGCTTCAGAGACTGTGCGAACAGAGGCGTGCTGTTATTTATTTGTGGGAGGATACACGGGCAGGCAGTAGGATGGCAGACATGGAGTTGTCAGGTGTGCAGTGGTCTAAGATACAAGACATGTGTCAAGTCCTTCAGTGTTTTGAGGAATGCACACGGCTGGTTTGTGCAGACAACGCCGTAATAAGCATGAGCATCCCCCTAATGCGTCTGCTGATGCAAAGTTTGACGCACATAAAGGAGCAGGCGTCTGCACCAGAGGAAGAGGAAAGCCTTGATGACAGTCAGCCATTGTCTGGTCAGGGCAGTGTACAGGACGAGGTAGCGGGCGAAGAGGAGGTGGAGGACGAGGAGGATGATGGGGATGAGTATATTTTTAATGCCGAACCTTTCCCGGGGGCACAGGAAATTGGTTGCGTGTCACGGCCGGGTTCTGGTTTTTTGAGGGACACAAGTGACGTAGATTTGCCTGCAACTGCCCCTCAACCAATCACAACCGGAGATTTGACAACTGGAACTTTGGCCCACATGGCGGATTATGCCTTACGTATCCTAAAAAGGGACACACGCATTACGAAAATGATGAACGATGACGATTACTGGTTGGCCTGCCTCCTTGATCCACGCTATAAAGGCAAATTGCAAAATATTATGCCACATGAGAACTTGGAACTAATATTAGCAACCAAACAATCAACTCTTGTTAACCGTTTGCTTCAGGCATTCCCAGCACACAGCGCACGTGATCGTTCTCACACGAGCTCCAGGGGGCAGCAGACTAGGAGTGTTAGGGGTGCACACATCAGAAGTGGCGTTGGACAGAGGGGTTTTCTGACCAGGTTGTGGAGTGATTTTGCTATGACCGCAGACAGGACAGGTACTGCTGCATCAATTGAAAGTGACAGGAGACAACATTTGTCCAGTATGGTTACTAACTATTTTTCATCCCTTATCGATGTTCTCCCTCAACCGTCATTCCCATTTGATTACTGGGCCTCCAAATTAGACACCTGGCCAGAATTGGCAGAATATGCATTGCAGGAGCTTGCTTGCCCGGCAGCAAGTGTCCTATCAGAAAGAGTATTCAGTGCTGCAGGTTCAATATTAACCGAAAAAAGGACTCGTCTGGCTACCCAAAATGTTGACGATCTAACATTCATTAAAATGAACCACAACTGGATTTCGAAATCTTTTGCCCCACCTTGCCCGGCCGACACCTAGCTTTCCTATGAAAGGCTCTTGCCTGTGAATTACTTTTCTAATGTCTAATTTGCTGCAGCTGATTGTACAGCATACGACATGTTTACACCTCCCTAAATGGCCAAACTCCCCACACGGGGCCGTGGTATCGCGACTTGGCGCAAGCACCCGTGAGACTGCTGTTTGTCTGAAGAGGTGGGTGTGCTCGCTTTTGGTTGACGGCATTGCTACTGGGTCCCTCATAGTACAATGTAGTGTCTCTGGCGGTGGTGGTGCGCACCCAACGTCAGACACACCGTTGTAACATGAGGGGCCCTGGGGCGGTCCCGCCGGCCTCTAGAGAGTTCCCCCCAACCCCAGCTCAAAATGTGCTCTACCACATGCAAAATTATGTCGCACAGCTCCACCAATCTTTAGTCTATTCGCTGACATCATTCAATGTCTGGCACTGACAATACACATTTGTAGACATCTATGATGCAACTTAAAGTAGTCTGTGTCTGTGTCCTATATTGGCACCATTAAATAGTTACTGCCAAATTACTATGTCAGAAACTCAGCAGATGAGCCCACCCCTGTACCTAAGTATGCCACCTTTTTTTTTGTTTTGGTTGTTTTGCGAGACATTAACATCTATTTATATTTTGGGAGTACTGGGACAGACACTCCTTGCACTACTCCTCCACTCACCACCAAGCTGCCCGTGTATCCATGTAACCGCTGTAAAACTGCCATGAGCCTATTGTTTGTTATTTTAGGCCTTTGAAGCCTGTCTGCGGTCCCTCCTTCCACTAGTCCTCCACTGACCAGACCACTGCTGCCCGTGTACCCCTGGAACCAATTATAAAGTGCCTACAGCCAGCCCATTTTTTTATGTTAGGCCTTTGAAGCCTGTCTGCGGTCCCTCCTTCCACTAGTCCTCCACTGACCAGACCACTGCTGCCCGTGTACCCCTGGAACCAATTATAAAGTGCCTACAGCCAGCCCATTTTTTTATGTTAGGCCTTTGAAGCCTGTCTGCGGTCCCTCCTTCCACTAGTCCTCCACTGACCAGACCACTGCTGCCCGTGTACCCCTGGAACCAATTATAAAGTGCCTACAGCCAGCCCATTTTTTTATGTTAGGCCTTTGAAGCCTGTCTGCGGTCCCTCCTTCCACTAGTCCTCCACTGACCAGACCACTGCTGCCCGTGTACCCCTGGAACCAATTATAAAGTGCCTACAGCCAGCCCATTTTTTTATGTTAGGCCTTTGAAGCCTGTCTGCGGTCCCTCCTTCCACTAGTCCTCCACTGACCAGACCACTGCTGCCCGTGTACCCCTGGAACCAATTATAAAGTGCCTACAGCCAGCCCATTTTTTTATGTTAGGCCTTTGAAGCCTGTCTGCGGTCCCTCCTTCCACTAGTCCTCCACTGACCAGACCACTGCTGCCCGTGTACCCCTGGAACCAATTATAAAGTGCCTACAGCCAGCCCATTTTTTTATGTTAGGCCTTTGAAGCCTGTCTGCGGTCCCTCCTTCCACTAGTCCTCCACTGACCAGACCACTGCTGCCCGTGTACCCCTGGAACCAATTATAAAGTGCCTACAGCCAGCCCATTTTTTTATGTTAGGCCTTTGAAGCCTGTCTGCGGTCCCTCCTTCCACTAGTCCTCCACTGGCCAGACCACTGCTGCCCGTGTACCCCTGGAACCAATTATAAAGTGCCTACAGCCAGCCCATTTTTTTATGTTAGGCCTTTGAAGCCTGTCTGCGGTCCCTCCTTCCACTAGTCCTCCACTGGCCAGACCACTGCTGCCCGTGTACCCCTGGAACCAATTATAAAGTGCCTACAGCCAGCCCATTTTTTTATGTTAGGCCTTTGAAGCCTGTCTGCGGTCCCTCCTTCCACTAGTCCTCCACTGGCCAGACCACTGCTGCCCGTGTACCCCTGGAACCAATTATAAAGTGCCTACAGCCAGCCCATTTTTTTATGTTAGGCCTTTGAAGCCTGTCTGCGGTCCCTCCTTCCACTAGTCCTCCACTGGCCAGACCACTGCTGCCCGTGTACCCCTGGAACCAATTATAAAGTGCCTACAGCCAGCCCATTTTTTTATGTTAGGCCTTTGAAGCCTGTCTGCGGTCCCTCCTTCCACTAGTCCTCCACTGACCAGACCACTGCTGCCCGTGTACCCCTGGAACCAATTATAAAGTGCCTACAGCCAGCCCATTTTTTTATGTTAGGCCTTTGAAGCCTGTCTGCGGTCCCTCCTTCCACTAGTCCTCCACTGACCAGACCACTGCTGCCCGTGTACCCCTGGAACCAATTATAAAGTGCCTACAGCCAGCCCATTTTTTTATGTTAGGCCTTTGAAGCCTGTCTGCGGTCCCTCCTTCCACTAGTCCTCCACTGGCCAGACCACTGCTGCCCGTGTACCCCTGGAACCAATTATTAAGTGCCTACAGCCAGCCCATTTTTTTATGTTAGGCCTTTGAAGCCTGTCTGCGGTCCCTCCTTCCACTAGTCCTCCACTGGCCAGACCACTGCTGCCCGTGTACCCCTGGAACCAATTATAAAGTGCCTACAGCCAGCCCATTTTTTTATGTTAGGCCTTTGAAGCCTGTCTGCGGTCCCTCCTTCCACTAGTCCTCCACTGACCAGACCACTGCTGCCCGTGTACCCCTGGAACCAATTATAAAGTGCCTACAGCCAGCCCATTTTTTTATGTTAGGCCTTTGAAGCCTGTCTGCGGTCCCTCCTTCCACTAGTCCTCCACTGGCCAGACCACTGCTGCCCGTGTACCCCTGGAACCAATTATAAAGTGCCTACAGCCAGCCCATTTTCTTATGTTAGGCCTTTGAAGCCTGTCTGCGGTCCCTACTTTAAATACTCCTCCACTCACCACCAAGCTGCCTGCCCGTCTATCCATGTAACCGCTGTAAAACTGCAATGAGCCTATTGTTTGTTATTTTAGGCCTTTGATAGCCTGTCTGCGGCCCCTACTTGCAATACTCCTCCACTGACCACAATGCTGCCTGGAGTGCCTGCCTGTGTATCCACGTAACCGATGTAAAACTGCCATGACTGCCTACTGTTTGTTATTTTAGGCCTTTGATAGCCTGTCTGCGGCCCCTACTTGCAATACTCCTCCACTGACCACAATGCTGCCTGGATTGCCTGCCTGTGTATCCATGTAACCGATGTAAAACTGCCATGACTGCCTACTATTTGTTATTTTAGGCCTTTGATAGCCTGTCTGCGGCCCCTACTTGCAATACTCCTCCACTGACCACAATGCTGCCTGGAGTGCCTGCCTGTGTATCCATGTAACCGATGTAAAACTGCCATGAGTGCCTACTGTTTGGTATTTTAGGCCTTTGATAGCCTGTCTGCAGCCCCTACTTGCAATACTCCTCCACTGACCACACCAATGCTGCCCGTGTACCCCTGGAACCTATTTAAAAGTTCATAGAGCCTAGTTATATATTTTATTTACTATTAATAAGGCCATGATGGACTACGCTGTACCACGCTACAAGCTAACCAGTCGACACTTCTTTTGCGAGAAAAGCCATCCCAACCCTCCACCAGCATGTAGAAGACCGCATTGTCCATGCACTCTGGCAATCTGTGAGTACAAAGGTGCACCTGACAACAGACGCATGGACCTGTAGGCATGGCCACGGAAGATTACGTGTCCATTACGGCGCAATGGGTTAATGTGTTGGATGCATGGTCCACAGGGGACAGCCTACTAAGTCTGTCTGCAGTCCCTAATTCAAATTGTCCTCCACTGTCTAAATCGGAGCTTCCACCTTCTGGCTTTCGGCCTATAGTATCAGAAATTAAACTGCATTTGGCCTTCAACTTTGGTTAGGGCCTACTAACGGCTTCTGCCCCTCCCTGGTGTTGCCCTCAACTAAATAAAGCTGAGCTTCAACCTTCTGCTCCAAATTACCATTTTAAAAAATGCAATAGGCTTTTCCGGCCTCCTAAAGGTGTCTGTCTGTGTGCCCCTGCCTGGTGTTGTCCTCAACTAAATAAAGCTGAGCTTCAACCTTCTGCTCCAAATTACCATTTTAAAAAATGCAATAGGCTTTTCCGGCCTACTAAAGGTGTCTGTCTGTGTGCCCCTGCCTGGTGTTGCCCTCAACTAAATAAAGCTGAGCTTCAACCTTCTGCTCCAAATTACCATTTTAAAAAATGCAATAGGCTTTTCCGGCCTACTAAAGATGTCTGTCTGTGTGCCCCTGCCTGGTGTTGTCCTCAACTAAATAAAGCTGAGCTTCAACCTTCTGCTCCAAATTACCATTTTAAAAAATGCAATAGGCTTTTCCGGCCTACTAAAGGTGTCTGTCTGTGTGCCCCTGCCTGGTGTTGCCCTCAACTAAATAAAGCTGAGCTTCAACCTTCTGCTCCAAATTACCATTTTAAAAAATGCAATAGGCTTTTCCGGCCTACTAAAGGTGTCTGTCTGTGTGCCCCTGCCTGGTGTTGTCCTCAAGTAAATAAAGCTGAGCTTCAACCTTCTGCTCCAAATTACCATTTTAAAAAATGCAATAGGCTTTTCCGGCCTACTAAAGGTGTCTGTCTGTGTGCCCCTGCCTGGTGTTGTCCTCAACTGAATAAAGCTGAGCTTCAACCTTCCGGCTCTCATTAAGTGGTTTTTAAAAAACAAAATGGTGGTTAGGGCCTACTAACGGCTTCTGCCCCTCCCTGGTGTTGCCCTCAACTAAATAAAGCTGAGCTTCAACCTTCTGCTCCAAATTACCATTTTAAAAAATGCAATAGGCTTTTCCGGCCTACTAAAGGTGTCTGTCTGTGTGCCCCTGCCTGGTGTTGTCCTCAACTGAATAAAGCTGAGCTTCAACCTTCCGGCTCTCATTAAGTGGTTTTTAAAAAACAAAATGGTGGTTAGGGCCTACTAACGGCTTCTGCCCCTCCCTGGTGTTGCCCTCAACTAAATAAAGCTGAGCTTCAACCTTCTGCTCCAAATTACCATTTTAAAAAATGCAATAGGCTTTTCCGGCCTACTAAAGGTGTCTGTCTGTGTGCCCCTGCCTGGTGTTGTCCTCAACTGAATAAAGCTGAGCTTCAACCTTCCGGCTCTCATTAAGTGGTTTTTAAAAAACAAAATGGTGGTTAGGGCCTACTAACGGCTTCTGCCCCTCCCTGGTGTTGCCCTCAACTAAATAAAGCTGAGCTTCAACCTTCTGCTCCAAATTACCATTTTAAAAAATGCAATAGGCTTTTCCGGCCTACTAAAGGTGTCTGTCTGTGTGCCCCTGCCTGGTGTTGTCCTCAACTGAATAAAGCTGAGCTTCAACCTTCCGGCTCTCATTAAGTGGTTTTTAAAAAACAAAATGGTGGTTAGGGCCTACTAACGGCTTCTGCCCCTCCCTGGTGTTGCCCTCAACTAAATAAAGCTGAGCTTCAACCTTCTGCTCCAAATTACCATTTTAAAAAATGCAATAGGCTTTTCCGGCCTACTAAAGGTGTCTGTCTGTGTGCCCCTGCCTGGTGTTGTCCTCAACTGAATAAAGCTGAGCTTCAACCTTCCGGCTCTCATTAAGTGGTTTTTAAAAAACAAAATGGTGGTTAGGGCCTACTAACGGCTTCTGCCCCTCCCTGGTGTTGCCCTCAACTAAATAAAGCTGAGCTTCAACCTTCTGCTCCAAATTACCATTTTAAAAAATGCAATAGGCTTTTCCGGCCTACTAAAGGTGTCTGCCCCTCCCTGGTGTTGTCCTCAACTGAACAAAGCTGAGCTTCCACATTCTGGCTTTCGCCCTATACTATCAGATATTAAACTGCATTTGGCCTACTAGTGTGGTTAGGCCCTTGAAACAGTGTCTGCTGCTCTTGGGTTTGCTACTCCACTGAACAAAGCAATGCCGCCTGTTTAGTCCTGTTACCAATTTTGAACTGCATTTAGCCTACTTTATTCTTTGGCCCTATATCTGTTTCCTCCTCATCCTGCCCATTGCCCAGCCACTGCTAAATGAGTCTGCTGGTACATTGACCTAGACCACTACATTCCCCTTGTACTCTACACAGCCAGAATCTGACCCTGCTGAAAGTAAGGTTCCCCTTCCCGCATGTTATACCACCTTACACAGGGACAAAGAGGAAGGTGCAGATGAAAGTGCAGGTTCCTTCATCAGGTGGGGGGGCATACTCGTTGGCGACGTCACTGGCACAGGGCCCCTCAGAGTACGCAAAAGTGTCGCTGCTGGTGGGAGGCGCCCCCGCCATGCAAACACACCGCCGTACTTTGAGGGGCCCTGTGCCAGTGCCAATGCGAACGAGTGGGCCCCCCCCTGCTTGCTCAGGATCACAGCACTTGCAACGTTTAAATACTTACCTTTCCCTGCAACACCGCCGTGACGTAGTCCGCATTTCCTGGGCCCACGAAAAACTTGAGCCAGCCCTACTCCCCCCACAACTTTCCCCCAATTCCCTATGCCCAACTATTATTATACAGTTAATTAAGATTGGCAAGCTTCAGAAACAAGAATGGATGTTTTTGGCATTAAAATGGGCACTGTAGGTGTTTTCCTGGCCTCCACTCACTGCCGACTATGCTTCCCCATTGACTTGCATTGGGTTTCGTGTTTCGGTCAATCCCCGACTTTTAGCGATAATCGGCCGACTGCACTCGACTCGACTCTGGACAAAATCGGGTTTCACAAAACCCTACTCGATCTTAAAAAAATGAAAGTCGCTCAACCCTAGCAAAAGCTGCAAATGAGAAGCAAAGTAATTGAGATCGATCAGTCTAGGGGAAGATTATTGTCATGATCTGTTCCAGAGTTTAGTCCTGTCTACTCTTTTTCCGGGCGGATCATGTCAAGGGTTAACTTTGCTCTGCCTCATTCTGGGCTCAGGTTTGCTATTTAGCTCCCAGGTATCCTGAGGGGGGTGTCAGCTATAGTTCTGTCTTCGGCGTGTGAACCTGACTCTGGTATTTCTTTATTTGTCCTGCTGTGATCCCTGACTTGTTCTGTGTCTGTTTACTCCCTCTGTTTGCCCTTTTCCCATCGTTTCTCTGCTTATCTGCTTGATTCTCTGGTTCTGACCTCCTGGCTTGGCTATTGACTCCGTTACTGTTTGTCCCTATTGTACCGTATTTTGCAGGTCCTGGTTTACTGATCTCTTGCTACGTCCTGACTATTCATTCTGTCTAAATCCTTTTGTACTGTCGTGCTATCTCATGCTTTGACTTGGCTTGTCTGACCACTCTCTCGCCACTTGGTGGCGTTTATTCTGCTGCTCTGTGTGTGCAGTCTCACTTCCCTCTCAAGCTCCCCCTGGTGGAAGTTGCGCTGTACTGCACTGCAGCAGCTTGACAGTTATAAGGCCATTTCTAAAGCTTTGGGACTCCAGCAAACCACAGTGAGAGCCATTATCCACAAATGGCAAAAAAAATAAACAGTGGTAAACCTTTCCAGGAGTGGCAACCAAAATTACCCCAAATCCAAATCCAAGAGGTCTCAAAAAACTGCAGGCCTTACTTGCCCCAGTTAAGGTCAGTGTTCATGACTCCACCGTAAGAAAGAGACTGATGCTGTTTTGCTGCTTCAGGACTTGGAAGACTTGCTGTGGTAAATGTAACCATGAATTCTGCTGTCTGCCAAAAAATCCTGAATGAGAATGAATCGCACTTGGGTTATGCACCAGGACAATGATCCAATGCACACAAGCAAGCCCACCTCTGAAAGGATTAAGAAAAACAAATGTAAGACTTTGGAGTGGCCTAGTCAAAGTCCTGACCTTAATTCAATTTTGATGCTGTGGCATGACGTTAAAAAAGGCGGTCCTTGCTTGGAAACCTTCCAATGTGGCTGAATTAAAGCAATTCTGCATAGATGATTTGGCCAAAATTCATCCAGAGTGGTGTAAAAGGCTCATTGTCAATTATCGCAAATGCTTGATTGTTGCAGTTGTTGCTGCTTAGGGTGGCCTAACCAGTTACTAGGTTGAGGGGGCAATCACTTTTTAAAACAGGGCCCTGTAGGTTTGCATTTCCTTTCCCCTTAATAATAAAGACCTTCATTTTAAAAATGCATTTTTGTTTACTTATTATAAACAAAATTGTATTATCTTTGTCTAATATTTAAATTTGTTTGTTGATATAAATAATTTAAGTGTGACAAACATGCAAAAGAATAGGTGATCAGGAAGGGGGCAAACACTTTTTCACATAACTGTATGTATATAGGGGTACATTCACTTGGCAGCAATAAAATGAACAGCAAAAATGTCTTCCTTTAAATGTTCATTTGTGTTTATTGCTTCACAAACCCCAGAAGCACAAAAGACAGTAAACAGCCTATAGAGAAAGAGAGAAAGGCTCATTCAGAGCCGAAATGTCGCCCAGACATGTGGGTTGATTAAATCCTCAACGTTTTCACCAAAGGAATGGAGTGGTGCCTCTTTTTTTGAATCTCTCTCTCTCTCTCTCTCTCTCTCTCTCTCTATATATATATATATATATATATATACTAGCTATTGAACCTGTTCTACGCCCGGGTGGTGAGCATTTATATTGGTATATGATCTCCATCCTGGTATGTGCTGCTCCCATCTTGCTCTCCCATCCTGTCATGTGCTGCTCCATCCTGCATCCCCATCCAGTCATGTGCTCCCATCCTGCGCCCCCATCCTGTCATGTGCTGCTCCATCCTGCATCCCCATCCTGTCATGTGCTCCCATCCTGCGCCCCGATCCTGTCATGTGCTGCTCCATCCTGCATCCCCATCCTGTCATGTGCTGTTCCATCCAGTGCCCCCATCCTGTCATGTGCTGTTCCATCCTGCGCCCCCATCCTATCATGTGCTGCTCCATCCTGCATCCCCATCCTGTCATGTGCTCCCATCCTGCGCGCTGAGTGCGGGCGGCTGTGCTGAGTGCGGGCGGCTGTGCTGAGTGCGGGCGGCTGTGCTGAGTGCGGGTGGCTGTGCGTGGCGGTGGTGAGTGTGGGCGGCTGTGCGTGGCGGTGCTGTGCTTGGCGGTGCTGAGTGCGGGCAGCTGTGCGTGGCTGTGGTGAGTGCGGGTGGCTGTGCGTGACGGTGCCGAGTGCGGGCGGCTGTGCGTGGTGGTGCCTAGTGCGGGCGGCTGTGCGTGGCGGTGCTGAGTGCGGGCGGCTGTGCATGGCGGTGCTGTGCTTGGCGGTGCTGAGTGCGGGTGGCTGTGCGTGGCTGTGGTGAGTGCGGGCAGCTGTGCGTGGCGGTGCTGTGCTTGGCGGTGCTGAGTGCGGGCGGCTGTGCGTGGCTGTGCTGAGTGCCGGCGGCTGTGCGTGGCGGTGGTGAGTGCAGGCAGCTGTGCGTGGCGGTGGTGAGTGCGGGCGGCTGTGCTTGGTCGTGCTGAGTGTGGGCGGCTGTGCGTGGCTGTGGTGAGTGCAGACGGCTGTGCGTGGCGGTGCTGTGCTTGGCGGTGCTGAGTGCGGGCAGCTGTGCGTGGCTGTGCTGAGTGCCGGCGGCTCTGCGTGGCGATGGTGAGTGCAGGCGGCTGTACGTGGTGGTGGTGAGTGCAATCAGCTGTGCTTGGCGGTGCTGAGTGCAGGCGGCTGTGCGTGGCTGTGGTGAGTGCGGGCGGCTGTGCGTGGCGGTGGTGAGTGCGGGTAGCTGTGCGTGGCTGTGGTGAGTGCGGGCGGCTGTGCATGGCTGTGGTGAGTGTGGGCGGCTGTGCGTGGCTGTGGTGAGTGCGGGCGGCTGTGCGTGGCTGTGGTGAGTGCAAGCGGCTGTGCGTGGCGGTGGTGAGTGCGAGCGGCTGTGCTTGGCGGTGCTGAGTGCAGGCGGCTGTGTGTGGCTGTGGTGAGTGCGGACGGCTGTGCGTGGCGGTGGTGAGTGCGGGCGGCTGTGCGTGGCTGTGCTGAGTGCCGGCGGCTGTGCGTGGCGGTGGTGAGTGCGGGCGGCTGTACGTGGCGGTGGTGAGTGCGGGCGGCTGTACGTGGTGGTGGGGAGTTCGGGCGGCTGTGCGTGGCGGTGCTGTGCGTGGCTGTGGTGAGTGCGGGCAGCTGTGCGTGGCTGTGGTGAGTGCAGGCGGCTGTGCGTGGTGGTGGGGAGTTTGGGCGGCTGTGCGTGGCGGTGCTGTGCGTGGCTGTGTTGAGTGCGGGCGGCTGTGCGTGGCTGTGGTGAGTGCGGGCGGCTGTGCGTGGCTGTGGTGAATGCGGGCGGCTGTGCGTGACGGTGGTGAGTGTGGGCGGCTGTGCGTGCTTGGCGGTGCTGAGTGCGGGCGGCTGTGCGTGGCTGTGGTGAGTGCGGGAGGCTGTGCGTGGCTGTGGTGAGTGCGGGCGGCTGTGCGTGGCGGTGGTGAGTGCGGGCGGCTGTGCGTGGCAGTGCTGTGCTTGGCGGTGCTGAGTGCGGGCGGCTGTGTGTGGCTGTGCTGAGTGCCGGCGGCTGTGCGTGGCAGTGGTGAGTGCGGGCGGCTGTGCGTGGCGGTGGTGAGTGCGGGCGGCTGTGCTTGGTAGTGCTGAGTGCGGGCGGCTGTGCGTGGCTGTGGTGAGTGCAGGCGGCTGTGCGTGGCGGTGGGGAGTGTGGGCGGCTATGCGTGGCGGTGCTGTGCGTGGCTGTTGTGAGTGCGGGCGGCTGTGCTTGGCTGTGGTTAGTGCAGGCGGCTGTGCGTGGCTGTGGTGAGTGCGGGCGGCTGTGCGTGGCGGTGGTGAGTGCGGGCAGCTGTGCGTGGCGGTGGTGAGTGCGGGTGGCTGTGCTTGGCGGTGCTGAGTGCGGGCAGCTGTGCGTGGCTGTGGTGAGTGCGGGCGGCTGTGCGTGGCGGTGGTGAGTGCAGGTGGCTGTGCGTGGCGGTGCTGTGCTTGGCGGTGCTGAGTGCGGGCGGCTGTGCATTTCTTTGGTGAGTGCGGGCGGCTGTGCGTGGCGGTGGTGAGTGCGGGCGGCTGTGTGTGGCTGTGGTGAGTGCGTGCGGCTGTGCGTGGCTGTGGTGAGTGCGGGCAGCTGTGCGTGGTGGTGGTGAGTGCGATCGGCTGTGCTTGGCGGTGCTGAGTGCGGGTGGCTGTGCGTGGCTGTGGTGAGTGCGGGCGGCTGTGCGTGGCTGTGGTGAGTGCGGGCGGCTGTGCGTGGCTGTGGTGAGTGCGGGCGGCTGTGCGTGGCGGTGGTGAGTGCGAGTGGCTGTGCTTGGCGGTGCTGAGTGCGGGCGGCTGTGCGTGGCTGTGGTGAGTGCGGGCGGCTGTGCGTGGTGGTGGTGAGTGTGGGCGGCTGTGCGTGGCGGTGCTGTGCTTGGCGGTGCTGAGTGCGGGCGGCTGTGCGTGGCTGTGGTGAGTGCGGGCGGCTGTGCGTGGCGGTGGTGAGTGCGGGTGGCTGTGCGTGGCTGTGGTGCGGAGCGGGCGGCTGTGCTGGGCGCCGAGTGCCGGGGGCCTGAGCAGGCGGGGACACCGGCGCGCTGGGGGGGTCAGGTGCCGGAGTCGCCGCTAGCTCAGGCCCCCGGCACTTGCTATATTTACCTGTCCCCCGTTCCACTGCCGCGCACCGCTCCATTTTCCGGGTCCTCTGCCTGTGACTGTTCAGTCAGAGGGCGGCGCGCTTTAATCGCGCCATCGCGCCCTCTGAACCGTTCACCCTCTGACTGAACAGTCGCAGGCGGAGGATGGAGCAGCGCACATCACTGGAACGGGGACAGGTAAATATAGCATACTCACCCGGCACGTCCCTGCTTCTCCGTTGGAGATCGCGGTGTGCGTTCAGTGCTTACGCATACCGCGATCTCCTGGGAGCGTCACTCTGTGGGGTCCAGACTGCGCCGGCGCTTGCGCTTGCGCAGTCTATAAAGGCTTCGGACAGAGTGACGCTCCCAGCGTTATATTATAGATATATATAAATATACTGTATACGGAAATGTGCACTGGCCATGCAGAAATTGACCTAGCTTTCAAGCCAACCTAGACCAATTGTAATGTGGTAGTATTTACCCTTAAAAATTGTAAAAATGTTCTCAAATTATGTTTTTTTGCACTGCAAATCTAAACATTTTATAACTTTCTTGCTGTTTTCAAATTTCTTGTTTTTTCTTACATTTTAAAATCTTATTCTGTCAGGTGGGAAGGGAGGGAGGCGTGGTGAGCAGATTTTTCTATACCTGCTAGATCTTTACATCAAAATGTACAGTTCCATTTTCCTTATTTTATTTGAAATAAGAAAATTGAACCTTAAAAAACTATTGAATTTGAAATGACAGTTTAAAATGTTTTAAATTGCTTGAGTTCTACTATAAAAACATGTTCAATCTGTATTAAGGATAATAATATAATCTTTTTCAAATCGTTCTGCAATTCATTTTACCCTTTAGATTTAAGTCCCAGCTTCTTTGTAAAAGGGCAATCTCACACATATATCTTTAGATATATTTAACAAATCCCTTAGTGACTTGCAAAATTAATTTATTTTAAATGATAGTGCACTGTGTCTTATGAGGGTAACTTCCCTACTGGGTTGGTGTGACCCCCAAAGTAAAGGTTCTGTCTTTTGTTTGGAGAAAACTCTTACAAGCCTAAAGCCATCACAGAGTGATAGATTAAACTTGCCTCAGGCAGTGGCAGATTGAGAATTTGACCCAAAGTCCCAGTATGTATGAAACAGGAAACTGGGACAAAATAAATCAAGTTTACCCAGCCCTTTCAATCCTCATAATCTATATTTCTCAGTGGGAAGTCCAGCAGCACACATGAGTATTTCAGACACTTGAAAATTACAAAGAAGCATTAGACTGTGTGCACAATTGACAACTTGGAGGTTTTTTTTTCTTCAGCTTTCACCAGATAATTTATTTTATGTATTGCTTTAGGTTATGTGCACATGTTAAGCATTTGCTGCAGACATTTCTGCACCAAAAATGTGTCTCTTTATACTTTGCTGAAGTGAATTTCATACCTTCAGGGACCCTAAAATGGTCTACCAGATGACTCCACCATCACCTTGCTGACATTGCAACCTTGTCGTGAAATGGTGGCCATCCACTATTCCATCCATCTGGACCATCCAGGGTTGCTTGGCACTCATCAATAAACAAGACTGTTTGAAAATTAGTCTTCAAGTATGTCTGGACCCACTGCAATTGTTTCTCCTTGAGCACTGTTTAGGGGTGGCCAAATGTTATAGACAGCTGCAAGCCTCTGGAGGATCCTATACCTTGAGGTTTGTGGGACTCCAGAGATACCAGCTACTTGAAATATCTGTTTGTTGCTTTGCAATGGTATTTTATCAGCTTCTTTCTTTATCCAATTAATTTGTCTTACAGAAAACTTCATCATTACACCTTTATCTGCACAAACTTGTCTGAGTTCTGTTTCAGCCACAAATCTCTTCACAGTGCAATGATCATGCTTATATTGGTGAACTGGTGATCCAAAGGTTAAATACATTTAAATCTAAATTCCTATCTATTTAATATTGTAATCTAAACTAATTTCTAATAGGCTTGCTTTAAAAATTCCCTACTGTTCCCTAACTACACTATCTAGCAGCTATTGCATTTTTTTCCTACTTCTTGTGTGATTACACTTTTTTTGAATATCCAAGTGCATACAAGGGTACTAAAATGAAGCATCATCGGGGCGCAGAGGCTACGGTCACTGCTGCAGCTTCTGCCCCACCCTGAAATGTAGGGTCATCATTGATACTCGTTTTAGGTGCGATGTTACTCCCTCCTCTGTCCTTGCCTTGCACACTGTCATTGTGTGATGTGCACAATGACAGCACCATCTGTGTTATCATCTCAGTTCAGTAGTAATGCGCTGGCTGACAGAGCACAGTGTCTGAATTCCAGCGTTCTGAGACCAGCGTCGTCAATTGCAGGGGTGGTGCTTGTCTCTAAATGCTTGGTATACACACAGCACACTCTGATAGTGGATGCTGCTCTGTTGCCGGATTGCCAAATAACAGTGCACTGGGACTGGCCCAGCTCCTGAAACGAGCTATGACTGATGACTGGTTAACACAGCCTGATGAAACTTTATTTAACTATCCTAAGATGTACTGGGATATTCAAAAGAAGGGTCAACAGTAGGGGGAAAAATGCAATAGCTATTAGATGGTGTAGTTATGGAAGAGTAAGCAATTTTTAATGAAAGCATATTAGAAATAAGTTTAGATTACAGCACTAAATAGATAAAGATTTATATTAAAATTTGTTTGCCTTTTGTACCACCCCTTTAACTCCTTACCCACCGCTGATATGCCTTTTAACAGCTGCAGTGAAGGGTACTTATTCCTCAGCGCCGCTTTTTAAAGGTGCTGAGAAATAAAGGTACAGTACCCCACAGCATCAGAAAATCTATGGGGTCTCAGCTCCCGTTGGTAGCTGAGTCCCCGGAGAACATTATAAGGGCCTGTTTTTATGGTCCCCTGTGACATGATCACTGTTGTTCACCGAATAATGGCAATCACAAAAAAGTCAGATTTAAAATTAATTTATTTCTTCCCTGATGTGATCTAGCATATCAGAGAAGAGAGAAATGGGGTCCCCCGAAACCCCTAGTACCTCCACCATCCCCGGGGCCCTCCTGATCTGTCCCCCATCCCTCAGCATCATCTTCCTGGAAAAAAAATGGCAGGTGCATGTGCAGTGTTCCTGCCAAGATCTGCCAGCCAGTACCCGGCAACAATAGGTCATTTTTCCTATTGGTTCATTTTTATCACAAACAAATCAAAATAAAAATATAATAAAATAAAATCCCCCTTTGTCAACCCCTTAGTTAGAAAAAAATATATAAAATAATTTGTTTGCAAAAATGTTCCATTCTTTGCAGTTAGGGTTGGGGTTATGGTTAGGGTTGAGGTTAGGTTTGGGGTTAGGATTGTGTTAGGGTTGGAGTTAGGGTTGTGTTGTGGTTAGGGTTGTGTTAGGGTTCTAGTTAGAATTGGGTTCTTTCAAAAGTAAAAAAAAGATGACAATATGACGGCTAGTGTTGAGCGCAATCGCTCGCTACTCGGGTTTGCATCGGGTGGTCGGGTATGCATGAAATATCACGGATCCCAGCATGTTTTATGGGGGGTGTACAACAGATATGAAATATGCAGGGCAGGGACTCGAGCATGTAACTAAAACACTCATATTGGGTGCATACCCAACATATTCAATATGACAACCTAATGTTTTCAAAGTCTGTGCCATACTTGTGGGTTCGAAATGCCCACTATACCCCTGGAAAAAAACCTTTGAGGGGTGTGATTTTCAAAATGGGGTCACTTGTGGGGGGGTTTCCTCTATTTAGGCAAATCAGGGGCTCTCCAACACAACACGGCATCCACGTTCTATTCCTGCCAATTTTGCATTCAAAAAGTCAAACGGTGCTCCTACCTTTCCAAGCCCCGCCATGCGCCGAAACAATGGATTTCCCCAAAATATGGGATAATGGCATACTGAGGAGACATTGCACAACAAATTTTGAGGTCCATTTTCTCTTGTTACTCTTGTGAACATAAAAAAAAGTTTGGGTCTAAAGTTATTATTTTTTTTAATGTTAATTTTTTCCTTCCACATTGCTTCCGCTCTCATGATGCACCTGAAGGGTTAATTAACTTCTTGAATGTTGTTTTGAGCACTTATAGGGTTGTAGTTTTTAGAATGATGTACATTTTTGGTATTTTCTGTCATATAGACCCCTCAAAGTCACTTCAAATGTGATGTGGTCCCTAAAAGAAGGTTTTGTAAATTTTGTTGGAAAAATGAGAAATTGCTGGTCAAGTTTTAACACTTATAAAATCTTAACAAGAATAAAATTATGTTTCCAAAATTGTTCTGATGTAAAGTAGACATATGGGAAATGTTATTTATGAACTGTTTTGTGTGACATAACTCTCTCATTAAAGGGCACAAAAATTATAAGTTTGAAAATTGCAAAAGGTTTACCAGATTTAATTTTTCTTCATAAACAAATGCAAGTCATATCAAAGAAAATTTACCACCATTATGAAGTACAATATATCACAAAAAAATTTCTCAGAATCAGTGGGATCCATTGAAGTGTTCCAGAGTTATTACCTAATAAAGTGACACTGTTAGGGTTGGCGGAACGCACTGAGTATATATATATATATGTATTATTAGGTGCGTTCACAACCCGGGGTCCACCGTGCAGGAGAGGAACCTGCTGCTGGCAAATGGCAGCGCTATATGGCGGTATAAGCGAACTCTGTTAATTCCACAGAGTCGCTAGGAACAAGATGCTGTGCCCTGTTAACCTCACAGAGGTACACAGCTACCAACCAGAGCAAACTGTGGTCATGCAGTCAGAGAAAACAGACAAACAACTCCTCACTGGAAGTGCCGGTATTCTAGGGGCTTATTTCAGCCAAACCCTAACCGCATCCAGACATGACCACACTGGCGCTGAGCTCATAGACATTGGTTTGATACTAGCACATGGCCGTGCGGCCATGTGAACCTTTTATAGCTGCAGCAACTTCAGGACCTTCCTAGAGGACCAATGGGAGCTCCTACAGTACCTGAGCAACCTCAGGACCTTCCTAGTGGACCAATGGGAACTGCTGCAGTATCTGAGCATGTGACCCCCGACCTCCACTGAGAGGTCTAACCCTGGGCATGCTCAGAAGGGGAAAATCAGGACTTAGTCCCAGAGACGTCTGCTCGCCGCTGACCAGTACTGGCTACAAAGGCAGAGCCTGGAAGAGCAGTAGTAACCAGTTGCCCAGCATAGCATCAGCCTGAGCCAGACACTGGGACCGATGTCTCCGTTGAGCAGGCTCCACTGCGGCTGGAGAAGAATGGGAGACCGCAGCAGACGTGGTTCGAGATTCCCCCTGTGCAGAGGCGGGAACTCAACACCTAACAGACACTGGTCAGAAATGGAAAAATTGGTCTGTCACTAAGGGGTTACATTTTGTGAAATATCTAATGTTTTCATACCCTTTCCAAGACATTGCACTATTTGATGCTTTTCGGCAACAGAGAGATTATGAAGGCCACTATGCTCTTAAGAACCTTGAGTATTGCAGAAATTCTTTTGCAACCTTGGTCAGATCTGTGCCTTGCCACAATTCTGTCTCTGAGCTCCTTATCCAGTTCCTTTGACCTCATGATTCTCATTTGGTCTGACATGCACTGTGAGCTGTGAGGTCTTATATAGACAGGTGTGTGCCTTTCCAAAGCAAGTCCTATCAGGTTAATTAAACACAGCTAGACTCCAATGAAGGACTAGAACCATCTCAAGGAGGATCACAAAGAAATGCACAGCATGTGACTTAAATATGAGTGTCTGAGCAAAGGGTCTTAATACTTATGACCATGTGAAATTTCAGTTTTTCTTTTTTTAATAAATTTGCAAAAATTTCTATATTTCTGTTTTTTTCAGTCAAGATGGGGTGCAGAGTGTACATTAATGAGAAAAAAATGAACTATTTTGAATTTACCAAATGGCTGCAATGAAATAAAGAGTGAAAACTTTAAAGGGGGGTAAAATTAAGCACACCAGTAGCGCTTCAGAAACTGTGAATCCTGCAGCGGATATAAATACAGTGCCACCCTTCTGTATTAGTAGCTATAAACAGGTATATATATAAAAATAATCCGCGCTGGGTTCTCCAGTTTTGTGACCCCTAGATACCTCCGAAAAACAATAAGTATTTGCACCTTTTATATGACTTTAAAAAACTATTAAAAAATAGGTTTGTGCTGTGTTTTAAAATGGCTCCACCATGGAGCACGACATTACCATAAGGAAATTCTAAGCGAGATAATAAATTGATTTTTTACCTGGTGCGGTATAGTCGATAATGTCCACAGTTCCTTTTAGTCAGTCTTTGTAAAAGTCCAAATGTGGAAAAATGTGGCTTCGGTGGAGTTTTTTTCTCTTTTGCTTTCACGTGAGCGGGCTCCAGGCAGTGCCCCGGTTGGCGGCAAACAGCCCTATGCTCGCTCACTGCTAGTAGCGACTATGCGCTGTTGTGCAGCTCTTGGTTCTCTGCCTCTGCAGGACCTTGCGTGACGTCACGGTCATGTGATTGCTCACGTGACTTGCTACAGATAGCACGGTGGACCAATTTCCTACTAGTTTCGGAATAGGACGATAAGATCTTGACAAAACTTTAGGGGAAAGAGGGTTATTTGAAAAGCTTAACGTCTTTATCTAGTTGTCACCTCCTTATCTGGCTCCTAAACATGCCAAAGGGTCGATTTATAAGAGCTAAAAGGGACAACACCAAAAGGAATGATGACATACAATAAGCAAAGAGATTGTAAAGGTAATTACAAAGTAGGGGATAAGGCACTGATAATCTGGAAAGAACCATGTGACAAATTAAATGATGCATGTTGTAGAGACAGGGACATTGATTTTAGCTTTGTGTCACTTGTGTGCTTGGTGCAGTCCAAGTAGAACCCCTGTTTTCTCTGCTGTTAATGTAGCAGTTCTCTGAATGCTCAGCTCTGTATAACACTGTCCACACCATTGATTGGCAGCTTATTGTATACACTGTGATTTGTCAGCAAGCTGCCAATGAGTGGTGGGGCGGGAGTTATTCAAATTAGCTGGACTGGCCTGCACATGAGACCTAGTCTTCAAGTGATAATCTCCTGCTGGTAAAACTTGACTTGTTTTGAAAATACATCATATAGCCTAATAAGTGACCCTACTCTGGAATCAGGATCTCAGTCCCTACATTATGCTGCCCTCAGATTATGTGACAAAAGCCTGCTGACAGATTCCCTTTATAAATAGAATATGTAATAATGCTCTAGTAAAACAAAAAAAGTTATTCAGAAGAAGATACGAATGTACAAGTCTGATTACTCAATATGACGATCAAGTGAACATCTTTAAGTGACTCGTTAACAAATATTGTCCATATTTGAGACATTAATTGGCTAATCAAAAAAAAACAATAGTGTATTCACAGTTGTTTTCACCAGGGCTGCATGCTTTACTGCTCATGTACCTCACAATAACATCACAACAGCGATACAGTATATTTGCAAATATCCTACAGGCCATAAAAACTGGCCACTAACTGCAAATGTTGAATGGCTTTTTTAGTAAAATAATATGTAGATCTGATTCTGATCTAACTCAGGTAACCTTACATTAATGAAAAAACAAAAAAGAGATATGGTGAAGCACATCCAACCCGGAAATAAATGGGCTACAGAAATAGAAGACCACACAATGTTCTACTGTGGTCATCGTTGAATTGGAAATTGAAGCTTCCAGCCTTTTGATAGCCACAGACTGGAATATTGTCTCTGTCCGAACAATATAGTTTTCTGCTGCACCTTACCAGTGAGTCAATTGGTCAGGATGGTAAGATAGCATGAGGAGGTTTGTCCAATATTAGCTTGATTTTTTTAAATAAACCTCAGGATGATCAGTCTTACAGAAATCATTCTTCAAAGGTCACTTTAAAACAACGCTTTTTTTACAAAACAATTTACTGACTATACATTCTCTTTCTAATATTATGTCATGAAAGTAGTTACAAGCTAAAAAGTTACAAACGGAACTTTGCAGAAATAGTTAGAATGGACATTTTTGGGTGAGGGTCAAAGCAGCGCAGGTCAGTGCAGGGTGACAAACATAATTGGTGAGAAAAGTTTGTGGCGACAGAAAAAAAGATTATTGTATTTTGTTGGTCAGTTCAAATTCAGGCAATGTTTTATTGATGATTTCACACAGCAGCCTGTTGTCAAAATGAGTTTTCTGATGTGACCTCTAAGGCTATCAAACCCAATCCAGGCACAAAAAGAGTTAGACAAGTGATTTGAATTGCTATTGTCACACCTTTTGTATTCTTTTAGCCATGCATGATTGCGAAAAGTACAAACATTATATACTCAATCTTACATACAGTCGAATGTAGCTTTTCCTGTTCAAAAGTATTCAGGTCCTTGATCTATTTTGGGGGGTTTTCTGATTGAACTTAAGCTAGAAGCTACTGCATCTTACATTTTTTATTAAATACATGAATAAAAATTCATCCAAAATTTATTCCAACAGTTAATACTGTTACTCCTTAAGCTTTTTCAAACTCTGTATTGTTGTTACATTAATTCCTGCACTTTTTTAGGGTAAAAAATGCTGCACTTTATAGGATCCGCAAAGTAAATGAGATTTCTGAAATCTCATGCACATGCTGTTTTTTTTCTTGCAGATTTGAACCACTAATGTGTTTGTTTTTTTTTTTAATCTGCACCGTATTAAATCTTTCAGCTTTTTCACTGCATTTTTTACCTATTCAAATTAATGAAGAAGAAAATTGCAAGTAAAAAACATGAAGAATGCACATAAAACACCTCAAGTGATGTGCATATTTTAAGCAGTGTCATTTCTGGTTGTCACAGGGATCCCGCAACGGAATAGGATCAGACATTGGCAGCGTTTGTACACCTGTGGTAGTTAGAACAGCTTAACTGTCCTATTAACAGTTCTGGCTTTCTCTGCACTGGTGTTGCAAGGGTTAAACTGCTTAACTGGACTCTTGGAGTTCTCTGTCATGGGTTGCATCAGCTGTTCTGAGTCTGTTACACCCAGCAGGTATAAGAACCCTACTCCTTGCTTTTGACCTTGCCAGTGATAGATATCACTACCTGGTTTGGAGTTGAAGAAGAGAGTTCAGTGTTTGGAGAAGGCATTTGGAAAGCTTCTCAGGAGACTGCTGAGTGGAGTTGGTTTGCATGTTTATCCATATCCTCTCCCATTTGGTTTTTCCCTTCCTTTTCCTCCCTTATTTCCCACTCTGTTGACCTGTGAGTGTATTTGTACTATTGTAGTTTTCTTTTATCTATGTCTGTGTATCTCTGTCTGTCTGAATAGTGTTTGCCTATACACTTCGGCCTCACATCTCCCTGGGTTAGGGAGGGAACACATAAGAGTAAAGCCCCCGTCACACTAAGCGAGGTTGCTAGCGAGATCGCTGCTGAGTCACAAGTTTTGTGACGCAACAGCGACCTCAGTAGCGATCTCGCTATGTTTGACTCGTAGCAGCAACCAGGCCCCTGCTGTGAGATCGCTGGTCGTGTCGGAATGGCCTGGACCTTTTTTTGATCGTTGAGGTCCCGCTGGGTAGCACACATCGCTGTGTTTGACACCTTACCAACGACCTCGTTGATGACTCAGACACCGACACATAGGCGTGCATTTGCGTTGCCTTTTCCGCACCCCTCCGCTCTGATCACTACTGCGTTCTGATTGGCGGTCATGCCTTCAACAGAAGGCGACATAGTAGCGCTTCCATCCTTTGTTCCTGACCGCGTGGTGGTTTGCAGATCGTTGTAGAGTTCTCCGGCCTGCGACTCCTCTTGGATTTATCTATTCTTCAACGGTTCTTCTGACACCTATATTTTGTGCACGGTAGGGCTATTGTCGCCTCATAAGGCAAGGCCGCCACCAATCAGAACGCAGTAGCGACCACCAATCGGAACTGAATGGGCGCGGAAAATGCAACGCAAATGCACGCCTGTGTGACTACAACGTCACACAGGACGTCCCTCATCGAGGTCTGAATCGTCATAATAGCTGCCATGTGACAGGGTCACAACGACATCGTTGTACAGGTCGCTACAGGTCGCCGCATCGCTGCTGAGTCGTTGGGAAGATCTCACTGTTTGACATCTCACCAGCGACCATATAGCGACGCAGCAACGATCCCTGACAGGTCATATCGTTGTCGGGATCGCTTTAGCGTCGCTAAGTGTGACAGGGCCTTAATATTAAAAGCTGCTTGCTGGGCAGTGTTTCATACTAAATGTAATAGCATCAAGAGACTCAAGTTTATCGTTTTTAACCCCTTCACCATGAAGCCTGTTTTCAACTTCCTGACCTGGCCATTTTTTCAATTCTGACTACTGTCACTTTATGAGGTTATAACTCTGAAACGCTTCAACGGATCCTGGTGATTCTGAGAATGTTTTTTCGCGAAATATTGTACTTTATGATAGTGGTAACATTTCTTCGATATGACTTGTGTTTATTTGGGAAGACAATGGAAATTTGGTGAAAAGTTTGAAAATTTTGCAATTTTCAAACTTTGTTTTTATGCCCTTAAATTAGAGAGTCATATCACACAAAAAAGTTAATAAATAACATTCCCCACTTGTCTGCTTTACATTAGCACAATTTTGGAAACATATATATATTTTTTTAGCAAGTTATAAGGGTTAAAAGTTGACCAACAATTTCTCATTTTTACAACAAAATTTGCAAAACCATTTTTTTAGGGACCACCTCACATTTGAAGTGACTTTGAGGGGCCTATATGAGAGAAAATGCCCAAAAGTGACACCATTCTAAAAACTGCACCCCACAACGTACTCAAAACCACATTCAAGGAGTTAATTAACCCTTCATGTGCTTCACAGGAATTTTTGGAATGTTTAAAAAAAATGAACATTTAACTTTTTTTCACAAAAAATTTATTTCAGATCCAATTTGTTTAATTTCGCCAAGGGTAACAGGAGAAATTGGACCCCAAAAGTTGTACAATTTGTCCTGAGTATACTGATGCCCTATATGTGCGGGTTAACCACTGTTTGGGTGCATGGCAGAGCTCGGAAGGGAGGGAGCGCCAGTTGACATTTCAATGCAAAATTGACGGGAATTGAGATTGGGACGCCATGTCGCGTTTGGAGAGCCCCTGATGTGCCTAAACATTAAATCCCCCCACAAGTGACACCATTTTTGAAAGTAGACCCCCTAGGGAACTTATCTAGATGTGTGGTCAGCACTTTGACCCACCAAGTGCTTCACAGAAGTTTATAATGTAGAGATGGGAAGCCATGTCTCGTTTGGAGAGCCCCTGATGTGCCTAAATAGTGGAAACCCCCCACAAGTTACATCACTTTGGAAAGTAGACCCTCTAAGTAACTTATCTAGATGTGTGGTGAGCAAGTTGAACCCCCAAGTGTTTCACAGAAGTTTATAATGTAGAGCCTTAAAAATAAAAAATCATTTTTTTTTCACAAAAATGATTTTTTTTGCCTCATTTTTTTTATTTTCCCAAGGGAAATAGAAGAAAGTGGACCCCACAAGGTGTTGTGCAATTTGTCCTGAGTACACTGATTCTCCATATGTGGAGGTAAACCACTGTTTGGGCGCATAGCAGAGCTCGGAAGGGAAGGACTGCCGTTTTGGAATCCCAATTTTAATGGAATGGTCTACGGGCATCATGTTGCGTTTGGAGAGCCCCTGATGTGCCTAAACAGTGGAAACCCCCCACAAGTTACATCATTTTGGAAAGTACACCCTCTAAATAACTTATCTAGATGTGTGGTGAGCACTT
Organism: Ranitomeya variabilis; assembly: GCF_051348905.1. Lineage (NCBI taxonomy): Eukaryota > Metazoa > Chordata > Amphibia > Anura > Dendrobatidae > Ranitomeya > Ranitomeya variabilis. The sequence goes on along the minus strand of NC_135239.1, from coordinate 75,917,483 downwards.
TTGAACCCCCAAGTGTTTCACAGAAGTTTATAATGTAGAGCCTTAAAAATAAAAAATCATATATTTTTTTTCACAAAAATTATCTTTTCGCCCCAATATTTTTATTTTTCCAAGGGTGACAGGAGAAATTGGACCCCAAAAGTTGTTGTGCAATGTGTCCTGAGTACGCTGATAGCCGATATGTTGGGGGGAACCACTGTTTGGGCACATGGGCAGAGCTTGGAAGGGAAGGACCGCCGTTTTGGAATCCCAATTTTAATGGAATGGTCTACGGGCGTTATTGCGTTTGCAGAGCCCCGATGTACCTAAACAGTAGAAACCCCCCACAAGTGACCCCATATTGGAAATTAGACCCCAAAAAAACGTATCTAGATGCGTTGTGAGAACTTTGAACCCCCAAGTGTTTCACTAAAGTTTATAACGCAGAGCCGTGAAAATAAAAAATAATTTTTCCCACAAAAATAATTTTTTAGCCCCTAAATTTTTATTTTCACAAGAATAACAGGAGAAATTGGACCACAAAAGTTATTGTCCCATTTGTCCTGAGTACGCTGATATCCCATATGTGGGAAGGAAGTAGCACCGTTTTACTTTTTCAATGCAGAATTGGCTGGAATTAAGCTCGGACTCCATGTCGCGTTTGGGAAGCCCCTGATGTGCCTAAACAGTGGAAACCTCCCAATTCTAAGTCCAAACCTAACCCCAACACACCCCTAACACTAATCCCAACCCTAACCATAACCCTAATCACACCCCTAACCCTAATCCCAACCCTAACCACAGCCCTAACTGTTGTGAATTCTGTTTGTGGGCTCCCTCTGGTGGCTACTGGTGGTACTGGTTGACTTCTGTCTTCTATCTCCAGTGCACCTGTTCCCATCAGGAAATGGGAGTTTCCTATATAGTCTGGCTTCTCACTCATTTACTTGCCGGCTATCAATGTTACCAGAGCTCCTCTGTTACTTGCTACCTGCTCCAAGTCTGCTGAGTCAGATAAGTTTGATCATTTGTACCTTTTGTCCAGCGTGCATTTATATGAATCTTGCTGCTGGAAGCTCTAGTGAACTGAAATGACCACTCCGGTGTCATGAGTTGATACCGGAGTTTAAAGTAATTTCAGGATGGTATTTTGTAGGGTTTTGAGTTGACCGCGAAGTCCACTTTTGTATTTTCTGCTATCTAGTTAGTGGGCCTCTCTTTGCTGAACCTGTATTCATACTGCGTATGTGTTTTCTTCTTAACTAACCGTCATTATATGTTGGGGGCTACTATTACTTTGGGGTTTTCTCTGGAGGCAAGCCAGGTCTGTGTTTCCTCTATTAGGGGTAGCTAGATCTCCGGCTGGTGCGAGACGTCTAGGGATAAAACGCAGGTACGTTCCCCGGCCACTGGTAGTTGTGCGTTAGGTTCAGCATCGCGGTCAGCTTAGATTCCATCTTCCTAGAGCTAGTCCTGTTTTTGCCCATGTCCCTGCCATTGGGAATCATGACACCTAACCCCAACACATCCCTAATCTCAACACACCCCTAACCCAAATCCCAACCCTAACCACACCCCTAACCTCAACACACCCCTAACCCTAATCCCAACCCTAACCATAACCGTAACCACACCCCTAACCTTGATACACTCCTAACCCTAATCCCAACCCTAACCCCAATCGTAAATGTAATCCAAACCCTAACCCCAACAATAGCCCTTACCCTAACTTTAGCCCTAACCCTAATGGGAAATTGGAAATAAATACATTTTATTTATTTTATTATTTTTCCCTAACTAAGGGGGTGATAAAGGGGGGTTTGATTTACTATTTATAGCGGGGTTTTATGTTTGGCTGCTGTCACACACTAAAAGCTGAAAACCCAAGCAACAGTTGCAGATCAACATTCCAAACGCCTCTATCAGCAACAAACACCTCCACTGCACACCAGGCAGTATGAGACTAACACTGGCAATCTAGATTACCAAAGGCAAGTATATATGAGAGAGGGGAGTGGCCAATACTGAAAAGCTCAAATCATCCAAGGAGGAAGGCTTCAGAGACTCTATGCTGAGCAGTTTAACCCCTGCACTGCTAACAGAAACCTGCACCATTTAATATGAAGGAAAAGTGCTTCTAGTAAGTGCAGGAGTATGTGAAATCAGATGCTGCAGTCTTCTGGCCCTTCTCTCTCATGGTAAACTTGTGACAGGTATGTTTTCTATGTGATGAGGATGTCATGGCAGAGGGAGGATTCAATGTACACAGGTCTGTTTCATGTAAATTTTAAGTGTTTCAAGGAGTTCCTCTTGGTGTGTAATAGATTGGAATATTAACTGGTTGGGGGTGTTGTGAGTCTTCAGCAAGCTTTTCATACTTCATTGTCTTTGGGCAACAGCCTGAAATCCCTTTTCTGGTGTTGACTGTTTCTGTCGTACCAGCCGCCAATGTCATTACAATCGATTTCTTGACAATATGGGAGGACACCAAAGCCACTCTAGAGAGAACTTCTGAATGTATGAAGAGTCATGTGGACAAGAGACTCTTGGATACACCTTGTTATCGTCCAAGGGATATGGTGAGGCTATCTTCTAAGTACATCCATCTTAAGATCCCATCCAACAAGTTAAGTCCTCACTTCATTGGCCCCTTTGAAGTCATCAAGCAAATTAATGCCATATCTTATAAGTTGAAGCTGTTCGCCTTCCAAGTGTCCCTCCTGAAGTTAGAAAAATATTTAGAATTGAGAGTCCTCAGTGGTTGAAATCTTTTAATGGCTAACTGAAAAGATGGTAACAAATTGCAAGCTTTCGAGACTACTCAGGTCCCTTCATCAGGCATAAACTAATACAAATTCTGAAGAATCACATATTTCTGCACAATACAGCCCAGAAATAATGTCATAGATAAGATAGGTGATTTGAAACAGAATTACCATTATGTGAGAGTGATAAACAGTTGTAAATATTGGAACAGTTCATAGATAAGGAGTGTGAATGTTTTATTGTCCTCTGATTGGGGTCTGGTTCTGTGTTATAATGCCCCCACATGGTCTGAGGAGCAAATTATTTAGCCATTAAAAGGTATCAGCCACTGAGGACCCTCAATTCTAAATATTTATTTTCTATTTACTGGCTAACACAGTACCAAGATATATACCTCCTGAAGCTAGTCATCTTGATCCCCTTCTACAAGGATCCTGGTGCTACATCTGCTCCCATTAGCTCTGAGGATGTCTTTGAGGTAAGGAATATCCTAGCCTTGAAGAAGGTGAGAGGAAAATTCTTTTTTAATTTAGTTGATGTGAAGGGATTTGAACCTGAAAAAGATATTGGGAACCCAAGGAAAATGTTCATGCTCCATTTTTTCTGCAGAAATCCCTTGGCTTGAAGAAAACAGAGCTTAGGAGGGGTACTGTAATTACAGCATCGATGTCCATGCACAATATCTCTCCCTCCTCCTGGCAATGACACTGACATGCACTTACCTCCTCTCTTCTGTCCCTGTCACATCTGCTACCTCTTAGGACCTGTGCACAGCACGTAGGTCTCCCGGGAGTTTTCTTAGGGTACTCGTTTGGAACGTCCTCCAGGGCCGTGGGGTACTCTGTACCGGGTTCAATACTTACAGGGATGTAAAACACAACTAAGTGAGACAATGTCACTAAATGTCCTGAAAACCAAATCGTAACCTCAAAAGAAGGACATGATACCAAAGATATAAACAACTACTGTTAATAAGTTTATTAAATATAACAAAAAAATTATTAAAAAATGGAGAAACTGACAAGAATAGTGCATAGTGCAAATTGCTAAATACATCAAAAGGGGTACAGATCAATCATCCTGGGAAGTCAACCTCAAAGAGACAAGGTAAATACCAATAAATATCCAACAAGGTGCTAAGACAAAATAAAGTGCAAAAATAGTGTCTCTCAGCATAAGTACCAGTAGAAAGATGATCCGTAGTTCCCCAGGACTCCAGCTCCAATGCACGTTTCGCCTCCTGTGGCTTTTTCAAGGACTCCTTGAAAAAGCCACAGGAGGCGAAACGTGCGTTGGAGCTGGAGTCCTGGGAAACTACGGATCATCTTTCTACTGGTAATGCTGAGAGACACTATTTTTGCACTTTATTTTGTCTTAGGACCTTGTTGGATATTTATTGGTATTTACCTTGTCTCTTTGAGGTTGACTTCCCAGGATGATTGATCTGTACCCCTTTTGATGTATTTAGCAATTTGCACTATGCACTATTCTTGTCAGTTTCTCCATTTTTTTAATAATTTTTTTGTTATATTTAATAAACTTATTAACAGTAGTTGTTTATATCTTTGGTATCATGTCCTTCTTTTGAACTTACAGGGATGTGTCAAAGCGGTGGCTACCCGGTCAGTGGCCCTAGGCGCCCATGTTAAAGAAAAGGTCTTTAAAGGGTTGTGTGAAATAACAAAAGTTCGTGACGCCACCTGTGGTATTCAGTCAGGGATGTCCGATGCTGCTTAAAGGGGTCCACTGGGGTGATGTTATGGCAGCAGGGATGGTATGGCTTCCCACAGGTGAAGCTGGGTCCCCTGGGCTCCCGGGTGTAGTAGAGACAGGTGGTAGGTGGTGTAGAAAGAAACGGAGGACACAGGGTTGCAGTCTCTTTACCTCTTTACTGTATGATTCAGGCAGCCACAGTCCAGGTTACCAGATCAGAGGTGCTGGTGGTGGTCTGGCTGGCTTGGAAGCATCTCAGGACTCCCCTAACCAGGTGGAGTTGGAAGCCTTCCTTCTAGCGCTGTGTTGTTGTTGTCCCTTGCTGCCTTAGGCCTCACACAAGGTCCTCACGTTCTCTCTCTGTCCCCATTAGGTAGGACACTAACCCGTTTGACAGGTAACTCAAGCCTTTTTACAGGATCTCTATCATGACCCGGGCTCTGTCTGTTACTATGTCTTTGGGTGTTAATGGTGGACAGATAACTTGAAATCTAGCTTTCCGCCAGTCTCTGCCGTGGGGCATGAAGTTACCCCCACAACCTCGGTCTTCTGGCTACCGGTATTTGCACTCAGCATGGAGGAAATTCAGTTGCAACTTCTCTCTCCAGCTCTTCACTTTGCCTTTGCTCCTTCCTCCTTTCAGTCTCTTCACAAGGCGCTCTGCTCTCCTTTTCCATCCCAGGAGCTGCAGAATCACTCTTCTGCATGATCCCAGCTTTCCTTCCTCACTCCTCGTTCTTCTCTCACCAACTGCCTCTCTTTAACTGCCTAGCAACTGCCTAGCAACTGACTCCTCCTCCCGACCAGAGAGAGCAGCTCCCTTGAAGTCAGGTGCAGAGCTCCCCCTTCTGGCCTGGAGTCAGAACGGTGCTGTATGTGCTGAATACCTGTTAAAGGAATCCTTCCTCGCTTCCAAGCATGACATAACTCTCCCCACGAGGAAAGCAATGCCACTGTAACAACCGGTTACCTGGGGTGTTACATGTTCATTCCCTGCTTCCTAAAGGGGCAGTGTACATTTCTTAAATGTCCCCACCCTCCACTTTTGAGCGGTGCCTTAGCAACATTAGTTATCAGTGTGCCAATCTGCTACCTAGTTGTTAGTTCCCTATACCTGTGCTCCAGGGCCGGACTGGCCATCGGGCAGTTCTGGCAAATGCCAGAAGGGCCAGTGCCAGTAGTGGGCCACTGCGCGCCGACTCACCCTTCCCCCCCAGCGCCGCCGCTGCTGCATTCAACTATACCGGCGTCATCGCCGGTACAATTGAATGCAATTATGGAGGAGAGAGCGTCACCTTATGCTCCCTCTCCCATCATTCCCCACTCTGCCTCTGACACTGTTGGTGCGTGCACTCACTGTGTCCCAGGCAGTGCAGCGGCAGCCACCGAGACAGGAGCAGGGAGCACCGCAGGCACAAGGGGAGGTGAGGAGTGTGTTTTTACTGGACTGTGGGGCCATTCTTGGGGGGGGGAGGAGAGGTGTGGGCTCTGCTATATACTACTATGTGGGCTGTGCTGTTTACTACTGTGTGGGCAGTGCTGTATACTACTTTGTAGGCAGTGCTGTATACTACTGTGTGGGATTTGCTGTATACTACTGTGTGGGCTGTGCTGTATATTGCTATGTGGGCTGTGCTATGCACTACTATGTGGGCTCTGCTGTATACCAGGGCCGGACTGGCCATCGGGCAGTTCTGACAAATGCCAGAAGGGCCGGTGCCAGTACTGGGCCGCTGCGTACCGACTCACCCTTCCCCCAGCGCCGCCGCTGCCACATTCAACTATACCGGCATCATCGCCGGTACAGTTAAATGCAAAGATGGAGGAGAGAGCATCACCTGACACTCCCTCTCCCATCATTCCCCGCTCAGCCTCTGACACTGCGGGTGCGCGCACACTCACTGTGTCCCAGGCAGTGCAGTGGCAGACGCCGAGACAGGAGCAGGGAGCACCGCAGGCACGAGGGGAGGTGAGGAGTGTTTTTTTTACTGGGGGCCATTCTAGGGGGAGGAGAGATGTGGGCTCTGCTGTATACTACTATGTGGGCAGTGCTGTATACTACTGTGTGGGCAGTGCTGTATACTGCTGTGTGGGCAGTGCTGTATACTACTGTGTGAGCTGTGCTGTTTACTGCTATGTGGGCTGTGCTATACACTACCATGTGGGCTCTGCTGTATACTACTATGTGGGCTCTGCTGTATACTACTATGTGGGCTGTGCTATATACTACTGTGTGGGCTCTGCTGTATACTACTGTGTGGGCTGTGCTGTATACGGCTATGTGGGCTGAGCTATACACTACTATGTGGGCGCTGCTGTATACTATTGTGTGGGCTGTGCTATACACTACTATGTGGGCTCTGCTGTATACTACTATGTGGGCTGTGCTATACACTACTATGTGGGCTCTGCTGTATACTACTATGTGAGCTCTGCTGTATACTACTATGTGGGCTGTGCTATACACTACTATGTGGGCTCTGCTGTATACTACTATGTGGGTAGTGCTGTATACTACTACAGTGTGTTCCAAATTATTATGCAAATAATATTTCCTCATATTTTTTCTAAATTACCTATCTGAATTGCAGTCATTGTTATTTTCCAGTCATTTACTATTCTAGTATAATTGGAATGTTTTGGAAAAAACTGTCTATGAAAACAGTATCTTTAAAAAAAAAAATAAACACTCAAAATGCATGTTCCAAATTATTATGCACAGCAGAGTTTTCAACCTTTTTTTTTTATTTTGAGCAAAAAAAGGTCAATTGTGAAGTTATAAGCATTATCAGCTTATTACAAAATGAAATCAAACAGTTTTCAAGTGAAAACTTTATTCTAGGTGATGTTACATTTGCACATAGGACCTCTTGTTCAAAAGAAGCTTCTGAACTCTCTCGTCCATTGAATTTGTCAGTTTTTGGATGGTTTCTGCTTCGATTGTTTTGCATGTGGACAGAATACCCTCCCAGAGCTGTTGCTTAGATGTGAACTGCCTCCCGCCATCATAGACACTCCTTTTGATGATGCTCCAGAGGTTCTCAATGGGGTTGAGGTCAGGGCAAGATGGTGGCCACACCATAAGTTTGTCCTCTTTTATGCCCATAGCAGCCAGAGATGCAGATGTGTTTTTTTGCAGCATGAGACGGTGCATTATCATGCATGAAAACGATCTTGCTGCGGAAAGCACGGTTCTTCCTCTTGAACCATGGCAGGAAGTGTTGTTTTAGAAACTCCACATAGATTATGGAGTTCATCTTTACCCCTTCAGGGATCATAAAGGGGCCGACAATCTCTCTCCCCATGATTCCAGCCCAAAACAATACTCCACCTCCTCCTTGTTGGCACCTTAGCCGTGTTTTCATGGGGTGTCCATCCTCCACTCCATCCATCTGGACCATCGAGTGTTGCACGGCACTCATCGGTGAACAAAACAGTTTGGAAGTCAGTCTTCATGTATCGTTTGGCCCACTGGAGCCGTTTCAGCTTGTTGCAGTGGATAGAGGTGGTCAACAGGATGGCTTACGCACAGCTGCAAACCTTTGAAGGACCCTGCATCTTGTTGTTCTGGGGACGTTGGAGGCACCAGCAGCTTCAAAAACTTGTCTGCTGCTATGACAAGGCATTTTTGCAGCTGCTCTTTTAACCTTACGCAATTGCCTGTTGGAAAGAGTCCTCAATTCTTCTTTATCAGCACGCACACGTGTGTGCTGGGAATCAGTTACATACTTCTTGATTGTGCGATGATCACGATGAAGTGTCTTGGCAATGTTGATTGTAGTCATGCCTTGACCTAAATACTCCACAATTTGTTGCTTCTCAGCAGCCGACACATCCTTTTTCTTTCCCATTTTGGCAAAAAATGTAGGCTGCTGAATAATGTGGAACAGCCTTCTTAAGTAGTCTTGCCTTTATTTGGACACACCTGCCAAACTAATTTGCACAGGTATCTGCAATTGCTTTCAGTGATATAAAGAGCCCTGACACACATCACCATCAATGAATTTAAATGACAAACAAAAAAATTCTAACCTTATCACTCCTAAACTCTATGTGCATAATAATTTGGAACACAGTGTATGTGGGCAGTGCTGTATACTAGTGCATGGGCTGTGCTGTATACTACTATATGGGCAGTGCTGTATACTACTATGTGGGCAGTGCTGTATACTACTATGTGGGGTGTGCTGTATACCACTATGTGGGCAGTGCTGTATACTACTGTGTGAGCTGTGCTGTATACTATTATGTGGGATTTGCTGTATACTACTATGTGGGCTGTGCTGTATACTACTATGTGGGCAGTGCTATATACTACTATGTGGGCAGTGCTATACACTACTATGTGGGCTCTGCTGTATACTACTATGTGGGCTGTGCAATACACTACTGTGTGGGCTGTGCTATACACTACTATGTGGGCTCTGCTGTATACTACTATGTTGGCTCTGCTGTATACTACTATGTGGGCAGTGCTGTATACTACTATGTGGGCTGTGCTGTATACTGCTACAAGGGCTGTGGTATCTGCTATGCGGGTTGTGCTATATACTATGGGGGGTATATTCTATTTTATGGGGGAGGCCGTGTTATATACTATGTGGCTGTTATATACTATTGTGGGGGTATTATATTCTATTGGGGAGGCTGTGTTATACTATGGGGGGCTGCATTATATTCTATGGGGGCTACATTATATATTATGGGGAGGTGGGCAGTATTATATTCTATGGAGTGGCTGCATTATACTCTGGGGTGGCTGCATTATACTCTGGGGTGGCTGCTTTATATTCTGTAGGGTGGTGGCTGCATTATACTATATGTGGGCTGCATTATACTGTATTGAGGATTATGGGGAATACATTATACTATATGAAGAACTATGGTGTGCATTATACTATGGGAAGTGAATTGTACTACATGGATGACTATGGCGGTGCATTATACTATATGGAGGACTATGAGGAGTGTATTATGCTATATGGAGGACTGAGCAGTGTATTTTACTATATGGAGGACTATAGGGAGTGTATTATACTATATGGAGGACTATGGTGCACATTATAATATATGGAGGACCATGGGGTCTATTTTACTAAACAAGTAAAATGCTGCATATTCAGATTGTTTTTGCTGGAACAAAAATCCTTGTTCTCAGCAGCACATCGCCGGTGTAAACTGTAGATGTGCTGCTGATAACATGATACTGTATGGTAATCTGTTAGTGATCTATTAGTGATCGTTCTGTCCCATCATTATTCCTCAGCTGGTGGAAAGAGGCCGGGAAACAAGTGTTGAACAACTTCAGCATTGTTGCTCAAACTCATCTAGCGGCCTGAACTCAGCGCATGTAAATACAACCGAAATGCTTTTGTGTGATGTGCAATATGTTAGCATTTGGGGCCCCATTTTAAACTTTGTCTAGGCGTAGGGCCCCACTTTGCCTAAAACCGGCCCTGCCTACAAGTGTACAAAGATATTAAACAGTCACCATGTGACAAGTGGCCCTGTGTAACTTCAAATGCCAGGGCTGAATTTTAGTCCCAGTCCGGCCCTGCTGTGCTCCCTGAATCTGATCCTGTAACTTTTGTCTGCACTTGATCTTGCCCGTCGTGCTGTAACCTGTTTCTGAACCCTCCCTGTCTCTATCTAGCCCTGAGCCTAATCCACCTTGTCCACAACTATACCCCTGCCATCACCTGTCCAGTCTGAACCAACACCTGTGATCTTGCACCCATGTCCATCCTGTGTTCCTGTACCTATCCTGTCCATGCCTGGTCCATCATCTGTCCTGTCTACCAGCCATGCAGTTCTATTCTAAACCTTGCCTGTATAATCAACTGCATGTCCTCCTGTTAACCTGTTCCTGGCCAGTCCTGCTTCCCTGGCCCTTTGGGGTCAGCTGCCACAGCTCTGGGGTCTGTCTTCGAGTAGCACCTTGCATCCACCTGGGTTCAAGTTTAACCACACCATCAGGGGCTCTAGTGAAGAACCAGGTTGTTGCTTAATCTTGCCCCCCCCCCCCCCGTCTCTCTCCCGCCCTTGGCACAATGGTTCCACAACCATGTGTGTAAGAGCTACAATGCTTAAATTGCAACGAGTTTATGGCTATCACAACCATCAAAATTGGATAAACACTTAAAAACTAGTAAGATATATTTATGGCACTCCCTTTAAATATTTATCATGTACTTAATACAAAAAAAATCATTGATGAGCTACTTGAGACATCCCACTTCAAATAAATGTTAAACAATAGAGAACTGGATGAGTTGCTCAAGGGCTGACAGATTAAACCTTGATGGCACTTAAGAGAAAATGTTATTTTCCATGAAATATAACTATTAAATGGATTACGTTTGACGAGAGGTCTGTTACAGAACCACATTATCTAAAGTATTAGAAAGCTTTTCATTCTTTGATAGGAGGTAATGGAAACTCTGGAATGGTTCAGGTGCTTTCTATTACATTGTTTTACATTTTATAAAAGACTTGAGAGTCAAGTATCAGATGTCAGAGAAACTCTATATTTACCGTTCATGTTGCATTGATTTGTTTAAAATGTATGTTTAGTTGGGAAAACTATTGTAATTATGTATTATAATAGAATCCATGTAAAAATATGTTTTAATGGTAACACGATGATCTTCGATCATAAAATGTATGTATAGTCTAACATAGTAGGGTTCATTGGGCCGTATTTCTGCTCACTATATTTGGTTATTTACAAGGACATGAAATGTGAATTATTGGAAAACAGTTAATAGCTCTTAAATTATTTAATGTCAAATTGGTTAAAGTGATGTAAAATAGCTTGCAAAATTCAGAAAAGGATTATAAAAAGTTTATTTTTGTATTATTTGACTACAATCTATTTATTTATGTCACACATAATGTTGTATTGGGCCAGCTGCCACTGATGTTCCAAACTGAAAAAGGATCTTACACCAAATATTTGATGCTGAACCGTTCACACGATTCTGCAGACCAGAATAATATGCTTTATTTATTTATGTCTCCAGAGATATTAGAAATCAAAGCATTTGACACCTGTTGAGATAAGTTTTGTTAAGTCCATGTGGACATCATCAGAGATTTTTCACTGGAGACATATCCCCGTGCCAGATAAGAAGCCGTGTATGGTACAATGGCGGCTCAGTGATTAGCACTGTAGCCCTGCAGTGCGCTGGGGTCTTGGGTTCAACATTCACAACGAGCTTGTATGTTCTCCCTATGTTTGAGTGGGGTTGCTCCAGTTTCCTCTGACACTCCAAAGACTTACTGAGAGGGAATGTAGAGTGGGCGCCTCAATGGTGACAGTGGTATATTGAGGCATAACTGATGCACGGTAGGTGGGGATTTTGTTGTTCATTAAAACGTAAAAAAGTGATACAATAAAGCTTTAATTATCCTGTATTTTATGTATAATACCTCCTATCTAATTTATCTTTGTACTATATATTAATCTAAAGTTCCAAACTGCAGTTACTGCTGATATGTTGATGAGATACGCTGCAGAGGATGTTCTGATAGGAATCTCAATGACAATGGTGTTATTTAGTGTGTTCATAATTTACTACATTGCCGAGATAGATGTGACTGATGCCATCTGAATACATTACGATGTTTCATAAGCTCTTATATTCTAGTGGGAAGATTCAGAGTAAAGATGAAGGAGTTAAAGCCTTCATAATGCTGTTGAACTGAGTTTTGCAGTTTTCACAGGAGTATTGGATACATCCACTTACCACCTTAGAGTCTCTAGGATCATCTTGATAAGGGCTAAGTTCAGGAAGAAACTTCTGTCAAGGGAAATAAAAGGCCATAGAAAGAGGGGATGAGTAGCCCCCATGTCTGTTTCCTAGATGGATTCTGCTTTTCTCTGCGTTGTTGTGAGAACACAGACCCTGTTGTTACCAGCTGTCCCTAGAGACTCACAGATTCTAGTGTGAGCAGAAACCAAGAAAATTACAGTTTTCCATCCAACACAAAGAACAATATTGTAGCACCATGAAGAGATTGAGATCGACAGGAAGAGGAAGGAAACCCCCATACTATGAAATTATAGGATTCTTAAGTACAGACTGTGCAATGTATATAGTGGCTCAGGACACTTAGACTGAACAATTGGCAAACAGGGGACAATGGATTTATAGCCGAGGTTCTGAGTGTTTCTAAGGAAAGTATCAAGCACAATAGGGTTATCGCAGCTGCACAAAGCCTTACCTGAAACGTTGATGCTTTTAAGAAAAATATACTGAAATGTAGGTTTCCAATTGTTTAATTGTTTCCAATTGATAAGGGAAAATAAGATTAAGGAGGTTGTCTCCAAAGATGAGCAAGTTGATATGTAACAAATCAAATTAGTCATAAATTTCCAAATACTTTTATTTTTTGTGGAATCTGAAACTTTGGTGCTTTGGTTAGCAAGGATCCACAAAATGGAAGCTAGCTTCCATTTTTATGGATTCTCTATGTTCATAAAATCCTAATGTATAAAACAATAAAATGAATCAACAAGATTGGAAAACTGTGTGACAAGAAAAAGAAAATTAATATATCAGAATTACTATTTTTATGCCACAGCAACAGATTCAATAAAAGGCCATCAAAGATTGTTTCTACCCAAAATTGATATTAATGTAAACATGGCACAAAAAGCAGCCCTCACATATCACCGAAGACCAAATATTAAAAACTAGATTGTGGCCCGATTCTAACGCATCGGGTATTCTAGAATATGCATGTCCCCGTAGTATATGGACAATGATGATTCCAGAATTCGCTGCAGACTGTGCCCGTCGCTGATTGGTCAAGGCAACCTTTATGACATCATCGTCGCCATGGCAACCATTATGACATCTACGTTGATACTGTGCCCGTCGCTAATTGGTCGAGGCCTGGCGGCCTCGACCAATCAGACGCGGGATTTCCATTATGACATCATCGTCGCCACGCTGTGCCCGTCGCTGATTGGTCGAGGCCTGGCGGCCTCGACCAATCAGAGACGCGGGATTTCCAGGACAGACAGACAGACAGACAGACGGAAAAACCCTTAGACAATTATATATATAGAGATGCTATGGCTCTCAGGAAAAGGTGAAACAATTGAAATGTATTTTATATTTTTTTTTACAAATTTCCAATTTTGTGGGTCCATAGAAACACACTGACATGTGCACAGACCCGTTCACTTGAAAAGGCAAATAGTGCTCTATTCCTCCCGAGTCTTTCCGCATGGCTGCCCAATGGTATCAAATTCTGTGACACACCCATGGTGTCAACATGATCACTGCACCCCTAGATGAATTCATTGAGAGGTGTAGTTTGTAAAATGGGGTCACTTATGGGGGGTTCTGCTGTTTTGGCACCTCATGGGCTCTCTCAGTGGGTCATGGCACCTGCAAACCATCACAGTAAACTTTTGTGATCCATCCCTTCTGAGCTCTGCCATATGCCCAAACAGTGGTTTATGCCCACATATGGGGTATCAGCGTACTCAGGTCAAATTGCACAATATCTCTTGGGTCCAATTTATTCTGTTACCCTTGGGAAAATAAAAACTTGGGGGCAAAAAGATAATTTTTGCGCAAAAAATGATTTTTTATTTTTATGGCTCTACGTGAAGCACTTGGAAGTTCAAAGTGCTTACCACACATCTAGATAAGTTCCTTAGGTGGTCTACTTTCGAAAATGGTGTCACTTGTGGGGGGTTTCCACTGTTTAGGCACATCAGGGGTTCTCCATACGCGACATGGCGTCTGATCTTAATTCTAGTCAATTTTGAGTTGAGAAAGTCAAACGGCGCTCCTTCCCTTCCAAGCTCTGCTGTGCGCCCAAACAGTGGTTTACCTGCACATATGGGGTATCAGTATACTCAGGACAAATTGCATAACAACTTTTATGATCCAATTTCTCTTTTTATCCTTGGTAAAATAAAAAAATTGGATCTGAATTACATTTTTTGTGAAAAAGTTAAATGTCCTTTTGTTTTTAAAAAAAACATTCCAAAAATTCATGTGAAACACCTGAAGGGTTAATAAACTTCTTGAATATGGTTTTGAGCACCTTGAGGGGTGCAGTCTTTAGAATGGTGTCACTTTTGGGTATTTTCTATAATATAGACCCCTCAAAGTGACTCCAAATGTGATGTGGTACCTAAAACAAAAAATGGTGTTGTAAAAATGAGAAATCGCTGGTCTACTTTTAACCCTTATAACTTCATAACAAAAAAAATTATGCTGATGTAAAGTAGACATGTGGGAAATGTTACTTATTAAGTACTCTGTGTGATATATCTCTGTCATTTAAGGGCATGAAAATTGAAATTTGGAAAATTGTGAAATTTTCCAAATTTTTGCCAAATTTGTTTTTTTCACAAATAAACGCAAGCCATATCAAAGAAATTTTACCGCTATCATGAAGTACAAAATGTCAGGAGAAAACTGTCTGAATCACCCGGATTCACGGAAGCGTGTGATGGTTTTAAATCTTCCATTTGTTATTATTTTAATAGTCCACACTGTTTACTTTCAATTCCACACTATTTTACAGGCTCAGATTTCTAGTTCCTAGAGCTCGAGTAAGCTATTCTTAACACTATAAATAAATTCCTATTAAAGGAAACTTACTGCTGTAAGATATTGCAATGTATTCTTTATAAACCCATTTATCACATTGTAAAACAAATCCAGTATGTTAAATAGATGACCTTGAGTTCAGGTCCACAGTAATGTAGGATCAAGCATTCTCGCCTCGAAGTGACCATATGGACTTAGTTTAAGGCATTATGCATTAGCTGTATTGCTTGAAAATTCAATTGCGTGTCATATGGACGAGGACAGATTTCAGCTCTCTGCCAGGCTTAAATACTAAAGGGCAGATGTTGACAAAAAATTAAATTTACTCGCAGACCATTTCAGGCTGCAACAGATGCAAGAACATTGTGTGAAAAGCTCAGTACTACCACTTGCTAGAATCAACAACCAGGCCACTGCCAAGGAAGGAGGAACTAGATACCTTCGGCGCGGAAGATAGATAAATTGTGAACAGGACTAGAAAAATGTGCAGCATATCACTTGAATATTTAATAATAAGGAATTAAAATATGTATAATTACAGTGCAGAAGATATATGGGTTCTTCATGTAGTCATCCATCTGCTGTATGAAGATGCAAAATGTAACTGGAAAGTTAATTTTTAATTTCATAAACCAAGAAAACACATGAAAATAAGTAACTTTGTAATATATCTTATTAGAGAAATCTGTGTCTTTCCCTTCCTGGATTGATCATTTATCCTCAATATTGTCAATTTTCAGGTAAAATTCAGAGAATACAGATTTTCTCATTACTGAAATAAGAATAGCAGAAGGTACCTAAAGGATTCCATAGAGAACTTTAACTGTGATTTTGTCATGTCGGACGCTGTTCACACTAGGGTGTCCGACAGACAGCGGTAATTCCTCATTAGTCCACTATATGCTCAGTGGCGCCAGCTAGATTGATCCAGATTGTCCGGGGTTAATCTGGCTGGTACTCGGGTTGGAGGCTTAGTCACGCCCATTGCCTTTAAATAGTTTTGCTGGGCTTTGGGCGTCGCCGATTATAGCTTGTGTCTTGTGCCTGGTGATCTCGGTCTGGAGTGGTGGTCTAGGAGAGGAGATATCATATCTGGTGGTGTATTATCCTTCATTATATTTCTCCTTCCTATATTTGTATTGTTTTGCCCTGTGCACATTATAGTGTTTTCCTGTGTGTCTGCGGCGTGGTGCGTTTTTTAGTTTTCCCTGTCTGTGCTTTCTGTAGGGGTTGGTGGGAGGTCTTATCACTGGGTGGCGGGTGGAGGTTTCAGCTTAGTACTGAAACAGGACTCAGGGTCAGGCCTGGCGGCCCAGACATGCACACCTTCAGTGTAAACTCTGGGAGAGGGACAGACAGGGTTTCCCTAGTTTGAGGGATACTGCAGGGGCCCGGGTAATCAGCTGTAGTCTACCCAGTACCCCCGTGACAGGTTTATGGAGAACATGCAGTAAAATGTCTGTCTGCCTCTAGCTTCTCCATAGAGTTTTAAAAGTACCAACTGTCATCTCCTATCTCAGCAATGAGAAAGTCTGTCTTCCCTGAATTCAGATTTTGCCCTTGAATTGAGAAAGAATGATCAATCCACGAAGAGAAAGAAGCAGATTTCTCCGATAAGATATATTACAAAGTTACTTATTTTCCTGTGTACTGTTGATTTATGGGGAAAAAAAATAAAATTATGGTTACTTTTTAAAGGCAATGCCCCCTGGGAAAAAGTACCTTTTGTACAGAAGACAATTTTCTCATCAGGTATCTACCTTTTATTGTCATTATTTATGTTCTAGTGTCTTTGCTCTGTATTTTATTATTATAAGATTATGCTGTGCTTTTATGATGATGGGCATCTGTAATGAGGCCAACATCGTGCCAGCTTTGCACTTTCGTTGGTAATGACCCTGTGGTTATGCAGGAAAATGACGGTTTATTTCACAACAATCAGCAATGAAATCAATTATAACAGCGGTCTTTCATAAACCACATTGATCTCTGTCAGCACAGTTTTTAGCCACACGACATATACACAGTATCAAAGCAACCAAAAAGTTAAACAATGTTCATAGACATAAATAAAATAGGTGACATAC
Organism: Ranitomeya variabilis; assembly: GCF_051348905.1. Classification (NCBI taxonomy): domain Eukaryota; kingdom Metazoa; phylum Chordata; class Amphibia; order Anura; family Dendrobatidae; genus Ranitomeya; species Ranitomeya variabilis. The sequence goes on along the minus strand of NC_135239.1, from coordinate 75,900,358 downwards.
CGGCTGCCTGCAGCTGCCACTAAATGAACCATAAAGCGAACTTGTCACCAGGTTTGACTGATATAAGACGAGCACCTTTCAGGCCTGATATACAGCATCATATAATGCTGTATATATCTGCCCCCGACCCGACCTGCAAGACAAGAAAAAGAGCTTTCATTATACTCTCCTGCGTGGCGGTCCGGTCCGATGGGTATCGCTGGTCTTGGTCAGACACCTACTTTCTTCTCGCGATGCGATCCTCCTTCTTGCTTCCTGTGGATAACGCGTCCCTCCATCATTCACACAGTCTCCAAGGCATCGTGCTTCTGAGCAGGCGTACTTTGCTACCCTGATGGGGGCAGAGCAAAATACTGCAGTGCGCAATTGGAAAGATCAAAGAGCCCCGGTGCATGCGCACTGCAGTACTTTACTCTGCATTAACTGTATTTTACCTTATCTTATGTCCCCTTATACTGCACATTATCACATGTTCAAGCAACATATTACTTACCTTATTCAGCCTGGAACAACCAGGCAGCAGATTAGCCTCACAGACAAAAGTGCTTCATCGCAGACGAACAGCGTCGTACAGAGTCCAACAAGAAAGGTGGAGAGGTGGCACTTTGTGACCTGGTAAAAAGCTTTCCTTTATTGTGAGAGATTTAGACATGGATACAGGGGAGCGCGTCATGCAGTGGACGACGGCCATTTCGCACCTGTGTAGCACTTCAATGGGTCCAAGTATCACATGTTCTATACCGCTGCCACGTACTATGCATATTATACTTCACATTACTGCATTTACACTACCCATATTACCCCATATTACACTCTATTCACAAAATGCGCTAAAACCACACTACATAGCTCACATTTCAGACACACATCAGTTTTTGCTATTATTTGTGTGTTTTTACAAGTAAAAGCCATGTCGGGGCTCTTGGTAGGTGCGCTGATCGTATGCATTTTTTATATTAATTGTAATCCCTTATTGGTACCCTTCTACACATTACTATATCCTTATATTACAGATGTGGTCCCTGAAAGGGCTTTATAGATAATTTTGTCATACTAGCATAGCACAAATTGTTGTTTATTACACTGTTATCTTGTAACCATAGGCAACAACAGATCAGCCATTCAATGTATAATGCTATTTTATTCTATTCTGTAGTTGACATATCTTTAAATATGTTTATATACTTATAAATACCATTGATAGATATTTTTCTGATAAGTTCACCCTCCAATTTCTGCTGTCATCTGTGCCTGCCCTCTGGTGTTTGCTTACATTGTATTCTGTAGTGTGTATTGAGAGATATATATATATATATATATATATATATATATATATATATATATATATATATATATATATATATATATATAATAGTAAAAAAATGGAACAGCACAACACTTTAACTTATCTTCTGGGTGCAAAGCCTCCAGGAAGCCCGTCCACCGGCTATCCACAGTCCATAAATTCAAGCAAAAACCAGGCAGCACTCCATAGTTTCTCAATCAATTGTGCAGTGTTTAATTACACCCACATGTCTGTCCGACGTTTCGGCTCCAACTGAGCCTTTCTCAAGCAGTGGGCACACCTTTTCAGTACATATATATAGGTTTAAAACCATAACAACCTCATTGCCATTGGTGGTAAATACAATACATGTGTTACAATATGTGCATATTATCATTAGCCATTTACATTATAAAGTGCTTTAGTGCATTATAAAGTGCCGCTTTATGTGTCCATATTTACATGTGTTGTGTTGTCTCTATTTTTGCCAGAAAATCTGTGGTGTCTTTAATGTATGATTTACATTCTTTTGTGATAGGGTTCAATATTCTGTCCAGGAAGATACTCATTTTATGAAAAATAGACCCTACACCTGAAACTATTGGTCGCCCCGGTGGGTTGACCAAAGTTTTGTGTATTTTAGGTGTTATATATAACACTGGAGTGCGTGGGTTTTCTTCAAATAAATAATTATATAATTCTTGGTCTATTATAAATGCATTCATTGCCTCTGATAGACATTTTTTGATCTCCTCCTGTATACTGAACCTTGGATCCCTATCTAGTTTACCATATACGTTATCATCATTAAGCTGTCTCATGACTTCTGCAACATATGTACGCTTGTCCATGACGACGACAGCACCCCCCTTGTCTGCGGGTTTAATGATGATGTCGTCGTCATGGACAAGCTCCCGTATGGCCTCCATTTCCTCCTTCAATATGTTTGGACGTCTATATTCTGTCACACCTCTGTATCTAAGCTGTTCAATATCTGCTTTTATAGCATCTTCAAATGCCTTAATGGCTGCTGAACTTGTGGGTGGCGTAAATCTACTTTTGTTTTTAAGATCTACCATTTTAAGGTCAAATTCACTATTTCTTTTATTATCAACCTCTTTTTTGCCTTCGAACCATTCTCTCAGTTTGATTTGTCTGAGAAAGCGTTCGAGGTCTATTTGTAGCTGAAACCAATTGACATGTGTGCAGGGACTGAAGCTCAATCCCTTACTTAGTACCGATATTTGTGCTTTAGTCAGTACCTTATGTGAGATGTTTACCACTAATTCTGTTCTCTCTTCCGTAGGTTCAATGTTTTCTGTACTTTGGTTTTTTCTAATTTCTTTTTGCCGGCGATGCTGGCGCCTGCCTCCTCGTCTTTTTCTTCCACTACATTTTTGATCGGATCTATGGGGAACAAACTCATAATTCATATGACATACATTAGATACATTATAATCATTTGTACTCTTATAACCTCTTTTCTTCCAAGGCACTTTGGAGTTATCCGTTTGCCATGAGTATACATGTCCAGTCTCATAATCCCCTGTGTCTCTAGTCCATTTTTTTCTTTTTGCCTCCTCTAGGTCTCCACGAAATTTGCTCATATCTTTATCCACTTTATCTTTGAACGTGGTCCAATCCTCCTTATTAAACATGTCCTGTAATTTCTTTCCTAAGTCCCCAACACTTGACTGCAGTTTTTTCACTTCTATTTGTAGATACTCAACATTCAGTAACATCACATCCATGGCGTACTTGTTAGAGATCATCATAAATCTGTTACAAAAGGTAGTGTTCCCGCTAAATAAATTGGGCCTGATGTTAGATCTGAGCCCCCTTGGGATTTTTCGTTCTTTTAAGTACTGTCCCAATGTAGTCAGATGAAGTTGGGAGCTAATAAGTCGCTTTGAATCATTTGTATACTTATGTTTCATTTCCATTAATGAGGGTACTTTCAAGAATGCTGCATCTCCCTCAATGTTTCCCAATATACGCTCCTCATCCTCTGTTGTATAATTAAAAGTCCCAGGTTCCATGGAGGAATCCTCCATGTTACCAAAAACTGGCTTAAGGATGTTAAAAATACTTAATACAAAAAATATAAGCGTGCAAAAATTTCCAGACATCAGCATAATAGTAAAAAAATGGAACAGCACAACACTTTAACTTATCTTCTGGGTGCAAAGCCTCCAGGAAGCCCGTCCACCGGCTATCCACAGTCCATAAATTCAAGCAAAAACCAGGCAGCACTCCATAGTTTCTCAATCAATTGTGCAGTGTTTAATTACACCCACATGTCTGTCCGACGTTTCGGCTCCAACTGAGCCTTTCTCAAGCAGTGGGCACACCTTTTCAGTACATATATATAGGTTTAAAACCATAACAACCTCATTGCCATTGGTGGTAAATACAATACATGTGTTACAATATGTGCATATTATCATTAGCCATTTACATTATAAAGTGCTTTAGTGCATTATAAAGTGCCGCTTTATGTGTCCATATTTACATGTGTTATAAACTTAATCCGATTAACTTATCATGTATATCTTACCCCCGGAGTTGCTTGCCTATAATGGAGGGCATTCTCATGTATCTCAGCGTTACCTGAGATCTATTGCGCATGTCCGCTACGTCACACCACTGCACTGGACCAAGGACCAATCAATGGCGTCCGCGCATGCGCAGAAGCACAATGTTCCGCCATCTTTGTAGTGGCATTCTACTTCGGCCATATTCTGTGAGGTTAATCCTCACTAGAGGGAACGGCGCTTGCGCACATAGCGCTACATATCCTCAATTATCTATAAAGCTACTCAATACTTAGTTGCGAAGTTATTTAACATTATTACTACATTAATTAGGCAGCTCCTCATAATATTAAGCATATTGCTATATAGTTATGTACATATTTCTTATCTTATACAGGTATATCTATTGGGTATTTTTGGTACATAGTTCCACCCTGACAATCCGGGCATAGCTCACTACAAGCCATAGTCCGGAGGTCATACAGCTAACTGACTGGTTACAGCCAAACCCTCTCAGGTCTGGCTGCTCACAGTCCCCGCTGTACAGAGCGGTAGCACCTATATCCCAGTATATGATCACTATTAAAACTTAATTAAAGAGGAGACAATGTAACATTTTTACTGCTTTTATTGATCAAGGCCACGGTCCAATACAGTAGCGTTCTGTGAATTATGAATGGATTTTTTGACAAAATTTTTAAACATTTTAGAAAGAGAATATAGATCTTGTGTCCTCCACATGTGCAAGCTCCACTCCGGCGGTATTCTACTCTTGATAGAGCACCAATCATTCTAGACAAAAACACAAAAATATGTATAAAATTAGGAAATTACATCATTGTCATTACAACACAGCATTTCCCAAGTTAAAAACAAGTAATCACATTACTGTATCTTGGCGACCAATAATATTATACAACAGATTTTCAGATAATTGTATGCATCTTAAAATCAGCATTCAGTCCCTCAGGTTTTAAAGTATTTAATTCGTATATCCACATAAGTTCTCTTTTTTTGAGTATCAATTCCCTATCACCTCCCCTTCTCTGTACTGGAACAGCATCTATAATTTTACATTTTAAATCCTTCTCAGTATGTTTGCAGTCTACAAAGTGTTTGGGGACAGGGAGATCAGCCCTATTTTTCCTTATACTGTATCTATGTTGGTTCATTCTCGTCTTGAACTCACAGGTTGTTTCACCAACATACCATAGATTACAAGGACACATGAGCACATAAATGACATAATCTGAGCTACACGTGAGAAATTGTTTTATCTCATATACCTTCCCTGTCTTTGGGTGTGTGAATGTAGGTCCCTTGACCATATATGTACAATTGACACAATTTAGACAGGGAAAACAGCCATTTCTTTTGGTACCCATTAGTAACCTCTGAGTACCTTTCTTGTTAGTACCAATATCTGATTTTATTACCATGTCTTTAATATTTTTACTTCTTTTATAAGAATACAATGGTGGATTTTTGAATTCTTGTACTTTCGGTATACATCTCCCTAACATGGTCCAATGTTTATTAATGATGCTGGCTATTTCACTACTTTCTTCAGTATACGTAGAGATAAAGGGGACTCTTTTTTGAGTATTTTTTTGTTTCCCTTGCGGCTCCCTTAAGATTAGTTGTGATCTATCTTTTTCCATCACCTCGCTTTTAGTTTTCTCCAATAGTCCCCTTGGGTATCCTCTGTCCAAAAATTTTTTAATTAGCCGGTCTATTGTAATATCGGCTTTGTTTTCTTCTTTGACTATACGTCTCACTCTTAAAAGTTGACTCAGGGGAATTGATCTTTTCATCGAGGTCGGATGTTGACTATCGCATAAGAGTAAATTATTCCTATCCGTCTCTTTTACAAAAAGTGTAGTTACGAGTTGGCCATTCTTTTGCTCAACCAGCACATCCAAAAATTGGATCTCTGTCCGAGATTTTACTAGAGTGAACTTAATTGTTTGATCTATTGTATTCAAATATGTATGGAATTCATTTAGTTCTTTTTCTGTCCCTGTCCAAAGGAGGAAGACATCGTCTATGTATCTCCACCACCCCAGGACCTGCCGGAAGTGGTGGGACACATAGACGAGGTCCTCCTCCAGGACCTCCATAACCAGGTTAGCATATGAAGGGGCCATATTGGCCCCCATAGCTGTTCCCTGTTTTTGTGCGTAAAACGCGTCACCAAACATGAAGTAGTTACGTCTTAGTATGATTTCCAACATCTGCAACAAGAAGCTTTTACCCTCCGTTGTGTATTGTCTTGTGTCCAACATTTTTTCTATTGCCTTCACACCTCTATCGTGATTAATGGAGGTATAAAGGGAAACCACATCAAAGGATGCTAAAAGCACCTCCCCCTTTAGTTGTGTTGTCTCTATTTTTGCCAGAAAATCTGTGGTGTCTTTAATGTATGATTTACATTCTTTTGTGATAGGGTTCAATATTCTGTCCAGGAAGATACTCATTTTATGAAAAATAGACCCTACACCTGAAACTATTGGTCGCCCCGGTGGGTTGACCAAAGTTTTGTGTATTTTAGGTGTTATATATAACACTGGAGTGCGTGGGTTTTCTTCAAATAAATAATTATATAATTCTTGGTCTATTATAAATGCATTCATTGCCTCTGATAGACATTTTTTGATCTCCTCCTGTATACTGAACCTTGGATCCCTATCTAGTTTACCATATACGTTATCATCATTAAGCTGTCTCATGACTTCTGCAACATATGTACGCTTGTCCATGACGACGACAGCACCCCCCTTGTCTGCGGGTTTAATGATGATGTCGTCGTCATGGACAAGCTCCCGTATGGCCTCCATTTCCTCCTTCAATATGTTTGGACGTCTATATTCTGTCACACCTCTGTATCTAAGCTGTTCAATATCTGCTTTTATAGCATCTTCAAATGCCTTAATGGCTGCTGAACTTGTGGGTGGCGTAAATCTACTTTTGTTTTTAAGATCTACCATTTTAAGGTCAAATTCACTATTTCTTTTATTATCAACCTCTTTTTTGCCTTCGAACCATTCTCTCAGTTTGATTTGTCTGAGAAAGCGTTCGAGGTCTATTTGTAGCTGAAACCAATTGACATGTGTGCAGGGACTGAAGCTCAATCCCATACTTAGTACCGATATTTGTGCTTTAGTCAGTACCTTATGTGAGATGTTTACCACTAATTCTGTTCTCTCTTCCGTAGGTTCAATGTTTTCTGTACTTTGGTTTTTTCTAATTTCTTTTTGCCGGCGATGCTGGCGCCTGCCTCCTCGTCTTTTTCTTCCACTACATTTTTGATCGGATCTATGGGGAACAAACTCATAATTCATATGACATACATTAGATACATTATAATCATTTGTACTCTTATAACCTCTTTTCTTCCAAGGCACTTTGGAGTTATCCGTTTGCCATGAGTATACATGTCCAGTCTCATAATCCCCTGTGTCTCTAGTCCATTTTTTTCTTTTTGCCTCCTCTAGGTCTCCACGAAATTTGCTCATATCTTTATCCACTTTATCTTTGAACGTGGTCCAATCCTCCTTATTAAACATGTCCTGTAATTTCTTTCCTAAGTCCCCAACACTTGACTGCAGTTTTTTCACTTCTATTTGTAGATACTCAACATTCAGTAACATCACATCCATGGCGTACTTGTTAGAGATCATCATAAATCTGTTACAAAAGGTAGTGTTCCCGCTAAATAAATTGGGCCTGATGTTAGATCTGAGCCCCCTTGGGATTTTTCGTTCTTTTAAGTACTGTCCCAATGTAGTCAGATGAAGTTGGGAGCTAATAAGTCGCTTTGAATCATTTGTATACTTATGTTTCATTTCCATTAATGAGGGTACTTTCAAGAATGCTGCATCTCCCTCAATGTTTCCCAATATACGCTCCTCATCCTCTGTTGTATAATTAAAAGTCCCAGGTTCCATGGAGGAATCCTCCATGTTACCAAAAACTGGCTTAAGGATGTTAAAAATACTGAGTATCAATTCCTTTATAATGTAAATGGCTAATGATAATATGCACATATTGTAACACATGTATTGTATTTACCACCAATGGCAATGAGGTTGTTATGGTTTTAAACCTATATATATGTACTGAAAAGGTGTGCCCACTGCTTGAGAAAGGCTCAGTTGGAGCCGAAACGTCGGACAGACATGTGGGTGTAATTAAACACTGCACAATTGATTGAGAAACTATGGAGTGCTGCCTGGTTTTTGCTTGAATTTATGGACTGTGGATAGCCGGTGGATGGGCTTCCTGGAGGCTTTGCACCCAGAAGATAAGTTAAAGTGTTGTGCTGTTCCATTTTTTTACTATTATGCTGATGTCTGGAAATTTTTGCACGCTTATATTTTTTGTATTAAGTATTTTTAACATCCTTAAGCCAGTTTTTGGTAACAAGGAGGATTCCTCCATGGAACCTGGGACTTTTAATTATACAACAGAGGATGAGGAGCGTATATTGGGAAACATTGAGGGAGATGCAGCATTCTTGAAAGTACCCTCATTAATGGAAATGAAACATAAGTATACAAATGATTCAAAGCGACTTATTAGCTCCCAACTTCATCTGACTACATTGGGACAGTACTTAAAAGAACGAAAAATCCCAAGGGGGCTCAGATCTAACATCAGGCCCAATTTATTTAGCGGGAACACTACCTTTTGTAAAAGATTTATGATGATCTCTAACAAGTACGCCATGGATGTGATGTTACTGAATGTTGAGTATCTACAAATAGAAGTGAGAAAACTGCAGTCAAGTGTTGGGGACTTAGGAAAGAAATTACAGGACATGTTTAATAAGGAGGATTGGACCACGTTCAAAGATAAAGTGGATAAAGATATGAGCAAATTTCGTGGAGACCTAGAGGAGGCAAAAAGAAAAAAATGGACTAGAGACACAGGGGATTATGAGACTGGACATGTATACTCATGGCAAACGGATAACTCCAAAGTGCCTTGGAAGAAAAGAGGTTATAAGAGTACAAATGATTATAATGTATCTAATGTATGTCATATGAATTATGAGTTTGTTCCCCATAGATCCGATCAAAAATGTAGTGGAAGAAAAAGACGAGGAGGCAGGCGCCAGCATCGCCGGCAAAAAGGAATTAGAAAAAACCAAAGTACAGAAAACATTGAACCTACGGAAGAGAGAACAGAATTAGTGGTAAACATCTCACATAAGGTACTGACTAAAGCACAAATATCGGTACTAAGTAAGGGATTGAGCTTCAGTCCCTGCACACATGTCAATTGGTTGCAGCTACAAATAGACCTCGAACGCTTTCTCAGACAAATCAAACTGAGAGAATGGTTCGAAGGCAAAAAAGAGGTTGATAATAAAAGAAATAGTGAATTTGACCTTAAAATGGTAGATCTTAAAAACAAAAGTAGATTTACGCCACCCACAAGTTCAGCAGCCATTAAGGCATTTGAAGATGCTATAAAAGCAGATATTGAACAGCTTAGATACAGAGGTGTGACAGAATATAGACGTCCAAACATATTGAAGGAGGAAATGGAGGCCATACGGGAGCTTGTCCATGACGACGACATCATCATTAAACCCGCAGACAAGGGGGGTGCTGTCGTCGTCATGGACAAGCGTACATATGTTGCAGAAGTCATGAGACAGCTTAATGATGATAATGTATATGGTAAACTAGATAGGGATCCAAGGTTCAGTATACAGGAGGAGATCAAAAAATGTCTATCAGAGGCAATGAATGCATTTATAATAGACCAAGAATTATATAATTATTTATTTGAAGAAAACCTACGCACTCCAGTGTTATATATAACACCTAAAATACACAAAACATTGGTCAACCCACCGGGGCGACCAATAGTTTCAGGTGTAGGGTCTATTTTTCATAAAATGAGTATCTTCCTGGACAGAATATTGAACCCTATCACAAAAGAATGTAAATCATACATTAAAGACACCACAGATTTTCTGGCAAAAATAGAGACAACACAACTAAAGGGGGAGGTGCTTTTAGCATCCTTTGATGTGGTTTCCCTTTATACCTCCATTAATCACGATAGAGGTGTGAAGGCAATAGAAAAAATGTTGGACACAAGACAATACACAACGGAGGGTAAAAGCTTCTTGTTGCAGATGTTGGAAATCATACTAAGACGTAACTACTTCATGTTTGGTGACGCGTTTTACGCACAAAAACAGGGAACAGCTATGGGGGCCAATATGGCCCCTTCATATGCTAACCTGGTTATGGAGGTCCTGGAGGAGGACCTCGTCTATGTGTCCCACCACTTCCGGCAGGTCCTGGGGTGGTGGAGATACATAGACGATGTCTTCCTCCTTTGGACAGGGACAGAAAAAGAACTAAATGAATTCCATACATATTTGAATACAATAGATCAAACAATTAAGTTCACTCTAGTAAAATCTCGGACAGAGATCCAATTTTTGGATGTGCTAGTTGAGCAAAAGAATGGCCAACTCATAACTACACTTTTTGTAAAAGAGACGGATAGGAATAATTTACTCTTATACGATAGTCAACATCCGACCTCGATGAAAAGATCAATTCCCCTGAGTCAACTTTTAAGAGTGAGACGTATAGTCAAAGAAGAAAACAAAGCCGATATTACAATAGACCGGCTAATTAAAAAATTTTTGGACAGAGGATACCCAAGGGGACTATTGGAGAAAACTAAAAGCGAGGTGATGGAAAAAGATCACAACTAATCTTAATGGAGCCGCAAGGGAAACAAAAAAATACTCAAAAAAGAGTCCCCTTTATCTCTACGTATACTGAAGAAAGTAGTGAAATAGCCAGCATCATTAATAAACATTGGACCATGTTAGGGAGATGTATACCGAAAGTACAAGAATTCAAAAATCCACCATTGTATTCTTATAAAAGAAGTAAAAATATTAAAGACATGGTAATAAAATCAGATATTGGTACTAACAAGAAAGGTACTCAGAGGTTACTAATGGGTACCAAAAGAAATGGCTGTTTTCCCTGTCTAAATTGTGTCAATTGTACATATATGGTCAAGGGACCTACATTCACACACCCAAAGACAGGGAAGGTATATGAGATAAAACAATTTCTCACGTGTAGCTCAGATTATGTCATTTATGTGCTCATGTGTCCTTGTAATCTATGGTATGTTGGTGAAACAACCTGTGAGTTCAAGACGAGAATGAACCAACATAGATACAGTATAAGGAAAAATAGGGCTGATCTCCCTGTCCCCAAACACTTTGTAGACTGCAAACATACTGAGAAGGATTTAAAATGTAAAATTATAGATGCTGTTCCAGTACAGAGAAGGGGAGGTGATAGGGAATTGATACTCAAAAAAAGAGAACTTATGTGGATATACAAATTAAATACTTTAAAACCTGAGGGACTGAATGTTGATTTTAAGATGCATACAATTATCTGAAAATCTGTTGTATAATATTATTGGTCGCCAAGATACAGTAATGTGATTACTTGTTTTTAACTTGGGAAATGCTGTGTTGTAATGACAATGATGTAATTTCCTAATTTTATACATATTTTTGTGTTTTTGTCTAGAATGATTGGTGCTCTATCAAGAGTAGAATACCGCCGGAGTGGAGCTTGCACATGTGGAGGACACAAGATCTATATTCTCTTTCTAAAATGTTTAAAAATTTTGTCAAAAAATCCATTCATAATTCACAGAACGCTACTGTATTGGACCGTGGCCTTGATCAATAAAAGCAGTAAAAATGTTACATTGTCTCCTCTTTAATTAAGTTTTAATAGTGATCATATACTGGGATATAGGTGCTACCGCTCTGTACAGCGGGGACTGTGAGCAGCCAGACCTGAGAGGGTTTGGCTGTAACCAGTCAGTTAGCTGTATGACCTCCGGACTATGGCTTGTAGTGAGCTATGCCCGGATTGTCAGGGTGGAACTATGCACCAAAAATACCCAATAGATATACCTGTATAAGATAAGAAATATGTACATAACTATATAGCAATATGCTTAATATTATGAGGAGCTGCCTAATTAATGTAGTAATAATGTTAAATAACTTCGCAACTAAGTATTGAGTAGCTTTATAGATAATTGAGGATATGTAGCGCTATGTGCGCAAGCGCCGTTCCCTCTAGTGAGGATTAACCTCACAGAATATGGCCGAAGTAGAATGCCACTACAAAGATGGCGGAACATTGTGCTTCTGCGCATGCGCGGACGCCATTGATTGGTCCTTGGTCCAGTGCAGTGGTGTGACGTAGCGGACATGCGCAATAGATCTCAGGTAACGCTGAGATACATGAGAATGCCCTCCATTATAGGCAAGCAACTCCGGGGGTAAGATATACATGATAATTTAATCGGATTAAGTTTATAACACATGTAAATATGGACACATAAAGCGGCACTTTATAATGCACTAAAGCACTTTATAATGTAAATGGCTAATGATAATATGCACATATTGTAACACATGTATTGTATTTACCACCAATGGCAATGAGGTTGTTATGGTTTTAAACCTATATATATGTACTGAAAAGGTGTGCCCACTGCTTGAGAAAGGCTCAGTTGGAGCCGAAACGTCGGACAGACATGTGGGTGTAATTAAACACTGCACAATTGATTGAGAAACTATGGAGTGCTGCCTGGTTTTTGCTTGAATTTATATATATATATATTAATATAAATATATGTATATATCTACTATATAATTGTCTAAGGGTCACTTCTGTCTGTCTGTCCTTCTGTCTTTCTGTCTGTCTGTCACGGATATTCATTGGTCGCGGCCTCTGTCTGTCATGGAATCCAAGTCGCTTATTGGTCGTGGCAAAAAGCCCACGACCATTGCCACGACCAATCAGTGACGCGCACAGTCCGGAAGAAAATGGCCGCTCCTCACTCCCCACACTCAGTACCCGGCGCCCGCATACTCCCCTCTGGTCACCGCTCACATAGGGTTAATGCCAGCGGTAACGGACCGCGTTATGCCATGGGTAACGCACTCCGTAACCGCTGCTATTAACCCTGTGTGTCCCCAATTTTTTACTATTGATGCTGCCTATGCGGCATCAATAGTAAAAAAAATGTAATGTTAAAAATAATAAAAAAACAAAAAACCTGCTATACTCACCCTCTGTAGTCCACCGAGCCGCTCGCGCAGGCCGCCATCTTCCGTTCCCGGCAATGCATTGCGAAATTACCCAGAAGACTTAGCGGTCTCGCGAGACCACTAAGTCATCTGGGTAATTTCGCAATGCATCCTGGGAACGGAAGATGGCGGCCGGCGCGAGCGGCTCGGCGGAGCTTCGGTGGATCCCAAGCGTCGGTAACCGCTTCCTGGATCCAGGCGCCAACGGAAGGTGAGTATATAACTATTTTTTATTTTAATTCTTTTTTTTTTAACAGGGATATCATGTCCACATTGCTATATACGTGGGCTGTGCAATATACAACGTGGGCTGCACAATATACAATGTGGGCTGCGCAATATACTACGTGGGCTGTGCAATATACTACATGGGCTGCGCAAAATTCAATGTGGGCTGCGCAATATACAACGTGGGCTGTGCAATATACAATGTGGGCTGCGCAATATACAACGTGGGCTGCGCAATATACAACGTGGGCTGTGCAATATACAACGTAAGCTGCGCAGTATGCTACGTGGGCTGCGCAATATACAACGTGGGCTGCGCAATATACAATGTGGGCTGCGCAATATACAACGTAAGCTGTGCAATATACAACGTGGGCTGCGCAACATACTACATGGACTGCGCAATATACTACGTGGGCTGCGCAATATACTACATGGGCTGCGCAATGTACAACGTGGGCTGCGCAATATACAACGTGGACTGCGCAATATACAACGTGGACTGCGCAATATACAATGTGGGCTGCGCAATATACAATGTGGGCTGCGCAATATACAATGTGGGCTGCGCAATATACAACGTGGGCTGTGCAATAGGCAACGTGGGCTGCGCAATATACAACGTGGGCTGCACAATATACTACGTGGGCTGCGCAATATACTATGTGGTCTGCGTAATATACTACGTGGGCTGCGCAATATACTACATGGGCTGCGCAATGTACAATGTGGGCTGTGCAATGTACTACATGGGCTGTGCAATGTACTATGTGGGCTGCGCAATATAGAACGTGGGCTGCGCAATATACAACATAGGCTGCGCAATGTACTACGTGGGCTGCGCAATGTACTACGTGGGCTACCCAATGTACTATGTGGGCTGCGCAATGTACTGCGTTGGCTGCGCAATGTACTGCGTGGGCTGCGCTATGTACTGCTTGGGCTACGCAATGTACTGTGTGGGCTGCGCAATGTACTGCGTGGCTGTGCAATATACTACGTGGGCTGTGCTATACACTATGCATACATATTCTAGAATACCCGATGTGTTAGAATCGGGCCACCATCTAGTATATACACTCACCGGTAGTGTTGAGCAATACCGTCCGATACTTGAAAGTATCGGTATCGGAAAGTATCGGCCGATACCGGCAAAGTATCGGATCCAATCCGATACCGATACCCGATACCAATACAAGTCAATGGGACTCATGTATCGGACGGTATTCCTGATGGTTCCCAGGGTCTGAAGGAGAGGAAACTCTCCTTCAGGCCCTGGGAACCATATTAATGTGTAAAAGAAAGAATTAAAATAAAAAATATTGCTATACTCACCTCTCCGACGCAGCCTGCACCTTACCGAGGGAAGCGGCAGCGTTCTTTGTTTAAAATTCGCGCTTTTCTTTCCTTTACTGAAGTCCCGGCTTGTGATTGGTCGCGTGCCGACCATGTGGCCGGGACGCAACCAATCACAGCAAGCCGTGACGTAATTTCAGGTCCTTCAGGATTTTAAAATTACGTTCCGGCGTTGTGATTGGTTGCGTCGCAGTCACATGGGCAACGCAACCAATCACAGCAAGCCGTGACGTAATTTCAGGTCCTTAAGGATTTTAAAATTACGTCCCGGCTTTGTGATTGGTTGCGTCGCAGTCACATGGGAGACGCAACCAATCACAAGCCGTGACGTCACGGGAGGCTGGACACGCGCGCATTTTAAAATGAGCGCGTGTCCAGCCTCCCGTGACGTCCCGGCTTGTGATTGGTTGCGTCTCCCATGTGACTGCGACGCAACCAATCACAAAGCCGGGACGTAATTTTAAAATCCTTAAGGACCTGAAATTACGTCACGGCTTGCTGTGATTGGTTGCGTTGCCCATGTGACTGCGACGCAACCAATCACAACGCCGGAACGTAATTTTAAAATCCTGAAGGACCTGAAATTACGTCACGGCTTGCTGTGATTGGTTGCGTCCCGGCCACATGGTCGGCACGCGACCAATCACAAGCCGGGACTTCAGTAAAGGAAAGAAAAGCGCGAATTTTAAACAAAGAACGCTGCCGCTTCCCTCGGTAAGGTGCAGGCTGCGTCGGAGAGGTGAGTATAGCAATATTTTTTATTTTAATTCTTTCTTTTACACATTTTTACATTAATGTTGTTTCGATACCGATACCCGATACCACAAAAATATCGGATCTCGGTATCGGAATTCCGATACAGCAAGTATCGGCCGATACCCGATACTTGCAGTATCGGAATGCTCAACACTACTCACCGGCCACTTTATTAGGTACACCATGCTAGTAACGGGTTGGACCCCCTTTTGCCTTCAGAACTGCCTCAATTCTTCGTGGCATAGATTCAACAAGGTGCTGGAAGCATTCCTCAGAGATTTTGGTCCATATTGACATGATGGCATCACACAGTTGCCGCAGATTTGTCAGCTGCACATCCCAAAGATGCTCCATACAAGGCAGGATGGATCCATGCTTTCATGTTGTTTACGCCAAATTCTGACCCTACCATCCGAATGTCGCAGCAGAAATCGAGACTCATCAGACCAAGCAACGTTTTTCCAATCTTCTACTGTCCAATTTCGATGAGCTTGTGCAAATTGTAGCCTCAGTTTCCTGTTCTTAGCTGAAAGGAGTGGTACCCGGTGTGGTCTTCTGCTGCTGTAGCCCATCTGCCTCAAAGTTCGACGCACTGTGCGTTCAGAGATGCTCTTAGGCCTACCTTGGTTGTAACGGGTGGTGATTTGAGTCACTGTTGCCTTTCTATCAGCTCGAACCAGTCTGCCCATTCTCCTCTGACCTCTGGCATCAACAAGGCATTTCCGCCCACAGAACTGCCGCTCACTGGATTTTTTTTTCTTTTTCGGACCATTCTCTGTAAACCCTAGAGATGGTTGTGCGTGAAAATCCCAGTAGATCAGCAGTTTCTGAAATACTCAGACCAGCCCTTCTGGCACCAATAACCATGCCACGTTCAAAGGCACTCAAATCACCTTTCTTCCCCATACTGATGCTCGGTTTGAACTGCAGGAGATTGTCTTGACCATGTCTACATGCCTAAATGCACTGAGTTGCCGCCATGTGATTGGCTGATTAGAAATTAAGTGTTAACAAGAAGTTGGACAGGTGTACCTAATAAAGTGGCCGGTGAGTGTATATATTTAAATTATTGAATAAAAGTTACATTTTACTAAGAGACTGTTGTATTTGTTCCTGGCACACTTTTCTTTTCCTTGGTTGAACATGTAAAGATGCCGTATTTTTCGGACTATAAGACGCACTTTTTTCCTAAAAAATGTGGAGGAAAGTGAGGGTTGTGTCATATAGTCCTGATGTCCCTAATCTGGCTGCGGTGGGAGGTGGAGGAGTGGCAGCTGCAGCTAACACCTATGCCCGCTGCTAAAGAAAAATGAATATTCACTCCATTTCATGCCCAGTGCTACCCGCAGCAGTCGGCTTCTTGCAGTTGCCTGGCAACTGAGTGTGCCAGCTACTTAAGGCAATGAATATTCACTGCATTCCACTAGGATAGGTGTGGAATGCAATTAATATTCATTTCCTCCCCTTGAGAAAGCACATCCCCAAAATGTGCCTTGGGGCGTTCTGTGGCATCACAGACAAAGGCTTACAGCAACATGGGTAAGATCGATTTATGAATTACTGCTCCATTTGTTTTTTTTTCTCTGACATGGTGGAGCTTTACTATGATCATTTAACTGTGTTGCAGCCTGAATTTTGGTCTATTCCTCTATATGTATGGACTTGATTCCCTATTTTTTCTATACCTCATACATGTCTCATGGTACATATGGTTCATGCTATCTTTACATTTGTATGTTGATATCTCCAAAAAAGATTGATGTTTTTTATTAATTATTTCTTTGTGAAGTGGTGTTTTTTTTGGATAATTTTTTATCCTTTTTGATGTATTATTCCTTTCCTTTAGTAGCGGCACACAAGAAAGCCTGGCAGCTGCAGGGCTAAAAAACAATGAAAACTCACTGCGCTCCACACATACAGTCCCGGCGTGGAGAGCAGTGAGTTTTCCGGAAGCTGTCCTAGGCAACTTGTAAGCAGCACATGACGTCACTGCCATGCACTGCTTACAAGCATAATGCATCTGCAGGCACTGAAGCAGGATGCTGCGAGGGCGTGCAGGAAAGGTAAGAATGTTTTTTTTTCTGCTGAGGGCCATGCATACCAGGAAGGGAAAGGGGGCCAATCATACCAGGATAAGGATGGGAACATGCATACCAGGATGGAGATGGGGGCTCTGCATACTACGATAGGGATTGAGGCCAATCTTACCAGGATAAGGATGGGACCAAGCATACCAGGATAAGGATGGGGCCAAACGTACCAGGATAAGGATGGGGCCATGCATACCAGGATAAGGATGGGGCCATGCATACCAGTGTAAGGATGGGGCCATGCATATCAGGATAAGGATGAGGCCATGCATGCCAGGATAAGGATGGGGCCATGCATACCTGGATAACGATGGGGCCAATCATACCAGGATAAGGATGGGGCCATGCATACCAGGACAGTGATGGGGTCCTTGCATACCAGCATAGGGACTGGGGCCACGCATAGCAGGATGGATATGGAGGCCCTGCACACCAGGATAAGGATGGGTCACTGCATACCAGGATGGGGATGGGGGCCAATCATACCAGGATATGGATGGGGCCATGCATTCCAGGACAGGGATGGGGCCCTGCATAGCAGGAAAGAGATAAGAAAGCGATGCATACCAGGATGGGGGATAGAATTGACCACATTTTTTGCTTCAAATTTTTTTTTCTAATTTCTTCCTCTAAAACTTTGGTGCGTCTTATGCTACAGTGCCCTGTAGCGCTAAAATATGCAAACATGAATCTTGAAAGTTGAACTGCATTACTGCACTAGAAATATGAAAAAATGAGAGCGTTTAGCTCATAAAATGGCCAATTTATGTGTACCTGGTAGCCACATTAGGGCATCTCTCGTATACCAGGTCCCAGACTTTCCTTTCCAAGCTGAGAATAAACGTCTTCATCTGAATGGGTACCTGTGAAACCTCTTCTTAGACTAAATTTTTCTCTCTCTGTTGAGGGGTAATGGACCTGCTGCGATTAAAACACCTGTGGCTAAGAGGCGGAGTGCTCGGTCAGAAGGCTAGTGAATACAAATTTAAAAAAAACTGACCGTCACATCCAAACATAGATCAAGTGTGAACAGGTGCTGAACCTAGAGTCACCAACTCGTACAAAGTCAAATAAATAAAAACAATTTTTTGACATTTGTATTCACTAGCCTTCTGACCGAGCACTCCGCCTCTTAGCCACAGGTGTTTTAATTGCAGCAGGTCTATTACCCCTCCACAGCGAGAGAGATATTTAGTCTAAGAAGAGGTTTCACAGGTACCCATTCAGATGAAGACGTTTATGCTACAGTGCGTCTTATAGTCCGAAAAATATGGTTAATACATTTATAATACTGATTCCCATCAGAATATTTTTTATTGGTGACTTTCATTTCATCTTATGCTGGATGGCATTGCATTATAGTAATCAGGGACTTCAGTAGCTTCTTAATATATTTGTATGATCACATTCTAATTGTGTATGTAAGGAATGTGCAACTCATTAACTAAACATTTAAAAATAATAACTGGAATCTTACTTTAAAAGCAGTCTTCATGAATATTGACGTATAAAATATAATTCCTTGTATTTGTCAGTATTAGGGTTGAGCGGCCTTTACTTTTTCAGGATCGAGTCGGGTTTCGTGAAGCCCGACTTTGTCAAAAGTCGGGTCGAGTGAAATCGTCCGATCATTGCGAAAAGTCGGGGGCTGACTGAAACACTAAGCCCAATGCAAGTCAATGGGGAATAAAAGTCGGCAGTGTGTGGAGGACAGGAAAACACCTACAGAGCCCATTTTAATGTCAAAAACATCAATTATTGTTACTTAAGCTTGTCAATCTTAATTAACCTTATAATAATAGTTAGGTATTGAAAATTGGGGGTCATTTGGTTAAAGTTGTGGGGAGGGGGGAGGGCTGGCTCAATTTTTTTCTTGGGCCCAAGAAATGTGGAATACGTCACGGCGGTGGAGCAGGGAGAGGTAAGTATTTCAACTTTGCAAGTGCTGTGATCCAGAGCAAGCACGGGGGCCCACTCGTTCGCATTGGCACTGGCACAGGGCCCTTCAAAGTACGGCGTTGTGTTTGATGGCGGGGGCGCCTCCCACCGGCAGTGACACTTTTGCATACTATGACGGGCCCTGTGACAGTGACGTTGTCAACGAGTATGCCCCCCCACCTGATGAAGGAACCTGCACTTTCATATGCACCTTCCTCTTTTTCCCCGTGTAAGGTGGTATAGTATGCGGGAAGGGGGACCTGACTTTCAGCAGGGTCAGATTCTGGCTGTGTAGAGTGCAAGGGGAATGTAGTGGTCTGGGTCAATGTACCAGCAGACCCATCAAGCAGTGGCTGGGTAATAGGCAGGATGAGGAGGAAACACAGATATAGGCCCAAAATAAAAAAGGAGGATAAAAGCAGAAAAAAATTGGTAACAGGAGTAAACAGGCAGCATTGCTTTGTTCAGTGGAGGACAACAACAAGCAGCAGCAGACACCGTTAGTAGGGCCCAACCAAACTAGTAGGCCAAATACAGTTTCATATTCTAAATACAGCCGAAAGCCTGTAGATTGAAACTCAGCTTTGTTTCTTTGAGGAAACCAAGAGGCAGCAGCAGACGTCACTAGGCCCAAACCAAGAACCAGGCCAAATGTAGTTTCATATTGTTGATAGAGGCCGAAAGCCTGTAGATTCAAACTCAGCTTTGTTTCTTTGAGGAAACCAAGAGGCAGCAGCAGACGTCACTAGGCCCAAACCAAGAACCAGGCCAAATGCAGTTTCATATTGTTGGTAGAGGCCGAAAGCCTGTAGATTCAAACTCAGCTTTGTTTCTTTGAGGAAACCAAGAGGCAGCAGCAGACATCACTAAGCCCAAACCAAGAACCAGGCCAAATGCAGTTTCAAATTGTTGATAGAGGCCGAAAGCCTGTAGATTCAAACTCAGCTTTGTTTCTTTGAGGAAAACAAGAGGCAGCAGCAGACGTCACTAGGCCCAAACCAAGAACAAGGCCAAATGCAGTTTCATATTGTTGATAGAGGCCGAAAGCCTGTAGATTCAAACTCAGCTTTGTTTCTTTGAGGAAAACAAGAGGCAGCAGCAGACGTCACTAGGCCCAAACCAAGAACCAGGCCAAATGCAGTTTCATATTGTTGATAGAGGCCGAAAGCCTGTAGATTCAAACTCAGCTTTGTTTCTTTGAGGAAACCAAGAGGCAGCAGCAGACGTCACTAGGCCCAAACCAAGAACCAGGCCAAATGCAGTTTCATATTGTTGATAGAGGCCGAAAGCCTGTAGATTCAAACTCAGCTTTGTTTCTTTGAGGAAACCAAGAGGCAGCAGCAGACGTCACTAGGCCCAAACCAAGAACCAGGCCAAATGCAGTTTTAAATTGTTGATAGAGGCCGAAAGCCTGTAGATTCAAACTCAGCTTTGTTTCTTTGAGGAAAACAAGAGGCAGCAGCAGACATCACTAGGCCCAAACCAAGAACAAGGCCAAATGCAGTTTCATATTGTTGATAGAGGCCGAAAGCCTGTAGATTCAAACTCAGCTTTGTTTCTTTGAGGAAAACAAGAGGCAGCAGCAGACGTCACTAGGCCCAAACCAAGAACAATGCCAAATGCAGTTTCATATTGTTGATAGAGGCCGAAAGCCTATAGATTCAAACTCAGCTTTGTTTAGTAGAGGTGGAGTGGGCGCACCCACCTGTCCAGGCAAACGGCACTTGCACGGGTGCTTGCGCCAAGTTGTGACCACGGTCCTGTGGGGGAGTCAGCCCATTTAGGGAGGTATAAAAATGGCCTATGGTGCACATTCAGCAGCTGCAAATGGAGGAATTGGCAAAGTCAGTAAGAGGAGGGCAAAAGCGAGTCATTTATCACCCAAGCTATGTGTCAGCAGGGGAAGGTGGGGCAAAAGAATTGGCAATCCATGATTGGTTCATTTTAATGAAGGTTATTTCATCTACATTTTGGGTAGCCAGACGTGTCCTTTTTTCGGTCAGTATTGAACCAGCAGCACTGAAGACTCTTTCTGAAAGCACACTGGCAGCAGGGCAAGCGAGCTCCCGTAATGCATATTCTGCCAATTCGGGCCAGGTGTCTAGTTTAGATGCCCAGTAATCAAAGGGGAATGACCTGTGAGGGAGAACATCGATAAGGGATGAAAAATAGTTTGTAACCATACTGGACAAATGCTGTCTCCTGTCACTTTGAATAGATGCAGCAGTCCCTGTTGTGTCAGCGGTAGTGTTGAGCGATACCGTCCGATACTTGAAAGTATCGGTATCGGATAGTATCGTCCGATACCCGAAAAGTATCGGATATCGCCGATACCGATACCCGATACCAATACAAGTCAATGGGACACCAAGTATCGGAAGGTATCCTGATGGTTCCCAGGGTCTGAAGGAGAGGAAACTCTCCTTCAGGCCCTGGGATCCATATTACTGTGTAAAATAAAGAATTAAAATAAAAAATATTGATATACTCACCTCTCCGGAGGCCCCTGGACATCACCGCTGGTAACCGGCAGCCTTCTTTGCTTAAAATGAGCGCGTTTAGGGCCTTCCATGATGTCACGGCTTCTGATTGGTTGCGTGCCGCTCATGTGACCGCCACGCGACCAATCACAAGCCGTGACATCATTCTCAGGTCCTAAATTCCGAATTCTAGGAATTTAGGACCTGAGAATTACGTCACGGCTCGTGATTGGTTGCATGGCGGTCACATGAGCGACACGCGACCAATCAGAAGCTGTGACATCATGGAAGGTGCTGAACGCGCTCATTTTAAGCAAAGCAGGCTGCCGGTTACCAGCGGTGATGTCCAGGGGCCTCTGGAGAGGTGAGTATATCAATATTTTTTATTTTAATTCTTTATTTTTTACATGGATATGGATCCCAGGGTCTGAAGGAGAGTTTGCTCTCCTTCAGACCCTGGGAACCATACACTGGGAACTTCCGATTCCGATTCCCGATACCACAAAAGTATCGGATCTCGGTATCGGAATTCCGATACCGCAAGTATCGGCCGATACCCGATACTTGCGGTATCAGAATGCTCAACACTAGTCAGCGGTCATTGAAAAATCACTCCACAACCTTTTCAGAAAACCCCTCTGTCCAATGCCACTTTGGATTTCGGCACCTCTAGCACCTCTGTCATGTTGCCCCCTGCAGCAAGTGTGAAGACCATCACCGCCTCTGTGTGCTGGGAATGCCTGAACCAAACGGTCTACAAGAGTTGCTTGTTTGGTAGCCAATATTTGCTCAAGGTTCTCATGTGGCATGATGTTTTGCATTTTCCCTTTATAGCGTGGATCCAGGAGGCAGGCCAACCAGTAATCGTCATCGGTCATCATTTTGACAATGCGGGGGTCCCTTTTTAGAATACGCAAGGCATACTCAGCCATGTGGGCCAATGTTCCTGGTGTCAATTCACTGGTCCTGCTATGTTGAGGAGCACTTTCTTGGAAATCCACATCACAAGTGTCCCGCAAGAAACCTGTACCTGACCTTGCAACGCCACCAGTTTCAAGTGGCCCCTGAGAAGCATCCTCCTCCCATACATAGTCATCCCCATCATCCTCCTCCTCATCCTCTTCGACCGCCGCCTCGTCCTGGACAGTTCCCTGACCAGACAATGGCTGACTGTCATCAAGGATTCCCTCCTCCTCGGCTGCAGACGCCTGCTCCTTGATGTGCGTCAAACTTTGCATCAGCAGACGCATAAGTGGGATGCTCATGCTTATGATGGCGTCGTCTGCACTTGCCAGCCGTGTGCATTCCTCGAAACACTGAAGGACTTGACAGAGGTCTTGTAGCTTGGACCACTGCACACCAGACAACTCCATGTATGCCATCCAACTGCCTGCCCGTGTATGCATATCCTCCCACAAATACATGACAGCACGCCTCTGTTCACACAGCCTCTGAACCATGTGCAGTGTGGAGTTCCACCTTGTTGCAACGTCGATAATTAGGCAGTGCTGTGGAAGATTGAGCAATCGCTGATGGTTCAGCATACGGCTGGAGTGTACGGGCGACCGGCGGATGTGCGAGCAAAGTCTTTGCACCTTCAGGAGCAGGGCTGGTAACTCCGAATAATTTTTAAGAAAGCACTGCACCACCAGGTTCAAAGTGTGAGCCAGGCAAGGTATGTGTTTGAGTTGTGAAAGGGCTATGGCAGCCATAAAATTCCTTCCATTATCACTGACTACCTTGCCTGCCTCAAGATGTACACTGCCCAGCCATGACTGAGTTTCTTGCTGTAAGAACTCGGCCAGAACTTCCGCGGTGTGTCTGTTGTCTCCCAAACACTTTATTTCAAACACGGCCTGCTGACGCTTCCCGCTAGCTGTTCCGTAATGGGACACCTCGTGTGCAACACTGGCAGCTGCGGATGGAGTGGTCGTGCGACAGCGCTCTGTGGATGAGCTTTCGCTTCTGGAGGAGGAGGAGGAGGTGGGGTGGCGAACGTCTACAGCCAACTGTTTCCTAGATCGTGGGCTAGGCAGAACTGTCCCACTATTGCTGTCCCCTGTGGACCCTGCATCCACGACATTAACCCAGTGCGCCGTGATGGACACGTAACGTCCCTGGCCATGCCTACTGGTCCATGCATCTGTTGTGAGGTGCACCGTCCCACTGACAGACTGCCTCAGTGCATGGACAATGCGGTCTTTGACATGCTGGTGGAGGGCTGGGATGGCTTTTCTCGCAAAGAAGTGGCAACTGGGTAGGTCATAGCGTGATACTGCGTAGGCCATCAGGGCTTTGAAAGCTTCGCTTTCAACCAACCGGTAGGGCATCATCTCTAACGAGATAAGTCTGGCAATGTGGGCGTTCAAACCCTGTGTACGCGGATGACAGGATGAGTACTTTCGTTTCCTAACAAGAGTCTCTTCTAGGGTGAGCTGGACTGGAGAGCTGCCTATGGTGGAACTAGCGGTGGTGGTGGTTGTGGACATGGCAGATTGATAGTGAGTTGGTGATGTTGGCCTACATACAGTGCTTCCTACCAATAACCTTCTGACTCCCTGACTGCTTTGGCCTAGCGACGATCCCTCCACATTTGCTGCTGCTGGTGTCCTAACCGGTGGGCTTACATTGAGGGAAGCAATGTTGCGGTGCTGACTACCTTCATTCAGACCTGGTGCACCAACGGTACGGGACGTTAGGTAGTTAGTCCAGGCTTGCAAGTGCATGCTGTTTAAATGTCTACGCATGCACGTTGTATTTAAATTGTTAAGAATCTTCCCTCTGCTAAAGGTCTTTGAGCATTTTTTACAGATCACTTTTGACTGATCATTGGGATCTTGGTCAAAAAAATGCCACACTGCACTCTTCCTACTATGGAATTCCTTTTCAGGCATTGCACGCTGTGCAACTTTCACAGGATGGCCACGCTGTCCTAAAACTGGTTTTGTCAAACGTTTTTTGCCTGATACGGGCCTGCCAGATGAGAGCTGTTGCGATGTAGATTGGTGCTGCTGCGGATAATCCTCCTCCGCTTCTGAGCTAGTGGCAGCGCCACCCTCTTCCCCCAATGGCTGCCAATCTGGGTCAACAACTGGGTCATCTATTACCTCCTCCTCCTCAATGTCATGTGCACCTTCCTCAGTGTCACCGTGTAAGGTGCTATAGCGTTCGGGACAGGGCACCATAGTCTCATCAGGGTCAGATTCTGGCTCAGCAAACTGCGAGGGCAATGTAGTGATCTGACTCAATGGAACAGCATCATAATCTAGCTGTGGCTGTGCATCAGTGCACTCCATGTCCGATTCTTCTTGTAATGGGCAGGGTACAATTTCCCTTTCTAACCCAGGCACGGTATGTGTAAAGAGCTCAATGGAGTAACCTGTTGTGTCGCCTGATGCATCCTTCACTTTTGGTTTGGGAGAAGGACACAAGGAAAAGTCTTGTTCCTGACCGGGAGCATCCACTGACGACTGGCTGCTGTGACATTTGGAACTTTGGGAAGAGGAGGCCAAAGAGCTAGAGGCTGAGTCAGCAAGGAAAGCCAAAACTTTTTCCTGCTGCTCCGGCTTTAAAAGCTGTTTTCCTACTCCCAGGTAAGGGAGCCTTCGAGGCCTTGTGTAGCCAGACGATGACGCAGGCTCAACACCTCCAGCCTTAGGTGCTACTGTGCTTTTGCCACTACCACCAGATGCAGCACCACCATCAGTACCAGCTGCCAACCCCCGCCCACGGCCTCTTCCACCAGACTTCCTCATTTTTGGGGGGAGACACAGAACCACAACTCTGGCCCTGTGGTATAACAGTAAACTATGAACGTGGCAGAAAGTGGCTGCCTGATATATACGACACACTAGCAGTACAGCAGAATATACACTGTGTGCAAATTTTATTCTCCCTTTTTTTTGGGGGGGAGACACAGAACCACAACTCTGGCCCAGTGGTATAACAGTAAACTATGAACGTGGCAGAAAGTGGCTGCCTGATATATACGACACACTAGCAGTACAGCAGAATATACACTGTGTGCGAATTTTAATCTCCCTTTTTTTTGGGGTGGGGGAGACACAGAAACACAACTCTGGCCCAGTGGTATAACAGTAAACTATGAACGTGGCAGAAAGTGGCTGCCTGATATATATGACACACTAGCAGTACAGCAGAATATACACTGTGTGCGAATTTTATTCTCCCTTTTTTTGGGGGGGGGAGACACAGAACCACAACTCTGGCCCAGTGGTATAACAGTAAAATATGAATGTGGCAGAAAGTGGCTGCCTGATATATACGACACACTAGCAGTACAGCAGAATATACACTGTGTGCGAATTTTATTCTCCCTTTTTTTTTGGGGGGGGAGACGCAGAACCACAACTCTGGCCCAGTGGTATAACAGTAAACTATGAACGTGGCAGAAAGTGGCTGCCTGATATATGACACACTAGCAGTACTGCAGAATATAAACTGTGTGAGAATTACTATCTCACTTTTGGGGGGAGACACAGAACCAAAACTATGGCCCAGTGGTATAACACAACACTATGAACATGCCAGAAAGTGGCTGGAACTATTATTAAAGAAAAAAAAAAAAAATACAATAACAAGCTCCCTACAATGAGCTCAGGACAAGTATGGCAGCAATAAAAAGGACTGCTGAACACAAAAATGTGGACAAATAAACAAGATAGGTAACTGTGCAGAAAGGAGCAACAGGAATTTTGCTTTTAAAAAAGCAGTTGGTTTGCACAGCACCGTGCACACAGCTATGCAGCTGCTGCACTAAAATACGACCTCCACTGTCCCTACACAAAAAGGTGGTGTGGGACAGTGAAAATCGCTCCAGCACAAGCGGTTTGGGGTTTTATATTTCCTCCCTAACTCTGTCCCTGCTTCTGACTAACTGCAGCACCCTCTCCCTATGCTCAGATCGGCAGCAGTAAGATGGCGGTCAGCGTGCACGCCCCTTTATAGCCCCTGTGACGCCGCAGACAGCAAGCCAATCACTGCCATGCCCTTCTCTAAGATGGTGGGGACCGAGACCTATGTCATCACGCTGCCCACACTCTGCGTCCTCCTTCATTGGATGAAAAACGGCGGTAACAGCGTCATATGAAACGCGACTTTGGCGCTCTGATCGTGTACCGCATGGCCGATCCCACACTAGGATCGGTTCGGGTTTCATGAAACCCGACTTTGCCTAAAAGTCGCTGATTTATGAAAATGACCAATCCGTTTCGCTCAACCCTAGTCAGTATGTGAAAAAAAAGTTAATTTATACCATCATTAGTTGTGACTGCTGCATGGATTGGAAGAAATAGTGTGCAACAATGTAAAGTTTTATTTTTTTTTAAATAATTTATTTAAATCACATTCCCATCATGTGTATTTTTAATCCATTTTGTTTAAGGATGAACTTGGTGATATTTGGATATCACTGTAGTATCTGGGTGCTTGGATGTGCTTGGGTCTTGGTTAGCATTAGTCGCTGCTCAAATTTGAAACTTGAATCCCTGATCCACATTTTTGGTGCCTGTTACACATCCAATAAGAATGCGAGGATTGTCTGTGAGTCACTGTAATGCCCTAGTCATTTTTGTAGTGGCATTACTGTCATTTCTGGCCATATGACATCATCAGGAGCTATAAAAGGACAGGTGCCACCATGCTCGGCACACTGATGCCATTGAATAGCTCAGGGATAGTTCTTATTGAAAAGAGAGAGTCATTGTCCAGGCCTGTATATGCACAATTGAACAAATCAGAGTCCTCTGGCGTTGATGCTGGTGCTGACTCTGAACTATCATACCAACAGCACTTCTAGGAGCTAATTCTGTGCCTTGCTGTTTGGAAGGGGGGGGTTGAAAAATGTTTTCATCCATAGAATATTATGTGCTTTGTGGTACATTTCTGTCATATATACAACTCCAAAAAAGCTTTGACAATATTTCTGGATTCAGTTACTCTCACATAGAGTATGATGTTCTCTGTGGTACATTTTGGAGATATATGACACTCCAAAAAAGCATTGAAAATGTTTTCTTGTCTCAATTATTCAGTCCTAGAGTATAACTTGCTTTGTGGCACAATTCTGTTGTTTAGAACACTCCAACAAACGATGACAATTTTTTTCTGATTGAATTAGTCATCCAAAAAGTATTAGGTGCTTTCTGAGACATTTGGGAGTTTTTTAACACTAAAAAAAATGTTGAAAATTTTGAATAGATTCAATTACTCATCCATACAGTATTATGTGTTTTGTGTTAAATTTTCAGTATTTTGCAGATTATAATACGCACTGAATAATAAGAAAAAAAAGACAATTTTGAGGAGAAAAAGAAGAAAAAAAACTTTAAAAAAAATGGTGATGCTTCTTATAATCCATGCATCTTATTGCTTAATGGGGGTGGTGGCTGCGGTGAAGCGGGGTCCCAGGGTCGCTGATGGAGGAGGCAAGAGTGGAGCATTGCTGCAGGCCGGGATGAGGGGTGATCAGATATGTGGTGCGGTGCTCCTCTATGGGTGTTCGGTGCTGCTGGTGTTCAGTGCTAAGGGGGCTCTGCTGACATCTTGTGAAAGCCCAGAGCCCCCACAATGATGACATAGTTTCCTATGCGATGGACTGGACTTTGAGAAAATGGCTGACGACCGGGGGCGGCGCATGCGCAGATGGAGATCTCAGCACCAAGATCTCGGGAGATGAGATCTCAGCACTGCACCGCACTGCACATTTGAGCACCCACTAATCCCAGCCTGCAGCTGGTAAGGTATATCCATATTATAAGACGCACCCCCATTTTACCCTAAAATTTTTTGGGAAAAAGTGCATCTTATAACTTGAAAAATACGGTAAGTGGTTTAAAACACTGCAAAAAAGTTCCCAAAATTTTTATGGATTCAATTATTTGTCCATACAGTTTAACATTATTGTTACATTACGGTGTACATAAGAATATGTGCACACATTGAGCATATGCCTGCAGAAATTTCTGCAAGGTTTCTGCATCTCTTGGCAGCAAAAATGCTGCAGCAAAAATTTGCATTTTTGACACGGTTTTGGTTGCGTTTTTGCATACTGGTTTTGCATGCATTTCTGTGAATGAGGGCTGATGTTAATATTCTAGGAAGGCGCCAATAGCCATAAGAGTTCCCAGACTATTAATATCAGCTCACAGCTGTTTGCTTAGCCTTTACTACCTAGTTTACAGGGAGACCCCAGAAAAAAATTGATGTAGAGTCCCCCTATAAAATCTAACCAGTAAAGGCTAGGCAGACATCTGTAAGCTGATATTAGTAGCCTAGGAAAGGGCCATGGATATTGACCCTTCATAGACAAAAAAACATCAGCTCTCAGCCACCCCAGAAATGGCGCATCCATAAGATGCTCTTCCCACTTGCCCTGGTGTGGTGGCAGGTGCGGTGGCAAGTGGGGTGATAGTTGGGGAGGGTTGATGTCACCTTTGTATTGTCAGGTAACATCAAGCCCAAAGGTTAGTAATGGAGAGGTGTCTATAAGATGTCCTTATTACTAACCCCATAGTGATATTATAAAAAAGCACACACCCAGAATAAAGTCCTTTCTTTGAAATAATGACACTGTCTTCGTTATTGAATCTAAATTAAACCATACTCACATCATCGCCCATTCCACTGAAGACAATGTGACCTGTAACAGAATTAAAATAATAAACAACAATATTCCTCACCTGTCCGCAGAGAAGAAAATAATCCGTAATGTCCCACATTGATCCTGATGACTTTGAGAGCAATCACTGATGTGACTGCTCTCAAGGATAGCTGGCTGCACACTGACACAGGAAATAATCACTCCTGCAGTGTACAGTTATCACCCAGCGGTGGTGCCGTAAGTAAGATCACTGATGTTCATCAGCTGATAAACTCGTGTGACTTCTCTCATGGCAGTTTAGCACTATACAAACCAGGAGTGATGATGCTCCAGTCAGTGTGTAGATGGCGGCCGGTTAGAGCAGTCAAATCTTCCAATGTCACTGTATAACAAGTGAGATCACAGTGGTAGACTCTGGATTACATTGACTACGGCAGACAGTAGAGTATATGGTTGTTTATTATTTTTGATTATGTGCAGGAGATATTGGCATCGGGCATTGGGCGTTAAGATGAGTATATGCTGTTTCTTTATTTTACATTTTTTTTAGAAGACAAAGAGCATCAGGGATTTGGTGTTAGGTGAGAATAATGTGTTTTTTATTTTTATTTGAATATGTATTTAATTATTTAAAATATTTAATTTTATTAATTTTTTTAAGTTTGAGCACAGGCGCTGGCTGACAAGAGACTGCTTCTCCCATCAGTGGCACCTGCTATCACTGTTATCAGTGAGAGCAAACATAGCCTGATGGAAGGAGTAGTCTCTCATCAGCCCATGTCTCCTGTGGTAAGCTTTTTACCGGGAATCATAGTCAAATCTGTGGGGTCACGCTGCGATCTGACCAATAGTAATGATCTTGCTGGCGGTAACGTTACCACTGACCAAAACTGCCACGCCAATGTTTCTGCACAGTCACACAGATGACACCATCGGAAACATCATAGTAAGACAGCAAAAAAACAAGTCAAAACTCAGCAAATCCGCAGCAAATTCACAAACATTTTTATACTTGCTTTTTTGCTGTGGATTTGACTGACTCAATTGAAGTAAATGGGTGAAAATGCTAAAACTCTGCATAAAGAATTGACATGCTGCAGAAAAAAACACACTGCAAATATTCAAAGGAAAATTACTGATCATGTGCACAGCACTTCAGGATTTCTCATTTAATTAGCTGGCATAAATATTCTCCAACATTTTTGGCCCATTTCCGAGTGGGAAAAATACAGCAAATATGCACCAAAAATGCACAGTATGCACACAGCCTACAACTACAAAGAAACTTCATCTTTTCCCAACCAAGAAAGTGAGGCACAGCAGAGGCAGGGGTACACTGTCAAAGGCCTGGACCAATTTCATGACACCAGCCCAGCGTCCAAGCTCTGATGACCAGTTATTTTTAAGAAGGAGGGAAGCGTTTTTAAAGATGGTCAAGCAACACCCGTTCGACTAAGCCAGCATACTCCCTAATTCCTCTGCAACCTTCAGCTATTAGGTCTCAAAGCTGAACACCTGGCATGAGCTGTCCCCCTATGCCTTGGAGGTGTTAAGCTGTCCTGCAGCTAGTGTCTTGTCTGATTGAACTTTTAGTGCCACCGGCGGGATCAAAACAGACAGATGCTTTTGCCAACAAAACAAAATGTGCTGATGGGCTCCTTCTGATAAAAAAGAACAAAGCTTATATTAACCACAACTTTTCCAGACCACCAGATGACAGCAGCGCATAAAGTGTTTTTTATCTTCAATATTTGAATGACACCCAACAGTTGTTGCCTTCAAGGGTCTATGGACGACTGGATGACCTACTTATTATTTTTTTCAGGCTTTGCACTAGTACAAAGCCTTTATGAGTGTAGGAGTACATCAATTACAAATTCAAAATACTTTAATGAGGCCCTCCAGTTGTTGCCTTCAAGGGTCTATGGATGACTGTATTTCCCTTCTTATCCATTTTTCATGGTTTAGCATTTTGTGCAAAGCCTTTATGAATGTAGAAGTACATCAACTACACTTTCCTAATATTTTAATGAGGCCCTCAAGTTGTTACCTTCAAGGGTCTATTTACAGTATGCTATAATTATAGTTACAGCAAAATAATAATTAGTATGCTGCTTATAATTTTTTCCTGGCTTTGCACCATGTTTTTCATTGGTACTTCAAATAGATTCTATTCTGTCATAATAATACTGCTCTCATCTGCAATTATTGTAGGGTGAGGTGTAGCAGTAAGTACAGAGTATGACAGACATATAGTAAGGGATTATTGCCTTTTAAATTGTAAACCTTGCTGTTTCTTTCCATGTACTAATTGACCAATTCATGTTTTTTACGGTCACTGGAATTAGAAATTCATCACAGCTTGGCAGCGTTACTTGCGTTACTCCACAGTTTCTTGCTGCCACGTACAAGAAAAAAAAATCAGGGCTGATTCAAATCCCTTCTATATTCTGCAATAACACCTCTCTTATCTGCAATGCTTCAATGGTGAGGAGTGGCAGTAAGAAAAGAGTATGACAAGCACCTAGTCAAGGATTATTGCTTTATAAATTGTAAGCCTTATTGCTGGTAATGACCATGCACTCATTGACTGCTTCATGTTTTTTACGGTGTTATATACTCTGAAATTCATCAAAGAAGGCAAAATTAAATGATTTTATGTGTCCATGCACAGTTTCTCTGTAGCATCTGTATGTAAGAGGTCGTGGTGGGAGACATTACGCTACTGAAGTTGGAGTTACTACTTTTTAACACTCCAGTGCTTTGATTCTATCTATTTCTGGATGGTTCTTGCAGAAAGTTTGGGGTCATTGTTCTGCTGGAAGACTTATGACCTACTATGGTGCAAACCCAACTTTCCGACCCCGGGCACTTTATTGCAACCCAAAACCCTTTGGGAATCTTTCCATTTCAAGGTACCACATGCAGCAAAACATACCCAAAATATCTTTGAACCGCCACCATATTTTACTGTAACTACTGTGTTCTTTTATTTTTAGGAATCATTCCATTTACAGTAGCAGTGCTTTACCAAAAAACTCTATCTTGGTCTCATCTGTCCATAAGACACTTGCTGGCCCTCTAACAATAGAAATGGCTGCCTGATGGCCCTCTACAAATAGTGAGGGCCTGCTGGTAGCCTAGCAGAAAGAAATGATTTTAAAAGGGTCTGATCATGTCTCACATACCGCATGGCCAGATAATGTATTAAAATGATAAAATTACATTTTCTGTGGTATGTTTTTTCACTATTGAAAGCAATGCAAACTTGCACAAATGCAGCAAAAAAACACTGTGAAGGAGCATTTTTTTTCTCTTATTTATTTTGACTTATATACAATTCATTATCCTGGAAATAATTTGTGTTAACATTTTTCCAGTGAAATCCATTTTGTGTGCAGTTTTGTATGTTTTATTGTCAGTCCGTAAAAGTGGTGTAATTTCCCAGCAGTGACCAGGGATTCAAAGATGTTTCCAGGGGTCTTCCCCATGCTGTTCTTATGCCATTTCACGCTGTTTACATAGTTTTCAGCAATTTTTAGACCATTCCAGACCTTTTGGGGGGGGGGGGCATTGGAAATATGTTCAAGATTCCCTTTGACTTTCATTATTCTCATTACTCAGGTTGAGCACACAAGCATTACGACTTGCTCAACTCGAGTATTGACTCGTACCCGAGCATTTTAGTAGTGCTGACTCATCACTTGTTATACAGTAGTATGTCAGTAATCATGACTAAATGAGCAGCACACATTGTGCACTGTTCATACAGGTATTTACAGACACCACACACTGTACACTGCATTTACAGATCAGCACTCGTTCATTAAAGTGCATCTGTCTCGTGACAGTTGCAAAATACTGATGTGGACATAACATAAAACTCCAGCAAAAGATTAAACGTTGCTTTCGTTCAATCAGTATCACACTGAGAGGTCTGGGCATCGCTGATTAGACCAGTGCAAGGAGAGGTCGGAGTTCCAACACGCAACACATCCTGACTGATTCTTTCAATTGGTAGTTAGTTATTGGCAGTTTTTAAGTTGTGGTTTAAAGTATGAGCTTTGCTGTTCATTAATTTAACCTTTACGAACAACTTCATTATACTTGTAGACCTTGGGCGTAATATCTTGAATTTCCAAAATGTTTTATGTCTTTTTTATGAAGACAGATTTTCTTTGTAAGTTGACATAGTTATGTCTTTATTGCCCTAGTAAAATTAGAAATACTCTTTTTTTTCTACAAGGTCAGAACAAATATTTACCTAGAAACCTAAAGATTTTGTACAGATTAATGGATTTCCACACAAACTGCAATTTCACACCTTTGTGGTTATAATATGTGATGGCTCTCACTTGGGGGGGCAAATTCCAAACTTTATTTGTTAAAATCACAATAACAAATTAGCTTGTTATTACAAAGAAGATTTGGGGCTCTCAATTAATGTGGCATGTCCATCAAGAATTTGCATACTGAGACATACAACTATTTGCACCTAAATGCATCTGAAGGTCAAATAAAAACCACCCTCTGTCAGAGATCTTTGGATATTGCCAACAGTCATTTGAATCTGTTGCCCTAGATCATGCTACACATGCACCTACAGGCTATGACTGTCTATTTACTAAGGGCCCTTTCACATTGTGCTCTTCCCCACATTCAGTGCTCCCATTGGGGCTTACGTCCAAATCCACCCTGCAAATAGAATTCTGTTTCACTGAGAGCGCCATTGAGTATATTGATGCAGATGGAATCACTATGTTCTATGTTGTGCATATTTTTTGTTGTACACATCTATTTGAGGCGGACACCAAGAATATGTAGTAGACTATGCCTAGCTATTCACCCCCAGTAGGCGTCTATGGCCGAAAATTCGGATGTAAGTCCAGAACGGACCACTGAATCTGAGGAAGAATGCAGTGTCAAAGGACCATAATTATTTCCCATCTCATTGTACTGTGCTAGCCTGACAACAGACACCACTTACTATGAGACCATTCTATCAGCTCTTCTTTTAAGATTAAGATTCCTTTTCTTGGAATTCTCCTACCAATTCTGAATTAATCTTCTTCCTTTTTTCAGGATACCTGATCATTCCAGAGTGGAAGAGCAACATAGAGAATGAGATAGGCATATCCCCACATGCTGTACATGATATTGTTGATTAGCCCCATTCACTTACAGAGATCTGAACTGTCTTGAAATACAAACCTTGAACAAACTTGACCCCATGTTTGGACGACAAGTGGTCAGCACTGCTGCTATGCAGTGCTGGGGCCTTGGATCAAATACCACAAAGTACAACATAAGTTTGTATGTTCTTTGCGTGAGTTTCCCTTGAGTCTTCGGGTATGCTTCTACACTCCAAAAACATACTAATAGAAACTTCAGAACGTGATCATTGGTTGTGATAGGAATAATAATGTCTGCAAAGGGCTGTGATATATGATATGCAAATTGTCTCTTATGAGAAGAAAGGACTTGAACTCTTGTGCCGCCTATAGGAAGTAGCAGTCCGAAAAGTCAATGTTGACCCTTTAACGAGTCTTGTCACATGACTTAGGATAAACGCCAAACCAAAATCTCAATTTGCAGACACTTGTTTTTGAGCTAATGTTTCTCCTTCTGGAGATTTACGTGCCTGAAATGCTAGTGTAAAGAGACTTATAGGCCATGCAATGCTCCCCTGGGAAATTAAATATGCAAATTGTCTCTTCAGAGAGGAATTTGACGGCACTGTAAAGTAAGTTAAATAAATCCATTAAGTAATGTCAGTTGTGGTCAGTGTGTGTATTTGCCAAGTTGACAATAGGATGTGTCTAAACTAAGACCAAGCGTAATCATTTATTGGTGAAGTTGGCTTTACAGAGTGTATCCACTGCTGGTGTCGCAGAGCATTGAGTCTTTCACAACAACCCTCCTCCTACTAGCCTATAATGTAACGTGGAGGCAAAGGATGGAGGTTGAGGTAATTGTTTTCAGGGCAGGTTCTTTGAGAAGGTGGTGTTTTTATCACAGCTTAACAGGATGCGAAAATTGAATCTCACTGCTGTAAAGTCATACTCATCCATTTTATTTAGTACTGTATAAAATAAAAGTTTTAATTGTACGTAAATAATAGTTGTACTGGTGATTTTCATTTCTATGAAGTATACCATCATTTTGCCTTTATGATCAGCGTGTTGATATATTTAGAAGTACAGCAGGCTTTTATTATATTTTATCCGAACAGTTACACTGAAGCAATTTGATTGACTTTATATTTTCAGCAGCGATTGCACACAGCAAGCACCGAGTGCTTACCATTGTTGTCAAGCAGTGATTTCTCAAATATTAAAGCAAGAACTGAAAGAAGCAAACCACCTGTCACATGCTCAATCCCTTGCTGTTTCCCTTTATTCACGCACTGGATGTCATCAATATTTTAGCTGGTACATTGTTACACAATGAGGAGATTTCGGGTTCTACGTGTTTTCTTCTTGATATCACATTTTTTACAGCGGGAAATACAGAGTAAGGAAAAAGGAGAGAATGATGTACGGTGACAGGGGCTGACAGTTAGCATGATTAATTTGCTATTCAATGGCATGAGTCGTTGCTGGCTGCATGGGGACCTGTTTAAAGCGAGACATATGGAATCGGCTCCGCTAATCTACTCAATCATGTCATGCTTTAGTCTTACTTCTTGATATCATTTTAATTGCTGCAGTTTTAAGGCCATATGGGGCGAAACTGGTGGCAAGACTGTCGTCCCTTGTGTTTTATGAGAAATTAAACACTGTCCTCTCTTGAGGTATAGAGGTGGCCTCAGCCTGTTTTACAGCATTAGGGGTAAGAGAAAAAAAGCAAAAAGGTGGTTTTATTCTCCATTTTAAAATGTTTAAAAAACAGTTATGGAACAGATAAAAAGCAAAGAAAATAAAACTACTAAGAAAAAAAAAGGAATTCTGATTAAAATGAGAATTGAAATAAGAATGATGACAGGGAAATAAACACATAAATATTTATCCTCAAAACATAATCTGTCTGTTCATTATTGCATTGTTTTTATTTAAAGGGAATCTGTCACCCCATTTTAGGACTATAAACTAAGGCCACCATCATCAGGGGCTTATCTACAGCATTCTGTAATGCTGTAGATAAGCCCCAGATGTAACCTGTAAGATAAGAAAAACGAGTTAGATTATACTCACCCGGGGCGGTCCCGATGCGGTCCAGTCCGATGGGCGTTGCGGTCTGGGTCCAGCGCCTGCCATCTTCATATGATGACGTCCTCTTCTTTGCTTTCTGTAGCGGCTCCTGCGCAGGCGTACTTTGAGGGCAGAGCAAAGTACTGTAGTGGGCAGGCGTTGGGCCTCTCTGACCTTTCCCGCCGCCTGCGCACTGCAGTACTTTGCTCTGCCCTAAACAGGGCAGATAAAGTACGCCTGTGCAGGAGCCGCAACAGGAAGCAAAGACGAGGATGTCATCGTATGAAGATGTGAGGTGCCGGACCACATGCCCATCGGACCAGACTGCATCGGGACCGCCCCTGGGTGAGTATAATCTAACTTGTTTTTCTTATCTTACAGGTTACATTGGGGGCTTATCTACAGCATTATAGAATGCTGTATAGACACCCCTGATGGCAGTGGCCTTAGCTTATAGGCCTAAAATGGGGTGAAAGATTCCCTTTAACCCCTTCATGACCCAGCCTATTTTGGCCTTAATGACCTTGCAGTTTTTTGCAATTCTGACCAGTGTCCCTTTATGAGGTAATAACTCAGGAACGCTTCAACGGATCCTAGCGGTTCTGAGATTGTTTTTTCGTGACATATTGGGCTTCATGTTAGTGGTAAATTTAGGTCGATAATTTTTGCGTTTATTTGTGAAAAAAATGGAAATTTGGCAAAAATTTTGAAAATTTTGCAATTTTCACATTTTGAATTTTTATTCTGTTAAACCAGAGAGTTATGTGACACAAAATAGTTAATAAATAACATTTCCCACATGTCTACTTTACATCAGCACAACTTTGGAAACAACATTTTTTTTTGCTAGGAAGTTATAAGGGTTAAAATTTGACCAACGATTTCTCATTTTTACAACAAAATTTACAAAACCATTTTTTTTAGGGACCACCTCACATTTGAAGTCACTTTGAGGGTTCTATATGGCTGAAAATACCCAAAAGTGACACCATTCTAAAAACTGCACCCCTCAAGGTGCTCAAAACCACATTCAAGTAGTTTATTAACCCTTCAGGTGTTTCACAGCAGCAGAAGCAACATGGAAGGAAAAAATGAACATTTGACTTTTTAGTCACAAAAATGATCTTTTAGCAACATTTTTTTTATTTTCCCAAGGGAAAAAGGAGAAACTGGAACCCAAAAGTTGTTGGCCAATTTGTCCTGAGTACGCTGAATCCTCATATGTGGGGGGGAACCACTGTTTGGGGGCACGGCAGGGCTCGGAAGGGAAGGAGCGCCATTTCACTTTTTGAATGAAAAATTAGCTCCAATCTTTAGCGGACAGCATGTCGCGTTTGGAGAGCCCCTGTGTGCCTAAACATTGGAGCTCCCCCACATGTGACCCCATTTTGGAAACTAGACTACCCAAGGAACTTATCTAGATGCATATTGAGCACTTTGAACCCCAAGGTGCTTCACAAATTGATCCATAAGTATGAAAAAGTACTTTTTTTTCACACAAATTTTATTTTAGCCTCAATTTTTTTCATTTTTACATGGGCACCAGGATAAAATGGATGCTAAAATTTGTTGGGCAACTTCTCCTGAGTACACTGATACCTCACATGTGGGGGTAAACCACTGTTTGGGCGCACGGCAAGGCTTGGAAGGGAAGGAGCACCATTTCACTTTTTGAATGGAAAATTAGCTCCAATCTTTAGCGGACACCATGTCGCGTTTGGAGAGCCCCTGTGTGCCTAAACATTGGAGCTCCCCCACATGTGACCCCATTTTGGAAACTAGACTACCCAAGGAACTTATCTAGATGCATATTGAGCACTTTGAACCCCAAGGTGCTTCACAAATTGATCCATAAGTATGAAAAAGTACTTTTTTTTCACATAAATTTTATTTTAGCCTCAATTTTTTTCATTTTTACATGGGCATCAGGATAAAATGGATGCTAAAATTTGTTGGGCAACTTCTCCTGAGTACACCGATACCTCACCTGTGGGGGTAAACCACTGTTTGGGCGCACGGCAAGGCTTGGAATGGAAGGAGCGCCATTTCACTTTTTGAATGGAAAATTAGCTCCAATCTTTAGCGGACACCATGTCGCGTTTGGAGAGCCCCTGTGTGCCTAAACATTGGAGCTCCCCCACATGTGACCCCATTTTGGAAACTAGACTACCCAAGGAACTTATCTAGATGCATATTGAGCACTTTGAACCCCAAGGTGCTTCACAAATTGATCCATAAGTATGAAAAAGTACTTTTTTTTCACATAAATTTTATTTTAGCCTCAATTTTTTTCATTTTTACATGGGCATCAGGATAAAATGGATGCTAAAATTTGTTGGGCAACTTCTCCTGAGTACACCGATACCTCACCTGTGGGGGTAAACCACTGTTTGGGCGCACGGCAAGGCTTGGAAGGGAAGGAGCGCCATTTCACTTTTTGAATGGAAAATTAGCTCCAATCTTTAGCGGACACCATGTCGCGTTTGGAGAGCCCCTGTGTGCCTAAACATTGGAGCTCCCCCACATGTGACCCCATTTTGGAAACTAGACCACCCAAGGAACTTATCTAGATGCATATTGAGCACTTTGAACCCCAATGTGCTTCAAAAATTGATCCATAAGTATGAAAAAGTACTTTTTTTTACACACAAATTTTATTTTAGCCTCAATTTTTTTCATTTTTACATGGGCACCAGGATAAAATGGATGATAAAATTTGTTGGGCAACTTCTCCTGAGTACACTGATACCTCACATGTGGGGGTAAACCACTGTTTGGGCGCACGGCAAGGCTTGGAAGGGAAGGAGCGCCATTTCACTTTTTGAATGGAAAATTAGCTCCAATCTTTAGCGGACACCATGTCGCTTTTGGAGAGCCCCTGTGTGCCTAAACATTGGAGCTCCCCCACATGTGACCCCATTTTGGAAACTAGACTACCCAAGGAACTTATTTAGATGCATATTGAGCACTTTGAACCCCAAGGTGCTTCACAAATTGATCCATAAGTATGAAAAAGTACTTTTCTTTCACATAAATTTTATTTTAGCCTCAATTTTTTTCATTTTTACATGGGCATCAGGATAAAATGGATGCTAAAATTTGTTGGGCAACTTCTCCTGAGTACACCAATACCTCACCTGTGGGGGTAAACCACTGTTTGGGCGCACGGCAAGGCTTGGAAGGGAAGGAGCGCCATTTCACTTTTTGAATGGAAAATTAGCTCCAATCTTTAGCGGACACCATGTCGCGTTTGGAGAGCCCCTGTGTGCCTAAACATTGGAGCTCCCCCACATGTGACCCCATTTTGGAAACTAGACCACCCAAGGAACTTATCTAGATGCATATTGAGCACTTTAAACCCCAAGGTGCTTCAAAAATTGATCCATTAGTATGAAAAAGTACTTTTTTTTCACACAAATTTTATTTTAGCCTCAATTTTTTTCATTTTTACATGGGCACCAGGATAAAATGGATGCTAAAATTTGTTGGGCAACTTCTCCTGAGTACACCGATACCTCACCTGTGGGGGTAAACCACTGTTTGGGCGCACGGCAAGGCTTGGAAGGGAAGGAGCGCCATTTCACTTTTTGAATGGAAAATTAGCTCCAATCTTTAGCGGACACCATGTCGCGTTTGGAGAGCCCCTGTGTGCCTAAACATTGGAGCTCCCCCACATGTGACCCCATTTTGGAAACTAGACTACCCAAGGAACTTATCTAGATGCATATTGAGCACTTTGAACCCCAAGGTGCTTCACAAATTGATCCATAAGTATGAAAAAGTACTTTTTTTTCACACAAATTTTATTTTAGCCTCAATTTTTTTCATTTTTACATGGGCATCAGGATAAAATGGATGCTAAAATTTGTTGGGCAACTTCTCCTGAGTACACCGATACCTCACCTGTGGGGGTAAACCACTGTTTGGGCGCACGGCAAGGCTTGGAAGGGAAGGAGCGCCATTTCACTTTTTGAATGGAAAATTAGCTCCAATCTTTAGCGGACACCATGTCGCGTTTGGAGAGCCCCTGTGTGCCTAAACATTGGAGCTCCCCCACATGTGACCCCATTTTGGAAACTAGACTACCCAAGGAACTTATCTAGATGCATATTGAGCACTTTGAACCCCAAGGTGCTTCACAAATTGATCCATAAGTATGAAAAAGTACTTTTTTTTCACACAAATTTTATTTTAGCCTCAATTTTTTTCATTTTTACATGGGCATCAGGATAAAATGGATGCTAAAATTTGTTGGGCAACTTCTCCTGAGTACACCGATACCTCACCTGTGGGGGTAAACCACTGTTTGGGCGCACGGCAAGGCTTGGAAGGGAAGGAGCGCCATTTCACTTTTTGAATGGAAAATTAGCTCCAATCATTAGCGGACACCATGTTGCGTGTGGAAGGTATGTAGTGTATGTGAAGTTGGTGTGTGTGGTGTAGTATTCACCACACACACCAACCTGACATACACTATACCAATCTACACACCAACCTGACGTACACGCCATACACACCCACCTGACACACTTTGTCAGGTTGGTGTGTGGTGTAGTGTACGTCAGGTTGGTGTGTGTGGTGTAGTGTACACCATACACACACACCAACCTGACGTACACTATACCACACCACACACCAACCTGACGTACACTACACCAGACACACCAACCTGACGTACACTACACCACACACCCCAACCTGACGTAGTGTACGTCAGGTTGGTGTGTATGGCGTAGTGTACGTCAGGTTGGTGTGTGGTGTGGTATAGTGTACGTCAGGTTGGTGTGTGTGTATGGTGTACACTACACCACACACCAACCTGACGTACACTACACCAGACACACCAACCTGACGTACACTACACCACACACCCCAACCTGACGTAGTGTACGTCAGGTTGGTGTGTATGGCGTAGTGTACGTCAGGTTGGTGTGTGGTGTAGTGTACGTCAGGTTGTTGTGTGGTGTAATGTACGTCATGTGTGGTGTAGTTTACACCCCACACACCAACCTCACGTACACGCCACACACACCAACCTGACACGCTACGTCAGGCTGGTGTGTGTGGTGTGGTGTACGTCAGGTTGGTGTCGCATAGTGTACGTCAGGTTGGTGTGTGTGTGGTGTATACTACACCACACACACCAACCTGACGTACACTACACCAAACATCAACCTGACATACACTATACCACACTAACCAACCTGACGTAGTGTGTCAGGTTGGTGTGTGTGGCGTAGTGTACGTCAGGTTGGTGTGTGGTGTGGTATAGTGTACGTCAGGTTGGTGTGTGGTGTGGTATAGTGTACGTCAGGTTGGTGTGTGGTGTGGTATAGTGTACGTCAGGTTGGTGTGTGGTGTGGTATAGTGTACGTCAGGTTGGTGTGTGTGTATGGTGTACACTACACCACACACACCAACCTGATGTACACTACACCACACACCAACCTGACGTACACTACGTCAGGTTGGGGTGTGTGGTGTAGTGTACGTCAGGTTGGTGTGTGTGGTGTAGTGTACGTCAGGTTGGTGTGTGTGGTGTAGTGTACACCATACACACACACACCAACCTGACGTACACTATACCACACCACACACCA
Source organism: Ranitomeya variabilis (assembly GCF_051348905.1). Taxonomy (NCBI): domain Eukaryota; kingdom Metazoa; phylum Chordata; class Amphibia; order Anura; family Dendrobatidae; genus Ranitomeya; species Ranitomeya variabilis. The sequence continues at coordinate 75,858,108 of NC_135239.1, read as the reverse complement.
ACCTGACGTACACTACGCCATACACACCAACCTGACGTACACTACGTCAGGTTGGGGTGTGTGGTGTAGTGTACGTCAGGTTGGTGTGTGGTGTAGTGTACGTCAGGTTGTTGTGTGGTGTAGTGTACGTCATGTGTGGTGTAGTATACACCCCAAACACCAACCTCACGTACACGCCACACACACCAACCTGACACGCTACGTCAGGCTGGTGTGTGTGGTGTGGTGTACGTCAGGTTGGTGTCGCATAGTGTACGTCAGGTTGGTGTGTGTGTGGTGTATACTACACCACACACACCAACCTGACGTACACTACACCAAACATCAACCTGACATACACTATACCACACTCACCAACCTGACGTAGTGTGTCAGGTTGGTGTGTGTGGCGTAGTGTACGTCAGGTTGGTGTGTGGTGTGGTATAGTGTACGTCAGGTTGGTGTGTTTTGTGGTATAGTGTACGTCAGGTTGGTGTGTGGTGTGGTATAGTGTACGTCAGGTTGGTGTGTGGTGTAGTGTACGTCAGGTTGTTGTGTGGTGTAGTGTACGTCATGTGTGGTGTAGTATACACCCCACACACCAACCTCACGTACACGCCACACACCAACCTGACACGCTACGTCAGGCTGGTGTGTGTGGTGTGGTGTACGTCAGGTTGGTGTCGCATAGTGTACGTCAGGTTGGTGTGTGTGTGGTGTATACTACACCACACACACCAACCTGACGTACACTACACCAAACATCAACCTGACATACACTATACCACACTCACCAACCTGACGTAGTGTGTCAGGTTGGTGTGTGTGGCGTAGTGTACGTCAGGTTGGTGTGTGGTGTGGTATAGTGTACGTCAGGTTGGTGTGTTTTGTGGTATAGTGTACGTCAGGTTGGTGTGTGGTGTGGTATAGTGTACGTCAGGTTGGTGTGTGGTGTAGTGTACGTCAGGTTGTTGTGTGGTGTAGTGTACGTCATGTGTGGTGTAGTATACACCCCACACACCAACCTCACGTACACGCCACACACCAACCTGACACGCTACGTCAGGCTGGTGTGTGTGGTGTGGTGTACGTCAGGTTGGTGTCGCATAGTGTACGTCAGGTTGGTGTGTGTGTGGTGTATACTACACATAACACACCAACCTGACGTACACTACACCAAACATCAACCTGACATACACTATACCACACTCACCAACCTGACGTAGTGTGTCAGGTTGGTGTGTGTGGCGTAGTGTACGTCACGTTGGTGTGTGGTGTGGTATAGTGTACGTCAGGTTGGTGTGTGTGGTGTTGTGTATGTCAGCCTGGTGTGGGTGAGTCCATGTCAGGATGTGTTTAGTCAATGGACGTGTGATGAATTCTGAAGCATTCATTCAAACACAGTCCAGGTTTGTCAGGACACGTTTCACATTGGAAACGAGTTGTTTTTCTTGTCCCCCTTTTATAGCACACTCGGCACCTTTTTCTTATCCCCTCTCTGGGAAAATGTTGCCCTGGTACAATACGGGAAGCTTGAGTTCCAGAGGTGCTGGGGCCCGCTCCTTCCTCGCCTCCAAACATCAGGGCCTTTATCACCGCCTCCTGGAACTGAAGGAAGGTGTTGTTGGTCTGGCCTGCACATCGTGATAGCACGAATGCGTTATACAGTGCCATTTGTACGATGTGCACAGCCAGTTTTTTATACCACACCTTCGTTTTCCGCATGGCACTATAGGGCTGGAGGACTTGATCAGAAAGATCAACTCCCCCCATGTGTTTGTTGTACCCCAGGGCACAGTCCGGTTTTTGGACCTGTACTGGGGTACCTCGAACGGTGGTGGCCGTGGTGCCGGGACCATGGATTGTGGTCAAGAAAAAGACGTCCCTTTTGTCTTTGAACTTGACCACAAGCATGTTGCCGCTACATTGGGCCCGGCTCTCACCCTTTGGGAGAACCTGCTCAATTAGTGACAAAGGGAGACCCCTCTGGTTTCTCCGCACGGTACCGCAAGCGACGGTAGCTCTGGCAGAGAGGGATTGAAAGAGTGGGATGCTTGTATAAAAGTTATCAACGTACAGATGGTAACCTTTATCAAGCAGTGGGTGGACCAAATCCCACACTATTTTCCCACTCACCCCCAGAGCGGGTGGACATTCTGGGGGCTGGATCCTGCTGTCCTTTCCTTGATAAACTCTAAAGCTGAGAGTGTACCCTGAGGTACTCTCACAGATCTTGTAGAGCTTTATCCCGTACCTTGCCCGTTTGCTGGGCAGGTACTGACGGAACTGAAGCCGCCCTTTGAAGTGGATGAGGGATTCATCCACACAAATTTCCCTTTGGGGAATGTACACTTCAGCAAACTTGTTGCTGAAGTGTTCGATGATAGGCCGAATTTTGAACAGTCTGTCAAAATTCGGGTCATCGCGGGGAAGGATGTCAGTGTTGTCCCTAAAATGGAGAAATTTATGAATCGCCTCAAACCGTTTGCGATTCATAACCATGCCATATATTGGAGTTTGATATAAAATATCAGTACTCCAGTATTGGCGAATTTCTGGTTTCTTCACAATCCCCATGTGAAGGACCAGTCCCCAATATTTCAACATTTCTGCAGAGTCAACGGGACTCCAAGCAGAAAATGATGAAATCGGGTTTTGGGAAAAAAATTGCATGGCGTACAAATTTGTTTGCTCCACCAGGAGACTGACGATTGACTCCGAGAAAAAGACTTTGAAAAAGTCTATTTCCCTGAGGTTGGCAGTCTCAAATTGGATTCCTGATTGGGGAATGAAATCAGGAATCCGTGGAGCAAAATTTTCAGGGACGGGGGTCCAGGTGGGGGCACTAGTGCTAGGTTGGGCGTGACTAGCACTAGGTTGGGGGTTACTTACCCTTGGGTGTGTGTCTTCTCCCCTGGGCTCTGGCTCTCCTCCGCTGGGCTCCGGCTCTCCTCTCCTGGGCTCCGGCTCTCCTCTCCTGGGCTCCGGCTCTCCTCTCCTGGGCTCCGGCTCTCCTCTCCTGGGTTCCGGGCGATTTCTCGTCCTGCGACATCTTGGGGGTGGCGAGTCCGTGTCACTGGAGGAGGAAGAGGGGGAGGAATACAAAAAAGTAGGGTCCTCACCCTCACTATCCGCGTCGGAGGCAAGAAAGGAATATGCCTCCTCAGCTGAGTACAGCCTTTGTGACTGGGATGAGCGGGACATTGTGTGTGTGGTGTGTGTGCGTGTGTAAAAAAAATCTAAACTTTATTATAGTGTTGCGTGTGCGTGTGTATGTGCGAGTGTTTGGTGAAACTCTTCTGCAGGGGGGGCTGTCAGGCGCAGGGGGGGCTGTCAGGCGCGGGGGGGGGCTGTCAGGCGCGGGGGGGGCTGTCAGGCGCGGGGGGGCTGTCAGGCGCGGGGGGGCTGTCAGGCGCGGGGGGGAGGAAGGGGCTGAGGAGATGCAGCGTCAGATGGAGATGGAGCTGGCAGCAGCGATAAAGGGGGGTGATCAGGTGGACAGGGGGTGATCAGGGGGGCAGGGGGTGATCAGCGGGGCAGGGGGTGATTAGAGGTGATTACTGAAGAGGGTGATCACCAGGTGAGGAGAGGCTGACAAGGCGCAGGGGGCGGTAGAAGAGAAATTAGCGCGACAGCCGCAGATGATAAAGGAGTGCAGGGGGTGATCAGTGGGGGGCAGGGGGTGATCAGGGGGGTGGGGGGGGCAGGGGGTGATCAGGGGGGGCAGGGGGTGATTAGGGGTGATCACTAAAGAGGGTGATCACCAGGTGAGGAGGGGCTGACAAGGCGCAGGGGGCGGTAGAAGAGAAATTAGCGCGACAGCCGCAGATGATAAAGGAGTGCAGGGGGTGATCAGTGGGGGGCAGGGGTGATCAGGGGGGTGGGGGGGGGCAGGGGGTGATCAGGGGGGGCAGGGGGTGATTAGGGGTGATCACTAAAGAGGGTGATCACCAGGTGAGGAGGGGCTGACAAGGCGCAGGGGGCGGTAGAAGAGAAATTAGCGCGACAGCCGCAGATGATAAAGGAGTGCAGGGGGTGATCAGTGGGGGGCAGGGGGTGATCAGGGGGGTGGGGGGGGCAGGGGGTGATTAGGGGTGATCACTAAAGAGGGTGATCACCAGGTGAGGAGGGGCTGACAGGCGCAGGGGCGGTAGAAGAGAAATTAGCGCGACAGCCGCAGGTGATAAAGGAGTGCAGGGGGTGATCAGTGGGGGGCAGGGGGTGATCAGGGGGTGGGGGGCAGGGGGTGATCAGGGGGGTGGGGGGGGCAGGGGGTGATCACTGAAGAGGGTGATCACTAGGGGAAGAGGGGCTGACAGGCGTGGGGGGTAGGAGAGGAGAAAATGGAGCACGCAGCAGCAGGTGACAAAGGGGGGCAGGGGGGTGATCAGGTGGACAGGGGGGGGCAGGGGATCAGGGGGGGCAGGGGGTGATCGGGGGGGCAGGGGGTGATCGGGGGGGGGGCAGGGGGTGATTAGCGGTGATCACTGACTAGAGTGATCACCAGGGGAGGAGGGGCTGACAGGTGCAGGGAGCGGTAAAAAGATCAATAAGAACGGCAGCTGGGGGGGCGCTCACCGGAGCAGGGGGTGATCAGGGGGGAGGAAGCGGAGGTTGGGGGGAGTGGAGGACAGGAGAGGGGAGGTACCTGTCCTCCGCAGCAGCGGCGGTGCCTGCAGTGGCAGTGGGGGAGGCGGTGGCAGCGGCGGCGCTGACACTAAAGAAGTGTGCAGCAGCGGCGGCGGCGATCGCGGCGTCTGGGGGGGCAGGTGACTTGTCAGGCACGTCGCTCCTCAGCTTCCACGGATGGGATGAAGCTGAGGAGCGAGGCAGACGTTGTTTTTCTCCGCCCCTCCACATCTAATTGGAGGGCTAGCGTCACATGGACGCTAGCTCCAATCAGATCAGAGGGGGGTGAAAAAAAGGTCGCCAGGAGCGATCGTAGCCCCGGGGGGGCAAAGCCACCCCCCCTGGGGTGAAGTATAGGTCCCCCTGCACCTGCGGGTCGGGTGACCTTTCATTAACCCCGGTCACCCGACCCGCAGGAATGCAATCCTTCTGTGACACAGCATATGCGTCACAGGTCGGGAAGGCACCGACTTTCATGACGCATACGCTGTGTCACAGGTCGGGAAGGGGTTAACCTTTTGCCGACCAGGAAATTTCCCTTTTTTGCGCTATCATTTTTTTCATCCCCTTGTTCCAAGAGTAGAGCAAAGGATACAGTCTAGTGCTGTCAGAATCAATTCTCTCAGAAATTTTGGTAACTGAAAATCATCTCAATAAATTGTGATGCAGATGTTTTGGCAAAATATGTATGGAATTTGGTATGCCCCCATTTAGATAAATGAGACAGTTACGGAAATAATTAAGTCAATAGCAAAAGGTAGCCATATATAATACATTTAGGGCAATAAATCCTCACAAACTCTGTAAATTAACAAAGTAAGGACTCCTGATGAAGTTTTAAATGAAACGTGTATTAGGGCGGTGGGGACGCCATAGCAAGCAGCTTTACACCTACAGTACAGACCAAAAGCTTGGACACACCTTCTCATTTAAGGATTTTTCTGTATTTTCATGACTATGAAAATTGTAAATCCACACTGAAGGCATCAAAGCTATGAATTAACACATGTGGAATTATATACTTAACAAAAAAGTGTGAAACAACTGAAAATATGTCTTCTATTCTAAGTTCTTCAAAGTAGCCACCTTCTGCTTTGATGACTGCTTTGCACACTCTTGGCATTCTCTTGATGAGCTTCAAGAGGTAGTCATCGGAAATGATTTTCACTTCACAGGTGTGCCCTGTCAAGTTTAATAAGTGGGATTTCTTGCCTTATAAATGGGGTTGGAACCATCAGTTGTGTTGAGCAGAAGTCTGGTGGATACACAGCTGATAGTCCTACTAAATAGACTGTTAGAATTTGTATTATGGCAAGAAAAAAGCAGCTAAGTAAAGAAAAACGAGTGGCCACCATTACTTTAAGAAATGAAGGTCAGTCAGTCCGAAAAATTGGAAAAACTTTGAAAGTGTACCCAAGTGCAACAAAGAAACTGGCTCATATGAGGACCGCCTCAGGAAAGGAAGACCAAGAGTCACCTCTGCTTCTGAGGATAAGTTTATCCAAGTCACCAGCCTCAGAAATTGCATGTTAACAGCAGCTCAGATTAGAGACCAGGTCAATGCCACACTGAGTTCTAGCAGCAGACACATCTCTACAACAACTGTTAAGAGGAGACTTTGTGTAGCAGGCCTTCATAGTTACATAGTTACATAGTTATTAAGGTTGAAGGAAGACTGTAAGTCCATCTAGTTCAACCCATAGCCTAACCTAACATGCCCTAACATGTTGATCCAGGGGAAGGCAAAAAAACCCCATGTGGCAAAGAGTAACTCCACCATGGGGAAAAAAATTCCTTCCCGACTCCACATACGGCAATCAGACTAGTTCCCTGGATCAACGCCTTATCAAGGAATCTAGTGTATATACCCTGTAACATTATACTTTTCCAGGAAGGTATCCAGTCCCCTCTTAAATTGAAGCAATGAGTCACTCATTACAACATCATACGGCAGAGAGTTCCATAGTCTCACTGCTCTTACAGTAAAGAATCCGCGTCTGTTATTATGCTTAAACCTTCTTTCCTCCAGACGTAGAGGATGCCCCCTTGTCCCTGTCTCAGGTCTATGATTAAAAAGATCATCAGAAAGGTCTTTGTACTGTCCCCTCATATATTTATACATTAAAATAAGATCACCCCTTAGTCTTCGTTTTTCCAAACTAAATAGCCCCAAGTGTAATAACCTATCTTGGTATTGCAGACCCCCCAGTCCTCTAATAACCTTGGTCGCTCTTCTCTGCACCCGCTCCAGTTCAGCTATGTCTTTCTTATACACCGGAGACCAGAACTGTGCACAGTATTCTAAGTGTGGTCGAACTAGTGACTTGTATAGAGGTAAAATTATGTTCTCCTCATGAGCATCTATGCCTCTTTTAATACATCCCATTATTTTATTTGCCTTTGTAGCAGCTGCCTGACACTGGCCACTGAATATGAGTTTGTCATCCACCCATACACCCAGGTCTTTTTCATTGACGGTTTTGCCCAGAGTTTTAGAATTAAGCATATAGTTATACATCTTATTACTTCTACCCAAGTGCATGACCTTACATTTATCCCCATTAAAGCTCATTTGCCATTTATCAGCCCAAGCTTCTAGTTTACATAAATCATCCTGTAATATAAAATTGTCCTCCCCTGTATTGATTACCCTGCAGAGTTTAGTGTCATCTGCAAATATTGAAATTCTACTCTGAATGCCCCCTACAAGGTCATTAATAAATATGTTAAAAAGAAGAGGGCCCAATACTGACCCCTGTGGTACCCCACTGCTAACCGTGACCCAGTCCGAGTGTGCTCCATTAATAACCACCCTTTGTTTCCTATCCCTGAGCCAGCTCTCAACCCACTTACACATATTTTCCCCTATCCCCATTACTCTCATTTTATATAACAACCTTTTGTGTGGCACCGTATCAAAAGCTTTGGAAAAGTCCATATATACTACATCCACTGGGTTCCCTTGGTCCAGTCCGGAACTTACCTCTTCATAGAAGCTTCATGGTAAAATAGCTGCTAGGAAACCACTGCTAAGGAGAGGCAACAAGCAGAAGAGACTTGTTTTGGCCAAAGAACCCAAGGAATGGACATTAGACCTGTGGAAATCTCTGCTTTGGTCTGATGAGCCCAAATTTGAGATCTTTGGTTCCAACCACCGTGTCTTTGTGCGACGCAGAAAAGGTGAACAGATGGACTCTACATGCCTGGTTCCCACCATGAAGCATGGTGGAGGAGGTGTGATGGTGTGAGGGTGCTTTGCTGCTGACAATGTTGGGGATTTATTCAAAATTGAAGGCATACTGAACCAGCATGGCTACCACAGCATCTTGCAGCGGTATGCTATTCCATCCGGTTTGCATTTAGTTGGACCATCATTTATTTTTCAACAGGACAATGACCCCAAACACACCTCCAGGCTGTGTAAGGGCTATTTGACCAAGAGGGAGAGTGATGGGGTGCTACTCTAGATGACCTTGCCTCCACAGTCACCAGACCTGAACCCAATCGAGATGGTTTGGGGTGAGCTGGACCGCAGAGTGAAGGCAAAAGGGCCAACAAGTGCTAAGCATCTCTGGAAACTCCTTAAGATTGTTGGAGGACCATTTCCGGTGACTACCTATTGAAGCTCATCAAGAGAATGTCAAGAGTGTGCAAAGCAGTCATCAAAGCAAAAGGTGGCTACTTTTGAAGAACCTAGAATATAAGACAGATTTTCAGTTTTTTCACACTTTTTTTAAGTATATAATTCCACATGTGTTAATTCATAGTTTTGATGCCTTCAGTGTGAATTTACAATTTTCATAGTCATGAAAATACAGAAAAATCTTTAAATGAGAAGGTGTGTCCAAACTTTTGGTCTGTACTGTATGTGAGTTCATACTCTGCACTAACATTCTCTCCTATTTAAATCTTATTGATGAAGGTTAACCTTTAGTATCTTTATTATCTCAGGACTAATATTTGGACTTTGTGTGTAGTATAAGTTGTTTATTGCAGCTTTTATGTAATGTGTCTCCTTGCATGCTTGTTCATCAGCCTCTAAGCTATAATTTGATTCCTTACTTAAGTGTCTTAATTATACTGAGTAAAATTTAATGTTTAATGAATATATACTCTTTGGGCTGTTTGTACAGATGCCGTACAGTGTGCACTATGTAGTCCTCAGTGATGCGTGTTCCCAATTGTTTTTTCATTTTAGACTTTCTCCCTTCTATCTTCCCAAGTTTACCTATATCCTCTCCTTCCTGCCTGGAAACTGAAGTGTGGTCCAAGTTTCCTTCAACTACTGTTACTCCAATATACGTTGGTGAGCCCTGCACAACGATTATTCTTAAGGGGTTGGCTGCTTCATGTATATTTTGTACAAAAGCAAGGAGGAGACATTTATCAGTATACTGAATAATACCCTTAAAGCATGATACTAGCATTTTTTTGTTTTAGTTTCTTTTCATTTTTAATCGAAGTTCTGAAGTGGTGGTACTAATACAAGGCCACTGCACTTAGTCTTATACTTACCACCCATCATATTCAGCTTTTATTTGCCCAGCTCCAGTCATTCTCCAGCACTTTGTGAACTGCGAATCGCTCCAGTGTTTGCTGGGCCAGCCAGATGTCACTTTTCAATGCAAGTCTATGAGAGCTAGAACACCAGGTCAAGGCTCTCATAGACTTACATTGATAGCTTGAGACAATCACCTTTAAATTACAGTCAGTCAGAATTTGTGGCTGCGCAAAAACGTGTCAGGAAGATCTGAGATGGTGGAGATTTAAAGGAAGGTGCCATCAGTTTTCTCGTAGTTTTTTTTGTGAAATTAAGCTTAAAATAGTAATTAAAATGTATTAATGCAATGTTTGCACTGTTTTCAAACATATCTATATGAAAAATATTACATATTTTTGTACAAATATATATAATTACCACTAGGGGGAGCATTTTCCGTTTTAGACCTCAAGCAGCTATAGTAAGTAGTGTTGAGCGATACCTTCCGATATTCGAAAGTATCGGTATCGGATTGGATCGGCCGATACCGGCAAAATATCGGATCTCGCCGATACCGATACCCGATACCAATACAAGTCAATGGGACACAAATATCGGAAGGTATCCTGGATGGTTCCCAGGGTCTGATGGAGAGGAAACTCTCCTTCAGGCCCTGGGATCCATATTCATGTAAAAAATAAAGAATAAAAATAAAAAATATGGATATACTCACCCCTCCGGCAGACCCTGGACCTCCTTAGTTATGTAACCGGTAGCCTCCATTCCTAAGAATGCAGGGTGAAGTACCTTTGATGACGTCGCGGCTTGTGATTGGTCGCGTGACCGCTCATGTGACCGCTCACGCAACCAATGACAAGCCGCGACGTCATCGCAGGTCCTACACTCACTGCATTCTTAGGAACGGAGGCTGCCGGTTACATCGCTAAGGTCCAGGGTCCTCTGGAGGGGTGAGTATATCCATATTTTTTATTTTTATTCTTTATTTTTTACATGAATATGGATCCCAGGGCCTGAAGGAGAGTCTCCTCTCCTCCAGACCCTGGGAACCATACACTGGGAACTTCCGATTCCGATTTCACAAAAATATTGGAACTCGGTATCGGAATTCCGACACAGCAAATATCGGCCGATACCCGATACTTGCGGTATCAGAATGCTCAACACTAATAGTAAAACTTACCAGCTTTACTGTTAGCTGGAAAATTGGGGCAGTAACTGCTGACATCACCATTTCCCTCCCCTTTAGAGTGTTCTAGTATCACCGGGGCAGAATGAAGAGTAGCATCACAGGGTAGCACGATTTTGTGGGTGACTGCCCTGTGATCTGCTCTCATCAGTAGTTACTGTCTCTCTCTCTCCCATCAGTCTTCATATGTCTCTCTCACCCAGACTACATGTATCTCACCCCCCTCCACAAGTTCAATGCAGACCCGCAGCTCCTTATCTTTACTGAGGGATGAGTCACAGCTCTTGCTGAGATAATGCTGATGTACACTATTCCTCCTTGATGTCTTTGCAGTCTCTGATACTCTGCCTGAGCTTTTTTCCTACATTTTACTCCTGTCAATCTATGATCTGTTCTGCTGGAAGCAGTGCTGCTTATGTTAGCGGATCCTAATGACAGGAGACGAGAAACAAGCACAATCGACAGCTGAGGGATCCAGGAAAATGGCAGCAGAATACTCCCACTACTGTCAATTTTGCAGCCCACAGAGGCGTGCCCAATTCACAGCAGTGACAGTTCTATTACAATAGATAGGGTCGGCATCCGTCTGTTATCTCTTATAACCATGGGGTGCCATATTATAACACTGAAACTGTCGTGTTGCTACTGTGAAAGCAAGATGTCAGCCCCCAATCCCTTATTTAAACTCCTATAACATGCAAAATATGTTTCAAATGCAATCAAAACGTGGTTATAACAGCATGTTATGCTACATTACATTGATTTATTAATAATCTACAAATATGGTACCTTCCCTTTAAGTAAAATATTAGATGCAGGGACCTTATATTAGCAGCACCACTCCAGTGCTGAAATAAAAAATAAAGAGTGGTGCTTTAAAAGTTTGCCTTGTTTAATCCTATTGTGAAGCCACTTACTGTTGATAGCTTTCTCTCCAGACTGCATTATCAATCACAACTTGAAAATTGAGATCTCTGAGACATGACCATTCCAGGACTTATGCAAGAGCAGATGAAAGTGTTCATCAGTGTTTGATGGGCAAAATTATATTACCAGGCCTACACAGATATAAGGAGTCACATGGTTCCCACTGTTTATTATTATTATTATTTATTATTATAGCGCCATTTATTCTATGGCGCTTTACATGTGAGGAGGGGTATACATAATAAAAACAGGTACAATAATCTTGAACAATACAAGTCGCAACTGGTACAGGAGGAGAGAGGACCCTGCCCACGAGGGCTCACAGTCTACAAGGGATGGGTGAGGATACAGTAGGTAAGGATATTGCTGGTCGTGCAGTGGTTTGGTCGATCGGTGGTTACTGCAGGTTGTAGGCTTGCCGGAAGAGGTAGGTCTTCAGGTTCTTTTTGAAGGTTTCGATGGTAGGTGAGAGTCTAATATGTTGTGGTAGAAAGTTCCAGAGTAGGGGTGATGCACGAGAGAAATCTTGTATGCAATTGTGGGAAGAGGAGGTAAGAGGGGAGTAGAGAAGGAGATCTTGTGAGGATCGGAGGTTGCGTGCAGGTAAGTACCAGGAGACGAGGTCACAGATGTATGGAGGAGACAGGTTGTGGATGGCTTTGTATGTCATGGTTAGCCTTTGGACTGGAGTCTCTGAGTAATGGGGAGACAGTGAAGGGATTGACAGAGGGGAGAGGCGGGGGAATAGCGGGGGGACAGGTGGATTAGTCGGGCAACTGAGTTTAGAATAGATTGGAGGGGTGCGAGAGTGTTAGAGGGGAGGCCACAGAGCAGGAGGCTACAGTAGTCGAGGCAGGAGATGATGAGAGCATGGACTAGGGTTTTTGCAGATTCTTGGTTTAGGAATGTACGGATCCATGAAATATTTTTTGAGTTGAAGGCGGCAGGAAGTGGGAAGGGCTGAATCAGAGCCATTGATATCATGCTGTGCAGATCTACAAGTATCAGAATAACCAGACCATATGATAGTATTGCTATTCTTTAGTATTATTCAGAAACTGTATGAGGTTATTATTTAGGCACAGTATGATGATGGTATAGTGGTATGCAGATTTGTATATGCTGACGATTATTTTTCTAGCAGCATGATTTTTGTGGGTTAGGAGTAAATAGTAATGTAAATGTTTATTGTTAATCTCCTTTATTGACATTGGGCAATTAAAATTATAATCATTCAAAAATTAACTAAGTCATTTCAATAGTTGGCAAATGTAAATGAGCGCCTTATGGGGTTCCTATTGTCTTGGAGCCTATGGAAACACAATAGCTGGAAAACAATTAGTGTCCCAAAACTATTCAGTAAGACAGAACTATTTATTACAATTGCTTTGTGACACAAATATAATATGCACAATACATACTGTATATAAGTTTTTCAATTGGTTATGTTTTCCTATTACATATGTTTGGTATTGCATTTATTACCATATTGTTGAACAAAACTGAAAATACCAAACAAATGCAATAAAAAGACACGGAGCAGTTTATGAAAAATGCCAGCCTATTTTTTACTCTACGACACTCGTTTCAACATTCTTGACACAAAATAAAAATATTAATGTTTTAGATTGTCTGGAGAAAAGTCAAAGTCATACACATAACTACAAAATAAAAAGCATTGTTGATGAAAATACTGTTAAGAAACGGAATATATTTACAGAGTGCCTGTTCAGTGCTGTGTATACTTTAACATGATGTGAAGAGTCAAGACATAATGGTGACCTGCTTCAACTCTTTACTGCAAATTGAAGATGCGCTCCTGTAACCTCATTCTATAAACAAGGAAAAGAGAGGTGGAAAGACCTAAAAAATGCAGCACAGTCTGTGTGGTTGTGGAGATCCGTCCATTCAGAATCACAAAGCACATGGTTTAGTTCTCTTTAAAAGATGCACAGCTCTGGAGCTCTCATCTCTAGGCACACAGAACATTGAATGAGTCAGGAGGCTGTCTATTTACCTTCTGGACAAAAGCATGGGGTGGAGATATGGTGGCCAGCCTCCACCCACTCTTCAGCTGTCCACAAAATCTCAGACCTTAACTTGACCTATTAACCCCTCTCAGCACTTAGTGTGCTGAAGTATTTTTCCAGGTTCATGTCACTGAAGCTAACATCCCCAGCAACACATATCTCCCCTCCAGTGTTTTACCAGTGACTTTGTCCCACCTGTTATAAGTAAGTAAAAAGAAATAGTGCAAATGAATAATATAGGACACTTAGCAAACACCATTTTTATGTTTAATCTGGTTTTTATAGAAAAGAACTTCAAAACAAACAAGGAACAAAGGATTCAACAACATAAGAAGTATTGAGTACAAAAAGAAACAAACACCATTTTTAATTTAAAATAAAGCGTAAAAACCATGCCACCAGCATCAAGGTTTATCCAAATTATTATGGTCCTAAATTCTATCATTAAAACGGTGTTTACTAAATAACTTACAATATTTACAGTGGGGGAAAGTAGTTGATCCCTTGCTGATTTTGTAAGTTTGCCCACTGACAAAGACATGAACAGTCTATAATTTTAGGGGTAGGTTAATTTTAACATTGAGAGATAGAATATCAAAAATAAAATCCAGAAAATCACATTGTATTAATTATATACATTTGCATTTTGCAGTGAGAAATAAGTATTTGATCCCCTACCAACCATTAAGAGTTCTGGCTCCTATAGACCAGTTAGACGCTCCTAATCAACTCGTTACCTGCATAAGAGTCAGCTGTCTTACATAGCCAGCTTTATAAAAGACTCCTGTCCACAGACTCAATTAATCAGTCAGACTCTAGCTGCTACTACATGGACAAGACCAAAGAGCTTTATAAGGATGTCAGGAACAAGATCATAGACCCCTCACAAAGCTGGAATGGGCTACAAAACCATAAGTAAGATGCTGGGTGAGGAGGAGACAACTGCTGGTGCAATAGAATGAAAATGGAAGAAATACAAAATGACTGTCAATCGACATCCATCTGGGGCACAATGCAAAATCTCACCACATGGGGTATCCTTGATCAAGAGGAAGGTGAGAGATCAGCATAAAACTACACAGGGGAACTTGTTAATGATCTTAAGTTAACTGGGACCACAGTCACCAAGAAAACCATTGGTAACATATTACACCATAAAGGTTTAAAATACTGCAGTGCCCGCAAGGTCCTCCTGCTTAAGAAGGCACATGTGCAGGCCTGTCTGAAGTTTGCCAATGAACACTTGGATTATTCTGTGAGTGATTGGGAGAAGGTACTGTGTACTGATGAGTGAATATACTCGTTACTCGAGATTTCCCGAGCACGCTCGGGTGTCCTCCGAGTATTTTTTAGCGCTCGGAGATTTAGTTTTTCTTGCCAGTTCCTTTGTAGCGCTTGATGGTTTTTGCCACTGCACTTTGGGACACTTTCAAAGTTTTCCCAATTTTTCGGACTGACTGACTTTCATTTCTTAAAGTAAGGATCTTCCCACACCCCACATTTTGGCCCTGACATATCTGGGTGTTTTGTGGACTATCTTCCCTGTTGCCTTTACTTTTCAGCATTGCACAGCGTTTCCTGCTCTCTCTGTGGTCATCTGTGTTTTTTTTTCCAGATACATGACTGGGCTCCAGGTTGTATTTATTGCCTGTTTTACTTGAGCTTCTTTCCACTTTCTGTGGTTCCCAGGGTTTAATTGCAGGCTCGTACTTTGTGAGATGTAACTCATTAGCAGCATTCCTTTCACCCTTTCAGGGCCACTAGCATATTGTATATGTGTACACGCTATATGCCCTTTACATTTGCTTTCATTTAGGACACATATAGGGACGCCTATAATGTGTGTGTGCTTTTTAGAGGGCTTGGTCTGTGCTTTTCTGTTATAAACATTCATGTTGGTATACCTCATATTGTATTTCTTGTGAACAAGGTGTTTATCAGCACAGTGTATTAAGCGTGTTTTTTGCAGATTTCGCATTTCCTACATAGGCTGTTATATTGGGGTGTTGTGCACTTTGTTACACGTTTTTTAATTGATTTTATATTTGTATGGTGTTTTTGCTTGTAATAAAATTTATTCTATATTTTGCTATATATTTTGTAGTAGGTGTGCACGTTCTTTTTGGTTCTTTCTCTTCTTTGATCATATCTGATGAGTGAATATACTCGTTACTCGAGATTTCCCGAGCACGCTCGGGTGTCCTCCGAGTATTTTTTAGCGCTCTGAGATTTAGTTTTTCTTGCCAGTTCCTTTGTAGCGCTTGATGGTTTTTGCCACTGCACTTTGGGACACTTTCAAAGTTTTCCCAATTTTTCGGACTGACTGACTTTCATTTCTTAAAGTAATAATGGCCACTAGGGTTGAGCGAAACGGGTCGGCCATTTTCAGAAGTCGCCGACTTTTGGCAAAGTCGGGTTTCATGAAACCCGACCCGACCCCTGTGTGGGGTCGGCCATGAGGTCGGCGATCTTCTGAATCTGGTATCGGAATTCCGATACCAAGTTCCGATATGTTTGCGATATCGGGAATCGGTATCGGAATCCATATTTAAGTGTAAAATAAAGAATCAAAATAAAAAAATAGCAGGGCGCGTGCGAGGGTGAGTATATACCTAATAGGAATATACTAACCCTCGGACGCGCCCTGCTTCTTTCCGGCAGCCTTCTTTCCTAAGAATGAGCGCGTGAAGGACCTTAGATGACGTCGCGGCTTGTGATTGGTCGCGTGACCGCCCATGTGACCGCTCACGCGACCAATCACAAGCCGCGACGTCACCGCAGGTCATTCACGCGCTCATTCTTAGGAAGGAAGGCTGCCGGTTAGTACCAGCGCACGTCCGAAGGTGAGTATATCAATATTTTTTATTTTGATTCTTTATTTTACACATTAATATGGATCCCAGGGCCTGCAGGAGAGTTTCCTCTCCTTCAGACCCTGGGAACCATAGTATCCCATTGCACTGCATTGGGTTTCATGTTTCGGCCGACCCCGACCACGACTTTTTTATACGATCGGCCGATTTCACTCGACCCGACTTTTGAGAAACCCGACCCGATCCTATAAAAATAAAAGTCGCTCAACCCTAATGGCCACTCGTTTTTCTTTACTTAGCTGCTTTTTTCTTGCCATAATACAAATTGTAACAGTCTATTCAGTAGGACTATCAGCTGTGTATCCACCAGACTTCTGCACAACACAACTGATGTTCCCAACCCCGTTTATAAGGCAAGAAATCCCACTTATTAAACCTGACAGGGCACACCTGTGAAGTGAAAACCATTCCCGGTGACCACCTCTTGAAGCTCATCAAGAGAATGCCAAGAGTGTGTAAAGCAGTCATCAAAGCAAAAGGTGGCTACTTCAAAGAACCTAAAACGTAAGACATAATTTCAGTTGTTTCACACTTTTTTGTTAAGTATATAATTCCACATGTGTTAATTCATAGTTTTGATGCCTTCAGTGTGAATGTACAATTTTCATAGCCAAGAAAATACAGAAAAATCTTTATATGAGAAGGTGTGTCCAAACTTTTGGTCTGTACTGTAGGGTGATGAAAAACTGTGGGGAGGAATTTGTAGGTAAGATATATGAGTTTATGTTGTATTCTACAGCGAATGGATAACCAGTGTAAAAACTGGCACAAGGTGGAGGCATTGGAGGAAGCGGCTGGACAGAAAAACAACCCTGGCTCAACACGGATTGGAGAGGAGAAAGTTTGGTTAGAGGAACACAGATCAGAAGAGAGTTGCAGTAGTCCAGACGAGAATGAATAATAGCGACTGTAAGAGTTTTGGCAGTTTCAAAGTTGAGGAAAGGTCGGAATCAGGAGATGTTTTTAAGATTCAGGTGACATGAATGAGTGATTGGATATAGAGAATAAAGGAAAGTTATTTGTCAAATATAACCCCAAGGCAGCGGGCGTGCTGCATGGGAGCTTTGGCTGAACCCTACATGGTAAGTTCAATGTCAGGTAGAGTTAGGTTAGTAGCCGGAAGAAACACAAGAAGTTCAGTTTTGGAGAGATTCAGTTTCAAATAGAGGGAGGACATGATGCTCGAGACAGCGGACAAACAATCATTGGTGTTTTGTATTAGGGTGGGAGTGATGTCTGGGGAGGAAGAATATAACTGGGTGTCATCAGAATAGAAATGTTGCTGGAAGAAAAATCTACTGATTGTTTGTCCAATAGGGTTCTGTATGGAAATAAGTGGAGGGGGCCTAGGACTGAGCCCCGACGGACCCTGATAAAAAAGGGGATGATGAGAGGAGTAACAGCCAGCAAAAGACACAGTGAAGGAGCAGTCGCATAGATAGGATGAGAAACAGGAGAGAACAATGTCATTGAGACTGAAAAAAAAGAGCATAGTGAGGAGGAGCTGGTGATCCACAGTATCAAATGAAGCAGAGAGAACCAGGAGAATCAGCACTGAGCAGTTACCTTTGGATTTAGCTGTTAAAGGGAACCTGTCACCCCCAAAATGGAAGTTGAGCTAAGCCCATCGGCATTAGGGGCTTATCTACAGCATTCTGGAATGCTGTAGATAAGCTCACGATGTATTCTGAAAGATGAGATAAAGAGGTTATATTATACTCACCTGGGGGCTTTCCCGCTGCGGTCCGGTACGATGGGCATCGCGGTCCGGTCCGGGGCCTCCCATCTTCATAGGATGACATCCTCTTCTTGTCTTCACGCTGCGGCTCCGGCGCAGGCGTACTTTGTCTGACTTATTGAGGGCAGAGCAAACTACTGCAGTGCGCAGGCACCGGGCCTTTCTGAACTTTCTGACCTTTCTCGGCACCTGCACACTGCAGTACTTTGCTCTGCTCTCAACAGGGCAGACAAAGTGCGCCTGTGCCGGAGCTGCGGCGTGAAGACAAGAAGAGGACGTGATCGTAAGAAGATGAGATGCCCCGGACTGCGACGCCCACCGCAGCGGGACCGCCCTTGGGTGAGTATATTCTAACCTCTTTTTCTCATCTTTAAGGTTATATCGGGGGCTTAGCTACAGCATTCCAGAATGCTGTAGATAAGCCCCTGTTGCCGGTGGGCTTAGCTCAACTTCCATTTTGGGGGTGACAGGTTCCCTTTAATAGATTGTTAGAGACTTGAGTAAGGGCAGGTTTTGTAGAATGTAAAGTGCGGAAATCAGATTGTAGAGGGTCAAGAAGAGAGTGTGAAATTCCCTCCAGGGCCGTGGGGTACTCGGTACTTAAAGGGATGTGTCACGGCGGCGGTGACCCCGTCCGTGGCCCTGGGCGCCCAAGTAAAAGGGAAGGTCTTTAAAAGAGTTTTTGAAATAAAGAAAGTTTGTGATGCCACCTGTGGTATTCTGTTATGGACCTGGTGGTTAGGAGCATCTGGAATGACCTGATGAGTAAACTCAAAAAACAGAACTAGCTCTAGGGAAGTGGGAACTCTGCTGACCGCAAACTCTACTCCTATCGCACACACTAGAAATAGCCGTGGAGCGTACCTAACTCTCCCTAGACGCCTCTTCACAGCCTAAGAGCTAACTACCCCTAAAGATAGAAATAGAAGCCTAACCTTGCCTCAGAGAAATTCCCCAAAGGTAAAGGCAGCCCCCCACATATATTGACTGTGAGTTAAGAGGAAAGTCACAAACACAGGAATGAAACAGGTTTTAGCATAGGAGGCCAGACTTACTAAATAGTCAGAGGATAGAAAAGAATACTATGCAGTCAGCATAAAAAAACTACAAAACCACGCAGAGTATGCAAAAAGACCCCCGCACCGACTCACGGTGTGGAGGTGCAACACTGCACCCCAGAGCTTCCAGCTAGCAAGGAAACATCATGATAGCAAGCTGGACTAAAATTTAGCAGTGCTAAGAAATATATTCAGACAGCAGTAACAACAAATGAACTAGCAGGGACTTAGCTTCTGCTGGAGTAGACAGGTCCTCAGAGAAGTCCAAGAGAGATCTGAACCAATTCTGATACATTGACAGCTGGCATCAGGTAACGATCTGAGTGGAGTTAAATAGGGAAGCCAGCATAGCAACATAACGAGAGCAGCTGATAAAGCCAACCTAGTGACCAGCAGTTCCGCTCAAAGCCACCAGAGGGAGCCCAAGAGCAGAACTAACCAAAGTACCATTCATGACCACAGGAGGGAGTCCAAGAACGTAATTCACAACAGTACCCCGCCCTTGAGGAGGGGTCACCGAACCCTCACCAGGGCCCCCAGGCCGATCAGGACGAGCCAAATGAAAGGCACGAACTAAATCAGCAGCATGGACATCGGAGGCAACAACCCAGGAATTATCCTCCTGACCATAGCCCTTCCACTTAACCAGGTACTGAAGCTTCCGTCTCGAAATACAAGAATCCAAAATCTTTTCCACCACATACTCCAACTCCCTCTCAACCAACACCGGAGCAGGAGGATCAACGGAGGGAACCATAGGCGCCACGTACCTCCGCAACAGCGACCTATGGAACACATTATGGATGGCAAAAGAAGCTGGAAGGACCAAACAAAATGACACAGGGTTGAGAATTTCAGAAATCTTATAAGGACCAATGAAATGAGGCTTAAACTTAGGAGAAGAAACCTTCATAGGAACATAACGAGAAGACAACCAAACCAAATCCCCAACACGAAGTCGGGGACCAACACAACGACGGTGGTTAGCGAAACGTTGAGCCTTCTCCTGGGACAACGTCAGATTGTCCACTACGTGAGTCCAAATTTACTGCAACCTGTCCACCACAGAATCCACACCAGGACAGTCAGAAGGCTCAACCTGCCCCGAAGAAAAACGAGGATGAAAACCAGAATTGCAAAAAAAAGGCGAAACCAAAGTAGCCGAACTAGCCCGATTATTAAGGGCGAACTCAGCCAATGGCAAGAAGGTCACCCAATCATCCTGATCAGCAGAAACAAAGCATCTCAGATAGGTTTCCAAAGTCTGGTTGGTTCGTTCGGTTTGGCCATTTGTTTGAGGATGGAAAGCCAAAAAAAAAGACAAATCAATGCCCATCTTAGCACAAAAGGACCGCCAAAACCTAGAGACAAACTGGGAACCTCTGTCCGACACAATGTTCTCCGGAATGCCTTGCAAACGAACCACATGTTGAAAAAATAATGGCACCAAATCAGAGGAAGAAGGTAATTTAGGCAAGGGTACCAAATGGACCATCTTAGAAAAGCGATCACAAACCACCCAGATGACAGACATCCTTTGAGAGATAGGAAGATCTGAAATAAAATCCATTGAAACATGCGTCCAAGGCATTTTCGGGACTGGCAAGGGCAAAAGCAACCCACTGGCACGAGAACAGCAGGGCTTAGCCCGAGCACAAGTCCCACAGGACTGCACAAAAGAACGCACATCCCGTGGCAAGGAAGGCCACCAAAAGGACCTAGCCACCAAATCTCTGGTACCAAAAATCCCAGGATGACCAGCCAACACTGAGCAATGAACCTCAGAAATAACTCTGCTAGTCCATCTATCGGGGACGAACAATTTATCCGCTGGACAACGGTCAGGTCTATCAGCCTGAAACTCCTGCAGCGCCCGCCGCAAATCAGGGGAGATGGCAGACAGAATTACCCCCTCTTTGAGAATACCAGCCGGCTCAGGGACTCCCGGAGAATCAGGCACAAAACTCCAAGAAAGGGCATCCGCCTTCACATTCTTAGAACCTGGAAGGTATGAGACCACAAAATCGAAACGGGAGAAAAACAGCGACCATCGAGCTTGTCTAGGATTCAACCGCTTGGCAGACTCAAGATAAGTCAGATTTTTGTAATCCGTCAAGACCACCACGCGTTGCTTGGCTCCCTCAAGCCAATGTCGCCACTCCTCGAATGCCCACTTCATAGCCAGCAGCTCCCGATTGCCAACATCATAATTACGCTCAGCAGGCGAAAACGTTCTAGAAAAGAAGGCACATGGCTTCATCACAGAGCCATCAGAACTTCTTTGAGACAAAACAGCCCCTGCTCCAATCTCAGAAGCATCAACCTTGACCTGAAAAGGGAGCAAAACATCTGGCTGACGCAACACAGGGGCCGAAGAAAAACGACGTTTCAGCTCCTGAAAAGCCTCAACGGCCGCAGAGGACCAATTCACCACATCAGCACCTTTCTTTGTCAAATCAGTCAAAGGTTTAACCACACTAGAAAAATTAGCGATGAAGCGACGGTAAAAATTAGCAAAGCCCAGGAATTTCTGGAGGCTCTTCACAGATGTAGGTTGAGTCCAATCATAAATGGCCTTTACTTTAACAGGATCCATCTCGATAGTAGAAGGGGAAAAAATGAAGCCCAAAAAGGAAACCTTCTGAACTCCGAAGAGACATTTAGACCCCTTCACAAACAAGGAATTATCACGAAGGACCTGGAATACCATTCTGACCTGTTTCATATGAGACTCCCAATCATCCGAAAAGACCAAAATATCATCCAAATATACAATCATGAATCTATCCAGATACCTTCGGAAGATGTCATGCATAAAGGACTGAAACACAGATGGAGCATTTGAAAGCCCGAATGGCATTACCAGGTACTCAAAATGGCCCTCGGGCGTACTAAATGCTGTTTTCCATTCATCGCCCTGTTTAATACGCACAAGGTTATACGCCCCTCGAAGATCTATCTTGGTGAACCAACTAGCCCCCTTAATCCGAGCAAACAAATCAGACAGCAGAGGCAAAGGGTACTGAAATTTGACCGTGATTTTATTGAGAAGGCGGTAATCTATACAGGGTCTCAGAGAACCATCCTTCTTGGCCACAAAAAAGAACCCTGCTCCCAACGGTGATGAAGATGGGCGAATATGCCCTTTCTCCAAGGACTCCTTCACATAAGTCTGCATAGCGGCGTGCTCTGGCACGGATAAATTGAAAAGTCGACCCTTAGGAAACTTACTACCAGGAATCAAATTAATAGCACAATCACAATCCCTATGAGGGGGTAGGACACTGGATTTGGGCTCATCAAATACATCCTGGTAATCCGACAGAAACTCAGGGACTTCAGAAGGAGTGGAAGCAGAAATTGACACCAATGGAACATCGCCATGTACCCCTTGACAACCCCAACTAGACACAGACATTGATTTCCAATCCAATACTGGATAATGAACCTGTAGCCATGGCAAACCCAACACGACCACATCATGCAAATTATGCAACACCAAAAAGCGAACATCTTCCCGATGTGCAGGAGCCATGCACATGGTCAACTGAGTCCAGTACTGAGGTTTATTCTTGGCCAACGGCGTGGCATCAATTCCCCTTAATGGAATAGGATACTGCAAAGGCTCCAAGAAAAAACCACAGCGCCTGGCAAACTCCAAGTCCATCAAATTCAGGGCAGCACCTGAATCCACAAATGCCATAACCGAGTAGGATGACAAAGAGCAAATCAGAGTAACAGACAAAAGAAATTTAGGCTGTACAGTACCAATGGTGACAGACCTAGCGAACCGCTTAGCGCACTTAGGACAATCAGAGATAGCATGAGTGGGGTCACCACAGTAAAAACACAGCCTATTCTGACGTCTGTGTTCTTGCCGTTCAGTTCTGGTCAAAGTTCTATCACATTGCATAAGCTCAGGCCTCTGCTCAGAGGACACCGCCAAACTGTGCACAATTTTGCGCTCACGCAAATGCCGATCAATTTGGATGGCCAAAGACATTGACTCATTTAGACCAGCAGGCGTGGGGAATCCCACCATAACATCCTTAAGGGCTTCAGAAAGACCCTTTCTAAAAATTGCTGCCAGGGCACACTCATTCCATTGAGTAAGCACAGACCATTTTCTAAACTTCTGACAATATATCTCCGCTTCATCCTGACCCTGACACAAAGCTAGCAAAATTTTCTCTGCCTGATCCACTGAATTCGGTTCGTCATAAAGCAATCCAAGCGCCAGAAAAAACGCATCTACATTAAGCAATGCAGGATCTCCTGGCGCAAGGGAGAATGCCCAGTCTTGAGGGTCACCACGCAACAAAGAAATAATAATTTTTACTTGCTGAATGGGGTCACCAGAGGAGCGGGGTTTCAAAGCAAGAAACAGTTTACAATTATTTTTGAAATTCAGAAACTTAGATCTATCCCCAGAAAACTAATCAGGAATTGGAATTCTAGGCTCTAACATAGGATTCTGAACTACATAATCTTGAATGCTTTGTACCCTTGCAGTGAGATGATCCACACAAGAGGACAGACCTTGAATATCCATATCTACACCTGTGTCCTGAACCACCCAGGGGTTAAGGGGAAAAGAGAGACAAAACACACTGCAAAGAAAAAAAAATGGGTTCAGAACTTCTCTTATCCCTCTTTTGAGATGCATTAACACTTTATTGGCCAGCTGTACTGTTATGGACCTGGTGGTTAGGAGCACCTGGAATGACCTGATGAGTAAACTCAAAAAACAGAACTAGCTCTAGGGAAGTGGGAACTCTGCTGACCGCAAACTCTACTCCTATCGCACACACTAGAAATAGCCGTGGAGCGTACCTAACTCTCCCTAGACGCCTCTTCACAGCCTAAGAACTAACTGCCCCTAAAAAGATAGAAATAGAAGCCTAACCTTGCCTCAGAGAAATTCCCCAAAGGTAAAGGCAGCCCCCCACATATATTGACTGTGAGTTAAGAGGAAAGTCACAAACACAGGAATGAAACAGGTTTTAGCATAGGAGGCCAGACTTACTAAATAGTCAGAGGATAGAAAAGAATACTATGCGGTCAGCATAAAAAAAACTACAAAACCACGCAGAGTATGCAAAAAGACCCCCGCACTGACTCACGGTGTGGAGGTGCAACACTGCACCCCAGAGCTTCCAGCTAGCAAGGAAACATCATGATAGCAAGCTGGACTAAAATTTAGCAGTGCTAAGAAATATATTCAGACAGCAGTAACAACAAATGAACTAGCAGGGACTTAGCTTCTGCTGGAGTAGACAGGTCCTCAGAGAAGTCCAAGAGAGATCTGAACCAATTCTGATACATTGACAGCTGGCATCAGGTAACGATCTGAGTGGAGTTAAATAGGGAAGCCAGCATAGCAACATAACGCGAGCTGCTGATAAAGCCAACCTAGTGACCAGCAGTTCCGCTCGAAGCCACCAGAGGGAGCCCAAGAGCAGAACTAACCAAAGTACCATTCATGACCACAGGAGGGAGTCTGAGAACGGAATTCACAACAGTATTCGGTCAGGGATGACCAACGTTGCTTAAAGAGGTCCTCTGGGATGATGTTATGGCAGCCAGATGGTATAACTTCCCACAGGTGAAGTAGGTCCCAAGGGCTCCCGGTGAATAGATGGAAGATGGTGAGTGGTGCAGTAAAGAATGAAGGATGCAGTTGTGCAGTCTTTTTTCCTGGTTTACTGATGGTAGCAGGCAGCCTCAGTCCAGGGCACCAGATCACAGTTACAGGCAGGGTCCTTCCGGCTTGGAATCGAGTTCAGAGTCCAGCTTTACCAGGTGGAGTTAAAAGCCTTCATCTTAGCATGGTGTTATTTTAGTCCCTTACTGCCTATGGCTTCTTAGCAAGGTCCTCTCAGTTATCTCTGTCCTTTATTGAAGTGGGACACAAACCCGTATGACAGGTGACTCGAGCCTTTTTACAGGGTCTCTATCATGACCCGGGCTCTATATTCCACTGTGTCTCCTGGGTATTAGGCAATCAAAAAAATGTGGGGCACTCTGTATCTAGAGGCGAAGAGGTGCAGGCTGAACAAGAAGTCACAATGTTTATGGAAAAGCAGCCGCACACATGAAGCTTGGAGGTTTTATGCAAAAGTTTACACTTTTTATTAGTACAGTCATCACCAAGTGCTCATTAGCGTAGAAAAAAATTTGACGGACACTTTAAGTTAGGGTTAACGTTTCGACCAAGGTTGGTCTTTGTCAAAACCACACTTTTAGTAGGGGATAGAGTGTGCCAGGTAGAAAATCAGTCCGGAGTGGGCAGAATCTGCAGAAGTCCAGGAGCGCTATGTCCGTCCCATTGGTGATGCAGTGTTTTTTCTACGCTAATGAGCACTTGGTGATGACTGTACTAATAAAAAGTGTAAACTTTTGCATAAAACCTCCAAGCTTCATGTGTGCGGCTGCTTTTCCATAAACATCTCCTGGGTATTAGGGCGGATAGGTTATGTGCAGTCTAGCTGTCCTACTGGTTTCTGCTGTGCATCCTTAAGTATGACACAACCTCGGTCTTCCGGTTACCAGTATCTGCACTCTATCAGGGAGGTAGCCCAGTCGCAGCTATTCTCCCTTGTTGTCACTCTCCTGTGATTTGCTCTCCGGCACATTAGCTAAAGGCTGTTCTTCCTTCTGTATTTTGCTATCTAGGAGCTACAGCACCTCAAGCTGTGCGGCCCCTTACCCATCCTTCTGCCTCAGACTGCTCCAGTCTGCTGTCTGCCACCAACTGTCTAAATTTTCCTAACTGCCTAGCAACTAACTCCTCCTTCCGGCTAAATGCAGATACAGCTGACCTTGCGGTGATGGGCAGGGGTCCCACTGCTGGCACCGGGCCTGCTCAGGGGACCCATAGCGGCTGGGTGGAAGAGCAGGAAGACCGATTCTCCCTGCTGTGCCACAGATTGTAACTGTATCGGCGCACTGCACGCGCCGATACAGTTACAGCAGTGTAGCTCCGGGTGGACCCCCTCTGGGCTCCGGGCCCAGGGCGCTCACACCCTCTGCCCCCCCAGTAGCTAAGCTACTGGTTTGTATGTTTTGGAGTTGTAGCAGCTTGTACTTGTTCACACTTGCTTTATTCTGTTCAGATGTGCTGGTCAGTTTTTTGTTTTTTGAACTACATGAGAGCCATAACGTGGCCAGAGCGAAGTTCTCATAGACATACATTGAGAGCTTGTGACCGAAACCTCTGACTTCCAGTTAGTCAGAGGTTATGGTCATAAGATGGCGGATCCACATCAGAGCCACATCAGGAAGAGCAAAATATAGTGGCTGTTAAGTATTAGGCTATGTGCACACTTTGTGGTGTCCTCTGCGGGTTCTCTCGCAGCGGATTTGATAAATCTGCAGGGCAAAACCACTGCGGTTATCCCTGCAGATTTATCGCGGTTTGTTTTGCGGTTTCCGCTGCGGGTTTACTCCTATACTATTGATGCTGCATATGCAGCAATATGCAGCATCAATAGTAATGTTAAAAATAATAAAACATGGTTATATACTCACCCTCTGACGTCCCGATCTCCTCGGCGCTGCACGCGGCGGTCCGGTTCCAAAGATGCTGTGCGAGAAGGACCTTCGTGACATCACGATCATGTGACCGCGACATCACGGACATGTGACCGCGACGTCACCGCAGGCCCTGCTCACACACCAACCCTGATACCGGACGGCCGCGTGCAGCGCTGAGAGGTGAGTATATCATTATTTTTTATTTTAATTCTTTTTTTTTTTACACAAATATGGTTCCCAGGGCCTGGAGGAGAGTCTCCTCTCCTCCACCCCGGGTACCATCTGCACATTATCCGCTTACTTCCTGCATCGTGGGCACAGCCCCATGCGGGAAGTTAGCGGATCAATGCATTCCTATGTGTGCAGAATCGCAGCGATTCTGCACAAAGAAGTGACATGCTGCGGAATGTAAACCGCTGCGTTTATGCACGGTTTTTCCCGCAGCATGTGCACAGCGGATTGCTGTTTCCATAGGGTTTACATGTAAAAGTAAACGCTATGAAAACTGCTGCGGACCCGCAGCATCAAAATCGCCGCGGATCCGCGGTAAAACCCGCAAAGTGTGAACATGGCCTTATACTAGGGACAGGGAACTATCATTAGTTCTGCCACTCTAACGCTGAAATAAAAAAAAGGATAACGTTGTGCTTTAAAGCAAGACCAGAAAAAGGATCAATATTGACTTTTAGGATTGCTACATCCAATAGGTGGAGACAGAGATCAAGTCATTTTCTCTGAAGAGGATAATGGCCTATGTAAAGTAATAAAATCACGACTGATAATTTTTTTTTTTAGATTGAGTTAAAAAAAATGCTTTCTCTTTACTAATATATCATCCTATAAAGGTATAAAACATTCATAATACTAAAAATGGTTTCCAACAATTTATATTTATGTCTTTACTGCAAATAATCAGAAATGAAAATTACTAAGAAAAAAAAAGCTCATAATATAAGTGAAATATGTTAATATCAAGATAAAGAAAGGGATTTGTCTTAGTAGATTAAGAAGATTATACTATATCTAGATAGTCCTCAGCTAGCTAGGTTTAGCTCCTGATTGCTAAAGCTGGTTCTCTATTCTTTTATGACACCAGATTAAAGCCCATTTCAAGGTCGGGTCGACCTGTCATTGTGAAGCATGGGGGAGATTTATTGGTCCGTAACGTACATATGTGCATTTGATCTCTCCCTTTACTAACACCTGAGAGAGGCATGAAACAGAGTTAAAAGAGGAATAGTCATGAATTATAAATGTATCCTCAAATACACCATAATATGCTCATATATTTTGGTTTTCAGGGAAAATACATCATTTTACATTGGGGAAACAGCACATGTTGTCAGTTACATCTATATTCTTGAAACATTGAAGCCGCTATAAATGTATAACGCTATTCTTTAAGCATAATTAGTGTTATGTATATTTGAGAAACTGCCCTGTTTTTGTAGGTATATACTTTTGATTTGTTCAGACGCATATAATAATTTTGTGAACATGCACTTACTAACTCTGCTGTAATTTATACTGATTATGTACTTTTATGTATACTGGATTCATATACACAGCTCAAATATAAAGAGTACACTAAAATACCATATCCTCAATATTACTGAATGAAATATTCCAGTTGCAAATCTTTTTTCATTACATAGTGGAATATGTTGAGAACAATAAAACATAAAAATTATTAATGTAAATAAAAATTTATCCCATGGAGGTCTGCATTTGGAATGATACTCAAAATCAAAATGAAAAATCAAATTACAGGCTGATCCAGCTTCAGTGGAAATGCCTCGAGACATGGAAATAATGCTCAGTAGTATGTGTGGCCTCAATGTGCCTGTATGACCTCCCTACAATGCCTGGGACCTGGATTACAGCATCAGTCAACTCCTGAACAGTATGGGGTGCAAAGTTGATGAATGAAATGAGACATGTTGTCCCAGATGTGCTCGATTGGATTCAGGTCTGGGGAAAGGGCAGGCCAGTCCATAGCATCAATGCCTTAATCATGTAGAAACTGCTGACACACTACAACCACACGAGGCCTAGCATTGTCATGCATCAAAAGGAAGCCAGTGCCCACTGCACCTACATATGGTCCCACAATAGGATAAGGATCTCATACCTGTAATAAACGGCAGTCAGGGTACCTCTGGCTAGCACATGGAGGTCTGCTCGATCCCCAAAGCGGTCATGCTGGAGGATGTTGCAGGTAGCAGAACATTCTCCACAGCGTCTCCAGACTCTGTCATGTCTGTCACATGTGCTCAGTGTAAACCTGCTCTCCTTTGTGAAGAGCACAGGGCACCAATGTCCAGTTGGTTAATCTTGGTGTTCTCTGCAAATGCCAATCGCCTTGCACGGGCTGTAAGCAGAAAGCCCACTTGTGGACGTCGTGCCTTCATACCACCCTCATGGAATCTGTTTATGACAGTTTGAGCAGACACATGGATGTTATTGACTTGCTGGAGGTCATTTTGCAGGGCTCTGGCACTCTTTTTCCTGTTCCTCCTTGCACAAAGGAGGCGCTATGGCCCTCTTCGCGTCTCCTTTTGTACTGGCCTTTCCCCTGGTATCTGCTCCATGCTCTGGATACTGTGCTGACACACACATCTACTTCTCTTGCCACAGCTCGCATTGATGTGCCATCTTGGATGAGCTGCACTACCTGAGCAACTTCTGTGGGTTGTAGATGCTGCCACATGCTACCATACAGTACTTCTAGGAGTTACAGCAATGACAAAACACAAAAGTGACCAAAACAACAGTCACTGTTAGGGTTTGCGGAACGCACCGAATATATTTATTGATGTGATTGGTGCGTTCGCAACCCGGGATCCACCATGCAGGAAATATCCTGCTGCTAAGTAGATGGCGGCTCAATATGGCGGTATTAACCAGCTCTGTTAGCTTCACAGAGCGGCCGAGAAAGCAAAGCTCTGTGCCCTGTTAACTCTCACAGAGACACAGGCTAACTACCCAGAAGAGAGCAGTCAGTGGTCATGCATGCACACAACACTCCTCGCCGGAGGTGCCAGCATTCTAGGGGCTTATTTCAGCCGGGTCCCTGAACACATTCACGCATATGACCACAGTGGCGCAAAGCATGTAACTTTAGAAGATACTAGCGCATGGCCGTGCGGCCATGCGAGCCTTAAATAGCTGCAGCACGTACAGAACCTTAAACAAGAGGACCAATGAGAGACTGCAACTGAGTCTGCATACCTACAGGACCTTCCTAGAAAGACCAATAGACTTGGCTGCAGTACCTGAACATGTGACCCTTGATCTCCACTGAGAGATCTTACCCTGGGCATGCTCAGTGTGTGCAAAGCAGTACTTAGTCCCAGAAAAGCCTGTTCACCGTAGATCAGTGCAGGGTACAATAGCAGAGCCTGGAGAGGCAGCAAAATCCCTTTGCACTGAATCAGACTCAGTGAGATGCTGGGACCGACGTCTCCGCTGAGCAGGCTCCACTGCGGCCGAAGGAGAATGGGAGACCGCAGCAGAGACGGATCGAGATTCCCCCTGTGCAGCAGAGGAAACTCGACTCCTAACAGTCACCCCCTGCAAAACCACTCCTTTATAGGGGTTGTCTTGCTAATTGCCTATCATTTTTACCTGTTGTCTGTGCCATTTGCACAACAGCAGGAGACATTGATTCACAAACAGTGTTGCTTCATAACTGGACAGGTTGATTTCACAGAAGTGTGTTTGGAGCTACATTGTGTTAAGTGTTCTCTTTATTTTATTGAGCAGTGTATATTCTACTCAACATTAAAACTGAAACACTAAGAAGGAAAAGTTGTCTAAGTACGGAAATCACAAAATGTATATGGAGCACCTACCAGGGCTGTGGGGTACTCGAA
The DNA here is from genome assembly GCF_051348905.1 of Ranitomeya variabilis. Classification (NCBI taxonomy): domain Eukaryota; kingdom Metazoa; phylum Chordata; class Amphibia; order Anura; family Dendrobatidae; genus Ranitomeya; species Ranitomeya variabilis. Next base: position 75,827,776 of record NC_135239.1, on the reverse strand, counting down.
ACCGGGCCTGTTCGTAAAGGGGTGGTAACGGTGGCAGTGACCCGGTCCATAGCCCTGGGCATCCAATAAAAGGGGAATTAAAGTTTATTAAAGTTATTTGTTTGTGATGCCACCTGTGGTATTCGGTCACGGTGGACCGACACTGCTTAAAGGGGTCCTCTGTGGATGATGATACTGCAGCTGGGATGGTATGACTTCCCACAGGTGAAGCTTAGTCCCCAGTGCTCCCAATGTAGTGGGTACAGCTGACAGACAGAATGCAGACTGCCGGAAAGAATTAGAGGACACAAGGTTGCAGTCTCATTACCTTTTACTGGTAGTAGGCAGCCACAGTCCAGGGTACAGATCACAGGTGATGGTGCGGTCCGGCCAGCCTGGAAGAGATTCAGAGATCCCCCTAGCCAGGCGGGGTTGGAAGGCCCCCTTACTGCTCTGTATTGCAGTTCCTTGCTGCCTAAGGCTTCACACAAGGTCCTCACTTTCTCTCTGTCCCTTTAGGTAGGACACTACCCACATGGCAGGCAACTTGAGCCTTTTTACAGGTGTCTCTAAGATGACTCTGGGCTCTATGTGCTGCTGTGCCTTCTGGTGTAATGGTGGACAGGCAACCTGAAATCTCCTGTCTGCTGGTTTCTGCTGTGGGGCATACAGTTATCCCCACAACCTCCATCTTCCGGGCACCGGTGTCCTGCGCTTCAGCGTGGAGAAAGCTCAGTCGCAGCTCCCTTCCAGTTCTTCACTTCTCCTTATGCGAGTCTTCTTCTCTTACTATCGAGACACATGACAGTTATATCGGGCCTCCTGATGAGCCAGAGGGGCGAAACGCGTTGAGGCGATTTATGACAGTGGGCTGACGGTGTGGCACCTGACGATGAGTATCAATCGTGCAGACATATATATGATCGATTGATTTTGACAAGGGGTCTTTTTGCTTACAGCATTGGCATTTATCTATGTATGGCATGTCACTATTTATTGGGCAGACTGCCCAGTTCTGGACTTACCAATTAGTCCATAGGACATGATGTTGTCTGTGACCCATTGTATAGGTGCTTTTGGATTATAATTATCAATACAAAAAATTCCTGGTTTAAGCTAGAGTGACTAGGCGTTCCATCTACATTTTTCATGTCCGTCATGAGCCTACTACATGTTCTCATTTGTTTTTATATTCACGGTGCTGGGGTTTAGGATTCCCTACATATAGGTGTGTTATTGTTTAGTAAATTAGGGGTACCTTTATTCTATCAAAATTGTGTGGGTAGAGGGACCCATTGGTAATACTAGGGCTTTTTAGGGACCCCAGGGCAAGCCGTCGTGGAGTGGGGGCGCCGCAACGTTCCCCCTAGGGCGCCAACCCCCGCTGTCAGGCAGCCATCAGTATAGATACTATCTAGGGATCATTCTCCTTCCCCCCAACACTAGTTTTTTTCACGGTGTGTTTTGCTGGTTTGTTCTCTTTGATGCAGCCACAGGTTGGTGGCATTTTAGATATTTATAATAAATACATTTTGGGTTTTATATGAATACTAAATTTGATTATCCCAATCTAAATTGTTAAACGAAAGAATTCTTTCCTGATCATCAGGATGTAGTTAAGGTCTTTACTCATTTGTCGCATTCACATTCATTCATCATTTGGGTACAGTTTTCTCTTATTGACGGATTTCATTGAATTCTAACAACAAATCCAAACACTTGCATCCAATTTCATCCACACATAAAATTGGATGCAGCTGAAGGAAAACAAAATTGACCCCACAAATTTCTATAGGTGCAGCTTTACATCTCTGGGCTTGCACATTTATAGTACACCCTTCTGAGCCATCATTTCCACATCATTATTTACATATTACACTTGAAAAGAAAAAGTTAAAAAAGACTTTAATTACTTGTTTAAGATTACTTTTAATCTAGCTAGTCTGCCAAGATGCTTCCAAACAGAGATGAAATGCAAGTACTCTGATTATTCGGCATTATATCACTGCTCTCGCTTTTATGGAGACTATTTGCCTAATCAGAATTCCTTTGTAATGCTGCTCGCATTATGACACCGGCTCTGATTTAATGCCAGCCTGAGATGTATTCAATTTTTTTTTGTGCTTGTGAAAATTTAAATATCATTCTACAGAAACATAACCTGGCATTTAGGACATTTAGACTGAGTGATAAAAGGAAGCAGAAAGCTGCATATGATTTTTAAATGCTTGGGGTAATGACTAAGCGATGCTTTTATTCGCAAAACGATGACTATGCAAATGAAGTAGAGAGATAAAGTGAAACAGAGGAACAGGTCAGACAAAGCATGATTAGGCTATATGCACATAGACATTAATTAATTCTGTCCTGCCACCTTTGCATTCCGACATCTTAAGATAGAAGCTCTTACACAGCCCACAGTCCACAAGGGTCATATTAGCAACTTAAGCCTATTCAATTTTCCAACATTTTTGCCTTTTCATCTGTGTTTGAATAATACCAATGGTGTCTCTACAGTTCATGCTTTATCTATAAGAAATATACTTACTATAACCTGGGCTTAATTCAAGGGAAAGGAATTGGTACTCCCAGGACAGCCATAAAAATAGGATTTTCTTTATTGGTGTCTTCGTTAAAAAAAAAATCACATGTGCACTTCCATGTTAACCCTTTGACTCTTTTCTGGTGTATTGCACGCCCTTCATCATAGACATAATCCACCTTAGACTATGACTGGATTTAAAACCAGTATGAACCAATCACGTGTGAACAAGCATATAATGTGCATAATTAATTTGGGAAACACTTGTTGCACAAAGCATTGCTATAGACATGATGTTAATATTATCCTTAATATATATACATTGTTTCTATCATTTAACCCATAGGCTGCTTGGTGTTTAGAAGCAATATCCAATACATTTCTTGCATTAATAATTTTTTGTGCCAATCACCTCCCCTTTCCGGGCAAGTAAAATTTTCCAACCTATAACATACCAAACTACTGATACTTTTATTATGTTTCTCTATGAAGAGCTTGGTTGCCTTTGAGAACTTATTGTTGCCATTTATGATATTATGCATGTGTTCAGATACACATTTTTAAACTTGATGAACAGAACACATTCACTCACATCACTGTAATGCCATTCGAACCCCTCAAACTTAATAACAGACAGATAGATGATGCTATTGAAGCCATTTTTGATCGTTTTGTAGAGGTAAAATCACTATAAGAAATATGACGACAATATCTACCACCTGGGACTTCCAGGGGATCTCATAAAATTCTAACAGACCAAACGCATCCCACAATCAGCCCCCCATGAGGTCATCAATGGGAGGTATGTGGGCATAACCTTGAGCTAATAAAAAACAGAATTTGGGTTTGGGTCATTGTCACTCCTGAAAGGTGCAGCTTGCTGTAGGATGTGTCCGTTTTCCTAAGGAGTACCTCCTTCCACTAACCTCCGAGCTATTTCCGTAACATCAGGTTTTGTTCTCTATTTGGTAACATCTTTGTATATTTTTTAAAAACACTGCCTACGTTTCTAGATTCAATATATACATTTTAATGTCTGTGTTCCACACCCCTAAATATATGAATGATTGCTGGTGGCAGTTAGAGGTTCCTTTTGTTATTGTGGAGGTGGCAGTGAATATATAGTTCACTGTGAGATCCCCATTAACTGGCCTAGTAGTGACAGCGTAATTGCCCTGACGATCGTAGAGAGTTACGTTCTCGTGACAAATTGGTGGCATCAGTGAGATCTGGGTGATCTCTCCAGTGTCATCTGTGACAAAGTAGTAGCAGTGGTGGGATCTGCTTAATTCCTCTCCCCATGGCTGTTATCTGTGAACATACTAATAAGGAAAATCCTGTTTTTATATGAAGTCCTTTCTTTTGAACGCCCTTATTATTATTATTATTATTATTATTATTATTATTATTGCTATTATTATTATTTATTTATATAGCACCATTGATTCCATGGTGCTGTACATGAGAAGGGGTTACATACAAGTTACAGATATCACTTACAGTAGACAAACTTACAATGACAGACTGATACAGAGGGGCGAGGACCCTGCCCTTGCGGGCTTACATTCTGCAGGATTATGGGGAAGGAGACAGTAGGTTGGGGGTTGCAGGAGCTCCGGTGTTGGTGAGGCGGTATCTTTGGTAGTGATGAGGAGGCAGCGGGGTCAGTGCAGGCTGTAGGCTTTCCTGAAGAGATGTGTTTTCAGGCTCCGTCTGAAGGATCCGAATGTGGTGGATAACCGGACGTGTTGGGGCAGGGAATTCCAGAGGATGGGGGATATTCAGGAGAAGTCTTGGAGGCGATTGGATGAGGAGCGAATAAGTGTGGAGGAGAGAAGGAGGTCTTGGGAGGACCGAAGATTACGTGAGGGAAGATATATGGAGATTAGTTCAGATTTAGTTCCCCGCCACTATGGGGAGCTATGGTGCGTCTGATGGCACTGAAGGAGTTCATCTGATCAGGTATCACAGACACCAATACATTTCACAGCCGGGCCTCCGGGGGGAGCTAAGGGTGCTATTCATTAGGCCACTCCCCACCATAGTGGGTAAACTGGGGGTCAGGCAGGAAGTTAGATCAGAAAGCTGACTGGGTTGGAACCAGTCAACACCTTGTGGCAGAGGGTGTTGTAGGGGAAGATACAGTAGGGTCTCTGTCAGGGGTGGGATCCTGACAGAGGCTTGGCAACTTGAACGAACGTAATGGGACCGTGCCTGCTCCGGGTAGCGGCGGTGCCCAAGGAAGGACTAGAAGCGAGATAGATTGTGCTGAGTGAGAAACGAGATCACGCAAAAGGAGAAATACCAGTAGGAGTCGTGCTGTAAGACCAAAGCAACATCCTACTGAGGCGCACTACCGGTGGCCAGAACGCCGAGGGAGTATCATAACATTCAGCTTCAAGCAATACTCCAAACAGCGGCAGGACAGTCAGTTTAAGGCGGGCTGTCTAACCTAAATCACCTATGCAGTCTTGGGGGGCAACTTGTGGAGAGGGGCAACTCTAGGGTCCCGGAAGAGCTCCGAGCCTACCCGTCAAACGTGTGCCGTCCCAACCAGAACATCAGGGAGGGACGGAAGATTAGCAGAAAATCATCTAATCGAGTTGTGAGGGAACTTAAGAAACAGACACAACAGTTGTGGGGGACTTTCCGTAAGCACAGCAGGGAAGGACCACAACACATAGCGCTAGAAGGAAGGCACCGATTTCCACCTGTGAAGAGAACTCTGGAGGTGCCATTGGACCGGCCGGACTTGCGCAGCCTGGTGAACCGTATTCCGGACTGAGGACTCAGAGATCTTCAGTAAAGAGGTAAAGAGACTGCAACCTGGTGTCCTCGTTATTTACTGCACTGCACCACTACAGCCTCATCACCACCATCTACATCATACCTATCACTGTACGCCCCTCAGCAGGGTCACGGACCGGGCCTAGCCACCGTGACAACCCCAGAGCAGAGACTCAGAGGCCCGGTACCGGGTAGCCCCTGCGGCGGTGGGGGCGCTACAACTTGGCGTCACAAACAGGATGTTCTTAAGCCTGAAGAATCAGGTCATGTGTGCCTTGGAACTGTGATCTAACGTATTTGGACTGTACTTTATTGGGAGACTGTGTACTACCACTTGCCGCCAAAAGTTCCCGCCAAAAACCGCCGCCATTGCTGCGCCAGAGAAGAAGGAGGGCGTGCCATGGGAGGAGACTACCAAAGTGGTGCCAGAAGCGGCGACCGCCCCCTGCGCCTCTTGTTGCAAAGCGATGACCTGCCTCAAGGCAGAGGACCACCCCCTGACCTGCAACGGTGGGAAATGGGAGACGGAGAGGAAGCCCGACCCCGGAGAAATGGCGGAGTCAGATGCATGCACTGCCACCGAATGTCGGACAGTGAAGACGAACAGCAAGTGCCTGAACGAGGAAGGAGCAATCCCGGCTTGCCCTCACCCATTGGAGGCGGACTCGCGTCCACCGCCGGTGAAGAACCTGAACTCCTTGGGGCCGCCAGTGGAGGAGCCGAGCCTACCTATCCCAGCCACGGAACCATGGAGGGCGGAGCCACATCGAGAGGTGGCTCCGGAGGAGCCGCGGTTCGGGCTGCAGCCGATTCCAGTGCCCTTGTCAACGGACCGGAGCGACATCGGTGGAATCACATCAGGCGCAGGTATGGACGGCGTCCCTACTCCCCTGGCCGATTCTGCTCTCCTGACCGATCCCGCTCCTGTGACCGCTCCTCACCCCAGCAATGATCGTTCCTTCGTGGTGAAGCGGGTGATCCTCACCTCTAACGCGATGGGGAAGCTAGTGCCTCCGCTACCAACCAAGATGGGAGAACCCATAGATGTGGGCCTAGACGGGGTCACCCTTGCGGTACTTACCTGGGAACAGTATAAGCAATGTCTGATCCAACACTGGAAAGATCGGGACGAGACCGAACCACCTGACACACAACGTAAGAAGTCTGCTCCCGGCAAGAAAGACGTGGTAAAGCGGGGAACCGTGCTGGCCTACCACCCGAAGAGGGGATGGGGCTCCATACAGGAACCGGGGCTACCAACTGATGTCTTTGTTACTAGCTATAACGTGAAGACCCCCTGCTGCAGTCGAAATGGTGATCCGTTACAAAGGGGGGATCAGGTGACCTACAACCGCCATCGGAGTGCACAAGGATGGTGTGCCCGGAACGTTCGACGGTGTGAGCCTGAGAGAGCGCTCCCTGTTACCCCGATCATGAATGATCCTGATTTGCCAGACCTTGTTCCTATCACCACTGTACGCCTTGTAGCGGCTACCGAACTCGCAAGCAGGATTAGCCTTCAAATCCAGGCACTGGCTGATCTGATGGCATCTGAGAGACCAACTACCAGTACGGTTGCTGCGTCGGCCGGGGGACAAAGATCACCCCCAGACTTGGAAGAATAAACCTCGATACCATGAGTATGTACATAGTTTCTTAACTGTTTGGTTGTTTCCTGATCTTTGCTAAAACCCGTTCAGGGTTAACTCTTAAGGGGATCCTTCTGTTGACCTGGGATCCCTATTGTTTGTTTTTGTTTGTTTTTCCAAAGTTTTTGCACAAGTTTCTAGTTGAAAAGAACTGCTGAAATCATGAACAGTGCATGATCCGAACTTCTTGTACATAGTTTGCACCTTATTAAAGGCACTCCCTACTGGTTTTACTTAAAGAAGGACTCTTTGTGAAGATACCACACCGGAACCTTTGCTGAGTACGGACCGGTAGCTTGAGAAGATATGCTACCTCATAGAGACTTGTTCCCCTCTTAAAGGGGATGTTCATTTGTTGCACGTAAATGGTGATATTGCTTTAAGACAGATAGCAATAATGTTTGATGAAAGAAAGTGCTGATAATGTTTATGTGAGTAAGTTATATGTACTTAACTAGTTGCTTGTGAAGAAATGTTGATGATGTTCTCCGAAAGAAAGTGAAAGATGGAAGAAGGATGCAGTGGGCCCGTAGGGGTAGACGTGGTGTCCAGCATGCATGATAGTGAGAAGGCTTAATGTTTAATAGAAAATGTTTTTGATAATGTTGATAGATAATTAGGATAGAAGGTAAACCCTGAGTCCTCCTAGGAGTCATGTAGAGATGGCTCAGTGCTCTTAACTGAAAGTAATGTTATGTTCTATATCGTGTATAGTAGTTGAAAAGGCAGTAGGCCCGGGCTGAACGGGGCGGTCCTGCATGGAAAGGAGAGGCAGTAGGTCTGGTGCCGTTAGGACAGGCGGTCCTGCAGATTTAAAGAAGGAGAATGAAAAAGTTAAATTACCTTATAATGTGATTATAAGAAGGTCTTTAGTGGATGCAGAGTGTATGTCCTTAAAGTCAATGTTAAATTATTGTTCCACAATTTTGCACTTAGTAGAATACCCGGTTGGGTAAGAAAAGTTAATTATAGCATGTTGCTATGATATCTAACCATGTTTGTAACGTTCAAGTGTCCTCACCTCCCATAAAGGGAAGCTCTGTTCAAATATGCTTATTGTTATTGCACTCAACAAAACTGTATGTCTTTTTGCTAACTTGTATTGTTGTTTTCTTCCCAGTCCCGGAGTACTGTGTTTAACCAGGGGGGAGTGCAGCGCCCCAGAGTCCTGGTCGGTGCAGTACTGTGGCTCCGCCACTATGGGGAGCTATGGTGCGTCTGATGGCACTGAAGGAGTTCATCTGATCAGGTATCACAGACACCAATACATTTCACAGCCGGGCCTCCGGGGGGAGCTAAGGGTGCTATTCATTAGGCCACTTCCCACCATAGTGGGTAAACTGGGGGTCAGGCAGGAAGTTAGATCAGAAAGCTGACTGGGTTGGAACCAGGCAACACCTTGTGGCAGAGGGTGTTGTAGGGGAAGATACAGTAGGGTCTCTGTCAGGGGTGGGATCCTGACAGAGGCTTGGCAACTTGAACGAACGTAACGGGACCGTGCCTGCTCCGGGTAGCGGCGGTGCCCAAGGAAGGACTAGAAGCGAGATAGATTGTGCTGAGTGAGAAACGAGATCACGCAAAAGGAGAAATACCAGTAGGAGTCGTGCTGTAAGACCAAAGCAACATCCTACTGAGGCGCACTACCGGTGGCCGGAACGCCGAGGGAGTATCATAACATTCAGCTTCAAGCAATACTCCAAACAGCGGCAGGACAGTCAGTTTAAGGCGGGCTGTCTAACCTAAATCACCTATGCAGTCTTGGGGGGCAACTTGTGGAGAGGGGCGACTCTAGGGTCCCGGAAGAGCTCCGAGGACGGGTGCCGTCCCAACCAGAACATCAGGGAGGGACGGAAGATTAGCAGAACATCATCTAATCGAGTTGTGAGGGAACTTAAGAAACAGACACAACAGTTGTGGGGGACTTTCCGTAAGCACAGCAGGGAAGGACCACAACACATAGCGCTAGAAGGAAGGCACCGATTTCCACCTGTGAAGAGAACTCTGGAGGTGCCATTGGACCGGCCGGACTTGCGCAGCCTGGTGAACCGTATTCCGGACTGAGGACTCAGAGATCTTCAGTAAAGAGGTAAAGAGACTGCAACCTGGTGTCCTCGTTATTTACTGCACTGCACCACTACAGCCTCATCACCACCATCTACATCATACCTATCACTGTACGCCCCTCGGCAGGGTCACGGACCGGGCCTAGCCACCGTGACAACCCCAGAGCAGAGACTCAGAGGCCCGGTACCGGGTAGCCCCTGCGGCGGTGGGGGCGCTACATATGGAGGAGACAGTGTTGTGGATTCTGTTTGTGGGCTCCCTCTGGTGGTTACTGCTGGTACTGGGTGACTTTGGTGGGTTGCGGCCTTTGGTTTCCACCTGTCCATCAGAGGCTGGGTGTTTCCTATTTTACCTGGCCTTTCTGTCATTCCCTTGCCGGCTATCAATGTATTCAGATGTGCTCTGTTTGGTTCCTGCCTACCTGCTCCCAGATCTTTCAGGATAAGCTAAGTGCTGATTTTCGGTTGTTTGGTTTTTTGTCCAGCTTGCTTATTATGTCTCTATGCTAGCTGGTAGCTCTAGTGGACTGAGGTTCTCCCCATGTGCCATGAGTTGGCACATGGGTTCTTGTAATCTCAGGATGGTTTTTTTGATTAGGGTTTTTTGCTGACCGCTCAGTCCCCTTTTGTATCTTTCTGCTTTCTAGTTTACAGCGGGCCTCAATTTGCTAAAGCTATATATATCATCTCTATGTGTGTGCCTTCCTCTCATTTCACCGTCAATACATGTGAGGGGGCAACTATATCTTTTGGGGTTCATTCCTCTGGAGGCAAGTGAGGTCTTATTTTCTCTGCAGTACTAGTTAGCTCTTAGGCTGGTGCGTGGCGTCTAGAACCAACGTAGGCACGCTCCCTGGCTATCTCTAGTTGCGTTTGTCAGGCGTAGGGCAGCGGTCAGCCCAGGTTCCATCACCCTAGAGCTCGTCCGTTATTACTTTGTACTTTGCTTGTCCTGTGCTATCCCTAGCCATTGGGGATTCATGACAGTATAGCCGGCCCACAAAGTGTTAATTGTTTGGGCTGAAGCAGGAGAAAAAGAAGTGTTTAAGGGAATTTTTTTTTTTTTTTCCTTCAGAGTTTTGCTGCCTAGCCCTTAATTGCTGTCTAGCTGCTTCTTACCTCCTCTTAACCCTTGAATGGCTCTGATCTTAGCTGTTTAACATGGATGTCCAGAGTTTGGCTTCCAGCCTGAGTAATCTCGCGGCAAAAGTTCAAAACATACAGGATTTTGTTGTTCACGCTCCCATGTCTGAACCTAGAATTCCTATTCCAGAGTTCTTTTCTGGAGATAGATCTACCTTCCTGAATTTCAGGAACAATTGCAAATTGTTTCTTTCTTTAAAATCTCGCTCCTCTGGAGACCCTGCTCAACAGGTCAAGATTGTAATATCTTTCCTGCGGGGCGACCCTCAGAATTGGGCATTTGCATTGGCACCAGGGGATCCTGCATTGCTCAGTGTGGATGCGTTTTTTCTGGCATTGGGATTGCTCTATGAGGAACCTAACCTGGAGATTCAGGCTGAAAAGGCTTTATTAGCCCTCTCTCAGGGGCATGATGAAGCGGAAATATATTGTCAAAAATTTCGGAAATGGTCGGTGCTTACTCAGTGGAATGAGTGCGCCCTGGCTGCAAACTTCAGAAATGGTCTTTCTGAGGCCATTAAGGATATTATGGTGGGGTTCCCTACGCCTACAGGTCTGAATGAGTCTATGGCTATGGCCATTCAGATTGATCGGCGTTTACGGGAGCGCAAACCCGTGCACCAGTTGGCGGTGTCTTCTGAACAGGCACCTGAGACCATGCAATGTGATAGAATTCAGTCCAGAAGTGAACGGCAAAATTATAGGCGGAAAAATGGATTGTGTTTTTATTGTGGTGATTCAGCTCATGTTATATCAGCATGCTCTAAACGCACAAAAAGGGTTGATAAATCTTTTGCCATTGGTACTCTGCAGCCTAAGTTCATTTTGTCTGTGACTCTGATTTTTTCACTGTCTTCCATTTCCGTCGATGCCTATGTGGATTCGGGCGCTGCCCTGAGTCTTATGGATTGGTCATTTGCTAAACGCTGCGGTTTTCGTCTGGAGCCTCCGGAAGTTCCTATTCCTCTGAAGGGAATTGACTCTACACCATTGGCTATGAATAAACCGCAGTACTGGACACAAGTGACCATGCGCATGACTCCCGTTCATCAGGAGGTGATTCGCTTCCTTGTACTGTATAATTTACATGATGTACTAGTGCTTGGTCTGCCATGGTTACAAACTCATAATCCTGTCCTGGACTGGAAAACAATGTCTGTGTTAAGCTGGGGATGTCAGGGGGTTCATGGTGATGCACCTCCGATTTCAATCGCTTCATCTACTCCTTCTGAGATCCCTGCGTTTTTGTCTGACTATAGGGATGTTTTTGAGGAGCCTAAGCTCAATTCGCTCCCTCCTCATAGAGAGTGTGACTGTGCTATAGAATTGATTCCTGGCAGTAAGTTCCCTAAGGGTCGTTTATTTAATCTGTCACTACCAGAGCATACTGCTATGCGGAATTATATTAAGGAGTCCTTGGAAAAGGGACATATTCGTCCATCTTCATCCCCTCTGGGAGCAGGTTTTTTTTTCGTGGCAAAAAAAGATGGTTCCCTGAGGCCTTGTATAGATTATCGCCTTCTGAATAAGATTACAGTCAAATATCAGTATCCATTGCCATTATTAACTGATTTGTTTGCTCGCATTAAGGGGGCCAGGTGGTTCACTAAGATAGATCTTCGCGGTGCGTACAATCTGGTGCGGATAAAACAGGGTGATGAGTGGAAAACCGCATTTAATACGCCTGAGGGCCATTTTGAGTATTTGGTAATGCCTTTTGGACTCTCCAATGCTCCGTCAGTCTTTCAATCCTTTATGCACAATATTTTCCGTGAATATCTGGATAAGTTTATGATTGTGTATTTGGATGATATTTTGGTGTTTTCTGATGACTGGGAGTCTCATGTTCTACAGGTCAGGAAGGTGTTTCAGGTTCTGCGGGCCAATTCTCTGTTTGTGAAGGGCTCAAAGTGTCTCTTCGGAGTCCAGAAGATTTCTTTTTTGGGGTACATTTTTTCTCCTTCTACTATTGAGATGGATCCCGTCAAGGTTCAGGCTATTTGTGACTGGACACAACCTACATCTGTTAAGAGCCTTCAGAAGTTCTTGGGGTTTGCTAATTTTTATCGTCGGTTCATTGCTAATTTTTCCAGTATTGTTAAACCTTTGACTGATTTGACTAAAAAGGGTGCTGATGTTGCTGATTGGTCTCCTGCGGCTGTGGAGGCCTTTCAGGAACTTAAGCGCCGGTTTTCTTCTGCTCCTGTGTTGTGTCAACCAGATGTTTCACTTCCTTTTCAGGTTGAGGTTGATGCTTCCGAGATTGGAGCGGGGGCGGTTTTGTCACAGAGAAGTTCTAATGGCTCAGTGATGAAGCCATGTGCATTCTTCTCTAGAAAATTCTCGCCCGCCGAGCGCAATTATGATGTGGGTAATCGGGAGCTTTTGGCCATGAAGTGGGCATTTGAGGAGTGGCGTCATTGGCTTGAGGGTGCTAAACATCGTGTGGTGGTCTTGACTGATCACAAGAATCTCATTTACCTTGAGTCTGCCAGGCGTTTGAATCCTAGACAGGCTCGTTGGTCGTTGTTTTTTTCTCGTTTCAATTTCGTGGTTTCATACCTGCCAGGTTCAAAGAATGTGAAGGCAGATGCTCTTTCCAGGAGTTTTGTGCCTGACTCTCCTGGAGACTCTGGGCCTACTGGTATCCTTAGGGATGGGGTAATATTGTCCGCCGTATCCCCAGACTTGCGACGTGCATTGCAGGAGTTTCAGGTGGATAAACCGGATCGTTGTCCCCCAGAAAGACTGTTTGTCCCGGATGATTGGACCAGTAGAGTCATCTCCGAGGTCCATTCTTCTGTGTTGGCTGGTCATCCTGGAATATTTGGTACTAGAGACTTGGTGGCCAGGTCTTTTTGGTGGCCTTCCTTGTCTAGGGATGTGCGTACCTTTGTGCAGTCTTGTGAAGTGTGTGCTCGAGCTAAGCCTTGCTGTTCTTGGGCCAGTGGGTTGTTGTTATCCTTGCCCATCCCGAAGAGGCCTTGGACGCACATTTCCATGGATTTTATTTCTGATCTCCCGGTTTCACAGAAAATGTCCGTTATCTGGGTTGTGTGTGACCGCTTTTCTAAGATGGTTCATTTGGTGCCCTTGCCTAAGTTGCCCTCCTCCTCTGAGTTGGTCCCTTTATTTTTTCAGAACGTGGGTCGTTTGCATGGGATTCCGGAGAATATCGTTTCTGACAGGGGATCCCAGTTTGTGTCTAGATTTTGGCGGACGTTTTGTGCCAAGATGGGCATTGATTTGTCTTTCTCATCTGCATTCCATCCTCAGACGAATGGCCAGACGGAGCGAACTAATCAGACCTTGGAGACTTATTTGAGGTGTTTTGTTTCTGCTGATCAGGATGACTGGGTTGCCTTTTTGCCACTGGCCGAATTTGCTCTTAATAATCGGGCTAGTTCTGCCACGTTGGTCTCTCCTTTTTTTTGTAATTCGGGGTTTCATCCTCGTTTTTCCTCTGGTCAGGTGGAGTCTTCGGATTGTCCTGGAGTGGACGTGGTGGTGGACAGGCTACATCAGATTTGGAATCAGGTGGTGGACAATTTGAAGTTATCTCAGGAGAAGACTCAGCAGTTTGCTAATCGCCGTCGCCGCGTGGGTCCCCGACTTCTTGTTGGGGATTTGGTGTGGTTGTCTTCTCGTTTTGTCCCTATGAAGGTCTCTTCTCCTAAGTTCAAGCCTCGGTTCATCGGTCCTTATAGGATCTCGGAGATTCTTAACCCTGTATCTTTTCGTTTGGATCTCCCAGCATCGTTTGCTATTCATAATGTGTTCCATCGGTCGTTGTTGCGGAGGTATGAGGTGCCCGTTGTTCCTTCGGTTGAGCCTCCTGCTCCGGTGCTGGTGGAGGGAGAATTGGAGTATGTTGTTGAGAAGATCTTGGATTCTCGTGTGTCCAGACGCAAACTCCAGTATTTGGTTAAGTGGAAGGGTTATGGTCAGGAGGATAATTCCTGGGTGGTCGCCTCCGATGTTCATGCGACTGATTTTGTCCGCGCCTTCCATAGAGCTCACCCTGATCGCCCTGGGGGTTCTCGTGAGGGTTCGGTGACCCCTCCTCAAGGGGGGGGTACTGTTGTGGATTCTGTTTGTGGGCTCCCTCTGGTGGTTACTGCTGGTACTGGGTGACTTTGGTGGGTTGCGGCCTTTGGTTTCCACCTGTCCATCAGAGGCTGGGTGTTTCCTATTTTACCTGGCCTTTCTGTCATTCCCTTGCCGGCTATCAATGTATTCAGATGTGCTCTGTTTGGTTCCTGCCTACCTGCTCCCAGATCTTTCAGGATAAGCTAAGTGCTGATTTTCGGTTGTTTGGTTTTTTGTCCAGCTTGCTTATTATGTCTCTATGCTAGCTGGTAGCTCTAGTGGACTGAGGTTCTCCCCATGTGCCATGAGTTGGCACATGGGTTCTTGTAATCTCAGGATGGTTTTTTTGATTAGGGTTTTTTGCTGACCGCTCAGTCCCCTTTTGTATCTTTCTGCTTTCTAGTTTACAGCGGGCCTCAATTTGCTAAAGCTATATATATCATCTCTATGTGTGTGCCTTCCTCTCATTTCACCGTCAATACATGTGAGGGGGCAACTATATCTTTTGGAGTTCATTCCTCTGGAGGCAAGTGAGGTCTTATTTTCTCTGCAGTACTAGTTAGCTCTTAGGCTGGTGCGTGGCGTCTAGAACCAACGTAGGCACGCTCCCTGGCTATCTCTAGTTGCGTTTGTCAGGCGTAGGGCAGCGGTCAGCCCAGGTTCCATCACCCTAGAGCTCGTCCGTTATTACTTTGTACTTTGCTTGTCCTGTGCTATCCCTAGCCATTGGGGATTCATGACAAGACAGGTTATGGATGGCCTTGTAGGTCAGTATTAGTAATTTGAACTGGATACGCTGAGGGAATGGGAGCCAGTGAAGAGATTTGCAGAGGGGGGAAGCGGAGGAGTAGCGAGGAGAGAGATGGATTAGTCGGGCAGCAGAGTTAAGGATGGACTGGAGAGGTGCAATGTTGTTAGCAGGGAGGCCGCAGAAAAGGATGTGGCAGTAGTCAAGGTGGGAGATGATGAGGGCATGCACAAGCATTTTAGTAGATTGAAGGTTGAGGAAAGGATGGATTCTGGAGATATTTTTGAGCTGGAGGCGACAGGAGGTGGAAAGAGCTTGGATATGTGGTTTGAAGGACAGGGCAGAGTCGAAGGTTACTCCGAGGCAGCGGACTTCTGGTACGGGGGAAAGAATGATGTCATTGATTGCGATAGATAGGTCAGGTAAGGAAGATCTGTGGGATGGAGGAAAGATGATGAGTTCAGATTTGTCCACATTGAGTCTGAGGAAGCGAGAGGAGAAGAAGGAGGATATGGCTGATAGGCACTCTGGGATTCTGGACAGCAGACCGGTGATGTCTGGGCCAGAGAGGTAGATCTGAGTGTCATCAGCATTGAGGTGGTACTGGCATCCATGGGACTTTATGAGTTGTCCCAAGCCAAGTGTATAGATTGAGAAGAGTAGGGGTCCTAGAACAGAGCCTTGGGGGACTCCAACAGAGAGAGGGTGGGATGAGGAGGTAGTGTGGGAGTGGGAGATGCTGAAAGTGTGGTTGCAAAGGTACGAGGCGATCTAGGATAGGGCAAGGTCTTTGATGCCAAAGGAAGAGAGGATCTGTAGTAGGAGGCAGTGGTCAACTGTGTCAAAAGCAGAGGACAGGTCTAGAAGGAGGAGTACAGAGTATTGCCCAGTAGCTTTGGCGGTAAGTAGGTCATTAGTGATTTTTGTCAGGGCAGTCTCGGTTGAGTGATGGGGGTGGAAACCAGATTGTAGATTGTCGAACAACAAGTTAGATGAGAGTTGGGAGGAAAGTTCAGCATGGACGTGCTGCTCCAGGAGTTTGGAAGCGAATGGGAGCAGCGATATTGGGCGATAGCTGGACATAGCAGTTGGATCGAGGGTTGGCTTTTTAAGGATAGGTGTGATTGTGGCATGTTTGAACGCAGAAGGGAAGGTGCCAGAAGTTAGTGATAGGTTGAACAGGTGGGTTAGGGATGGGATCAGTGTTGTGGTGAGGTTGGGGAGGAGGTGGGATGGGATGGGGTCGAGCGCACAGGTGGTGAGGTGCGATTTGGAGAGGAGACAGTTAAGCCCCCCTTCAGTGATGTTGGATAGGGATGTTATGGGGTTTGGGCATTTGTCTGGTATACAAAGGTGTTGTGGTGGTTGAACAATGAAGACTTGCCTTGTCTGGTCGATCTTATTTTTAAAGTGTGTGGCAAAGTCCTCGGCAGAGATGAGGGAGGTTGGAGGGGGCAGTGGGGGGCGGAGGAGGGAGTTAAAGGTTTTGAGTAACTGTTTGGGGTTGTAGGGTAGGGAAGATACGAGGGTTGTGAAGTAGGCCTGTTTAGCAAAGGTGAGAGCAGATTTGAATGCGAGTGTTGCTTGTTTGAATACAGTGAAGTCATCTTGCGAGTGTGTTTTCTTCCAATGCCGCTCCACAACCCTGGACACTTGCCAGAGCTTTATAGTGGTGTTATTGTGCCAAGGTTGTCTGTTGATACGTCACACTCTGCCATGGACGAGAGGGGCAACCGTGTCAATAGCTGATGCGAGAGTGGCATTGTAGAAAGCAGTGGCAGTGTCTGTGTCATGGAGTGAGGATATGGATGCCAGTGGTAGGATGGAGTCAGAGTGTGTGGATGTCTAGATGTGCAAGGTTTCTGCGGGGTGCGCATGTTGCTGGACATGGATGACCGGTGAGTAGGACAGGGATGAGAAGGTGAGCATATGGTGGTCGGATAGAGGGAGAGGGGAGGTGGTGAAGTTAGACAGAGAGCAGAGATGGGTGAATACCAGGTCTAGTGTATGCCCGCCTGTGTGGGTGGCGGCGGAGGACCGTTGCGTGAGTCCAAAGGATGAGGTAAGGGACAGAAGTTTGGAGGCTGTTGACTGAAGGGTATTAATGGGGATGTTGAAGTCACCCATGATGATGGTGGGAATGTCAGCAGAGAGAAAGTGAAGAAGCCAGGTGGAGAATTGGTCAATAAAGGCAGTGGCCGGGCCTGGAGGTCGGTATATGATGGCCACTTGGAGGTTGGAGGGAGAGTAGATGCGGACAGAATGGACTTCAAAAGAGGGGAGAATAAGGGAGGGAAGAGGCGGGATTGGGTTAAAGGTGCAGTTTGAAGAAAGGAGAAGACCCAACCTCCACCATGTTTGTTGCCGGATCGAGGAGTGTGGGTGAAGAGGAGGCCTCCGTAACACAGCGCAGCAGGGGAGGCGATGTCAGAGGGTGTTAGCCATGTTTCTGTGAGGCCAAGGAAGGCAAGATTGCAGGAGAAAAAAAGGTCGTGAATCACATGAAGCTTATTGCAGATTGAGCGGGCATTCCAGAGTGCTCCAGAGAGGGGGAGCAGGGGGGTGGGCATCAGGGGCATGGGTTTTATGTTGGAAAGATTGCGGTAGTTCATGTTGGATAGGGAGCGATAGGAGGGAGTAATAGTGGGAGGTATGAGATGTGGTGGTCCAGGGATGGGAGATATGTCTCCAGCAGTGAGGAGAAGTAGAGAGAGAGAGTAGGTGGGAGAAAGAGAGTGGCCGACTTGTTTTATGTTATCTTAGGATGGATTTGAGGTTAAGGAGCAGGTCAGCAGAGGAGGACAGGTGGGGAGGTAAGAGGGAAGGGGAGAGGATTACTAGGTTAGAGAGTGCTGGGGTTTGTGATATCGAAGGAGAGAGAGGATTAGTGGAGCAAACACTGTAAGGGCACATGTAAACATGATGGAGTAAGAAGGGTTAATAGAAAAGCAAGGTTCAAGTAAATAATAATTGCTTACTCAGAAGACATACCCAAAAGAAACAGATACATAGAGTGGGGTCCTGACTCCTTCCGTGACTAACTGCAGTTGAAATAACTGCGGCGTCTGTATGCTTAGCTGCGTGATGCTTTGCTGCAGGGATGCGCGTGCCTGACCCCACACGCGTGCCCCCCTTAAGATGCTACTGAATTTATAGGACTGAGTAAAGGAGTAGGCCAGTAGTGAAGTTCCTACCTCATAAAATATAAGTAGAGAACACGGTAACACATGAGTCCAGCAATCCTTCTTTTTTATAGTTGCAATTACAGCCTGGCTTAACAATACATAAAGTGAGTTAGGTAGTTAAAGCGGTGGTCCGAAATTCAAATGATGTACACCTTCATCCTGAATCCCTATATATTTAATGCCATAATCTAAACTATTTTCCAATATGCTTTAATAAAAGATTCCCTATCCTTGCCTAGCTACTCTATCTAAGGCTGGTTTCACATTTGTGGTTGTGTCCGCAGCATTTCTACCGCATATATCCGCATGTGTTGTATATTCCTATATTTAACATTAGGGACACATGCGTTAACTGCTTTTTTTCCTACCTCTTTTTTGATGAATTCAAGTACATACTGGGATACAAGAACGGGAAAAAAAGCTTCATCAGGGAGCAGTGGCTGCGATGACTGCCACAGACCCGGCTTCCTCCTAGAAATAATGTGTCATCAGTGACTTCTGTTTCACGGGCTGGGCTAGTCACTGCCCAAAGTGCACAAAGACAGCACACTCTCTCGCAGACATAGATCAGCATTAATGAACTGGCAACAGAGCGCACTGGCAGTGTGCATTGCAAAATGAATACCCGGCTTGCATGACTAGTTACATAAGCCTCTTCACTTTCGGTCTAAATTGTATGTGTATCAAGGTCATGTGCATTGTGAAACTCGGGCACACCTTTAAGTTATTACTTACAGGTCTATAAATTCTATAATAGCAGCAAAAAACACAAATCAAAAGGTTTTATTTTCAAAAAGTTACTTTTTTATGATTAATTCATTATAAAAAAAATATTGAAAAAATATATAAAGGCTTAAAAGGAAAATGACATTTTTTCATACTGCATTCCTATTCCATACTGCTCACATACATAAATGCTTATACATTATGAACTGAGGAGATCAAAGATAAATAATAAACGTCAAAAACAAAAAAAAAATTGTTTTTAGCATATTACAAGCATAATTCGTGGCAGTATATTACCATACAATGAATGAATAAATAAAATAAAATGAATGAATGAATGAATGAATGAATTAATAAAATATATATTGCATTCATATTACATACTGCCTACATACATAAATGCATATACGTTATGAATGGAGGAGATAAAAAATAAGTAATAAACGTCAATAAACAATAAATTAGTTTTTAGAATATTACAAACATAATTAGTGGAGATCAAAGATAAATAATAAACGTCAAAAAACAAAAAAATAGTTTTTAGCTTATTACAAATGTAATTCGTGGCAGTATATTACCATACAATAAATGAATAAATAAAATGAATGAATGAATGAAAGATATATTGCATTCATATTACATACTGCCCACATACATAAATGCATATACGTTATGAACTGAGGAGATAAAAAATAAGTAATAAACGTCAGAAAACAAAAAAAAATAGTTTTTAACATAATACAAACATAATTAGTGGCAGTATATTACCATACAAGACAGGACCATGGGTAATAACGTGCATTTAGCAAAAAGTTATAAGTAAGAGAAAAGCAAAACCAAGAGCCAAAAGGACACCATTGCCTGGCGTTCGTTTCGCTGTCAGCTTTCTCAAGGGACTTCTTACACAAGTACTAGAGCAGAACTTTCACAATGTAGAAACTAAACCAATAAATGACCAATTCAACTCTGCTAGACCTTAGTGCCCCTAAATAGCATTTGGAATATTTAATGAGATAGGGAGATAGCACTTACACCGAGTCTACATCTAATTAGCTTTTTCCTATGAAGATTTTTGAGGAATAATAGTCATGCCAGAGATTCTTCCTTCAAAATAATAAAATTCAAATGATCCCATTTAAATAGATTTTAGTGCAGATTCACACAATTGAGATGCCGTTTTCATTATTTCTACTTTCCTCATACAGAGTTCACCTGATACAATTGATGGGCCAAAACTGCAGAAATTACTTTGACTGTCAGGGCTGAGATAGAATGGATTGTCCCTGCTCTACACAGAAGCAATTTCCTTGTGTTTTCCTCTCGTGGAAGCATTATTTGTGTGAGACAGGACTCACTGGAAGGCTTGTGGCAAGCGTCACTATGCAAATGAGCTTTGGGGTTAAACCGATAATAACGATGATGGATGCAGCACAAGACACACATTCTTATAGCCTTTTATCTTTTCTCTTATTCTTTAGAAAAGCCAAAGAGAAGTAGATCACCAAGGTGTGCACATGAAATGACAGCACTGGTGTCCATTGTGTTTAACATAACGGTTTACTTTAAAGGGCTTTTCCACTTCATGCAAATAGGACCCTAAACAATTGCAGTCCTGTAAAAGCACAAAACCAGATGGTACTTACACTCCACTGCTTCGATACCAGCACCCAGCACTGCACCACGGTTCCAGTTTCTGTGTTTTGGCTGCAGCAGTGATGTCATGTCCACACTGTGCACTGAGCTCATCGGCTGGGCATGCCTCCTGGGCATTGTATCCATCTACTACACAGCGGAGTTCCTCCTACACTATAAGGTATACATAGTGCATTCCAACTGAAGACGGTCTTGTTGACCAAAATGTCACCTTGTCCTTTTTTAATACTACTCATTAAATTCAGATTTTTCTTGCAACATCAGTGCTGGATTTTTAGTTAGTTCATGGAGTAGTGTCGTATCCAGTCACCATATCTTTGCACAGAGTGACATATACCACAGCTATACTTTGCTTCACTATGATCATTGCACAAAATATAAGTAAAAAATGATCTATTTTATGATAAATTGCCCCAACACTGTCATCTCCTACAACATATTGCCTCCATACTATCCCCCATATGAACCATAACTGACACACTGCAACCCTTAGGCTAGGTTCACATTGCGTTAGGGCGATCCGTTTAACCCCTTCATGACCCAGCCTATTTTGGCCTTAATGACCTTGCCGTTTTTTGCAATTCTGACCAGTGTCCCTTTATGAGGTAATAACTCAGGAACGCTTCAACGGATCCTTGCGGTTCTGAGATTGTTTTTTCGTGACATATTGGGCTTCATGTTAGTGGTAAATTTAGGTCGATAATTTCTGAGTTTATTTGTGAAAAAAACGGAAATTTGGCGAAAATTTTGAAAATTTTGCAATTTTCACATTTTGAATTTTTATTCTGTTAAACCAGAGAGTTATGTGACACAAAATAGTTAATAAATAACGTTTCCCACATGTCTACTTTACATCAGCACAATTTTGGAAACAACATTTTTTTTTGCTAGGAAGTTATAAGGGTTAAAATTTGACCAACGATTTCTCATTTTTACAACAAAATTTACAAAACCATTTTTTTTAGGGACCACCTCACGTTTGAAGTCACTTTGAGGGGTCTATATGAGAGAAAATACCCAAAAGTGACACCATTCTAAAAACTGCACCCCTCAAGGTGCTCAAAACCACATTCAAGTAGTTTATTAACCCTTCAGGTGTTTCACAGCAGCAGAAGCAACATGGAAGGAAAAAATGAACATTTAACTTTTTAGTCACAAAAATGATCTTTTAGCAACAATTTTTTTATTTTCCCAAGGGTAAAAAGAGAAACTGGACCCCAAAAGTTGTTGTCCAATTTGTCCTGAGTACGCTGAAACCTCATATGTGGGGGGGAACCACTGTTTGGGCGCATGGCAGGGCTCGGAAGGGAAGGAGAGCCATTTGACTTTTTGAATGAAAAATTAGCTCCAATCATTAGCAGACATCATGTCGTGTTTGGAGAGCCCCTGTGTGCCTAAAGATTGGAGCTCACCAACAAATGACCCCATTTTGGAAACTAGACCACCCAAGGAATTTATCTAGATGCATATTGAGCACTTTGAACCCCCAGGTGCTTCACAAATTGATCCATAAAAATGAAAAAGTACTTTTTTTTCACAAAAATTTTATTTTGCTTCAATTTTTTTCATTTTCACATGGGCATCAGGATAAAATGGATGCTAAAATTTGTTGGGCAATTTCTCCTGAGTACACCGATACCTCACATTTAGGGGTAAACCACTGTTTGGGCGTACGGCAAGGCTCGGAAGGGAAGGAGCGCCATTTGACTTTTTGAATGAAAAATTAGCTCCAATCTTTAGCGGACACCATGTCGCGTTTGGAGAGCCCCTGTGTGCCTAAACATTGGAGCTCCCCCACATGTGAGCCCATTTTGGAAACTAGACCACCCAAGGAACTTACCTAGATGCATATTGAGCACTTTGAACCCCCAGGTGCTTCACAAATTGATCCATCAAAATGAAAAAGTACTTTTTTTTCACAAAATTTTTATTTTTGCCTTAATTTTTTTCATTTTCACATGGGCATCAGGGTAAAATGGATGCTAAAATTTATTGGGCAATATCTCCTGAGTACACCGATACATCACATGTGGGGGTAAACCACTGTTTGGGCGCACGGCAAGGCTCGGAAGGGAAGGAGCGCCATTTGACTTTTTGAATGAAAAATTAGCTCCAATCTTTAGCGGACACCATGTCGCGTTTGGAGAGCCCCTGTGTGCCTAAACATTGGAGCTCCCCCACATGTGACCCCATTTTGGAAACTAGACCACCCAAGGAACTTACCTAGATGCATATTGAGCACTTTGAACCCCCAGGTGCTTCACAAATTGATCCATCAAAATGAAAAAGTACTTTTTTTTCACAAAATTTTTATTTTTGCCTCAATTTTTTTCATTTTCACATGGGCATCAGGGTAAAATGGATGCTAAAATTTATTGGGCAATATCTCCTGAGTACACCGATACATCACATGTGGGGGTAAACCACTGTTTGGGCGCACGGCAAGGCTCGGAAGGGAAGGAGCGCCATTTGACTTTTTGAATGAAAAATTAGCTCCAATCTTTAGCGGACACCATGTCGCGTTTGGAGAGCCCCTGTGTGCCTAAACATTGGAGCTCCCCCACATGTGACCCCATTTTGGAAACTAGACCACCCAAGGAACTTACCTAGATGCATACTGAGCACTTTGAACCCCCAGGTGCTTCACAAATTGATCCATCAAAATGAAATAGTACTTTTTTTTCACAAAATTTTTATTTTTGCCTCAATTTTTTTCATTTTCACATGGGCATCAGGGTAAAATGGATGCTAAAATTTATTGGGCAATATCTCCTGAGTACACCGATACATCACATGTGGGGGTAAACCACTGTTTGGGCGCACGGCAAGGCTCGGAAGGGATGGAGCGCCATTTGACTTTTTGAATGAAAAATTAGCTCCAATCTTTAGCGGACACCATGTCGCGTTTGGAGAGCCCCTGTGTGCCTAAACATTGGAGCTCCCCCACATGTGACCCCATTTTGGAAA
The DNA here is from genome assembly GCF_051348905.1 of Ranitomeya variabilis. Lineage (NCBI taxonomy): Eukaryota > Metazoa > Chordata > Amphibia > Anura > Dendrobatidae > Ranitomeya > Ranitomeya variabilis. The sequence continues at coordinate 75,804,245 of NC_135239.1, read as the reverse complement.
CTAGACCACCCAAGGAACTTACCTAGATGCATATTGAGCACTTTGAACCCCCAGGTGCTTCACAAATTGATCCATCAAAATGAAATAGTACTTTTTTTTCACAAAATTTTTATTTTTGCCTCAATTTTTTTCATTTTCACATGGGCATCAGGGTAAAATGGATGCTAAAATTTATTGGGCAATATCTCCTGAGTACACCGATACATCACATATGGGGGTAAACCACTGTTTGGGCGCACGGCAAGGCTCGGAAGGGAAGGAGCGCCATTTGACTTTTTGAATGAAAAATTAGCTCCAATCTTTAGCGGACACCATGTCGCGTTTGGAGAGCCCCTGTGTGCCTAAACATTGGAGCTCCCCCACATGTGACCCCATTTTGGAAACTAGACCACCCAAGGAACTTACCTAGATGCATATTGAGCACTTTGAACCCCCAGGTGCTTCACAAATTGATCCATCAAAATGAAAAAGTACTTTTTTTTCACAAAATTTTTATTTTGCCTCAATTTTTTTCATTTTCACATGGGCATCAGGGTAAAATGGATGCTAAAATTTATTGGGCAATATCTCCTGAGTACACCGATACATCACATGTGGGGGTAAACCACTGTTTGGGCGCACGGCAAGGCTCGGAAGGGAAGGAGCGCCATTTGACTTTTTGAATGAAAAATTAGCTCCAATCTTTAGCGGACACCATGTCGCGTTTGGAGAGCCCCTGTGTGCCTAAACATTGGAGCTCCCCCACATGTGACCGCATTTTGGAAACTAGACCACCCAAGGAACTTACCTAGATGCATATTGAGCACTTTGAACCCCCAGGTGCTTCACAAATTGATCCATCAAAATGAAAAAGTACTTTTTTTTCACAAAATTTTTATTTTTGCCTCAATTTTTTTCATTTTCACATGGGCATCAGGGTAAAAAGGATGCTAAAATTTATTGGGCAATATCTCCTGAGTACACCGATACATCACATGTGGGGGTAAACCACTGTTTGGGCGCACGGCAAGGCTCGGAAGGGAAGGAGCGCCATTTGACTTTTTGAATGAAAAATTAGCTCCAATCGTTAGCGGACACCATGTTGTGTATGGAAGGTATGTAGTGTATGTCAGGTTGGTGTGTGTGGTGTAGTATTCACCACACAAACACACACACACACCAACCTGATGTACACTATACCACACTACACACCAACCTCTCGTACACTACGCCATACACACCAACCTGACACACTATGTCAGGTTGGTGTGTGTGGTGTAGTGTATGTCAGGTTGGGGTGTGGTGTAGTGTACATCAGGTTGGGGTGTGTGGTGTAGTGTACACCACACACACACACACCAACCTGACGTACATTATACCACACCACACACCAACCTGATGTACACTACGCCGCACACACCAACCTGACACACTACGTCAGGTTGGTGTGTGTGGTGTAGTGTATGTCAGGTTGGGGTGTGGTGTACTGTACGTCAGGTTGGGGTGTGTGGTGTAGTGTACACCACACACACACACCAACCTGACGTACATTATACCACACCACGCACCAACCTGATGTACACTACGCCGCACACACCAACCTGACACACTACGTCAGGTTGGTGTGTGTGGTGTAGTGTATGTCAGGTTGGGGTGTGGTGTACTGTACGTCAGGTTGGGGTGTGTGGTGTAGTGTACACCACACACACACACCAACCTGACGTACATTATACCACACCACGCACCAACCTGATGTACACTACGCCGCACACACCAACCTGACACACTACGTCAGGTTGGTGTGTGTGGTGTAGTGTATGTCAGGTTGGGGTGTGGTGTACTGTACATCAGGTTGGGGTGTGTGGTGTAGTGTACACCACACACACACACCAACCTGACGTACATTATACCACACCACACACCAACCTGATGTACACTACGCCGCACACACCAACCTGACACACTACGTCAGGTTGGTGTGTGTGGTGTAGTGTATGTCAGGTTGGGGTGTGGTGTACTGTACGTCAGGTTGGGGTGTGTGGTGTAGTGTACACCACACACACACACCAACCTGACGTACATTATACCACACCACACACCAACCTGATGTACACTACGCCGCACACACCAACCTGACACACTACGTCAGGTTGGTGTGTGTGGTGTAGTGTATGTCAGGTTGGGGTGTGGTGTACTGTACGTCAGGTTGGGGTGTGTGGTGTAGTGTACACCACACACACACACCAACCTGACGTACATTATACCACACCACACACCAACCTGATGTACACTACGCCGCACACACCAACCTGACACACTACGTCAGGTTGGTGTGTGTGGTGTAGTGTATGTCAGGTTGGGGTGTGGTGTACTGTACGTCAGGTTGGGGTGTGTGGTGTAGTGTACACCACACACACACACCAACCTGACGTACATTATACCACACCACACACCAACCTGATGTACACTACGCCGCACACACCAACCTGACACACTACGTCAGGTTGGTGTGTGGTGTAGTGTATGTCAGGTTGGGGTGTGGTGTACTGTACATCAGGTTGGGGTGTGTGGTGTAGTGTACACCACACACACACACCAACCTGACGTACATTATACCACACCACACACCAACCTGATGTACACTACGCCGCACACACCAACCTGACACACTACGTCAGGTTGGTGTGTGTGGTGTAGTGTATGTCAGGTTGGGGTGTGGTGTACTGTACGTCAGGTTGGGGTGTGTGGTGTAGTGTACACCACACACACACACCAACCTGACGTACATTATACCACACCACACACCAACCTGATGTACACTACGCCGCACACACCAACCTGACACACTACGTCAGGTTGGTGTGTGTGGTGTAGTGTATGTCAGGTTGGGGTGTGGTGTACTGTACATCAGGTTGGGGTGTGTGGTGTAGTGTACACCACACACACACACCAACCTGACGTACATTATAGCACACCACACACCAACCTGATGTACACTACGCCGCACACACCAACCTGACACACTACGTCAGGTTGGTGTGTGTGGTGTAGTGTATGTCAGGTTGGGGTGTGGTGTACTGTACGTCAGGTTGGGGTGTGTGGTGTAGTGTACACCACACACACACACACCAACCTGACGTACATTATACCACACCACACACCAACCTGATGTACACTACGCCGCACACACCAACCTGACACACTACGTCAGGTTGGTGTGTGTGGTGTAGTGTATGTCAGGTTGGGGTGTGGTGTACTGTACATCAGGTTGGGGTGTGTGGTGTAGTGTACACCACACACACACACACCAACCTGACGTACATTATACCACACCACACACCAACCTGATGTACACTACGCCGCACACACCAACCTGACACACTACGTCAGGTTGTTGTGTGTGGTGTAGTGTATGTCAGGTTGGGGTGTGGTGTACTGTACGTCAGGTTGGGGTGTGTGTGTGGTGTTGTGTATATCAGCCTGGTGTGGGTGAGTTCTGTAGTGGAATATCAGGATGTGGCTAGTCCACGGACGTGTGATGAATTCTGAAGCATTCATTCAAACACAGTGCCGGTTTGTCAGGACACGTTTCACATTGGAAACGAGATTCCCTTCTTATCCCCCTTTTATAGAACACCCGACACCTTTTTTTTGCTCTCCCCTCACAGGGAAAATGTTGCCCTGGTACCATACGGGATCCTTGAGTTCCAGGGGTGCTGGGGCCCGCTCCTTCCACGCCTCCAATCAGGGCCTTTATCACCGCCTACTGGAACTGAAGGAAGGTGTTGTTGGTCTGACCTGCACATCGTGATAGCACGTATGCATTATACAGTGCCATTTGTACGATGTGCACAGCCAGTTTTTTATACCACACATTCGTCTTCCGCATGGCACTATAGGGCTGGAGGACTTGATCAGAAAGATCAACTCCCCCCATGTGTTTGTTGTACCCCAGGGCACAGTCCGGTTTGTGGACCTGTGCTGGGGTACCTCGAACGGTGGTGGCCGTGGTGCCGGGACCATGGATTGTGGTCAAGAAAAAGACGTCCCTTTTGTCTTTGAACTTGACCGCAAGCATGTTGCCGCTACATTGGGCCCGGCTCTCACCCTTTGGGAGAACCTGCTCAATTAGCGACAAAGGGAGACCCCTCTTGTTTCTGCGCACAGTACCGCAAGCGACGGTAGCTCTGGCAGAGAGGGATTGAAAGAGTGGGATGCTTGTATAAAAGTTATCAACGTACAGATGGTAACCTTTATCAAGCAGTGGGTGAACCAAATCCCACACTATTTTCCCACTCACCCCCAGAGCGGGTGGACATTCTGGGGGCTGGATACTGCTGTCCTTTCCTTGATAAACTCTAAAGCTGTGAGTGTACCCTGAGGTACTCTCACAGATCTTGTAGAGCTTTATCCCGTACCTCGCCCTTTTGCTTGGCAGGTACTGACGGAACTGAAGCCGCCCTTTGAAGTGGACGAGGGATTCATCCACACAAATTTCTCTTTGGGGAATGTACACTTCAGCAAACTTGTTGCTGAAGTGTTCGATGACCGGCCGAATTTTGAACAGTCTATCAAAATTCGGGTCACCGCGGGGAAGGATGTCAGTGTTGTCCCTAAAATGTAGAAATTTATGAATCGCCTCAAAACGTTTGCGATTTATAACCATGCCATATATTGGAGTTTGATATAAAATATCAGTACTCCAGTATTGGCGAATTTCTGGTTTCTTCACAATCCCCATGTGAAGGACCAGTCCCCAATATTTCATCATTTCTACGGAGTCAACGGGATTCCAAGTAGTAAATGATGAACTTGGGTTTTGGGCAAAAAATTGCAGGGCATATAAGTTTGTTTGCTCCACCATGAGACTGACAATTGACTCCGAAAAAAAGACTTTGAAAAAGTCTATTTCCCTGAGGTTGGCAGTCTCAAATTGGATTCCTGATTGGGGAATGAAATCAGGATTCCGTGGAGCAAAATTTTCAGGGACGGGGGTCCAGGTGGGGGCACTAGTGCTAGGTTGGGCGTGACTAGCACTAGGTTGAGGGATACTCACCCTTGGCTCTGTGTCTTCTCCCCTGGGCTCCGGCTCTCCTCCGCTGGGCTCCGGCTCTCCTCTCCTGGGCTCCGGCTCTCCTCTCCTGGGCTCCGGCTCTCCCCTTCTGGGCTCCAGCTCTCCTCTCCTGGGCTCCGGGCGATTTCTCGTCCTGCGACATCTTGTGGGTGGCGAGTCCGTGTCACTGGAGGAGGAAGAGGGGGAGGAATACAGAAAAGTAGGGTCCTCACCCTCACTATCAGCGTCGGAGGCAATAAAGGAATATGCCTCCTCAGCTGAGTACAGCCTTTGTGACTGGGACTGGGATGAGCGGGACATTGTGTGTGTGGTGTGTGTAAAAAAAACTTTATTATAGTGTGCGTGTGTGTATGTGCGAGTGTTTGGTGAAACTTTCCACTGCAGGAGGGGGCTGCCAGGCGCGCGGGGGCTGTTAGCGCGCGCGGGGGCTGTCAGGCGCGCGGGGGGCAAAGGCGATGCAGCAGCAGATGGAATCGGCGGCAGCAGCAGCAGGGGGGTGATCAGGGGGGCAGGGGGTGATCAGGGGGGAAGTGGGTGAACACCGGGGGACAGGAGGGGGCTGTCAGGCGTGGGGGGGCAGAGGCGATGCAGTAGCAGCAGCAGATGGAATCTGCGGCAGCAGCGGGGGGTGATCAGGGGGACGGGGGGTGATCAGGGGGACGGGGGGTGATCAGGGGGTGATCAGGGGGGTAGGGGGTGATCAGGGGGGGCAGGAGGGGGCTGTCAGGCGCGGGGGGCAGAGGCGATGCAGTAGCAGCAGCAAAAGGAATCAGCGGCAGCAGCAGAGGTGATCAGGGGGACGGGGGGTGATCAGGGGGGCAAGGGGTGATCAGGGGTGCAGGGGGTGATTAGGGGGGCAGGGGGTGATTAGGGGGGCAGGGGGTGATGAGGGGGGCAAGGGGTGATCACTGGGGGATAGGAGGGGGCTGTCAGGTGCGGGGGGGCAGAAGCGATGCAACAGCAGATGGAATCAGCGGCAGCAGCAGGGGGTGATCGGGGGTGATTAGGGGGGCAGGGGGTGATCAGGGGGGCAGGGGGTGATCAGGGGGGCAGGGGGTGAACACCGAGGGGCAGGAGGGGGCTGTCAGGCACGGGGGGGCTGAGGCAATGCAGCAGGAGCAGATGAAATCTGCGGCAGCAGCAGGGGGTGATCAGGGGGGCGGGGGGGTGGGGGGGTGATCAGGGGGCGGGGGGGTGATCAGGGGGGCAGGGGGTGATCAGGGGGGCAGGGGGTGATCACCAGGGGGCAGGCGGGGGCTGTCAGGAGCTGGGATGATGGAGCTGGCAGCAGCAGCAGGAGGGGTTGAAAAGGGGGGCAGGGGTTAAGATCGGGGGGGAGGGTGATCAGGGGGGCAGAGCGCAGAGGTGGATGGCAGAGAGGGGAGTACCTGGCGGCGGCAGCAGGAGCACAGGCGGCAGCGGCGGCGGCGGCAGGAGCACAAGCGGCGGCGGCACACGCGGCAAGAGGAGCAGCAGCGGCGGAAATCAGCGGCGATCGGCGGGAGCTATGAGGGGGGGTCCTCGTTCTCCAGCTTCCAGCAACGGGATGAGTCTGGAGAACGAGGACAGAGCTATTTTACTCCGCCCCTCCAGGTCTGATTGGAGAGCTAGCGTCACAAGGACGCTAGCTCCAATCAGAGCTGGAGGGGGTTAAAAAAAGGTCACTGGGAGCGATCGTACACCCGGGGGGGCAAAGCCACCCCCCCTGGGGTGAAGTACAGGTCCCCCTGCACCTGCGGGTACGGTGACATTTGAATGACCCCGGTCACCGGACCCGCAGGGAAGCATTCCCGCCATGACGCCACATAGGCGTCATGGGTCGGATTGGCACCGACTTTCATGACGCCTACGTGGCGTCATGGGTCGGGAAGGGGTTAACGGATCCATAACTAAATGGCAGTAATGCAATGTAACGGATCTGTTCACGCGCCCATAGACTTCAATTAGCATAACGCATCCTAACGCATATCAAAATCGGCATGCGTTAGCGTGATGCGTTACTTTGTGACGCAACCTCAGACGCGGTTTACCGCGTTTTCGGGTACGTTAGGTCTAACGCTTCCTCTGTGCATAGACCTCCAGGCAACCCCCACATGTACTTATGCTGGCTACGAGATGTAAATCATTCAGCTGCGGCACAGAAAACTAAATCTCCGAGTACTTACAAATACTCAGAGGACACCCGAGCGTGCTCGAGAAATCTCGAGTACCGAGTATACTCGCTCATCACTAAATATGATCACTTGCACAGTGCTCCTTGGGATGTTTAAAGTTTTGGAAATCATTTTGTATCCAAATCTGGCTTTAAACTTCTCCACAACAGTATCACGGACCTGCCTGTTGTGTTCCTTGGTCTTCATGATGCTCTGTGTGCTTCAAACAGAACCCTGAGACTATCACAGAGCAGGTGCATTTTTGCGGAAACTTGATTACACACAGGTGGATTATATTTATCATCATTAGGCATTTAGGATAATATTGGATCATTCAGAGATCCACAATGAACTTCTGGAGTGAGTTTGTAAAGGGGCCGAATAATATTTTACGCCCCACTTTTCAGTTTTTGAATTTCCCAAAAAATTTAAAATAACCAATAAATTTTGTTCAACTTCACAATTTTGTTCCCCTTGTTGATTCTTCAACAAAAATTTACATTTGGTAGCTTTATGTTTGAAGCATGATATGTGGGAAAAGGTTGAAAAGTTCCAGGGAGCCGAATACTTTTGCAAGGCACTGTATATGTTATATGTACACCACCCACAGGCAGAGCATCACAGCAGCATTTGTCAAAGGTGTTTTAAATCAGTTGAAGTCTGCAAAAGGGGTTCCAACTTCTATTGCTCTCAGCTCACAGTCTGAAAACATGTGCAAGGTGAGTTTTTTAAATCTATTCACTTAGCGCTGGTATTGTGTGGTGATCATTGCTGCTGTGATGGTGTGCCTGTGGGGTGGTGTGACCTTAGGCCATTGGGGCTTTGCCTTCAAGTATTGGTGTTGTGGGGCACTAGGTTACTCCCTCAGCTAGAATGCTAATGATGGTCGTCACATGGTGCTGCAGCTTTTAGGTTAGGGTCCCCCTGAAAGATCCCCTGTGACGTAGTAGTGGGCTTCATATTGTCCGATCAGTTAAAGAACCTCATGATCAGTTTTCTAATATTTTACTAGCGGCATTAGATAAATATATGATTTTTGAACATGCTATCCATGTCTTTAATTGCAGCTATGGTATATTGCATTTTAGATTCATTTGAACTGATGTGTTAGAGACATGATTTTATGACACTTGCTAACATATATACAGCTCTGACAAAAATTAAGGGACCACCACATCCAACCCTGTCATGGGCAGCCCAATCTCCAGACCTGAACCCCATTGAAAACCTCTGGACTGTAATCAAGAGGATAGTGGATAGTCACAACTAGGGTTGAGCGAAACGGGTCGATCATTTTCAAAAGTCGCCGACTTTTGGCTAAGTCGGCGTCTCATGAAACCCGATCCGACCCCTGTGCTTGTCGGCCATGCGGTACGCGACTTTCGCGCCAAAGTCGCGTTTCAATGACGCGAAAAGCGCCATTTCTCAGCCAATGAAGGTGAACGCAGAGTGTGGGCAGCGTGATGACATAGATCCTGGTCCCCACCATCTTAGAGAAGGGCATTGCAGTGATTGGCTTGCTGTCTGCGGCGTCACAGGGGCTATAAAGGGGCGTTCCCGCCGACCGCCATCTTACTGCTGCTGATCTGAGCTTAGGGACAGGTTGCTGCCGCTTCGTCAGAAGCAGGGAGAGCGTTAGGCAGGGTCCACTAACCACCAAACCGCTTGTGCTGCAGCGATTTCCACTGTCCAACACCACCTTCGGTGTGCAGGGACTGTGGAAGCTATTTTTTTTTTTTTTCCCCTCAGCGCTGTAGCTCATTGGGCTGCCCTAGAAGGCTCCGTGATAGCTGTATTGCTGTGTGTACGCCACTGTGGAAACCAACTGCTTTTTTCAAAGCACATATCCTCTTGTTCCTTCCTTTCTGCACAGCTATCTTTTTTGTTTGTCCACACTTTTTATTTAATTTGTGCATCAGTCCACTCCTATTGCTGCCTGCCATACCTGGCTTACATTACTGCAGGGAGATAGTAATTGTAGGACAGTTTTTTTTTTTTTTTTTTTGTGGGAGATTAAGATTGGCATTTCTGCTACAGTGCCATCCCTGTGTGTGCCATCTCATACTGAGTGGGCCATAGAAAGCCTATTTATTTTTTCCGTGATTTGTGTTCTAAATTCTACCTCAACACAAAAACACTACATCAATCAGTGGGAGAAAAATATTGGCCTCAGTCAGGGCTTGTGTGCCACTGCTGTGTGTGCTATCTCTCATTCAGAGGGCTATAGCAAGCCTATTTTTTTTTTTTTTTTTTTTAATATTATTTGGTTTCTAAAGTCTCCCTGAAAAAAAAAAAAAACCTAAAAAAACAGTGGGAGAGTAATATTGCCCTTTCAGCTTGTGTGCCAGTCTTGACTCCTGGGTGTGCCACCTCTCTCCCTCTCATTCAGTGGGCCATAGAAAGCCTATTTATTTATTTTTTTTAAATATTATTGGGTTTCTAAAGTCTCCCTTAAAAAACAAAAAATACATAAAAAAACAGTGGGAGAGTAATATTGCCCTTTCAGCTTGTGTGCCAGTCTTGACTCCTGGGTGTGCCACCTCTCTCTCTCATTCAGTGGGCCATAGAAAGGCTATTTTTTTTTTTGGTTTTTTTAATATTATTTGGTTTCTAAAGTCTCCCTGAAAAAAAAAAAAAACATACAAAAAACAGTGGGAGAGTAATATTGCCCTTTCAGCTTGTGTGCCAGTCTTGACTCCTGGGTGTGCCACCTCTCTCCCTTTCATTCAGTGGGCCATAGAAAGCCTATTTATTTTTTTTTTTTAAATATTATTGGGTTTCTAAAGTCTCCCTTAAAAAACAAAAAATACATTAAAAAACAGTGGGAGAGTAATATTGCCCTTTCAGCTTGTGTGCCAGTCTTGACTCCTGGGTGTGCCACCTCTCTCTCTCATTCAGTGGGCCATAGAAAGGCTATTTTTTTTTTGGTTTTTTTAATATTATTTGGTTTCTAAAGTCTCCCTGAAAAAAAAAAAAAAACATACAAAAAACAGTGGGAGAGTAATATTGCCCTTTCAGCTTGTGTGCCAGTCTTGACTCCTGGGTGTGCCACCTCTCTCCCTTTCATTCAGTGGGCCATAGAAAGCCTATTTATTTTTTTTTTTAAATATTATTGGGTTTCTAAAGTCTCCCTTAAAAAACAAAAAATACATAAAAAAACAGTGGGAGAGTAATATTGCCCTTTCAGCTTGTGTGCCAGTCTTGACTCCTGGGTGTGCCACCTCTCTCTCATTCAGTGGGCCATAGAAAGCATTTTTTTTTTTCCTTGATTTGTGTTCTAAAATCTACCTCAACACAAAAACACTACATCAATCAGTGGGAGAAAAATATTGGCCTCAGTCAGGGCTTGTGTGCCACTGCTGTGTGTGCTATCTCTCATTCAGTGGGCTATAGAAAGCCTATTTTTTTTTTTTTTTTTTTAAATATTATTTGGTTTCTAAAGTCTCCCTGAAAAAAAAAAAAAACTTAAAAAAACAGTGGGAGAGTAATATTGCCCTTTCAGCTTGTGTGCCAGTCTTGACTCCTGGGTGTGCCACCTCTCTCCCTCTCATTCAGTGGGCCATAGAAAGCCTATTTATTTTTTTTTTAAAATATTATTGGGTTTCTAAAGTCTCCCTTAAAAAACAAAAAATACATAAAAAAACAGTGGGAGAGTAATATTGCCCTTTCAGCTTGTGTGCCAGTCTTGACTCCTGGGTGTGCCACCTCTCTCTCTCATTCAGTGGGCCATAGAAAGGCTATTTTTTTTTTGGTTTTTTTAATATTATTTGGTTTCTAAAGTCTCCCTGAAAAAAAAAAAAAAACATACAAAAAACAGTGGGAGAGTAATATTGCCCTTTCAGCTTGTGTGCCAGTCTTGACTCCTGGGTGTGCCACCTCTCTCCCTTTCATTCAGTGGGCCATAGAAAGCCTATTTATTTTATTTTTTAAATATTATTGGGTTTCTAAAGTCTCCCTTAAAAAACAAAAAATACATAAAAAAAACAGTGGGAGAGTAATATTGCCCTTTCAGCTTGTGTGCCAGTCTTGACTCCTGGGTGTGCCACCTCTCTCTCTCATTCAGTGGGCCATAGAAAGGCTATTTTTTTTTTGGTTTTTTTAATATTATTTGGTTTCTAAAGTCTCCCTGAAAAAAAAAAAAACATACAAAAAACAGTGGGAGAGTAATATTGCCCTTTCAGCTTGTGTGCCAGTCTTGACTCCTGGGTGTGCCACCTCTCTCCCTTTCATTCAGTGGGCCATAGAAAGCCTATTTATTTTTTTTTTTAAATATTATTGGGTTTCTAAAGTCTCCCTTAAAAAAAAAAAAAACATAAAAAAACAGTGGGAGAGTAATATTGCCCTTTCAGCTTGTGTGCCAGGCTTGACTCCTGGGTGTGCCACCTCTCTCCCTCTCATTCAGTGGGCCATAGAAAGCCTATTTATTTTTTTTTTTAAATATTATTGGGTTTCTAAAGTCTCCCTTAAAAAACAAAAAATACATAAAAAAACAGTGGGAGAGTAATATTGCCCTTTCAGCTTGTGTGCCAGGCTTGACTCCTGGGTGTGCCACCTCTCTCCCTCTCATTCAGTGGGCCATAGAAAGCCTATTTATTTTTTTTTTAAATATTATTGGGTTTCTAAAGTCTCCCTTAAAAAACAAAAAATACATAAAAAAACAGTGGGAGAGTAATATTGCCCTTTCAGCTTGTGTGCCAGGCTTGACTCCTGGGTGTGCCACCTCTCTCCCTCTCATTCAGTGGGCCATAGAAAGCCTATTTATTTTTTTTTTTAAATATTATTGGGTTTCTAAAGTCTCCCTTAAAAAACAAAAAATACATAAAAAAACAGTGGGAGAGTAATATTGCCCTTTCAGCTTGTGTGCCAGTCTTGACTCCTGGGTGTGCCACCTTTCTCTCTCATTCAGTGGGCTATAGAAAGCCTATTTTTTTTTTTTTTTTTTTTTTTTTTTTTTATTATTTGGTTTCTAAAGTCTCCCTGAAATAAAAAAAAAACTTAAAAAAACAGTGGGAGAGTAATATTGCCCTTTCAGCTTGTGCGCCAGTCTTGACTCCTGGGTGTGCCACCTCTCTCTCTCTAATTGTGGGCCATAGAAAGCCTTTTTTTTTTTTTTTTTTTTTAATATTATTTGGTTTCTAAAGTCTCCCTGAGGAAAAAAAAAAAAAAAATTAGGTGGTAGATTAATATTGACATTAGTGCTTGAGTGACAGTCCTGCGTGTGTGTCATCTCTGTGATTTTGTGCCACAGAAAACAGAGTGTGTAACATTGTGCCTGATTTTCCTTGTGGTCTCACCAACCTGTTAAGGGATATTGAAATCATACTGAAGTTATAGCTCACCGTGTAAGTTGTTTGACAGCAACAAATAAAGTTACTTTGGTTAAGATTTTAAAACAATGAGGAAGTCTGGTGCAAGAGGTCGTCGTGGGCGTTCATTGTCAGCTGGTAATGATGGTAGTGGTAGTGGAGCATCAGGTGGTCGTGGGGATAAAAATATTCCACCTAAGTCTGGAGCTGTGGAGCCAGTTTCGTCGTCAGGCTACACAAGGCCTCGAACGCTCTCTTTTCTGGGAGTAGGAAAACCGCTTTTAAAGGCGGAGCAGCAACAGCAAGTTTTGGCTTACATTGCAGACTCAGCCTCTAGCTCTTTTGCCTCCTCTTCCGAAACTGGTAAATGTAAAAGCAGCGCGTCGCTTGTGGATGTTCACGGTCAGGGACAAGTCGCTTCCTTGTCCTCCTCAGCAAAAACTACAACAAGAGAGAAGGATGCAGCAGGCGACACAACGGGTCACTCCATGGAGCTCTTTACACATACCGTCCCTGGCTTAGAAAGTGAAACATTTAACAGGCCATGCCCATTACAAGTATATTCTGACATGGAGTGCACTGATGCACAGCCACAGCCAGAGTACTATGCTGCTCCTTTGACTCAGACCACCACATTGCCCTCTCAGGGTACAGATCCACAATCAGACCCTGATGAGACTATGTTGCCCCGCCACGAACGCTATACCACCGACCGACACAGTGACACAGACGAAGTTGCACACGAGCTCGAAGAGGAGGTAATAGATGACCCAGTTATTGACCCCGATTGGCAGCCATTGGGGGAACAGGGCGCAGGCGGCAGTAGTTCAGAAGCGGAGGTGGAGGAGGGGCCGCAGCAGGCATCAACATCGCAACAGGTTCCATCTGCCGGGCCCGTATCTGGCCCAAAACGCGTGTCAAAGCCAAAACCTGTTGGAGCACAGCGTTGCCATCCGGTTAAAGCTCAGTCTGCAATCCCTGAAAAGGGATCCGAGTCTAGGAAGAGTGCAGTCTGGCATTTTTTTAAACAACATCCAACTGATCAGCGCAAAGTCATCTGTCAAAAATGTTCAACTAGCTTAAGCAGAGGTCAGAATCTGAAAAGTCTAAATACTAGTTGCATGCATAGACACTTAACCACCATGCATTTTCAAGCCTGGACTAACTACCAAACGTCCCTCAAGGTTTTAGCACCCTCGGCCAATGAAGCTAGTCAGCAACGCAACATCCCTTCCGTCACTGTAAGGCCACCATTTTCCGCACCACCGGCAGTATCTGTGCAGGTTTCTTTGCCAGCCAAAAGCAGTCAGGGTCAGGGAATCACCAGTTTTGTAGGGGGAAATATTGCATCTAGGGCACCGGCGGAAACAATACCGTCTCCAACCGTCTCTCAGTCTGCCATGTACACCGGCACACCCGAAAGTTCCACGATCTCCAGCTCTCCAGTCCAGCTCACCCTACATGAGACTCTGGTTAGAAAAAGGAAGTACTTATCCTCGCATCCGCGTACACAGTGTTTTAACGCCCACATAGCTAGACTAATCTCGTTAGAGATGATGCCCTACCGGTTAGTTGAAAGCGAAGCTTTCAAAGCCCTGATGGAGTACGCTGAACCACGATACGAGCTACCCAGTCGACACTTTTTTCCAGAAAAGCCATCCCAGCCCTGCACCAGCATGTTAAACAGCGCATCGTCCATGCACTCAGGCAATCTGTGAGTACAAAGGTGCACCTGACTACAGATGCATGGACCAGTAGGCATGGCCAGGGACGTTATGTGTCCATCACGGCACACTGGGTGAATGTGGTGGATGCAGGGTCCACAGGCGACATCAATTTAGGGACAGTTGTGCCTAGCCCACGGTCTAGGAAACAGTTGGCTGTAGGCGTTCGCACCCCCTCCTCCTCCTCCTCCTCGTCCTCCTGCAGAAGCTACAGCTCTTCCACAGAACGCAGTCTGCCAACCACTCCATCGGCAGATGACACTGTTGCACACCAGTTGTCCCATTATGGGCCAGCTACTGCCAAGCGTCAGCAGGCTGTATTGGCTATGAAGTGCTTGGGCGACAACAGACACACCGCGGAAGTTCTGTCCGAGTTCTTGCAACAAGAAACGCAGTCGTGGCTGGGCGCAGTAGATCTTGAGGCAGGCAAGGTAGTGAGTGATAACGGAAGGAATTTCATGGCTGCCATCTCCCTTTCCCAACTGAAACACATTCCTTGCCTGGCTCACACCTTAAACCTGGTGGTGCAGTGCTTATTGAAAACTTATCCTGGGTTCTCCGACCTCCTCCTCAAAGTGCGTGCATTTTGCTCACATATCCGACGTTCGCCTGTACACGCCAGCCGTATGCAGACCTATCAGCGGTCTTTGAACCTTCCCCAGCATCGCCTAATCATAGACGTTGCAACAAGGTGGAACTCAACACTGCACATGCTTCAGAGACTGTGCGAACAGAGGCGTGCTGTTATTTATTTGTGGGAGGATACACGGGCAGGCAGTAGGATGGCAGACATGGAGTTGTCAGGTGTGCAGTGGTCTAAGATACAAGACATGTGTCAAGTCCTTCAGTGTTTTGAGGAATGCACACGGCTGGTTAGTGCAGACAACGCCGTAATAAGCATGAGCATCCCCCTAATGCGTCTGCTGATGCAAAGTTTGACGCACATAAAGGAGCAGGCGTCTGCACCAGAGGAAGAGGAAAGCCTTGATGACAGTCAGCCATTGTCTGGTCAGGGCAGTGTACAGGACGAGGTAGCGGGCGAAGAGGAGGTGGAGGACGAGGAGGATGATGGGGATGAGTATATTTTTAATGCCGAACCTTTCCCGGGGGCACAGGAAATTGGTTGCGTGTCACGGCCGGGTTCTGGTTTTTTGAGGGACACAAGTGACGTAGATTTGCCTGCAACTGCCCCTCAACCAATCACAACCGGAGATTTGACAACTGGAACTTTGGCCCACATGGCGGATTATGCCTTACGTATCCTAAAAAGGGACACACGCATTACGAAAATGATGAACGATGACGATTACTGGTTGGCCTGCCTCCTTGATCCACGCTATAAAGGCAAATTGCAAAATATTATGCCACATGAGAACTTGGAACTAATATTAGCAACCAAACAATCAACTCTTGTTGACCGTTTGCTTCAGGCATTCCCAGCACACAGCGCACGTGATCGTTCTCACACGAGCTCCAGGGGGCAGTAGACTAGGAGTGTTAGGGGTGCACACATCAGAAGTGGCGTTGGACAGAGGGGTTTTCTGACCAGGTTGTGGAGTGATTTTGCTATGACCGCAGACAGGACAGGTACTGCTGCATCAATTGAAAGTGACAGGAGACAACATTTGTCCAGTATGGTTACTAACTATTTTTCATCCCTTATCGATGTTCTCCCTCAACCGTCATTCCCATTTGATTACTGGGCCTCCAAATTAGACACCTGGCCAGAATTGGCAGAATATGCATTGCAGGAGCTTGCTTGCCCGGCAGCAAGTGTCCTATCAGAAAGAGTATTCAGTGCTGCAGGTTCAATATTAACCGAAAAAAGGACTCGTCTGGCTACCCAAAATGTTGACGATCTAACATTCATTAAAATGAACCACAACTGGATTTCGAAATCTTTTGCCCCACCTTGCCCGGCCGACACCTAGCTTTCCTATGAAAAGCTCTTGCCTGTGAATTACTTTTCTAATGTCTAATTTGCTGCAGCTGATTGTACAGCATACGACATGTTTACACCTCCCTAAATGGCAAAACTCCCCACACGGGGCCGTGGTATCGCGACTTGGCGCAAGCACCCGTGAGACTGCTGTTTGTCTGAAGAGGTGGGTGTGCTCGCTTTTGGTTGACGGCATTGCTACTGGGTCCCTCATAGTACAATGTAGTGTCTCTGGCGGTGGTGGTGCGCACCCAACGTCAGACACACCGTTGTAACATGAGGGGCCCTGGGGCGGTCCCGCCGGCCTCAAGAGAGTTCCCCCCTACCCCAGCTCAAAATGTGCTCTACCACGTCCAAAATTATGTCGCACAGCTCCACCAATCTTTAGTCTATTTGCTGACATCATTCAATGTCTGGCACTGACAATACAAATTTGTAGACATCTATGATGCAACTTAAAGTAGTCTGTGTCTGTGTCCTATATTGGCACCATTAAATAGTTACTGCCAAATTACTATGTCAGAAACTCAGTAGATGAGCCCACCCCTGTACCTAAGTATGCCACCTTTTTTTTTGTTTTGGTTGTTTTGCGAGACATTAACATCTATTTATATTTTGGGAGTACTGGGACAGACACTCCTTGCACTACTCCTCCACTCACCACCAAGCTGCCTGTGTATCCATGTAACCGCTGTAAAGCTGCCATGAGCCTATTGTTTGTTATTTTAGGCCTTTGATAGCCTGTCTGCGGTCCCTACTTTAAATACTCCTCCACTCACCACCAAGCTGCCTGCCCGTGTATCCATGTAACCGCTGTAAAACTGCCATGAGCCTATTGTTTGTTATGTTAGGCCTTTGATAGCCTGTCTGCGGTCCCTACTTTAAATACTCCTCCACTCACCACCAAGCTGCCTGCCCGTGTATCCATGTAACCGCTGTAAAACTGCCATGAGCCTATTGTTTGTTATTTTAGGCCTTTGAAGCCTGTCTGCGGTCCCTCCTTCCACTAGTCCTCCACTGACCAGACCACTGCTGCCCGTGTACCCCTGGAACCAATTATAAAGTGCCTACAGCCAGCCCATTTTTTTATGTTAGGCCTTTGAAGCCTGTCTGCGGTCCCTCCTTCCACTAGTCCTCCACTGGCCAGACCACTGCTGCCCGTGTACCCCTGGAACCAATTATAAAGTGCCTACAGCCAGCCCATTTTCTTATGTTAGGCCTTTGAAGCCTGTCTGCGGTCCCTACTTTAAATACTCCTCCACTGACCACCAAGCTGCCTGCCCATGTATCCATGTAACCGCTGTAAAACTGCCATGAGCCTATTGTTTGTTATGTTAGGCCTTTGATAGCCTGTCTGCGGTCCCTACTTTAAATACTCCTCCACTCACCACCAAGCTGCCTGCCCGTGTATCCATGTAACCGCTGTAAAACTGCCATAAGCCTATTGTTTGTTATTTTAGGCCTTTGATAGCCTGTCTGCGGTCCCTACTTTAAATACTCCTCCACTGACCAGACCACTGCTGCCCGTGTACCCCTGGAACCAATTATAAAGTGCCTACAGCCAGCCCATTTTCTTATGTTAGGCCTTTGAAGCCTGTCTGCGGTCCCTACTTTAAATACTCCTCCACTGACCACCAAGCTGCCTGCCCGTGTATCCATGTAACCGCTGTAAAACTGCCATGAGCCTATTGTTTGTTATTTTAGGCCTTTGAAGCCTGTCTGCGGTCCCTCCTTCCACTAGTCCTCCACTGACCAGACCACTGCTGCCCGTGTACCCCTGGAACCAATTATAAAGTGCCTACAGCCAGCCCATTTTCTTATGTTAGGCCTTTGAAGCCTGTCTGCGGTCCCTACTTTAAATACTCCTCCACTGACCACCAAGCTGCCTGCCCGTGTATCCATGTAACCGCTGTAAAACTGCCATGAGCCTATTGTTTGTTATTTTAGGTCTTTGAAGCCTGTCTGCGGTCCCTCCTTCCACTAGTCCTCCACTGACCAGACCACTGCTGCCCGTGTACCCCTGGAACCAATTATAAAGTGCCTACAGCCAGCCCATTTTTTTATGTTAGGCCTTTGAAGCCTGTCTGCGGTCCCTCCTTCCACTAGTCCTCCACTGACCAGACCACTGCTGCCCGTGTACCCCTGGAACCAATTATAAAGTGCCTACAGCCAGCCCATTTTCTTATGTTAGGCCTTTGAAGCCTGTCTGCGGTCCCTACTTTAAATACTCCTCCACTGACCACCAAGCTGCCTGCCCGTGTATCCATGTAACCGCTGTAAAACTGCCATGAGCCTATTGTTTGTTATTTTAGGCCTTTGAAGCCTGTCTGCGGTCCCTCCTTCCACTAGTCCTCCACTGACCAGACCACTGCTGCCCGTGTACCCCTGGAACCAATTATAAAGTGCCTACAGCCAGCCCATTTTCTTATGTTAGGCCTTTGAAGCCTGTCTGCGGTCCCTACTTTAAATACTCCTCCACTGACCACCAAGCTGCCTGCCCGTGTATCCATGTAACCGCTGTAAAACTGCCATGAGCCTATTGTTTGTTATTTTAGGCCTTTGAAGCCTGTCTGCGGTCCCTCCTTCCACTAGTCCTCCACTGACCAGACCACTGCTGCCCGTGTACCCCTGGAACCAATTATAAAGTGCCTACAGCCAGCCCATTTTTTTATGTTAGGCCTTTGAAGCCTGTCTGCGGTCCCTCCTTCCACTAGTCCTCCACTGGCCAGACCACTGCTGCCCGTGTACCCCTGGAACCAATTATAAAGTGCCTACAGCCAGCCCATTTTCTTATGTTAGGCCTTTGAAGCCTGTCTGCGGTCCCTACTTTAAATACTCCTCCACTGACCACCAAGCTGCCTGCCCGTGTATCCATGTAACCGCTGTAAAACTGCCATGAGCCTATTGTTTGTTATGTTAGGCCTTTGATAGCCTGTCTGCGGTCCCTACTTTAAATACTCCTCCACTGACCACCAAGCTGCCTGCCCGTCTATCCATGTAACCGCTGTAAAACTGCCATGAGCCTATTGTTTGTTATTTTAGGCCTTTGAAGCCTGTCTGCGGTCCCTCCTTCCACTAGTCCTCCACTGACCAGACCACTGCTGCCCGTGTACCCCTGGAACCAATTATAAAGTGCCTACAGCCAGCCCATTTTCTTATGTTAGGCCTTTGAAGCCTGTCTGCGGTCCCTACTTTAAATACTCCTCCACTGACCACCAAGCTGCCTGCCCGTGTATCCATGTAACCGCTGTAAAACTGCCATGAGCCTATTGTTTGTTATTTTAGGCCTTTGAAGCCTGTCTGCGGTCCCTCCTTCCACTAGTCCTCCACTGACCAGACCACTGCTGCCCGTGTACCCCTGGAACCAATTATAAAGTGCCTACAGCCAGCCCATTTTTTTATGTTAGGCCTTTGAAGCCTGTCTGCGGTCCCTCCTTCCACTAGTCCTCCACTGGCCAGACCACTGCTGCCCGTGTACCCCTGGAACCAATTATAAAGTGCCTACAGCCAGCCCATTTTCTTATGTTAGGCCTTTGAAGCCTGTCTGCGGTCCCTACTTTAAATACTCCTCCACTGACCACCAAGCTGCCTGCCCGTGTATCCATGTAACCGCTGTAAAACTGCCATGAGCCTATTGTTTGTTATGTTAGGCCTTTGATAGCCTGTCTGCGGTCCCTACTTTAAATACTCCTCCACTCACCACCAAGCTGCCTGCCCGTCTATCCATGTAACCGCTGTAAAACTGCAATGAGCCTATTGTTTGTTATTTTAGGCCTTTGATAGCCTGTCTGCGGCCCCTACTTGCAATACTCCTCCACTGACCACAATGCTGCCTGGAGTGCCTGCCTGTGTATCCATGTAACCGATGTAAAACTGCCATGACTGCCTACTGTTTGTTATTTTAGGCCTTTGATAGCCTGTCTGCAGCCCCTACTTGCAATACTCCTCCACTGACCACACCAATGCTGCCCGTGTACCCCTGGAACCTATTTAAAAGTTCATAGAGCCTAGTTATATATTTTATTTACTATTAATAAGGCCATGATGGACTACGCTGTACCACGCTACAAGCTAACCAGTCGACACTTCTTTTGCGAGAAAAGCCATCCCAACCCTCCACCAGCATGTAGAAGACCGCATTGTCCATGCACTCTGGCAATCTGTGAGTACAAAGGTGCACCTGACAACAGACGCATGGACCTGTAGGCATGGCCACGGAAGATTACGTGTCCATTACGGCGCAATGGGTTAATGTGGTGGATGCATGGTCCACAGGGGACAGCCTACTAAGTCTGTCTGCAGTCCCTAATTCAAATTGTCCTCCACTGTCTAAATCGGAGCTTCCACCTTCTGGCTTTCGGCCTATAGTATCAGAAATTAAACTGCATTTGGCCTTCAACTTTGGTTAGGGCCTACTAACGGCTTCTGCCCCTCCCTGGTGTTGCCCTCAACTAAATAAAGCTGAGCTTCAACCTTCTGCTCCAAATTACCATTTTAAAAAATGCAATAGGCTTTTCCGGCCTACTAAAGGTGTCTGTCTGTGTGCCCCTGCCTGGTGTTGTCCTCAACTAAATAAAGCTGAGCTTCAACCTTCTGCTCCAAATTACCATTTTAAAAAATGCAATAGGCTTTTCCGGCCTACTAAAGGTGTCTGTCTGTGTGCCCCTGCCTGGTGTTGTCCTCAACTAAATAAAGCTGAGCTTCAACCTTCCGGCTCTCATTAAGTGGTTTTAAAAAAAAAAAATGGTGGTTAGGGCCTACTAACGGCTTCTGCCCCTCCCTGGTGTTGCCCTCAACTAAATAAAGCTGAGCTTCAACCTTCTGCTCCAAATTACCATTTTAAAAAATGCAATAGGCTTTTCCGGCCTACTAAAGGTGTCTGTCTGTGTGCCCCTGCCTGGTGTTGTCCTCAACTAAATAAAGCTGAGCTTCAACCTTCTGCTCCAAATTACCATTTTAAAAAATGCAATAGGCTTTTCCGGCCTACTAAAGGTGTCTGTCTGTGTGCCCCTGCCTGGTGTTGCCCTCAACTAAATAAAGCTGAGCTTCAACCTTCTGCTCCAAATTACCATTTTAAAAAATGCAATAGGCTTTTCCGGCCTACTAAAGGTGTCTGTCTGTGTGCCCCTGCCTGGTGTTGCCCTCAACTAAATAAAGCTGAGCTTCAACCTTCTGCTCCAAATTACCATTTTAAAAAATGCAATAGGCTTTTCCGGCCTACTATGTGCCCCTGCCTGGTGTTGTCCTCAACTAAATAAAGCTGAGCTTCAACCTTCTGCTCCAAATTACCATTTTGAAAAATGCAATAGGCTTTTCCGGCCTACTAAAGGTGTCTGTCTGTGTGCCCCTGCCTGGTGTTGTCCTCAACTAAATAAAGCTGAGCTTCAACCTTCCGGCTCTCATTAAGTGGTTTTAAAAAAAAAAAATGGTGGTTAGGGCCTACTAACGGCTTCTGCCCCTCCCTGGTGTTGCCCTCAACTAAATAAAGCTGAGCTTCAACCTTCTGCTCCAAATTACCATTTTAAAAAATGCAATAGGCTTTTCCGGCCTACTAAAGGTGTCTGTCTGTGTGCCCCTGCCTGGTGTTGTCCTCAACTAAATAAAGCTGAGCTTCAACCTTCTGCTCCAAATTACCATTTTAAAAAATGCAATAGGCTTTTCCGGCCTACTAAAGGTGTCTGTCTGTGTGCCCCTGCCTGGTGTTGCCCTCAACTAAATAAAGCTGAGCTTCAACCTTCTGCTCCAAATTACCATTTTGAAAAATGCAATAGGCTTTTCCGGCCTACTAAAGGTGTCTGTCTGTGTGCCCCTGCCTGGTGTTGTCCTCAACTAAATAAAGCTGAGCTTCAACCTTCCGGCTCTCATTAAGTGGTTTTAAAAAAAAAAATGGTGGTTAGGGCCTACTAACGGCTTCTGCCCCTCCCTGGTGTTGTCCTCAACTAAATAAAGCTGAGCTTCAACCTTCCGGCTCTCATTAAGTGGTTTTAAAAAAAAAAATGGTGGTTAGGGCCTACTAACGGCTTCTGCCCCTCCCTGGTGTTGTCCTCAACTAAATAAAGCTGAGCTTCAACCTTCCGGCTCTCATTAAGTGGTTTTAAAAAAAAAATGGTGGTTAGGGCCTACTAACGGCTTCTGCCCCTCCCTGGTGTTGCCCTCAACTAAATAAAGCTGAGCTTCAACCTTCTGCTCCAAATTACCATTTTAAAAAATGCAATAGGCTTTTCCGGCCTACTAAAGGTGTCTGTCTGTGTGCCCCTGCCTGGTGTTGCCCTCAACTAAATAAAGCTGAGCTTCAACCTTCTGCTCCAAATTACCATTTTAAAAAATGCAATAGGCTTTTCCGGCCTACTAAAGGTGTCTGTCTGTGTGCCCCTGCCTGGTGTTGTCCTCAACTAAATAAAGCTGAGCTTCAACCTTCTGCTCTCATTAAGTGGTTTTAAAAAAAAAAATGGTGGTTAGGGCCTACTAACGGCTTCTGCCCCTCCCTGGTGTTGCCCTCAACTAAATAAAGCTGAGCTTCAACCTTCTGCTCCAAATTACCATTTTAAAAAATGCAATAGGCTTTTCCGGCCTACTAAAGGTGTCTGTCTGTGTGCCCCTGCCTGGTGTTGTCCTCAACTAAATAAAGCTGAGCTTCAACCTTCCGGCTCTCATTAAGTGGTTTTAAAAAAAAAAAATGGTGGTTAGGGCCTACTAACGGCTTCTGCCCCTGCCTGGTGTTGCCCTCAACTAAATAAAGCTGAGCTTCAACCTTCTGCTCCAAGTTACCATTTTAAAAAATGCAATAGGCTTTTCCGGCCTACTAAAGGTGTCTGTCTGTGTGCCCCTGCCTGGTGTTGTCCTCAACTAAATAAAGCTGAGCTTCAACCTTCCGGCTCTCATTAAGTGGTTTTAAAAAAAAAAAATGGTGGTTAGGGCCTACTAACGGCTTCTGCCCCTCCCTGGTGTTGCCCTCAACTAAATAAAGCTGAGCTTCAACCTTCTGCTCCAAATTACCATTTTAAAAAATGCAATAGGCTTTTCCGGCCTACTAAAGGTGTCTGTCTGTGTGCCCCTGCCTGGTGTTGTCCTCAACTAAATAAAGCTGAGCTTCAACCTTCCGGCTCTCATTAAGTGGTTTTAAAAAAAAAAAATGGTGGTTAGGGCCTACTAACGGCTTCTGCCCCTGCCTGGTGTTGCCCTCAACTAAATAAAGCTGAGCTTCAACCTTCTGCTCCAAATTACCATTTTAAAAAATGCAATAGGCTTTTCCGGCCTACTAAAGGTGTCTGTCTGTGTGCCCCTGCCTGGTGTTGTCCTCAACTAAATAAAGCTGAGCTTCAACCTTCCGGCTCTCATTAAGTGGTTTTAAAAAAAAAAAATGGTGGTTAGGGCCTACTAACGGCTTCTGCCCCTGCCTGGTGTTGCCCTCAACTAAATAAAGCTGAGCTTCAACCTTCTGCTCCAAATTACCATTTTAAAAAATGCAATAGGCTTTTCCGGCCTACTAAAGGTGTCTGTCTGTGTGCCCCTGCCTGGTGTTGCCCTCAACTAAATAAAGCTGAGCTTCAACCTTCTGCTCCAAATTACCATTTTAAAAAATGCAATAGGCTTTTCCGGCCTACTAAAGGTGTCTGTCTGTGTGCCCCTGCCTGGTGTTGTCCTCAACTAAATAAAGCTGAGCTTCAACCTTCTGCTCCAAATTACCATTTTAAAAAATGCAATAGGCTTTTCCGGCCTACTAAAGGTGTCTGTCTGTGTGCCCCTGCCTGGTGTTGCCCTCAACTAAATAAAGCTGAGCTTCAACCTTCTGCTCCAAATTACCATTTTAAAAAATGCAATAGGCTTTTCCGGCCTACTAAAGGTGTCTGTCTGTGTGCCCCTGCCTGGTGTTGTCCTCAACTAAATAAAGCTGAGCTTCAACCTTCTGCTCCAAATTACCATTTTAAAAAATGCAATAGGCTTTTCCGGCCTACTAAAGGTGTCTGTCTGTGTGCCCCTGCCTGGTGTTGCCCTCAACTAAATAAAGCTGAGCTTCAACCTTCTGCTCCAAATTACCATTTTAAAAAATGCAATAGGCTTTTCCGGCCTACTAAAGGTGTCTGTCTGTGTGCCCCTGCCTGGTGTTGTCCTCAACTAAATAAAGCTGAGCTTCAACCTTCCGGCTCTCATTAAGTGGTTTTAAAAAAAAAAAAATGGTGGTTAGGGCCTACTAACGGCTTCTGCCCCTCCCTGGTGTTGCCCTCAACTAAATAAAGCTGAGCTTCAACCTTCTGCTCCAAATTACCATTTTAAAAAATGCAATAGGCTTTTCCGGCCTACTAAAGGTGTCTGTCTGTGTGCCCCTGCCTGGTGTTGCCCTCAACTAAATAAAGCTGAGCTTCAACCTTCTGCTCCAAATTACCATTTTAAAAAATGCAATAGGCTTTTCCGGCCTACTAAAGGTGTCTGCCCCTCCCTGGTGTTGTCCTCAACTGAACAAAGCTGAGCTTCCACATTCTGGCTTTCGCCCTATACTATCAGATATTAAACTGCATTTGGCCTACTAGTGTGGTTAGGCCCTTGAAACAGTGTCTGCTGCTCTTGGGTTTGCTACTCCACTGAACAAAGCAATGCCGCCTGTTTAGTCCTGTTACCAATTTTGAACTGCATGTAGCCTACTTTATTCTTTGGCCCTATATCTGTTTCCTCCTCATCCTGCCCATTGCCCAGCCACTGCTAAATGAGTCTGCTGGTACATTGACCTAGACCACTACATTCCCCTTGTACTCTACACAGCCAGAATCTGTCCCTGCTGAAAGTAAGGTTCCCCTTCCCGCATGTTATACCACCTTACACAGGGACAAAGAGGAAGGTGCAGATGAAAGTGCAGGTTCCTTCATCAGGTGGGGGGGCATACTCGTTGGCGACGTCACTGGCACAGGGCCCCTCAGAGTACGCAAAAGTGTCGCTGCTGGTGGGAGGCGCCCCCGCCATGCAAACACACCGCCGTACTTTGAGGGGCCCTGTGCCAGTGGCAATGCGAACGAGTGGGCCCCCCCCTGCTTGCTCAGGATCACAGCACTTGCAACTTTTAAATACTTACCTTTCCCTGCAACACCGCCGTGACGTAGTCCGCATTTCCTGGGCCCACGAAAAACTTGAGCCAGCCCTACTCCCCCCACAACTTTCCCCCAATTCCCTATGCCCAACTATTATTATACAGTTAATTAAGATTGGCAAGCTTCAGAAACAAGAATGGATGTTTTTGGCATTAAAATGGGCACTGTAGGTGTTTTCCTGGCCTCCACTCACTGCCGACTATGCTTCCCCATTGACTTGCATTGGGTTTCGTGTTTCGGTCGATCCCCGACTTTTAGCGATAATCGGCCGACTGCACTCGACTCGACTCTGGACAAAATCGGGTTTCCCAAAACCCTACTCGATCTTAAAAAAATGAAAGTCGCTCAACCCTAGTCACAACCCATCATACAAAGGAGAACTGCTTACATGTTTGCGCCAGGAGCAGTGTGAAAGACTGGTGGAAAGCATGCCAAGA
Organism: Ranitomeya variabilis; assembly: GCF_051348905.1. Lineage (NCBI taxonomy): Eukaryota > Metazoa > Chordata > Amphibia > Anura > Dendrobatidae > Ranitomeya > Ranitomeya variabilis. The sequence goes on along the minus strand of NC_135239.1, from coordinate 75,778,553 downwards.
CACATGAAAGCCGTGATTAAAAATCATGGTTATTCCACTAAATATTGATTTCTGAACTCTTCCTTAAAACATTAGTATTGTTGTTTCTAAATGATTATGAACTTGATTTCTTTGCATTATTTGAAGTCTGAAAGCACTGGGTTTTTTTTATTTTGACCATTTTTTTGTCAGAAAAAAAATTATAACATTTATTGCTTTTAAATTCGGAGACATGTTGTAAGAAGTTTATAGAATAAAAGCACAATTCACATTTTACTCAAAAATATACCTATAAAGAGAAAAATCAGACAAACTGAATATTTTGCAGTGGTCTCTTAATCTTTGCCAGAGCTGTATATAGGTATGACATACTTTCTTCATGCACTTGTTAGTTTATTCCTTCTCACAGGCTGCCCAGCTCTCCTGTCACTATTAACCCCTTCCCAGCCTTAGACGTACTCAGTTGGGAACTGTGCATGCGATTGTTGCCAGGTGTTCAGTTTTTATGACAGCTGACACCCAGGATTCACTGCCAGGGGTGGTGCCAGCACTTCTTCTTGCAGTTTAACCCCCTAAATGCTGCGATCGATATCGATCAGAGCATTTAGAAGGCAGGCGTAGGGAACGCCCTCTGCCATTCGATCAGTGCCTCTGCAACATCATTGCAGGGGCCTGATTGTTGCCATCATAATGACATCCAGGTCATCAGGCTCTAGCAAATTAGTTAGATAATGCCCAGTGTGCAGCGCCCCAGATTCCTGGTCGTTGCAGTAATGTCATTCTTCCACCAGGGAGGGGGGGAGTGATATTACGTCTGATGGCAAAAAAGGAGATCTTCTTACCAGGTATCACAAACCATACACTACGCTTCACACTCCAGTCCACTAGGAGGAGCCTTGCTCCTATCTACTAGGGCACTCCTCACAATTAGGTAAAACTGGTGGGCTGGATAGAAAGTTAGACAGAAGCTGGCTGGGCTTCGCCCAAGTAACTTCGGGTGAGAAGCTGGCTGGGCTTCACCCAGGCAGTACCCTGTCAGGCAGACAGAAGGGAAGGAGGAACATCAGAGCTGCAGACAGAGAGAGGTCCCTGACAGGGGTGGGATCCTGTCAGAGGCCTAGACAGAAAAGCCACGGTGCTGCGCCTGCACCACGTGCGGCAGCATCCAAAGAAAGGACACAAAGAGAATTGTATTGTAGCGGGTGAGAAATGAAGTCTTAGCTCAAGGAGATATAATCAGAAGGAGTTCTTCCCTGTAAGAGGCTGCCTCCTTCTGAGGCGCAGAAGCCGGTAGCCAGAACACCGAGGGAGTAATAGTCTCTACGCTTTACTTCAGAGACTGGCAGGACAGTTAATTCCACGTTGGCTGCCTGACCATATACCCAGGAGGCACAGTGGCAACTTGTGGGGGCCGGGGCATCTCTAGGGTCCCTGTAAAAAGCCTTAGGCCACCAGTCATACGGGTTTGTCCTATCCACACCATCTGGGGGACAGAGAGAGAAATAACATCTAGAACATCTACAACAGTTGTGAGGACCTTACCGAGAAGCTCAGCAGGGAGGTACTACAACACACAGGTGCTAGAGGAAGGCTACTGATTTCCACCTGGATAAGGGGACTCTGGATTTGCCTTCGGACTGGCCGGACTCTGCCTGCCCTGTGGTCCGTACCCTGGACTGTGGATGCTGAAGTCTTCAGAAAAAGGTAAAGAGACTGCACACTTGTGTCCTTGTTATTCACTGCGCCTTACAACATCCACCATCACCATCGACACTCTGGGACGCCCTGGGGATACACTTCACCTGTGGGAAGGTATACTATCTAGCTGCCATCACATCACCCCAGCGGACCCCTAAGCAGCGTCGGTCACCCTCACCGAATACCACAGGTTGTGTCACGAACATTTCCCCTTTAAAGACCTTTCCCAAAACCATAAAAACTCTTTTCTTTATTGGAAGTCCCTCAAAGGGCCACAGACCGAGTCAGCCGTGACATCCCCACCGAGAACCGAAGGACCCGGTACCGAGTACCCCATTGCCCTAATGTGGGGGTGATCCAAGTGCATGATCTAACAAACTTGTGTCACTGCAGCACTGACAGTCCTAAAAGCATAGCAATGTTCCAGCATTGCAATGCTTTGCAACTGCGATCAGAGTGACTAAAGGTACCGTCACACTAGGCGATATCGCCAGCAATCCGTGACGTTGCAGCGACCTGGATGGCGATATCGCTGTATTTGACACGCAGCAGCGATCTGGATCCCGCTGTGAAATTGCTGGTCGCTGCTAGAAGGTCTGCACATTATTTGGTCGCTAGGTCGCCGTGTATCGCCGTGTTTGACAGCAAAAGCGACGATACCAGCGATATTTTACACTGGTAACCAGGGTAAACATCGGGTTACTAAGCGCAGGGCCGCGCTTAGTAACCCGATGTTTACCCTGGTTACCAGCGTAAAAGTTAAAAAAACAAACAGTACATACTCACCTGCGCGTCCCCCAGCGTCTGCTTCCTGACACTAAAGCGCCGGCCCTAAACTGAAAGTGAAAGCAACAGCGGTGACGTCACCGCTGTGCTGTTAGGGCCGGAGCTCAGTCAGCGTCAGGATGCAGAGGCTGGGGGACGCGCAGGTGAGCATGTACTGTTTGTTTTTTTAACTTTTACGCTGGTAACCAGGGTAAACATCGGGTTACTAAGCGCGGCCCTGCGCTTAGCAACCCGATGTTTACCCTGGTTACCCGGGGACCTCGGCATCGCTGGTCGCTGGAGAGCGGTCTGTGTGACAGCTCTCCAGCGACCACACAGCGACGCTGCAGCGATCGGCATTGCTGTCGCTATCGCTGCAGCGTCGCTTAGTGTGACGGTACCCTAAGTAAAAAAGATAAAAAGTAAAAAAGATTCTAAAGATAATTTTTAAATCATCAGAAAATAGTAAAAATTAATATATTTTGTACCGATAAATTTGTATTTTTATGTAAAAAAAAAATAAAAATGGCCAGTTGGTTTTTCCACATCTGGAACGACCTGCCCCATAAAACTGTCACATTGGTTAACCCCTTCATTGAACACTGTAAAAAAATAAAATAAACCACGAGGCAAAAAACTGTGCTTTTTATAATATGGCCGAACAAAAAGTGAAATAAAACGTGATCAAAAAGATGAATGCAAATAAAAATGGTAACGCTGAAACATCATCTTGTCCTGCAGAAAAACAAGCTGACATACTGTTAGAGGCTGGGACTTCCCTGCCATGTTGGATGTATCGCAGATACTCTTTATTGCTCTGGTCTCCCATTCAGGTCCAGCCACTGGGTCTGCTGCTGAGTGCAGATGTTGGTCCGAGCATCTTGCCCAGGATCCTCTTATACATATGGTTACTGCTGGCTCTCCAGCTAATGTCTATGGTAACCAGTGGTATACAGAGGCAGCCCTACTCTCTGGAGTCTTAAGTCCAGAAATCACCTTACTCAGCATGTCTGTGAAGTGGCGCCTTGCCATTGGTGCTCAGATGATTTCTGCTCTGGTGATGTGGCAGCTCTTGATTGGCCCATGGGTGACGCCCTGTCCGACTGGGCATGAGTGTTTGGGGTGGAGCCTAGAGCATAAAGGGCTTTCAGTGAAGCACATTGGCGTGCTAATGTCACTTGTGTTTGGTGTGTATGTGGGTGGATATGCTACTGCTCTGTCTGTGCGTTTTGTGTGTTTAGCAGTGTATCAGCTACTGGTGGGATGTCAGTGATCTTGTCAGCATTAGTGTTGAGCGATACTTTCCGATATCGGAAAGTATCGGTATCGGAAAGTATCGGCCGATACCGTCAAAATATCGGATCTAATCCGATACCGATACCCGATCCCAATGCAAGTCAATGGGACGAAAATATCGGAATTAAAATAAACCCTTTATAAACTTGTAGGTTCATTCTACATGAAGGAAAACAACTAAGAATAATGTAGGATGTATTGGGGGACGTGGCGGAGACATTAAAGGCACAGAGGTTTAGCCCAATGTAATAGAATAGCAGGATTTTTTTTTTTTTATGACGTTCGGCGGTAGAAAGATTTTGACTATGTTAATTTTTTTTTTATTTTGTCAGATATTGATGTTTCACTACTTCCACGCCCTTCACCTTCTTTTTTACTTCTCCCACACTTTCTTCTTCATTATCCTCATCATCAGCTTCTTTGACATCAACTTCTTCACCTTATTCATCTTCTTCTTCATCTTCTACCTATTATTTTTTTGGTTACATTGTTCATATTCTTTTTATTTTACTATTATCTTCATCATATTCTACTTCTTCATCATATTCTTATTTGTGACAGGCATTCCCGTAGTTGTTATCTATAAAAGTTTGAAGATTACACCTTCCGTTCTGCCTGTCACAAAAGAGTTACATTTGTCCGCGTTCAGTTTGGCCTGCAGCATCAGGCTTTATCCAGGGGCACCACGAGGAGGAACGGACTCACCCCCATACACTGCTTAGTCTTCTTCTGCTTATAATTTAGATAATATTTTTTGCTCTGATATTTAGTGTTATGCTTAATGTTCTTCTGCTCTTTGTTCTGCAGCCTCTTGTTCTTCTGCTTCTCGGTCTTCCAGGTCATCGTCGTCTCCAGGGTCGTCGTCTCCGGGGTCGTCGTCATCGGGGTGGTCTTCAGGGTCGTCGTCTCCGGGGTCGTCGTCATCGGGGTGGTCTTCCGGGTCATCGTCTCCAGGGTCGTCGTCATCACGGTGGTTGTCGTCTCTGGTGTCGTCGTCATCTTAGGGGTGGTCTTCCGGGTCATCGTGTTTAGTCTCTTGAACTTGGAAATGTAGCAGAAGGTACAAGAAGGCTGAGAAAATGCCGAGAACCAGCTGATGGAACTGGAACTCGGATGGCTACCCGAAGGTCCAAGAGCCAATGGAACTACCGAGGACCAGCTGACGTTACTGGAACCCGGTTACTAAGCAGGAGGTACCCGTGCCTGAAAGCACTACCAAGGACCACCTGACGTTGGTGGAACTCGGATACCCAGAGGGAGGCACCTAAGCCAAAGGCTCTGCCCGGAACCAGCTGACGGTACTGGAACCAGGATGGGGAGCAGAAGGTACAAGAGCAAAAGACACTGCCGAGAACCAGCTGACGGTGCTGGAACCCGGATGGGTAGCCGAAGGTCCAAGAGCCAATGGAACTACCGAAGACCAGCTGACGTTACTGGAACCCGGTTACTAAGCAGGAGGTACCCGTGCCTGAAAGCACTACCAAGGACCACCTGACGTTGGTGGAACTCGGATACCCAGAGGGAGGCACCTAAGCCAAAGGCTCTGCCCGGAACCAGCTGACGGTACTGGAACCAGGATGGGGAGCAGAAGGTACAAGAGCAAGTGTCTGCGTGGCTTTTGCAGGACACGATGCCGGCTGCACAGCAGGGGAACAGCTGGCGGTGCTGAACCCCACTGACACATTGGCTGGTGTTTTTCTCTGTGCAGCTAGCAGTACCGGGCCCCAACTGGCGGTGTTAGAGCCCGGGGTCAGCAGGAGGAGGAGATGGAGCAGAGTGTAGGCCGAAGCCTGCACTGGCGGCAGCTTTGGGTCTGTTGTGCCTGCGTGGCAGTTGCAGGACACGTTGCCGGCTGCACAGCAGGGGAACAGCTGGATGTGCTGAACCCCACTGACACATTGGCTGGTGTTTGGCTCTCTGCAGCTAGCAGTACCGGGCCCCAGCTGGCGGTGTTGGAGCCCGGGCTCTGCAGGGGGAGCAGAGTGTAGGCCGAAGCCTACTTGAACCAATTTCAAAGGTAACCTTTAACCCCCCCTCAGGGGTTACAAAGTAGAAGAGCCACAGCTTATGCAGCAGTAGTGCTGCACAAGTCAAAGGTTGCTCTTTTAATTTTGCTCCTTGCACACGCTGAATGAAACACGTATAACATTTAGCCCTTTATACAGTCAAACTGTGTTGGAGGCGCGAGTTCCCTTTGTAATGAGACGCAGCACAGATGTCAAGAATCCCACCTTGGTGCTGGGTGCAGCCTCCTGAGCGTTGTTATTTGCTGTACAGGAGTCTGCGCTGTCGTGTTATCCCCTGGCCTAGCGCTGTTAGCGCTGCCCATCTTCTGACATCATTTAATGTCGGCCGGTGCGGTTCGCGATGACCATGAATCCCAGCCCCGCAGTGTCTTAACATTGTTAAAACACTGCGGGGCTGGGATTCATGGCCTGGCGCAGCACATATGTTCGCCTCTCGCACTCGGGTCCTTACACCCGCTTCAGACTGTGCGGCGTCAGCTGATCCCTTATTGCATGCCACGGCCATGAAGCCGCACAGTCCGAAGAAGGCGGAAGGAGATGAGGGACAGGCGAAGAAATGCACCGTTCATGCCCGTCAATCACACCCTCGCAGTCAAAATAAATAAGACACCGAGGGGCGTTGTGTGGGGCAAGGCGGCCGCAGAGGAGCACCCAGCCAAACAATGATGCCAGAAGACGGGCAGCGTTACCAAGGAGCTTGTTGCGTGTCAATACAAAGGAAAATCACACCTGAGGGACGTTTTAATGGTCACAGAGGACACATTTTAGACGTGTTCAGTTCCACGAGTGCAAGGAGAATACGTTTCTGAGCCACCTTGCACACATGCAGCATTACTGCTGTACAAGGTGGCTGTAAAACATAGAAACACCTGGGGGAAGGTGGACAGGTTCCCTTCAATTTCAGTTCTTGTGTCTGCGTGGCGGTCGCAGGACACGTTGCCGGCTACACAGCAGGGGAACAGCTGGCGGTGCTGAACCCCACTGACACATTGGCTGGTGTTTTTCTCTGTGCAGATAGCAGTACCGGGCCCCAACTGGCGGTGTTAGAGCCCGGGGTCAGCAGGAGGAGGAGATGGAGCAGAGTGTAGGCCGAAGCCTGCACTGGCGGCAGCTTTGGGTCTGTTGTGCCTGCGTGGCTGTTGCAGGACACGTTGCCGGCTGCACAGCAGGGAAACAGCTGGCGGTGCTGAACCCCACTGACACATTGGCTGGTGTTTGGCTCTGTGCAGCTAGCAGTACCGGGCCCCAACTGGCGGTGTTGGAGCCCGGGCTCTGCAGGGGGAGCGGAGTGTAGGCCGAAGCCTACTTGAACCAATTTCAAAGGTAACCTTTAACCCTCCCTCAGGGGTTACAAAGTAGAAGATCCACAGCTTATGCAGCAGTAGTGCTGCACAAGTCAAAGGTTGCTCTTTTGATTTTGCTCCTTGCACACGCTGAATGAAACACGTATAACATTTAGCCCTTTATACAGTCAAACTGTGTTGGAGGCACGAGTTCCCTTTGTAATGAGACGCAGCACAGATGTCAAGAATCCCACCTTGGTGCTGGGTGCAGCCTCCTGAGCGTTGTTATTTGCTGTACAGGAGTCTGCGCTGTCGTGTTATCCCCTGGCCTAGCGCTGTTAGCGCTGCCCATCTTCTGACATCATTTAATGTCGGCCGGTGCGGTTCGCGATGACCATGAATCCCAGCCCCGCAGTGTCTTAACATTGTTAAAACACTGCGGGGCTGGGATTCATGGCCTGGCGCAGCACATATGTTCGCCTCTCACACTCGGGTCCTTACACCCGCTTCAGACTGTGCGGCGTCAGCTGATCCCTTATCGCATGCCACGGCCATGAAGCCGCACAGTCTGAAGAAGGCGGAAGGAGATGAGGGACAGGCGAAGAAATGCACCGTTCATGCCCATCAATCACACCCTCGCAGTCCAAATAAATAAGACACCGAGGGGCGTTGTGTGGGGCAAGGCGGCCGCAGAGGCGCACCCAGCCAAACAATGATGCCAGAAGACGGGCAGCGCTACCAAGGAGCTTGTTGCGTGTCAATACAAAGGAAAATCACACCTGAGGGACGTTTTAATGGTCGCAGAGGACTCATTTTTAGACGTGTTCACTTCAACATGGGCAAGGAGATTAAGTTTCTGAGCCACCTTGCACACATGCAGCATTACTGTCGTACAAGGTGGCTGTAAAACGTAAAAACGCCTGGGGGAGGGGGGACAGGTTTCCTTCAATTTCAGTTCTTGTGTCTGCGTGGCTGTTGCAGGACACGTTGCCGGCTACACAGCAGGGGAACAGCTGGCGGTGCTGAACCCCACTGACACATTGGCTGGTGTTTGGCTCTGTGCAGCTAGCACATCTGGGCCCCAACTGGCGGTGTTAGAGCCCAGGGTCAGCAGGAGGAGGAGAGGGAGCAGAGTGTAGGCCGAAGCCTGCACTGGAGCAAGTTGAAAGGGAAACTTTAACCCCCCCCCCCAGGCGTTTGTTGCTGAAAGAGCCATCGTGTACAGCACTAATGCTGGAAAAGGTAAACTTAGCTCTTTTAATTATGGTCCTTGCACATGCTGAACCTAACACTTATAAAAAGTGTCCCCTCCTACCGTGATACCGTCCGGTAGGTGGAACTTTCCTTTGTGATGTGACGCAGCACAGCCATCATTCTTACCCCCTTGGCGCCGTGCGCCGCCTCCTCAGCGTTGTTTGAATCAGTCCCGGAGCCTGCGCTGTTAGGTTAGCCCTTGGCCATGCACACATTTTGCGCTGCCCGTCTTCTGACATCATTTGGTGTCAGGCTGGCTGCGCCTGTGCGGCCGCGCTGGCCGAGAGCCCGCCTCGTACTGTCTTCTGATTTAATCCCACTGGGGGCCTGAGATCCATGGACATGCGCAGTGCATATCTGAACCTCCACCTCTCACTCATCTCCCTACGGCTTCTTCTGACTGTGCGGTGTCACGGCCGTGGCATGCTATTAGGGACCAGCTGACACCGCACAGTTTGAATAAGCCGTAGGGAGATGAGTGAGAGGTGGAGGTTCAGATATGCACTGCGCATGTCCATGGATCTCTGGCCCCCAGTGGGATTAAATCAGAAGACAGTACGAGGCGGGCTCTCGGCCAGCGCGGCCGCACAGGCGCAGCCAGCCTGACACCAAATGATGTCAGAAGACGGGCAGCGCAAAATGTGTGCATGGCCAAGGGCTAACCTAACAGCGCAGGCTCCGGGACTGATTCAAACAACGCTGAGGAGGCGGCGCACGGCGCCAAGGGGGTAAGAATGACGGCTGTGCTGCGTCACATCACAAAGGAAAGTTCCACCAACCGGACGGTATCACGGTAGGAGGGGACACTTTTCATAAGTGTTAGGATCAGCATGTGCAAGGAGCACCACGAAAAGAGGCACTATTTCCCTTTGCATCATTACTGCTGCACAAGGTGGCTCCTTCAGTAACAAACGCCTGGGGGGGGGGGGGACAGGTTCCCTTAAATTTAACTTGTTGTGCCTGCGTGGCGGTCGCAGTACACGTTGCCGGCTGCACAGCAGGGGAACAGCTGGCGGTGCTGAACCCCACTAACACATTGGCGAGGTGTTTGGCTCTGTGCGGACAGCACTTCTGGACGGCAACTAGCGGTGTTGGAGCCCAGGGACAGGTGGAGGAGGAGGAGGTAGGAGGAGGTAGGAGGGATTGCCACACACACAGCAGGGGAACAGCTGACGTTACTGAACCCCAATAACAGAGGAGGGACTGTTGGGACTGTGCGTACAGCACTACCAGGCAACAACTAGCGGTGTTGGAGCCCAGGGACAGGTGGAGGAGGAGGAGGTAGGAGGAGGTAGGAGGGATTGCCACACACACAGCAGGGGAACAGCTGACGTTACTGAACCCCAATAACAGAGGAGGGACTGTTGGAACTGTGCGTACAGCACTACCAGGCAACAACTAGCGGTGTTGGAGCCCAGGGACAGGTGGAGGAGGAGGAGGTGGAGGAGGTAGGAGGGATTGCCACACACACAGCAGGGGAACAGCTGACGTTACTGAACCCCAATAACAGAGGAGGGACTGTTGGGACTGTGCGTACAGCACTACCAGGCAACAACTAGCGGTGTTGGAGCCCAGGGACAGGTGGAGGAGGAGGAGGTAGGAGGGATTGCCACACACACAGCAGGGGAACAGCTGACGTTACTGAACCCCAATAACAGAGGAGGGACTGTTGGGACTGTGCGTACAGCACTACCAGGCAACAACTAGCGGTGTTGGAGCCCAGGGACAGGTGGAGGAGGAGGAGGTAGGAGGAGGTAGGAGGAATTGCCACACACACAGCAGGGGAACAGCTGACGTTACTGAACCCCAATAACAGAGGAGGGACTGTTGGGACTGTGCGTACAGCACTACCAGGCAACAACTAGCGGTGTTGGAGCCCAGGGACAGGTGGAGGAGGAGGAGGTAGGAGGAGGTAGGAGGGATTGCCACACACACAGCTGGGGAACAGCTGACGTTACTGAACCCCAATAACAGAGGAGGGACTGTTGGGACTGTGCGTACAGCACTACCAGGCAACAACTAGCGGTGTTGGAGCCCAGGGACAGGTGGAGGAGGAGGAGGTAGGAGGGATTGCCACACACACAGCAGGGGAACAGCTGACGTTACTGAACCCCAATAACAGAGGAGGGACTGTTGGGACTGTGCGTACAGCACTACCAGGCAACAACTAGCGGTGTTGGAGCCCAGGGACAGGTGGAGGAGGAGGAGGTAGGAGGAGGTAGGAGGGATTGCCACACACACAGCAGGGGAACAGCTGACGTTACTGAACCCCAATAACAGAGGAGGGACTGTTGGGACTGTGCGTACAGCACTACCAGGCAACAACTAGCGGTGTTGGAGCCCAGGGACAGGTGGAGGAGGAGGAGGTGGAGGAGGTAGGAGGGATTGCCACACACACAGCAGGGGAACAGCTGACGTTACTGAACCCCAATAACAGAGGAGGGACTGTTGGGACTGTGCGTACAGCACTACCAGGCAACAACTAGCGGTGTTGGAGCCCAGGGACAGGTGGAGGAGGAGGAGGTAGGAGGGATTGCCACACACACAGCAGGGGAACAGCTGACGTTACTGAACCCCAATAACAGAGGAGGGACTGTTGGGACTGTGCGTACAGCACTACCAGGCAACAACTAGCGGTGTTGGAGCCCAGGGACAGGTGGAGGAGGAGGAGGTAGGAGGAGGTAGGAGGAATTGCCACACACACAGCAGGGGAACAGCTGACGTTACTGAACCCCAATAACAGAGGAGGGACTGTTGGGACTGTGCGTACAGCACTACCAGGCAACAACTAGCGGTGTTGGAGCCCAGGGACAGGTGGAGGAGGAGGAGGTAGGAGGAGGTAGGAGGGATTGCCACACACACAGCTGGGGAACAGCTGACGTTACTGAACCCCAATAACAGAGGAGGGACTGTTGGGACTGTGCGTACAGCACTACCAGGCAACAACTAGCTGTGTTGGAGCCCAGGGACAGGTGGAGGAGGAGGAGGTATGAGGGATTGCCACACACACAGCAGGGGAACAGCTGACGTTACTGAACCCCAATAACAGAGGAGGGACTGTTGGGACTGTGCGTACAGCACTACCAGGCAACAACTAGCGGTGTTGGAGCCCAGGGACAGGTGGAGGAGGAGGAGGTAGGAGGAGGTAGGAGGGATTGCCACACACACAGCAGGGGAACAGCTGACGTTACTGAACCCCAATAACAGAGGAGGGACTGTTGGGACTGTGCGTACAGCACTACCAGGCAACAACTAGCGGTGTTGGAGCCCAGGGACAGGTGGAGGAGGAGGAGGTAGGAGGAGGTAGGAGGGATTGCCACACACACAGCAGGGGAACAGCTGACGTTACAGAACCCCAATAACAGAGGAGGGACTGTTGGGACTGTGCGTACAGCACTACCAGGCAACAACTAGCGGTGTTGGAGCCAAGGGACAGGTGGAGGAGGAGGAGGTAGGAGGAGGTAGGAGGGATTGCCACACACACAGCAGGGGAACAGCTGACGTTACTGAACCCCAATAACAGAGGAGGGACTGTTGGGACTGTGCGTACAGCACTACCAGGCAACAACTAGCGGTGTTGGAGCCCAGGGACAGGTGGAGGAGGAGGAGGTAGGAGGAGGTAGGAGGGATTGCCACACACACAGCTGGGGAACAGCTGACGTTACTGAACCCCAATAACAGAGGAGGGACTGTTGGGACTGTGCGTACAGCACTACCAGGCAACAACTAGCGGTGATGGAGCCCAGGGACAGGTGGAGGAGGAGGAGGTAGGAGGAGGTAGGAGGGATTGCCACACACACAGCTGGGGAACAGCTGACGTTACTGAACCCCAATAACAGAGGAGCGACTGTTGGGACTGTGCGGACAGCACTTCTGGACGGCAACTAGTGGTGTTGGAGCCCAGGGACAGGTGGAAAAGCAGAGGAACACAATGTAGGCCGAAGCCTGAGAAAGTCGAAAGGGAACCTTTAACCCCCCCCCCAAGGCGTTTGTAGCTGAAAGAGCCAGCTTGTGCAGCACAAAAGATGCAAAAGGAAAAGGTGGCTCTTTTCATCATGCTCCTTGCAAACACAGAACTAAACACTTATAAAATGTGTCCCCTGAAACCGTGAAACCGTCCCGGAGGTGGGACTTTCCTTCGTAATATGTGCGGCCGCGCTGGCCGAGAGCCCGCCTCGCAGTGTCTTCTGATTTTATCCCACTGGGGGCCTGGGATCCATGGCCATGCGCAGTGCATATCCTCGCCTCTCACTCCCCTCCCTACGGCTTCTTAAGACTGTGCGGTGTCACGGCCGTGGCATGCTATTAGGGACCAGCTGACACCGAACAGTCTGAAGAAGCCATAGGAAGATGAGTGAGAGGTGGAGGTTCAGATATGCACTGCGCATGTCCATGGATCCCAGGCCCCCAGTGGGATTAAATCAGAAGACACTGCGAGGTGGGCTCTCGGCCAGCGCGGCCGCACAGGCGCAGCCATCCTGACACCAAATGATGCCAGAAGACGGGCAGCGCTAAGTGTGCCTGGCCACGGGATAACATAACAGCGCAGGCTCCGGGACGGAATCAAACAACGCTGAGGAGCCGGGGCGCGGCGCCGGGGGGGGAGGAATGACGGCTGTGCTGCGTCATATTACGAAGGAAAGTCCCACCTCCGGGACGGTTTTACGGTATCAGTGGACACATTTTATAAGTGTTAAGTTCTGCGTGTGCAAGGAGCTAAACCAAAATAGCTACCTTTTCCTTGTGCAGCATTACTGCTGCACAAGGTGGCTCTTTCAGTAACAAACGCCTTGGGGGGGGGGACAGATTCCCTTACATTTCAGTTGTTGTGTCAGCGTGGCGGTCGCATGACACATTGCCGGCTACACAGCTGGGGATCAGCTGACGTTACTGAAACCCAATAACACTGGGTCGTATGTTTTGACTGTGCAGACTGCACTTCTGAGCCTCAACTGGCGGTGTTGGAGCCCAGGAATTTAAGTTCAGGTGGTAGAAAGATGAACACAACAGGAGACCTGGATAACGTATACAGTGACCTAATTATTTAATCAGGAGGAGGAGTGGCAAATTCCTGCAAGATCCAGGCCTTGTTCATTTTCAGGAAAGTAAGCCGGTCAACGTTATCGGAGGATAGTCGCATGCGACGGTCAGTTAGTACACCACCTGCAGCACTAAAGACACGTTCCGATAATACACTGGCCGCAGGGTAAGACAGCACCTCCAATGCATACTGGCTTAGCTCTGGCCATGTATCCAGCTTTGAGACCCAAAACTTGAAAGGGGAAGAGCCGTCTGGGAGTACAGCAAGAGGGCAAGACATGTAGTCTGTCACCATCTGACGGAACCGTTGCCTCCTGCTGACTGGAGCCGTCTGTGATGGTGTAGACTTTTGTGGGGGGCACAGAAAACTGTGCCACAGTTGGGCCATACTGGTCTTGCCTTGGGCAGAGGCACTGCTTCTGCTCCCTCTTTGTGCAGAGCCTCCACCACTGCCTGGACGCACTGAGCTGCTTTGGAATGCACTAGCAGCACTTCTCTCAGTTGGAATGGAGAAGATGATGGAATTGACCAGTGTGTCTTGGTACTCCCGCATTTTTCGTTCCCGGTTCAACGGTGTGATGAGGCTTTCTACGTTGTCCCGGTAGCGAGGATCGAGGAGGGTGAACACCCAATAATCAGACATGTTGAGAATGTGGGCGATGCGGCGGTCGTTTCTCAGGCACTGCAGCATGTAATCCACCATGTGCTGCAGACTGCCAACTGCCCAAGAAACGCTGTTCCCTGCTGGAGGCGTGATCTCTGCCCGCTCGTCATCACCCCACCCTCGCTGTACACACTGAGTACTGGACAATTCGGTAACTCCCTCCTCTGGACGGATGTCTTCCTCCTCCATTGACTCCTCCTCATCCTCCTCACAAACTGTCCCCTGCCTATGCGTTTGTGAGGAACCACGTGGCGCTGACTGTCCAGAAGATGATGGAAATGGTGAATCCTCATCCTCCACCTCTTCCACAACATCATCCCTTAGCGCTTGCAGTGATTTTTCAAGCAGGCAGATAAGGGGGACAGTCATGCTGACTAGTGCATCATCTGCACTCGCCATCCGCGTGGAATAATCAAAGGGACGCAAAACCTGGCAGACGTCATTCATAGTGGCCCACTCTGTGGTTGTGAAGTCTGTACGGCGCTGACTGCGACTTCTTTGCGCCTGAAGCAGCTGGTACTCCATTACAGCTTGCTGCTGCTCACACAACCGCTCCAACATATGTAACGTGGAATTCCACCTGGTAGGTAGGTCACATATGATGCGATGTTCCGGCAGGCAGTGTCGGCGCTGCAGAGCCGCAATGCGCGCTTTTGCCGTGCTGGAACGCCGCAAGTGAGCACACTCTAGGCGGACCTTGTGCAGCAGTGCATCAAGATCCGGATAGTCCCTCAAAAAGCTCTGCACGACCAAATTGAGCACATGTGCCAGACATGGGATGTGAGTGAGGTTGCCGAGGCCCAGAGCTGCCACCAGATTTCGGCCATTATCACACACTACCATGCCTGGCTGGAGATTCGCTGGCACAAACCACACATCGCTCTCCTGCTTGATGGCATTCCAGAGCTCCTGCGCTGTGTGGCTACGATTCCCCCAAAAAATTAATTTCAAGACGGCCTGTTGACGTTTGGCCATGGCTGTGCTCATGTCGGTCGTAACAGGTACACGTTCATCACGGGTCCATGTGGAGGTGGACTGTGACGGCTCCTGCAGCGATGATTCTGAGGAACTGGTGTAAGAGGAGGAGTCAATGCGTACAGAATGGATTCCTGCAATCCTTGGAGTGGGCAGGACACGTCCTGCGCCACTCGCACGGTCTGTACCCGGCTCAACGACATTAACCCAATGGGCAGTGAGGGAAAGGTATCGCCCCTGTCCATGTTGACTGGTCCACGCATCGGTGGTGAGGTGGACCTTGCTACTGACGGCGTTCAGTAGCGCGTGTTTTATGTGTCCCTCCACATGCTTGTGCAGGGCAGGGACGGCTTGCCTGCTGAAGTAAAAGCGGCTGGGCACATTGTACTGTGGGACTGCCACTGACATCAAGTCACGGAAGCTGTCAGTCTCCACCAGCCTGAATGACAGCATTTCCAGTGAAAGAAGTTTGGCAATGCCTGCAGTCAGAGCCTGTGCTCGTGGGTGGTTTGACGAGAAAGGCCGCCTTTTCTCCCATGCCTGTACTACCGATGGCTGTAGACTGGGCTGGGAGTGTGTGGATGACTGGGAAAGTGGTGCTGCGGGTGGAATTACAGCGGGTCTCTGGACAACAGGGCCAGAGGTTCTTCCACGGCGATCCTGGGAGGAAGCCGAACCAGCTGCGTGTGAGCTAGAGGAAGAGGCAACACGAGCTGAAGAGGTGGTAGCTGCCGCTGTTGGTTGGCCTAGCTCTTCAGTGAGTTTTTCTAACTCCGCCGGGTGCCTGTTGCGCACATGTTTCCACATGTTGGAGGTATTGAGGTTGCTGACATTTCGACCTCTTTTGACTTTTTGATGACACACCTTGCATCTGACATAGCAAATGTCATCTGCAACTGTGTCAAAAAAGGACCAGGCACTGCAAGTCTTGGGAGCGCCCTTTTTGGCTTTTGGAAGAGACATGCTCCTAACGGGTGCCAAAGCGGAGGCTGCAGGATCCGCAGTCTTCCCCCTCCCTCTCCCTCTTTGGGCCGTACGGGGAATCTCTTCCTCAGAGCTGCTCCCACCACCTTCCTGTCCCTCACGCCAAGATGGGTCAAGGACCTCATCATCTACACTACCCTCTGCCCCCAACTGCTCCTCCTGGGTAGTCTCAGCAGCAGAGCACGCACCAGTAAGTGGCACCTGAGTGTCATCATCAGCTGATGCGGCCTGCGATGTGGTGACCGGAGCCACTGGCCCACCCGCCTCTTCAGAGGAAGAGAGAAAAAGCTGTTGGGCATCACTGCACCCTGCCTCTTCTCCCATTTCTCCAATGCTGCTTGGCTGGCCCCCTGTTTCCAAGCCAAGAGATTCAGAGAACAGAAGTAGAGACGGCTCCTGTCCTGGGCTCTCTGTCTGCCTGGGCAATTTGGCAGGTGGTGAAGAGACAGATGGCTGCTCTCCAGTGCTCTGTGTCTGAGAGGATGTGGCACTAATTGAAGTTGATGCATTAGCTGCCATCCATCCGACAACGGCTTCAATTTGGTCTTCACGCAGCAGCGGTGTACGGCGCTCTGACACAAAGCTGCGCATGAATGACTGTTGCCTGGTGAAAGTGGGTGCTGATGAGTCACCGGTGCCCGCAGCAGGCACAGAATCCCCACGTCCCCTCCCTGCTCCGCGCCCACGCCCACGCCCACGCGCCTTACTCACTGCCTTCTTCATCTTGGTTGACTGATAAAGATAAGCAGAAAAGTACTAACGGCTTTGTGTGCTTATTCCTGAGCAACTCCTCCTAACAGGTATAAGAAACACTAATTTTCTAAAGTGTGGACTAGACTTTAATATGAGCTAATGTGGCCTACACAAATGTAAAGTGGTGTAACTGGTGTGTTTGGTGAACTTTATTATTTATTTATTTTTTGGGGGCTGAACTGACAACGGATAGAGCTGCAGTCACACGGAGACCGTGCAGACAGACGTAAACGGCGCTGCAAGGCCCAAAAACCCTCCTCTACGTTATCCTATGTAGTGTTTTTCCACAAGTTAGCTGGAGACGGGTGGAAAGACACTAATAGGATTTTTTGGAAAAAATGTGCAGCAGCCTGCATTACTTAAAACAAAATGAAAATTGATTTGGCGGTATGACGCAGTGAAGAACCCTGAGCTGGAGACAACCAGGCTATGGCTGCTCACAGACTACAGGGCGAGCTGCAGTCACACGGAGACCGTGCAGACAGCCGTAAACGGCGCTGCAAGGCCCAAAAACCCTCCTCTACGTTATCCTATGTAGTGTTTTTCCACAAATTAGCTGGAGACGGGTGGAAAGACACTAATAGGAATTTTTTGAAAAAATGTGCAGCAGCCTGCACTACTTAAAACAAAATGAAAATTGATTTGGCGGTATGACGCAGTGAACAACCCTGAGCTGGAGACAACCAGGCTACGGCTGCTCACAGACTACAGGGCGAGCTGCAGTCACACGGAGACCGTGCAGACAGCCGTAAACGGCGCTGCAAGGCCCAAAAACCCTCCTCTACGTTATCCTATGTAGTGTTTTTCCACAAATTAGCTGGAGACGGGTGGAAAGACACTAATAGGATTTTTTTGAATAAATTAGCAGCAGACTACACTACTTGAAAAAAAAAAAAAAAAAGAACAGTATGAGGCAATGAACCACCCTCCCTGAACTGAATACAACCAGCTATGGATGGCCTATGTGGCTGCACTCAGACTAGAGAGTGGGCTGCACTCACACACACACACACACACAGACCTTGCAGATCGCTGTGAAAACAGCGCTACAAGGCAAAAGCAAGGTGAATAGTAGGTGAACACAGCGGTTGCTAAATTAGCCTTTGGAAAGCACAAAGAAGCAAATCGCTATCTCTAAACTGTCCCTCAGTCAGCAAACAGCGTCCTGTCACTAACTGAATTCACAGCAGAGTGATCGCAAAATGGCGCCAGCGACTTTTAAACTGCATCATGACATCATTTCAGCAGCCAATCACAGCCTTGCCAGTAGTTTCATGCCCTCCATGCTAAACAGGATGTGCCCACACTTGGAATCATTCTCATTGGCTGAATTTCTGCATTTTGAATCTTGGAACTTCCGATTCCGGTATCCGATACGCGGCAAGTATCGGAATCCCGGTATCGGAATTCCGATACCGCAAGTATCGGCCGATACCCGATACTTGCGGTATCGGAATGCTCAACACTAGTCAGCATGTTTTCAGGGTGGGCCTTGTGCCATTAGAATTCCGGCTCCTCTGGAGAGGAGGTTTGCTGCGTGTTCTTGCTGACTGTGAGTTTTTGCTATCTGTTTCCGTCCCGTGTGTATGCTATACTTCCTTGTGGGGATAACAGGGTATTGCACCACAGAGTAAGTTCAACCCACGTGTTCTTTTGCAGTGGTTCTAACGGGGTATTGCACACTTCACTTCCTATAGTCCCTGTAGCCCTCGGTGCTTATCTGAGCTGGTAGTAACCTTCCCTTTACCTGTTTGTGAATAACTGAGCTGGTACTTACCTTCCCTGTACCCCTCGGTAGTTAGCTGAGCAGGTACTTACTGTCCCTGTACCTCTCGGTGGTTATCTGAGCTGGTATTCCTCTCCCTGTGCATCTCTGAGTAGTATCTGGGTTTGGTTTCCTGCGTTCCATTCTCACTTTGTGGAGTTAACTGTGTGTTTAAGGAGGAATGTTTGCTAGTTTTTAGTCCATCTTTGTTCATACTAGCACAGTTAACTGCACAGTGGACACGGGGTTGCGATTGCACCTTATTTGTTTATTTTTATTTGGTGCAATCCGCCAACTCTAACACATACAGCTTCATTAGGGGAAAAATTTAAAAAAGTTATAGCTCTCAGTATAAAGTGATGCAAAAATAATTATTTTTTCTATAAAATAGTTTTTATTGTGTAGAAGAAGCTAAACAAAAAATATATATACATAAATGTGGAATGGCTATATTCGTACTGACCTGAAAAATAAAGCTGCCTTATCAATTTTACCACACAAGATGGCAAAAAAAAAAATCCTGAATTTCTGATTTTGGGTCATTCTGCCTTCCAAAAAATTGGAATAGAAAGTGATCAAAAATGTTGTGTGACAGAAAATGGTACCAATAAAAAAGTCAACTTACATCACAAAAAAACAAGCCCTAACATGACTTTGTCAGCAGAAATATGGAAAAATAGTAGCTCTCAAAATATGGTGGTGGGCAATAAAAAGCGTTTTTAGTGTTTGACTGCAGCCAAACATAAAACACTATAGAAATCTGGTACTGCTGTAATTGCACCGACCAGAAGAATAAAGTTGTCTCAAACCACACGAGGAATGGCGTAAAAAATAAAGGAAGCCGATTCTTCATCTAATGTTAATTTTTTCATTCTGCCTCCCAAAGATCGCAGTAAGGCCGGCGTCACATTAGAGAGAAATACGGACGAGGGCGAGGCACAAAAACAAAGCATTGCACAAGGACCAATGTTTCTCTATGGGGCAGCTTCCATCAGCTGTATATTTCTCGGCCGAATTACTGTATATGGGCTGAGAAAATCGCAGCATGCTGCGATTTTCAGAGTATTCGGCAAAAAATACGACAATGAAAGTCTATGGGAGCGAAAAAAATACGGATTACACACGGACCATGAGTGTGACTTGCGAGAAATACGCAAGACTTTTCCAGGTGACAGGAAATGGGCCAAGCCATTATCAGGAAGCTTAAACATGCTAATTAGCTTTAAAAAAAACGCTCCACACATCCCAATTAAAGAATTGCAAAAGAATGCTCACGTAAAAAAATGTGTAAGTCACAGTGACTATGGGTGCTCAGTACCCGTGAGACTGGACCAGTGAAGAATATTGTGGACAGTCGGAAAGCAAATCAATCAAACACAGAGAAAAAGCACCACAACCGACCATAAAGTCCACTAAAATATACTTTTATTATATAAAATGCAATAATTTAGGTACAAGAGTAAAGGGAAAACGTACAGGATGATATAAAAAAGGGACGCATGTCCAGGAGATTACATATGTATCCCAATAAAAACACAGTAAATCATATATAAATAGCCTGTTTTTTGCGCTGTTAAGATACCTTTAGAATCAACAGTGTAAAAATACGTGACAATAGTATGCACAAGTTTATAAGGGAACTATAAACAACAAATAAGTGCCCCCCCAAAAATGTGACATTCAAAAAATATATATAACTTCTAAAAATGAAGAGAATAACACTGTGAAAAAGGATTTTCTGAAATGGCATTTGTGCATGAACACTTGATGGGATGTGCAAAAGTAGTGGGAGTCAGTGGGTCAAAGGAAAGTGATTGCAAATGAGTATCTGTAGTGCAAAGCTACTTACAGTGTATTTGCAGGACCCTGGCTCCTGGATAGCGTCTTCCCAACGCGCGTTTCAACCACAGCCAACAACACTATCGAAAAATATTGTTTATAATTAAAGAATTGGGACCCTGAGTTCAGCGGCTGACGCACACGGATGTGTTTGCCATCAAGGGCTCCAATACAATTTTGAAATTGACAATGCTCCTGAAACCCACATGCAATCTGCATCCAGTCTTCCATCTTGGGCACAGGCATGACCAGTTGATGAAGTCTGGACCAGATTTCCACACAGGTAGACCAGACTATGCCGGAGATAGTAGACCTTCCAATCAAAAATTCCAGATGTAGTGCAGCATACGAAAGGCCAGTTGATAGGAAGATGAAAGCAGACAAAAATAAAAATTACAAGATTTGAATGATTTAGAACATTCCTATAGACCACAATTACTGTGTGGAACTAACAAGCCAGGCTAGCAGTACCTTCAAAAATTAACACTGGCCATGTCAATTTAACATTAACAACATATACTTAATACTAATTTAGTAGAGTTTTTAGATATATTACATTAACATCAGCTGCTAAGCATAGCTAAATAACACATTTAATAGAGACACATCATCAACATAGAGTATGTGAGGAGGAGGAATACATACAGTAAAGTAAGGAGAAGACGCTCCTTTGCAGATATACATTTCCGCATCCTGGTGTCCTGAAAGGTTATCCCAGGGCGCACTGTTGTGAATTTGCTTTTTGGCTCCCTCTAGTGGTTACTAGTGATTTGACTCTGGGTATGTCAGTCATCCCTTGTATGCTCACCTGGGCCGTTAGTTCAGGGGTGTTGCTATATAAGCTCCCTGGACCTTCAGTTCAATGCCTGGCAACGTTGTAATCAGAGCTAATCTGTTGTGCTCTTGTCTACTGATCCTGGTTCCTGCTAGATTAAGCTAAGTCTGCTTTCTTGCTTTTTGCTATTTGTTTTTGTTTGCATTTTTGTCCAGCTTGTACTTAATCTGTATCCTGTCCTTGCTGGAAGCTCTAGGGAGCTGGTGTTCTCCCCCCGGGCCGTTAGACGGTTCGGGGGTTCTTGAATTTCCAGCGTGGATGTTTGATAGGGTTTTTGTTGACCATATAAGTTATCTTACTACATTCTGCTATTAGTAAGCGGGCCTCTCTTTGCTAAACCTAGTTCATTTCTATGTTTGTCATTTCCTCTTACCTCACCGTTATTATTTGTGGGGGGCTTGTATCCTACTTTTGGGGTCCTTTCTCTGGAGGCAAGAGAGGTCTTTGTTTTCCTCTTCTAGGGGTAGTTAGTTCTCCGGCTGGCGCGAGACATCTAGCGACCAACGTAGGCATGTTCCCCGGCTACTTCTAGTGTTGGCGTTAGGAGTAGATATATGGTCAACCCAGTTACCACTGCCCTATGAGCTGGATTTTTGTACTTCGCAGACTTACCTATTCCTCTGAGACCCTCGCCATTGGGGTCATAACAGTTTGCCAGGCCAGTATTAAATGTTAAATGCATTGCAGAAGCGGGATTATAAGAAAGAAAATTCTGAGTTTTTTTTTTTCCTCTCTCTCATTTTTTTTTTTCTTTTCCCCTTTACCTCTGAGTGGCTCAAGCTTGCTGTAGACATGAATGTCCAGACCTTGATTACAAGTGTGGACCAGCTTGCTGCTCGTGTGCAGGGCATACAAGATTATGTTACCAGAAATCCTATGTCAGAACCTAAGATACCGATTCCTGAATTGTTTTTCGGAGACCGATTTAAGTTTAGAAATTTCAGGAATAATTGTAAATTATTTTTGTCCCTGAGACCCTGTTCATCTGGAGACTCCGCTCAGCAAGTGAAAATTGTTATTTCTTTTTTACGGGGCGACCCTCAGGATTGGGCCTTCTCGCTGGCGCCAGGAGATCCGGCATTGGCGGATATTGATGCGTTTTTTCTGGCGCTCGGTTTACTTTATGAGGAACCCAATCTTGAGATTCAGGCAGAAAAAGCCTTGCTGGCTATGTCTCAGGGCCAGGACGAGGCTGAAGTGTATTGCCAAAAATTTCGGAAATGGTCCGTGCTGACTCAGTGGAACGAGTGTGCACTGGCCGCAAATTTTAGAAATGGCCTTTCTGAAGCCATTAAGAATGTGATGGTGGGTTTCCCTATTCCCACAGGTCTAAATGATTCCATGGCCCTGGCTATTCAAATTGACCGGCGGTTGCGGGAGCGCAAAACCGCAAATTCCCTTATGGTGTTGTCTGAACAGGCACCTGATTTAAGGCAATGTGATAGAAAAACTGCAAATTCACCTATGGTGCTGTCTGAACAAACACCTGATTTAATGCAATGTGATAGAATCCTGACTAGAAATGAGCGGAAAATTCATAGACGCCAGAATGGCTTGTGTTACTACTGTGGTGATTCTACACATGTTATCTCAGCATGCTCTAAACGTCTAACTAAGGTTGTTAGTCCTGTCACCGTTGGTAATTTGCAACCTAAATTTATTCTATCTGTAACTTTGATTTGTTCACTGTCATCTTATCCTGCCATGGCGTTTGTAGATTCAGGTGCTGCCCTGAGTCTTATGGATCTGTCATTTGCCAAGCGCTGTGGTTTTGTTCTTGAGCCATTAGAAAATCCTATCCCTCTTAGGGGTATTGATGCTACGCCGTTGGCAGAAAATAAACCGCAGTTTTGGACACAGGTTACCATGTGTATGACTCCTGAACATCGGGAGGTTATACGTTTTCTTGTTTTGCATAAAATGCATGATTTGGTTGTTTTGGGGTTGCCATGGTTGCAGACCCATAATCCAGTCTTGGATTGGAAGGCCATGTCAGTGTCAAGTTGGGGATGCCGTGGAAATCATGGGGATTCCCTGCCCGTGTCTATTGCTTCTTCTACGCCTTCGGAAGTTCCGGAGTATTTGTCTGATTATCAGGATGTTTTCAGCGAGTCCAGGTCCAGTGCACTGCCTCCTCATAGGGAGTGTGACTGCGCAATAGAGTTGATTCCAGGCAGTAAGTTTCCTAAGGGAAGATTATTTAACCTGTCGGTACCTGAACATACCGCTATGCGTTTATATATTAGAGAGTCTCTGGAGAAGGGGCATATCCGTCCTTCTTCTTCCCCTCTTGGTGCGGGATTCTTTTTTGTGGCCAAAAAGGACGGATCTTTGAGGCCTTGTATTGACTATCGGCTCTTAAATAAGATCACTGTCAAATTTCAGTATCCTTTGCCGCTGTTGTCAGACTTGTTTGCCCGGATTAAAGGTGCCAAGTGGTTCACCAAGATAGATCTTCGTGGTGCGTACAACCTTGTGCGCATTAAGCAAGGAGATGAATGGAAAACCGCATTCAATACGCCCGAAGGTCATTTTGAGTACTTGGTGATGCCTTTTGGGCTCTCTAATGCGCCTTCAGTTTTTCAGTCCTTTATGCATGACATTTTCCGGAAGTATCTGGATAAATTTTTGATCGTTTATCTGGACGATATTCTGTTTTTGTCTGATGATTGGGACTCGCATGTAGAACAGGTCAGGATGGTTTTCAAGATTTTGCGTGAAAATTCTTTGTTTGTTAAAGGCTCAAAGTGTCTCTTTGGTGTACAGAAGGTTCCCTTTTTAGGGTTCATTTTTTCCCCTTCTGCTGTGGAGATGGACCCAGTCAAGGTCCGAGCTATTCATGATTGGACTCAGCCCTCGTCAGTTAAGAGTCTTCAGAAGTTCTTGGGTTTTGCTAACTTTTACCGTCGTTTTATCGCTAATTTTTCTAGCGTTGTTAAACCTTTGACGGATATGACCAAGAAAGGCTCTGATGTAGCTAACTGGGCTCCTGCTGCCGTGGAGGCTTTCCAGGAGTTGAAACGCCGGTTTACTTCGGCGCCTGTTTTGTGCCAGCCTGATGTCTCACTGCCCTTTCAGGTTGAGGTGGATGCTTCGGAGATTGGGGCAGGGGCCGTTTTGTCTCAGAGAGGTCCTGGTTGCTCTACTATGAGACCTTGTGCCTTTTTCTCTAGGAAGTTTTCGCCTGCAGAGTGAAATTATGATGTGGGCAATCGGGAGTTGTTGGCCATGAAGTGGGCATTTGAGGAGTGGCGTCATTGGCTCGAGGGTGCTAAGCATCGTGTGGTGGTTTTGACTGATCACAAAAATCTGATGTATCTCGAGTCTGCTAAATGCCTGAATCCTAGACAGGCCCGCTGGTCATTGTTTTTCTCCCATTTTGACTTTGTGGTCTCGTATTTACCAGGTTCGAAGAATGTGAAGGCCGATGCTCTGTCTAGGAGCTTTGTGCCTGATGCTCCTGGAGTCGCTGAACCTGTGGGTATTCTTAAGAAAGGAGTTATCTTGTCAGCTATTTCTCCGGATCTGCGACGTGTGTTGCAGAGATTTCAGGCTGGTAGGCCTGACTCTTGTCCACCTGACAGATTGTTTGTGCCTGCTAGGTGGACCAGTAGAGTCATTTCCGAGGTTCATTCCTCGGTGTTGGCAGGGCACCCGGGAATTTTTGGCACCAGGGATCTGGTGGCCAGGTCCTTTTGGTGGCCGTCCTTGTCAAGGGATGTGCGGTCTTTTGTGCAGTCCTATGGGACTTGTGCTCGAGCTAAGCCTTGCTGTTCTCGTGCCAGCGGGTTGCTCTTGCCCTTGCCTGTCCCGAAGAGACCTTGGACACACATCTCTATGGATTTCATTTCTGATCTTCCGGTGTCTCGGGGCATGTCTGTCATCTGGGTGATATGTGATCGTTTCTCCAAGATGGTCCATTTGGTTCCTTTGCCTAAACTGCCTTCCTCTTCCGATCTGGTTCCTGTGTTCCTCCAGAACGTGGTCCGTTTACACGGCATTCCTGAGAATATTGTGTCGGACAGAGGATCCCAGTTTGTTTCCAGGTTCTGGCGATCCTTTTGTGGTAGGATGGGCATTGATTTGTCGTTTTCGTCCGCTTTTCATCCACAGACTAATGGACAAACGGAGCGAACTAATCAGACTCTGGAGGCTTATTTGAGGTGTTTTGTCTCTTCTGATCAGGATGATTGGGTGACCTTCTTGCCGTTGGCTGAATTTGCCCTTAATAATCGGGCTAGTTCCGCCACCTTGGTTTCGCCATTTTTCTGCAACTCTGGTTTCCATCCTCGTTTTTCCTCGGGACATGTGGAGCCTTCTGACTGTCCTGGGGTGGATTCTGTGGTAGATAGGTTGCAGCAGATCTGGAATCATGTGGTGGACAACTTGAAGTTGTCACAGGAGAAGGCTCAGCGTTTTGCCAACCGCCGCCGCGGTGTGGGTCCCCGACTTCGTGTTGGGGATTTGGTATGGCTGTCTTCTCGATTTGTTCCTATGAAGGTCTCCTCTCCCAAATTTAAGCCTCGCTTCATTGGTCCGTACAAGATATTGGAAATCCTTAATCCTGTGTCCTTTCGCCTGGATCTTCCGGTGTCGTTTGCCATTCACAACGTATTTCATAGGTCCTTGTTGCGGCGGTACGTTGTGCCTGTGGTTCCTTCTGCTGAGCCTCCTGCTCCGGTGTTGGTTGAGGGCGAGTTGGAGTACGTGGTGGAGAAGATCTTGGATTCTCGTCTCTCCAGGCGGAGGCTTCAGTACCTGGTCAAGTGGAAGGGCTATGGTCAGGAGGATAATTCCTGGGTGGTCGCCTCTGATGTGCATGCGGCCGATTTAGTTCGGGCCTTTCACGCCGCTCATCCTGATCGCCCTGGTGGTCTTGGTGAGGGTTCGGTGACCCCTCACTAAGGGGGGGGTACTGTTGTGAATTTGCTTTTTGGCTCCCTCTAGTGGTTACTAGTGATTTGACTCTGGGTATGTCAGTCATCCCTTGTATGCTCACCTGGGCCGTTAGTTCAGGGGTGTTGCTATATAAGCTCCCTGGACCTTCAGTTCAATGCCTGGCAACGTTGTAATCAGAGCTAATCTGTTGTGCTCTTGTCTACTGATCCTGGTTCCTGCTAGATTAAGCTAAGTCTGCTTTCTTGCTTTTTGCTATTTGTTTTTGTTTGCATTTTTGTCCAGCTTGTACTTAATCTGTATCCTGTCCTTGCTGGAAGCTCTAGGGAGCTGGTGTTCTCCCCCCGGGCCGTTAGACGGTTCGGGGGTTCTTGAATTTCCAGCGTGGATGTTTGATAGGGTTTTTGTTGACCATATAAGTTATCTTACTACATTCTGCTATTAGTAAGCGGGCCTCTCTTTGCTAAACCTAGTTCATTTCTATGTTTGTCATTTCCTCTTACCTCACCGTTATTATTTGTGGGGGGCTTGTATCCTACTTTTGGGGTCCTTTCTCTGGAGGCAAGAGAGGTCTTTGTTTTCCTCTTCTAGGGGTAGTTAGTTCTCCGGCTGGCGCGAGACATATAGCGACCAACGTAGGCATGTTCCCCGGCTACTTCTAGTGTTGGCGTTAGGAGTAGATATATGGTCAACCCAGTTACCACTGCCCTATGAGCTGGATTTTTGTACTTCGCAGACTTACCTATTTCTCTGAGACCCTCGCCATTGGGGTCATAACAGCGCACTGTCTCCAACAAAATATCAAAGGTGGCAATACTCATCATACTCACAATATTGGAAAAACTTGTCGGGATGTGTCCGCAGAGATGCATAGGAATGGTGGAAGTGGCCTTTAGTAAGGCGTTGCCTCAAAAGCGGATGGACCCACATTTGTCTCCTCCTCCTCGGATCCACTATCACTGGGTATGGCTGGCCAAAGAGGCGTGACAAAACCCTGTTGTATAATACACGCTGATTTGGGGTGAAATGAAGTAGGTCTGACATGTGGCAACAAACCACCAACACACCAACAGAAGCACAGCAACAAAATGGCCAGATTGGAGGCTGCCACCTGTTGTAGAGGCAATAAATAGAGTTGCTGATGATGATTTCAATTAAATTCAGGCCTCAAAACCGTTAAATGTCCATTTTGCAAGGTTGCAAGAAAACAACGCTAAACGGATGACATACGGATGACATACGGAAGTTTACATGTGAAAAATACGCAGCCACATCTTGCCTACGGATGACATACGGATCACTGTTCAGGGAATATTTCGGCGTATTTGGTCCGTAAAAACGGACTATATTTTTATACGTTAGGTCTGACCCCGGCCTAAGGCTTGGATCACATTTATCCTGCACTCTGCACTGAGCTCTTACACCGAGGTTTCTGTGTAAATATCTAATATGCATGATTCAGACGAAACCCCCAGCAAAAGATTCCCTATAATGAAGCAGATGGAGACACTGTGCCCGTCTTAATACGGCGGTGTCTGTCTTTTGAGGCATGTATAAAAGTTCAATGGACCACAGTTTTGTGCACTTTTGAAAAGGACACCACTGAACAGAGGCCAGACAGAGTCCAGAGTAACTCTGCTGCCTCATTATAGTGAAGTCCCCACTCATGTCAGTTAACGGTTAATGGAAATATAGAGGGTTTCCAGGTTGCTGGTTGTACAAAGGCTCTGGAAAAGCAAAATGACTCTTTGCCACCCAAAAGAAATGTAGCAAATTCTGCACTACTAAATCCAAATGCCCCTCTCTTCTGAGTACCACAGTGTGCCTAATTCACATTTAGAGTCCAAATGTTTGGCATTTCTGTAGTAATGAGAGCCAGCCTAATTTGCAGGTGAGTACCTCCAATAGCAAAAGCTGGGTATAACGTACTAGGTGCTGCAACGTACTCAGCACTACATTGGCAGGTTGCAATTTTCATTCAGCAACATCCACTGCTGCCTGTTTCTGGAAAACACACATGGTGTCAAAATCGTCACTAGTCACTACATCTGTAGATAAATTCCCAAAGGGGTAAAATTTCCTAAATGAGTTCACTTGAAGTGGGATTCTGCTCTTCTTGCACTTAGGGACTCTGTCTATGAAATCTGCAAACTATTCTAGGAAAACCTGTGCTCCAGGAGACAAAAGCTCTCTTTCCATTCCCGTGTCACACTGTGTGGCTCAACAGAACTGTACAGCCATATGTGGAGTATTTTTGCATTCAGCAGAAATTGTGAGAAAAATATGGATGGCATTTTTACCCAATTTCCCTTGTGAAAATGTCAAATCTTGGGCTAAAATAAAATTGTGTGGGTTATGCAATTACTTTTCTTCACTGCCCAATGGTATGAAATTCTGCGACACACCTGTGGTGTCAATTTGATCATTGCACCCCTAGATGAATTCATTGAGAGGTGTAGTTTGTAAAATGGGGTCACTTATGGAGGGTTCTGCTGTTCTGGGAGCTCGGGGCTCTCCCAGTGGGCAATGGCACCCGCAAACCATAACAGTAAAATCTGCAGTATAATATTGCGCTCCTTCCCTTCTGAGCTTTGAACTGTGCATGAAAGTTATTTCCGAATTGCATATAGGGTATTGGTGCACTCAGGAGAAATATTTACAACAAACTGACTTCCATTCTCATATTGTCTCTTTACCACCCAATGGTATAACATTATGTGATGACCATGTGATATCAATATGATAACCACCCCCCGGATGAATTCATTTAGGTGTGGAGTTTGTAAAATTATGTCATTCATGGGAGGTTTCTGTTGTGCTGGCAACTTAGGGTTTCTGCCAATGTGACATGGCACCCTCAAACCTTACCAGCAAAATCTGAACTCCAACATGGCGCTTCTTCCCCTCTTAGCTTTGCACGGTGCCTCAAAAGTAGTTTCTGACCATATGTGATGGGGTATCAGTATACTCAGGAGAAATTGCACAACAAATTTAGAGGTCTACTTTGTCCTGCTATCCTTATGAAAATAAAAAAAATAGGGGATAAAATAAAAATTTTGTCGAAAAAATGTGTACATTTCTGTGAAGCACCTGGGGTTCAAGGTGTTCACCAGACATCTAGATACATTCCTTGAAGGGTCTAGTTTCGATAATGGGGTTACTTGTTGGGGGTTTCCAATGTTTAGGCACATCTGTGGCTATCCAAACACATCATGACACCCACAGACCATTCCATCAAAGTCTGCATTGCAAAAAGTCACTCTTTCCTTTCTGAGCCCAGCTATGCACCCAAAAAGTAGCTTCTCCCTCATATGGGGTATCTATGTACTCAGAAGAAATTGCACAACAAATTTTCTGTTACATTTTCCCTTGTTACCACTATGAAAATAAAAACTATTTTGGCCAAAAGAATATTTTTGTGGAACAAATGTTATTTTTTTTATTTTCCTGGTTCTAAATGATAACCTTCTGTGAGGCACCTGGGGGTTCAAGGGTCTCACCACACATCTAAATACATTCCTTGAGGCATGAAGTTTCCAAATTGGAGTAACTCATATGGGGTTTCCCAGCGTGGATTCTCCAAACGCTACACAGTGTCCGCTAATAATTCCAACCAATTTTGCACTCCAAAAGTCCAATTGCACTCCTTCTCCTTCAAACCCTGCCATATACCAAAACAGTAGTTTTCCCTCACATATTGGGTATTGGCGTTCTCAGAAGAAATTGCACAACGTATTTTAGGGTCTATTTTCTCCTGTCACTCTTGTGAATGAAAAAAATTGTGGGCTAAAACAACATTTTTGTTGTAAAAATATGATTTATTTTATTTTCAAGGTTCTACGTTATAAACTTCTGTTAAATACCTGTAGGTTTAAGATGCTTACTACACCACAATATACATTTATTAAGGGGTAGTTTCCAAAATTGGGTAACGTGTGTTTTTTTACTGTTTAGGCAAAAAAAATTACTTGACACTCAATATTTGAACAAAATTGATTCCTTCTTTATTGTACATCCAGACCAAATAAATTAAATTAAACGTTTTCGGTCCGTCATAGGACCTTCATCAGAATTATTCATCTGCCTTCCTCCAGAGCCCTCACGCTCACTGGTGGTATCGCCACATGACAGACCTGGGCAATAAGCATCATCCCCCTTGCAAGTTTCCTGCCAAGTACTGGAGTGCAGTTTTTCTATTACCAAGTAATTTTTTTGCCTAATTGTATGGGTTGGACACCCGACTTGAGCACCACCAGCAGTATTATTCCAGAGTGCCATGTTATTTATTTCCATTGTTTAAACACAGTGGGGGCTATCCAAACGTGACATGGTGTCTGCTAATAATTCCAGTCAATTTTGCATTTCAAAAGTCCAATGGCGCTCCTTTCCTTATGAGCCCTGCTGTGCACCCAAATAGTAGATTTTCCCATATGTATTATGGACGTACTCATGAGAAATTGTACAACATATTTTGAGGTCCATTCTCTTCTGTTTCCCATAGGAAAATTAAACATTTGTAAAAAAATAAATAATTTTGGGAAAAATTTGATTTTTTTTATTTTTGCTGCTGTACGTTATAAATCTCTGTGGAACACCTAGGAGTTCAAGGTGCTCACCACACATCTAGGTACATTCTGTGAGGGTTCTAGTTTCTAAAATAAGGTCGCTTGTGGGAGGTTTTCACTGTTTAGGCACATCAGGGGCCCTCCAAACACGATATAGTGTTGCTAATGATTCCAGACAATTTTGCACTCCAAAAGTTCAGTGGCATTCCAACACTTTTGATCCCTTCCATGCGTCAAAACAGTAGTTTGTCCCCACATGTGAGGTATCTGTGTACTAAGGAGAAATTGCACAACATATTTTGGTGTCCATTTTCTCCTGTTACCTGTGGAAAAAGAAAAAAATTGGATCTAAAATGAAAGGTTATTGAAAAAAAGTTAAATGTACAATTTTTTCTTTCCAAATTTCATTAATTCGTGTGAAGCACTCGAAAGGTTAATAAACTTATTTAATGTTGTTTTGAGTACTTTGAGGAGCGCAGTTTTTAGAATGGTTTCACTTTTGGGTATTTTCTTTCATATAAACCCCTTAAAGTAACTTCAGATGTGAAGTGGTCCATAGAAAAAATGGTTTTGTAAATTTTGTTAATGAGAAATGAGAAATCGCTGGTCAACTATTAACCCTTTCAACTGCCTAAAAAAAAACATTGTTTCAAAAATTGTGCTGATGTAAAGTAGACATGTGGGATTTGTTATTTTTTAACTATTTTGTGTGACATAACTCTCTGATTACAGGGCATAAAAATTAAAAGTTTGAAGATTGCAACATTTTCAACATTTTAGCCAAATTTCTGATTTTTTCACAAATAAACGTAAGTTATATCGAATAATTTTTACTGCTGTCATGAAGTACAATATCTCAAAAAAACAATCTCAGAATTTCAGAGTAAGTGAAGTGTTACAGACAGTAAAAGGATTACCAGCAATTTTGAGAACAGGAGAGCTGTACCATCTGTGAGGGAGGTGCACTAAGGAGTGTAAGAGAACTTGTAATACTTATATATTAGTAAGTGTCACAAATCATGCCCCTAAGACATTTGCTAAAATAAATATAAAAGGCCATCATTCATCAAATTAATTAAGCCAGTATTCTTGCTTTGAAAAGTCACTTTTGCACAAATTAGAGTTGAACAAAAATTTGGTGACCATTGATGTTTTCACTCAAGTTTTTCCTAGCTCCACCAAAATGTTCAGAGGTGGGGTGGTATAGTGGTGACTAGGGTTGAGCGACTTTCATTTTTTTAAGATCGAGTCTGGTTTTGTGAAACCCGATTTAGTCCAGAGTCGAGTCGAGTGAAGTCGGCCGATTATCGCTAAAAGTCGGGGATCGACCGAAACACGAAACCCAATGCAAGTCAATGGGGAAGCATAGCCGGCAGTGAGTGGAGGCCAGGAAAACACCTACAGTGCACATTTTACTGCCAAAAACATCCATTCTTGTATTCTGAAGCTTGTCAATCTTAATTAACTTTATAATAATAGTTGGGCACTGGAAATTGGGGGTCATTTGGCAAAAGTTGTGGGGGTAGGGCTGGTTCAAGGTTTTAGTGGGCCCAGGAAACATGGACTACGTCATGGCGGTGGAGCAGGGAGAGGTAAGTATTTCAACGTTGCAAGTGCTGTGATCCTGAGCAAGCAGGGGGGGCCCACTCGTTCGCATTGGCACTGGCACAGGGCCCCTCAAAGTACGGCGGTGTGTTTGCATGGCGGGGGCGCCTCCCACCAGCAGCGACACTTTTGCGTACTCTGAGTGGCCCTGTGCCAGTGACGTCGCCAACGAGTATGCCCCCCCACCTGATGAAGGAACCTGCACTTTCATCTGCACCTTCCTCTTTGTCCCTGTGTAAGGTGGTATAATATGCGGGAAGGGGAACCTTACTTTCAGCAGGGTCAGATTCTGGCTGTGTAGAGTACAAGGGGAATGTAGTGGTCTAGGTCAATGTACCAGCAGACTCATCTAGCAGTGGCTGGGCAATGGGCAGGATGATGAGGAAACAGATATAGGGCCAAAGAATAAAGTAGGCTAAATGCAGATCAAAATTGGTAACAGGACTAAACAGGCGGCATTGCTTTGTTCAGTGGAGTAGCAAACCCAAGAGCAGCAGACACTGTTTCAAGGGCCTAACCACACTAGTAGGCCAAATGCAGTTTAATATCTGATAGTATAGGCCGAAAGCCAGAATGTGGAAGCTCAGCTTTGTTCAGTTGAGGACGACACCAGGGAGGGGCAGACACCGTTAGTAGGCCCTAACCACCATTTTGTTTTTTAAAAAACACTTAATGAGAGCCAGAAGGTTGAAGCTCAGCTTTATTCAGTTGAGGGCAACACCAGGGAGGGGCAGACACCGTTAGTAGGCCCTAAACACCATTTTGTTTTTTAAAAAACACTTAATGAGAGCCAGAAGGTTGAAGCTCAGCTTTATTCAGTTGAGGGCAACACCAGGCAGGGGCAGACACCGTTAGTAGGCCGGAACCACCATTTTGTTTTTTTAAAAAACACTTAATGAGAGCCAGAAGGTTGAAGCTCAGCTTTATTCAGTTGAGGGCAACACCAGGCAGGGGCAGACACCGTTAGTAGGCCGGAACCAGCAATGTGTTTAAAAACAGCAGTTAATCAGAGCCGGAAGGTAGAAGCTCAGCTTTATTCAGTTGAGGGCAACACCAGGGAGGGGCAGAAGCCGTTAGTAGGCCCTAACCACCATTTTGTTTTTTAAAAAACACTTAATGAGAGCCAGAAGGTTGAAGCTCAGCTTTATTCAGTTGAGGGCAACACCAGGCAGGGGCAGACACCGTTAGTAGGCCGGAACCACCATTTTGTTTTTTAAAAAACACTTAATGAGAGCCAGAAGGTTGAAGCTCAGCTTTATTCAGTTGAGGGCAACACCAGGCAGGGGCAGACACCGTTAGTAGGCCGGAACCAGCAATGTGTTTAAAAACAGCAGTTAATCAGAGCCGGAAGGTAGAAGCTCAGCTTTATTCAGTTGAGGGCAACACCAGGGAGGGGCAGAAGCCGTTAGTAGGCCCTAACCACCATTTTGTTTTTTAAAAAACACTTAATGAGAGCCAGAAGGTAGAAGCTCAGCTTTATTCAGTTGAGGACAACTTGAATTAGGGACTGCATACAGACTTAGCAGGCTGTCCCCTGTGTGGACCATGCATCCAATACATTAACCCATTGAGCCACAAAGGACACGTAACCTTCCGTGGCCATGCCTACAGGTCCATGTGTCTGTTGTCAGGTGTACCTTTGTCAGTGTAGGCCTATTGGAAGGAGGGACCGCAGACAGGCTTCGAAGGCCTAACACAATAAAATGGGCTGGCTGTAGGCACTTTAAAATTGGTTCCAGGGGTACACGGGCAGCAGTGGTCTGGTCAGTGGAGGCCTAGTGGAAGGAGGGACCGCAGACAGGCTTCGAAGGCCTAACACAATAAAATGGGCTGGCTGTAGGCACTTTAAAATTGGTTCCAGGGGTACACGGGCAGCAGTGGTCTGGTCAGTGGAGGCCTAGTGGAAGGAGGGACCGCAGACAGGCTTCGAAGGCCTAACACAATAAAATGGACTGGCTGTAGGCACTTTAAAATTGGTTCCAGGGGTACACGGGCAGCAGTGGTCTGGTCAGTGGAGGCCTAGTGGAAGGAGGGACCGCAGACAGGCTTCGAAGGCCTAAAATAACAAACAATAGGCTCATGGCAGTTTTACAGCGGTTACATGGATACACGGGCAGGCAGCTTGGTGGTGAGTGGAGGAGTATTTAAAGTAGGGACCGCAGACAGGCTATCAAAGGCCTAAAATAACAAACAATAGGCTCATGGCAGTTTTACAGCGGTTACATGGATACACGGGCAGGCAGCTGGTGATGAGTGGAGGAGTATTTAAAGTAGGGACCGCAGACAGGCTATCAAAGGCCTAAAATAACAAACAATAGGCTCATGGCAGTTTTACAGTGGTTACATGGATACACGGGCAGGCAGCTGGTGATGAGTGGAGGAGTATTTAAAGTAGGGACCGCAGACAGGCTATCAAAGGCCTAAAATAACAAACAATAGGCTCATGGCAGTTTTACAGCGGTTACATGGATACACAGGCAGCTTGGTGGTGAGTGGAGGAGTATTTAAAGTAGAGACCGCAGACAGGCTATCAAAGGCCTAAAATAACAAACAATAGGCTCATGGCAGTTTTACAGCGGTTACATGGATACACGGGCAGGCAGCTGGTGATGAGTGGAGGAGTATTTAAAGTAGGGACCGCAGACAGGCTATCAAAGGCCTAAAATAACAAACAATAGGCTCATGGCAGTTTTACAGCGGTTACATGGATACACAGGCAGCTTGGTGGTGAGTGGAGGAGTATTTAAAGTAGGGACCGCAGACAGGCTATCAAAGGCCTAAAATAACAAACAATAGGCTCATGGCAGTTTTACAGCGGTTACATGGATACACGGGCAGGCAGCTGGTGATGAGTGGAGGAGTATTTAAAGTAGGGACCGCAGACAGGCTATCAAAGGCCTAAAATAACAAACAATAGGCTCATGGCAGTTTTACAGCGGTTACATGGATACACAGGCAGCTTGGTGGTGAGTGGAGGAGTATTTAAAGTAGGGACCGCAGACAGGCTATCAAAGGCCTAAAATAACAAACAATAGGCTCATGGCAGTTTTACAGCGGTTACATGGATACACGGGCAGGCAGCTGGTGATGAGTGGAGGAGTATTTAAAGTAGGGACCGCAGACAGGCTATCAAAGGCCTAAAATAACAAACAATAGGCTCATGGCAGTTTTACAGCGGTTACATGGATACACGGGCAGGCAGCTGGTGATGAGTGGAGGAGTATTTAAAGTAGGGACCGCAGACAGGCTATCAAAGGCCTAAAATAACAAACAATAGGCTCATGGCAGTTTTACAGCGGTTACATGGATACACAGGCAGCTTGGTGGTGAGTGGAGGAGTATTTAAAGTAGGGACCGCAGACAGGCTATCAAAGGCCTAAAATAACAAACAATAGGCTCATGGCAGTTTTACAGCGGTTACATGGATACACGGGCAGGCAGCTGGTGATGAGTGGAGGAGTATTTAAAGTAGGGACCGCAGACAGGCTATCAAAGGCCTAAAATAACAAACAATAGGCTCATGGCAGTTTTACAGCGGTTACATGGATACACGGGCAGGCAGCTGGTGATGAGTGGAGGAGTATTTAAAGTAGGGACCGCAGACAGGCTATCAAAGGCCTAAAATAACAAACAATAGGCTCATGGCAGTTTTACAGCGGTTACATGGATACACAGGCAGCTTGGTGGTGAGTGGAGGAGTATTTAAAGTAGGGACCGCAGACAGGCTATCAAAGGCCTAAAATAACAAACAATAGGCTCATGGCAGTTTTACAGCGGTTACATGGATACACGGGCAGGCAGCTGGTGATGAGTGGAGGAGTATTTAAAGTAGGGACCGCAGACAGGCTATCAAAGGCCTAAAATAACAAACAATAGGCTCATGGCAGTTTTACAGCGGTTACATGGATACACGGGCAGGCAGCTGGTGATGAGTGGAGGAGTATTTAAAGTAGGGACCGCAGACAGGCTATCAAAGGCCTAAAATAACAAACAATAGGCTCATGGCAGTTTTACAGCGGTTACATGGATACACGGGCAGGCAGCTGGTGATGAGTGGAGGAGTATTTAAAGTAGGGACCGCAGACAGGCTATCAAAGGCCTAAAATAACAAACAATAGGCTCATGGCAGTTTTACAGCGGTTACATGGATACACAGGCAGCTTGGTGGTGAGTGGAGGAGTATTTAAAGTAGGGACCGCAGACAGGCTATCAAAGGCCTAAAATAACAAACAATAGGCTCATGGCAGTTTTACAGCGGTTACATGGATACACGGGCAGGCAGCTGGTGATGAGTGGAGGAGTATTTAAAGTAGGGACCGCAGACAGGCTATCAAAGGCCTAAAATAACAAACAATAGGCTCATGGCAGTTTTACAGCGGTTACATGGATACACAGGCAGCTTGGTGGTGAGTGGAGGAGTATTTAAAGTAGGGACCGCAGACAGGCTATCAAAGGCCTAAAATAACAAACAATAGGCTCATGGCAGTTTTACAGCGGTTACATGGATACACGGGCAGGCAGCTGGTGATGAGTGGAGGAGTATTTAAAGTAGGGACCGCAGACAGGCTATCAAAGGCCTAAAATAACAAACAATAGGCTCATGGCAGCTTTACAGCGGTTACATGGATACACAGGCAGCTTGGTGGTGAGTGGAGGAGTAGTGCAAGGAGTGTCTGTCCCAGTACTCCCAAAATATAAATAGATGTTAATGTCTCGCAAAACAACCAAAACAAAAAAAAAGGTGGCATACTTAGGTACAGGGGTGGGCTCATCTACTGAGTTTCTGACATAGTAATTTGGCAGTAACTATTTAATGGTGCCAATATAGGACACAGACACAGACTACTTTAAGTTGCATCATAGATGTCTACAAATTTGTATTGTCAGTGCCAGACATTGAATGATGTCAGCGAATAGACTAAAGATTGGTGGAGCTGTGCGACATAATTTTGCACGTGGTAGAGCACATTTTGAGCTGGGGTAGGGGGGAACTCTCTTGAGGCCGGCGGGACCGCCCCAGGGCCCCTCATGTTACAACGGTGTGTCTGACGTTGGGTGCGCACCGCCACCGCCAGAGACACTACATTGTACTATGAGGGACCCAGTAGCAATGCCGTCAACCAAAAGCGAGCACACCCACCTCTTCAGACAAACAGCAGTCTCACGGGTGCTTGCGCCAAGTCGCGATACCACGGCCCCGTGTGGGGAGTTTTGCCATTTAGGGAGGTGTAAACATGTCGTATGCTGTACAATCAGCTGCAGCAAATTAGACATTAGAAAAGTAATTCACAGGCAAGAGCTTTTCATAGGAAAGCTAGGTGTCGGCCGGGCAAGGTGGGGCAAAAGATTTCGAAATCCAGTTGTGGTTCATTTTAATGAATGTTAGATCGTCAACATTTTGGGTAGCCAGACGAGTCCTTTTTTCGGTTAATATTGAACCTGCAGCACTGAATACTCTTTCTGATAGGACACTTGCTGCCGGGCAAGCAAGCTCCTGCAATGCATATTCTGCCAATTCTGGCCAGGTGTCTAATTTGGAGGCCCAGTAATCAAATGGGAATGACGGTTGAGGGAGAACATCGATAAGGGATGAAAAATAGTTAGTAACCATACTGGACAAATGTTGTCTCCTGTCACTTTCAATTGATGCAGCAGTACCTGTCCTGTCTGCGGTCATAGCAAAATCACTCCACAACCTGGTCAGAAAACCCCTCTGTCCAAGCCACTTCTGATGTGTGCACCCCTAACACTCCTAGTCTGCTGCCCCCTGGAGCTCGTGTGAGAACGATCACGTGCGCTGTGTGCTGGGAATGCCTGAAGCAAATGGTCAACAAGAGTTGATTGTTTGGTTGCTAATATTAGTTCCAAGTTCTCATGTGGCATAATATTTTGCAATTTGCCTTTATAGCGTGGATCAAGGAGGCAGGCCAACCAGTAATCGTCATCGTTCATCATTTTCGTAATGCGTGTGTCCCTTTTTAGGATACGTAAGGCATAATCCGCCATGTGGGCCAAAGTTCCAGTTGTCAAATCTCCGGTTGTGATTGGTTGAGGGGCAGTTGCAGGCAAATCTACGTCACTTGTGTCCCTCAAAAAACCAGAACCCTGCCGTGACACGCAACCAATTTCCTGTGCCCCCGGGAAAGGTTCGGCATTAAAAATATACTCATCCCCATCATCCTCCTCGTCCTCCACCTCCTCTTCGCCCGCTACCTCGTCCTGTACACTGCCCTGACCAGACAATGGCTGACTGTCATCAAGGCTTTCCTCTTCCTCTGGTGCAGACGCCTGCTCCTTTATGTGCGTCAAACTTTGCATCAGCAGACGCATTAGGGGGATGCTCATGCTTATTACGGCGTTGTCTGCACTAACCAGCCGTGTGCATTCCTCAAAACACTGAAGGACTTGACACATGTCTTGTATCTTAGACCACTGCACACCTGACAACTCCATGTCTGCCATCCTACTGCCTGCCCGTGTATCCTCCCACAAATAAATAACAGCACGCCTCTGTTTGCACAGTCTCTGAAGCATGTGCAGTGTTGAGTTCCACCTTGTTGCAACGTCTATGATGAGGCGATGCTGGGGAAGGTTCAAAGACCGCTGATAGGTCTGCATACGGCTGGCGTGTACAGGCGAACGTCGGATATGTGAGCAAAGTGCACGCACTTTGAGGAGCAGGTCGGAGAACCCAGGATAAGTTTTCAATAAGCACTGCACCACCAGGTTTAAGGTGTGAGCCAGGCAAGGAATGTGTTTCAGTTGGGAAAGGGAGATGGCAGCCATGAAATTCCTTCCGTTATCACTCACTACCTTGCCTGCCTCAAGATCTACTGTGCCCAGCCACGACTGCGTTTCTTGTTGCAAGAACTCGGACAGAACTTCCGCGGTGTGTCTGTTGTCGCCCAAACACTTCATAGCCAATACAGCCTGCTGACGCTTGGCAGTAGCTGGCCCATAATGGGACAACTGGTGTGCAACAGTGTCATCTGCCGATGGAGTGGTTGGCAGACTGCGTTCTGTGGAAGAGCTGTAGCTTCTGCAGGAGGACGAGGAGGAGGAGGAGGAGGGGGTGCGAACGCCTACAGCCAACTGTTTCCTAGACCGTGGGCTAGGCACAACTGTCCCTAAATTGATGTCGCCTGTGGACCCTGCATCCACCACATTCACCCAGTGTGCCGTGATGGACACATAACGTCCCTGGCCATGCCTACTGGTCCATGCATCTGTAGTCAGGTGCACCTTTGTACTTACAGATTGCCTGAGTGCATGGACGATGCGCTGTTTAACATGCTGGTGCAGGGCTGGGATGGCTTTTCTGGAAAAAAAGTGTCGACTGGGTAGCTCGTATCGTGGTTCAGCGTACTCCATCAGGGCTTTGAAAGCTTCGCTTTCAACTAACCGGTAGGGCATCATCTCTAACGAGATTAGTCTAGCTATGTGGGCGTTAAAACCCTGTGTACGCGGATGCGAGGATAAGTACTTATTTTTTCTAACCAGAGTCTCATGTAGGGTGAGCTGGACTGGAGAGCTGGAGATCGTGGAACTTTCGGGTGTGCCGGTGTACATGGCAGACTGAGAGACGGTTGGAGACGGTATTGTTTCCGCCGGTGCCCTAGATGCAATATTTCCTCCTACAAAACTGGTGGTTCCCTGACCCTGACTGCTTTTGGCTGGCAAAGAAACCTGCACAGATACTGCCGGTGGTGCGGAAAATGGTGGCCTTACAGTGACGGAAGGGATGTTGCGTTGCTGACTAGCTTCATTGGCCGAGGGTGCTACAACCTTAAGGGACGTTTGGTAGTTAGTCCAGGCTTGAAAATGCATGGTGGTTAAGTGTCTATGCATGCAACTAGTATTTAGACTTTTCAGATTCTGACCTCTGCTTAAGCTAGTTGAACATTTTTGACAGATGACTTTGCGCTGATCAGTTGGATGTTGTTTAAAAAAATGCCAGACTGCACTCTTCCTAGACTCGGATCCCTTTTCAGGGATTGCAGACTGAGCTTTAACCGGATGGCCACGCTGTCCTCCAACAGGTTTTGGCTTTGACACGCGTTTTGGGCCAGATACGGGCCCGGCAGATGGAACCTGTTGCGATGTTGATGCCTGCTGCGGCCCCTCCTCCACCTCCGCATCTGAACTACTGCCGCCTGCACCCTGTTCCCCCAATGGCTGCCAATCGGGGTCAATAACTGGGTCATCTATTACCTCCTCTTCGAGCTCGTGTGCAACTTCGTCTGTGTCACTGTGTCGGTCGGTGGTATAGCGTTCGTGGCGGGGCAACATAGTCTCATCAGGGTCTGATTGTGGATCTGTACCCTGAGAGGGCAATGTGGTGGTCTGAGTCAAAGGAGCAGCATAGTACTCTGGCTGTGGCTGTGCATCAGTGCACTCCATGTCAGAATCTACTTGTAATGGGCATGGCCTGTTAAATGTTTCACTTTCTAAGCCAGGGACGGTATGTGTAAAGAGCTCCATGGAGTGACCCGTTGTGTCGCCTGCTGCATCCTTCTCTCTTGTTGTAGTTTTTGCTGAGGAGGACAAGGAAGCGACTTGTCCCTGACCGTGAACATCCACAAGCGACGCGCTGCTTTTACATTTACCAGTTTCGGAAGAGGAGGCAAA
Source organism: Ranitomeya variabilis (assembly GCF_051348905.1). Lineage (NCBI taxonomy): Eukaryota > Metazoa > Chordata > Amphibia > Anura > Dendrobatidae > Ranitomeya > Ranitomeya variabilis. The sequence goes on along the minus strand of NC_135239.1, from coordinate 75,737,702 downwards.
AGAGCTAGAGGCTGAGTCTGCAATGTAAGCCAAAACTTGCTGTTGCTGCTCCGCCTTTAAAAGCGGTTTTCCTACTCCCAGAAAAGAGAGCGTTCGAGGCCTTGTGTAGCCTGACGACGAAACTGGCTCCACAGCTCCAGACTTAGGTGGAATATTTTTATCCCCATGACCACCTGATGCTCCACTACCACTACCATCATTACCAGCTGACAATGAACGCCCACGACGACCTCTTGCACCAGACTTCCTCATTGTTTTAAAATCTTCTTAACCAAAGTAACTTTATTTGTTGCTGTCAAACAACTTACACGGTGAGCTATAACTTCAGTATGATTTCAATATCCCTTAACAGGTTGGTGAGACCACAAGGAAAATCAGGCACAATGTTACACACTCTGTTTTCTGTGGCACAAAATCACAGAGATGACACACACGCAGGACTGTCACTCAAGCACTAATGTCAATATTAATCTCCCACCTAATTTATTTATTTTTTTTTCTCAGGGAGACTTTAGAAACCAAATAATATTAAAAAAAAACAAAAAAAAAACAAAAAAAAAAGGCTTTCTATGGCCCACAATTAGAGAGAGAGAGGTGGCACACCCAGGAGTCAAGACTGGCTCACAAGCTGAAAGGGCAATATTACTCTCCCACTGTTTTTTTAAGTTTTTTTTTTTTTATTTTCAGGGAGACTTTAGAAACCAAATAATATTAAAAAAACCAAAAAAATAAATAGCCTTTCTATGGCCCACTGAATGAGAGAGAGAGGTGGCACACCCAGGAGTCAAGACTGGCACACAAGCTGAAAGGGCAATATTACTCTCCCACTGTTTTTTTATGGCTTTTTTTTTTTCAGGGAGACTTTAGAAACCAAATAATATTAAAAAAAAACAAAAAAATAAATAGCCTTTCTATGGCCCACTGAATGAGAGAGAGAGGTGGCACACCCAGGAGTCAAGACTGGCACACAAGCTGAAAGGGCAATATTACTCTCCCACTGTTTTTTTATGTATTTTTTGTTTTTTAAGGGAGACTTTAGAAACCCAATAATATTTAAAAAAAAAAAAAAAAAAAGGCTTTCTATGGCCCACTGAATGAGAGAGAGAGGTGGCACACCCAGGAGTCAAGACTGGCACACAAGCTGAAAGGGCAATATTACTCTCCCACTGTTTTTTTATGTATTTTTTGTTTTTTAAGGGAGACTTTAGAAACCAAATAATATTTAAAAAAAAACAAAAAAAAAGGCTTTCTATGGCCCACAATTAGAGAGAGAGAGGTGGCACACCCAGGAGTCAAGACTGGCGCACAAGCTGAAAGGGCAATATTACTCTCCCACTGTTTTTTTAAGTTTTTTTTTTTTTATTTTCAGGGAGACTTTAGAAACCAAATAATATTAAAAAAACCAAAAAAATAAATAGCCTTTCTATGGCCCACTGAATGAGAGAGAGAGGTGGCACACCCAGGAGTCAAGACTGGCACACAAGCTGAAAGGGCAATATTACTCTCCCACTGTTTTTTTATGTATTTTTTGTTTTTTAAGGGAGACTTTAGAAACCCAATAATATTTTTTTTTTTTTTTTTTTTAAAAAGGCTTTCTATGGCCCACTGAATGAGAGAGAGAGGTGGCACACCCATGAGTCAAGACTGGCACACAAGCTGAAAGGGCAATATTACTCTCCCACTGTTTTTTTATGTATTTTTTGTTTTTTAAGGGAGACTTTAGAAACCAAATAATATTTAAAAAAAAACAAAAAAAAAAAGGCTTCCTATGGCCCACAATTAGAGAGAGAGAGGTGGCACACCCAGGAGTCAAGACTGGCGCACAAGCTGAAAGGGCAATATTACTCTCCCACTGTTTTTTTATGTTTTTTTTTTTTTTCAGGGAGACTTTAGAAACCAAATAATATTAAAAAAACCAAAAAAAATAAATAGCCTTTCTATGGCCCACTGAATGAGAGAGAGAGGTGGCACACCCAGGAGTCAAGACTGGCACACAAGCTGAAAGGGCAATATTACTCTCCCACTGTTTTTTTATGTATTTTTTGTTTTTTAAGGGAGACTTTAGAAACCAAATAATATTAAAAAAAAAACAAAAAAAAAAAGGCTTTCCATGGCCCACAATTAGAGAGAGAGAGGTGGCACACCCAGGAGTCAAGACTGGCGCACAAGCTGAAAGGGCAATATTACTCTCCCACTGTTTTTTTAAGTTTTTTATTTTTTATTTTCAGGGAGACTTTAGAAACCAAATAATATTAAAAAAAACAAAAAAATAAATAGCCTTTCTATGGCCCACTGAATGAGAGAGAGAGGTGGCACACCCAGGAGTCAAGACTGGCACACAAGCTGAAAGGGCAATATTACTCTCCCACTGTTTTTTTATGTATTTTTTGTTTTTTAAGGGAGACTTTAGAAACCAAATAATATTAAAAAAAAAACAAAAAAAAAAAGGCTTTCTATGGCCCACAATTAGAGAGAGAGAGGTGGCACACCCAGGAGTCAAGACTGGCGCACAAGCTGAAAGGGCAATATTACTCTCCCACTGTTTTTTTTAAGTTTTTTTTTTATTATTTTCAGGGAGACTTTAGAAACCAAATAATATTAAAAAAACCAAAAAAATAAATAGCCTTTCTATGGCCCACTGAATGAGAGAGAGAGGTGGCACACCCAGGAGTCAAGACTGGCACACAAGCTGAAAGGGCAATATTACTCTCCCACTGTTTTTTTATGTATTTTTTGTTTTTTAAGGGAGACTTTAGAAACCCAATAATATTTAAAAAAAAAAAAAAAAAAAGGCTTTCTATGGCCCACTGAATGAGAGAGAGAGGTGGCACACCCAGGAGTCAAGACTGGCACACAAGCTGAAAGGGCAATATTACTCTCCCACTGTTTTTTTATTTATTTATTTTTTTTCAGGGAGACTTTAGAAACCAAATAATAAGAAAAAAAATAAATAAATAAATAGGCTTTCTATAGCCCACTGAATAAGAGATAGCACACACAGCAGTGGCACACAAGCCCTGACTGAGGCCAATATTTTTCTACCACTGATTGATGTAGTGTTTCTGTGTTGAGGTAGATTTTAGAACACAAATCACGGAAAAAATAAATAGGCTTTCTATGGCCCACTCAGTGAGAGATGGCACACACAGGGATGGCACTGTAGCAGAAATGCCAATCTTAATCTCCCACAAAAAAAAAAACAAAAAAAAAAACAGGGACTGTCCTACAATTACTATCTCCCTGCAGTAATGTAAGCCAGGTATGGCAGGCAGCAATAGGAGTGGACTGATGCACAAATTAAATAAAAAGTGTGGACAAACAAAAAAGATAGCTGTGCAGAAAGGAACAAGAGGATATGTGCTTTGAAAAAAGCAGTTGGTTTCCACAGTGGCGTACACACAGCAATACAGCTATCACGGAGCCTTCTAGGGCAGCCCAATGAGCTACAGCGCTGAGGAAAAAAAAAAAAAATAGCTTCCACTGTTCCTGCACACCGAAGGTGGTGTTGGACAGTGGAAATCGCTACAGCACAAGCGGTTTGGTGGTTAGTGGACCCTGCCTAACGCTCTCCCTGCTTCTGACGAAGCGGCAGCAACCTGTCCCTAAGCTCAGATCAGCAGCAGTAAGATGGCGGTCGGCGGGAACGCCCCTTTATAGCCCCTGTGACGCCGCAGACAGCAAGCCAATCACTGCAATGCCCTTCTCTAAGATGGTGGGGACCAGGATCTATGTCATCACGCTGCCCACACTCTGCGTTCACCTTCATTGGCTGAGAAATGGCGCTTTTCGCGTCATTGAAACGCGACTTTGGCGCGAAAGTCGCGTACCGCATGGCCGACAAGCACAGGGGTCGGATCGGGTTTCATGAGACGCCGACTTAGCCAAAAGTCGGCGACTTTTGAAAATGATCGACCCGTTTCGCTCAACCCTAGTGGTGACTCCACAGTTCATCTAATTCATGCCAAGCTATGGTCTTCCTTATTCCATAAATTTTGCTAGTCCCTAGCTAGAATAAGATTTGTGACAAAACCTAGGTGCACACTACTTATCAGCTGCTCCTGATTCCTTTAGAAACGGGAATGTTTTATTGTATTAGGAGCAAATAACTATAACATGCCTACTTATCAAGACCAGTGTAAAATGGCAGGTTTTCATGAATCAGGACCATGGTGCTCATTGTAGCTAAGTACTCTGTTGCACTTTCTATTTTTTATGTTTTTTTGTGTGAAATAGAATTAGAATATGAACATTGCATAGCGGAAATAATTGTCCCGATTATGGCATTATTACTTGATTAGTTTGTGATTAAGCTATTTGATTTGAAAGGTTATAGCCACAATTGTCCAAAATGCAAAAACTGACTTTCTATCACCAGCAGCCTTCAACTTATATGTAGAAATCATCATGAGGAATCCAGGCTTAGATGAGAGCAACAATGGAGTGAAGATTGATGGTAGAAACATCAGCAATCTATGATATGTATCAAAAGGAAAAGGAAATGCGGGTGTGCTGCATAGCTGGTAAGGAAGATAAAAGATTCAGATGAATAGAAATAGATTGTAGTTTATTCGAAACGCGATTCTAGGTTGAACAGACCTCTTTCTCAGAGGAACCACAGTAAAGATACCTTATTATTGTTTCCCTAAGGAAAAGGTCCATTTGACGTATAAACACTTTTGTAATAAATAACAATCTATTTCTGTTCAACAATAGTGTGAATTCCGTACCAGTAGTGCAGCACACTGGCATTTCTCCCTATGGTACATATCAATGTATGTTTATCCGACCAGTGGAATAGCAGCAGCCTGGAGTATTGCTATCTAATTATATTCCATTTCTGTGGTATCACAGCATAGCATGAATGAAAAATGAAAAAAAAACACAATAAAACCGCATACTATTTGGTTAATACCCTATGTGCTCTTTTTTGTCAATCCCTAGTCTAGTAAACAATCTACGACCACACGACTTTGCTGGAAGAGAGCAAGAAGTATTTGTAGAAGCTTATTTTGTGGGATAAAGAAAAGAGTGGGAAATTCAGGTTTTACCTGAATGTCAAGAAAACAAAGATCATGACAACAGCGCAAACAGCTAACACCAATATCAAGGTTGACAGCAAGGAGATCACAGTGGTCAGTGATAACATATTCCTTGACCCAAAGATCAACTGCGATGGCAACTGCACACCTAGAGTAAAACGATGTATGCATTTGTATGGGATGCAGTGGTCAGCATGGACAAGGTCTGAAAAGGCAAGAGACCCTTGCTACCAAATGCAGATTTTTCAACGCATTTGTGTTCCCGGTAGCAACGTGTGAATGCGAGCCCTAGAAACTCAAGAAGGTGGACAGGAAGAAAATTGATACATTTGAACTTTGGTGCTGGAGGTGACCTCTACAGATTTTATGAATATTGATGCTTACCAACAGAGTCTTTCCCCAAGTCAAGCCATAACTGTCACTGGAAGTTAAGAGAACGAAACAAATATTAGCTTATTTTGGCCACATTATATAGAGTCAGTTATTGTGCTTATGTAAACTGACCCCCGGTGGTAGTTGTGTGATGGGGCTGCCATGCACACGTCCAGGCCAGCTACAGGAAATTTTGTGTCATTGGTGAGTGTGTGCGACATTGTACCTGGATATGATGCTTTCATCGTCAGTGTCATTGCACTTAGTGCAGTCATGCTTCCGTTAACAGTTTTAGTCAGTAAGCCAGACCAGACCTTAAAAACAATGTCCAATTTATATTCTGGAGAAGAAAGGAAGATGCAGCTTCCAATCCAGGTATATATAAAACAAAATTTCTTTATTGCAAAAAATAAAAAAATATTTGACAAGAAAATGAACAATTGCACACCAACAATCTAAGGTGTGAGGGGTGGGGGGACTTGGAGATCTCAGCGCCATACGTGTTTGGAGTACTACCTGTGCTCTTAGACTTGGTTTGAATTGTTCATGTTCTTGTCAAATATTTGTAATTTTTGCAATAAAGGAATTAGTTTTATATACCTGGATTGGAAGCTGGATCTTTCCTTCTTGTCCTGCATATACTGGGCGCTGAGCAGAGGCGTCGATCACGGGCTTAAGTGAGCTGATCTTTTCTCCTTCTACATTTTATATTCATTCAAACTGGTTAACTGGGGATTGCAGGTTGTACATTCTCCTTCTGCATCTTCCACACAATACACCAGATTTTTTTCCCAGATTTACAGTTTGCATTTTGTTTCTGGCAACAGGTACTGCAGGGGGCATAGAGAGAAGCTAAAATTGTCTGCGTTTTCTTAGGGGTAGGGTCATACGGGTCCATGTGTATTGCTAGGATCCCAATACCTGGAGTCTTTAGCTAAATTAGTCCTAGGGGCTGCTCGTTGCGACTAAGCATCCTGTTTTAGTACTCATAGGATGGCGCTACCTTTTCCCAAGGTCCCACTTTTCCTTTCTTGCAGGGGTCACCACTTGCCTGAGATGTCTTTCCGCCTTTGAAGCTAGATTCTTTCCATGCTGAGCCCTGTAGTTCAACAACTGATGAACCTGTCCTACTACTATTGCCTCCTCTCCAGTACACAGCCTACTGAACAGTGACTAACTACTTCTAATATCCCTAATGCCTTCCCACTGGTTTCCGGTTTAACCCTACAGGAACCTGACAAACACAACAAAAAAACAATATTTTATATTTACATAATACAAAATATCACTGTCTTAATAAAGCATTTGTTTCCTTTTGACTATTCAGATTTTTTTTTCTTATAGTCAAAAATGATGAAGCAGAGTTGGGAGAGGAAGAATGCACAGCGCGCTAAATAAGCATAGTGGTTAAGATGTGAAAATCTATTTATTCTCATTTACTTGAGCAGATGTCAATGAAATCAATTTTTTTTTTTATATCTGACTGATGTCCGGAGATTTGCAGTATCTGATAATATAAATACATAGAGCACAAATTGATATGATTAGATGAGACAGGTTCCAGACACTCATCAGTGGCTCCTTTAACAAGGACAATATGAGGTCAGTGGTGTAAGCTTTGCTTTCTTTTCACATTATAGATCACACCTTACATCTTCTTTTATTCAACAAATAATCTAATGAACAAGCTACAAGATGTGAGAAAGAAGGGCAAAGAACAGTGCCGCCGCTGCCCTACAGCAAGAATTAAATCTGATTAAAATAACAGAGAGCAGCTCTTTGCTATCTAGTTGTTGAAATTGATGGGTGAAAGCAGCAGTCTGGGAAGATGTTTGTCCATTTAAGCTTAAAAAGAGAAAATTGGAATATGTATCTTGGCCTCTAATTAAAATTTAATAAAATGTCGTAATTATTTTTTTGTACTTCCTTCTGTCCTCCCATTTTACAATTATACAGTGCTAAAGAAGACATATCAGAACTTGATTTAACATAGCAATTAGGCTTGCTCGTTCTCTGATTCCAATATATTACATAGTAACTTTTTGTTAAAATAATAGAAAGCTCCGTATATATCATTTTGTCCTTTTTTTCCATTGCATAGTAGATGTGTTTAACAATTTATTTCCTTCATTAATCCTTTAAAGTTCAATCCCAGCTTCATTTTTAACACATGGGGAATTTATTAAGCTCAAGATTGGCTACATTTCTTACAAACAAGTAATATTAAGTGAGGGTTCAGCTCTTGTGAAAATGTTGTGTTTTCAGTACATTCCAAAATTGCATTATTAATTTTGTAATATATCAATCAAGGAAAGATTATAATGTAGACACCCAAACCATCCATCATCTAAAAGGACAGATATATTTGAAATCCATTATTTTTTTAATCCATTGGTTTTACATGCATGTCCCAGAAACTTCCCTCACCCCGTGCCGCTGAACTCTGTTGTGCTCCACGCTGGTATTTGCAGATGGTCCGGCATGCTATCATGTGATCATCTGCCTGGGTCTATATAAGGCCCACTAAGACATACACCTCTGTCTTGGTATTAAGACTTCAGTAGTGTTGCCAGTCTCTGCATTTCTCTGTACACTTTGACATGCTCAGCATCTGTCTGCAGCCTCCTGAATGTTACCTGTCTGCTTGTTGTTTCCAGCATCCCACTTGACTGCCTTTGGTTTCTGGGACATCTCCTGCTTGCCTGCGGTTTCCAGACTCCCAACTGCCTGTCTGTGGTCTCCTGGATGTCTTTCACTTGCCTGTGCATTCAAGAATCCCACCTACCTAAGGTTTCCTGGACATCTGCAACCTGCCTGCGGTTTCCAGCATCCCACCTTCCTGTCTGGGGTCTTCTTCATGTCTCCAGTCTGCCTGCGGTTTTCAGCATTCTGGCTGCTGGTTTGCAGTCTCCTAGACCTCTCCTACCTGTGTTACATATAGTGAGCACACTCAGTGAGGTGGATCCCCTATGCTCAAGGACCAGGTGGTCTTATGGTCCACTGACTTCGGTGCAGCAGTCAGATGGAACAGACAGAACACAGACATGTGAAATATAAACTAAAAGTTTAATCAAGACCTGGAAACCATCAACAGATAGCAGAGTTGCTGAACACGTCAGGCAGATAGCAGAGTTGCTGAACACCTCAGGCAGATAGCAGAGTTGATGAACACCTCAGACAGGAAGTTGTAGAGCTGTTAAAGAATGTTAGCAAACAGGAGGCATAATGGAGATGCAGACAGGTAGCAGACAACTCCAGAGTGACATGTAAGCTGCACACAGCCAGAACAACGTCCTGAAAACCACAGGTAGGCATATAGAAGAGGTCTTAGAATACTGGTGACAGGTAGCATACACAACTCTGACATGACAAACTCTAAGGGTATGTATGTTCCCACGGTCAGTAAATGTTAACAAGGCAATAGCTGAAACGTATGTAGGGGCAGGCACCATCATCCACACAAGGTAATTTTTGTACTTTTTTTATCTTTTATCTTTATAGTCCTTCACACCATTTTGAGAGCTATCCTAATTGGAATCTTGGTCCTTTAATTGTTTACATCATGCTGTGAAGAATTGTATGTATTTACTTGTATGTACAACCTCTATATGTCATGCAGTGGGTGTATAGTACTAATTCTCTGGTTTCCCACAATTTTAAATTCTATTTGTCTTTGTCTTTATTTTGTTAATAAAAGTTTGTATTTTTTTCTCATTAATGGTTCCTGTGTACATTTTTTCTGTCAGTTTCTAGTCCCTGTCCATGTCCTGCATGCCTCACCTATCTGCTGTACTAATGCCTGTGACCTCTGCGCCCACCCGGATTTCAGGCTTTGAGCACCCACATCAACTGGCAGGCCTATCAATGGGTCTTTGCTCCTTTGATTACCTGGCAAATGCTGTATCAGGCACAAATCACTGGATGACTGTCTAAACGCTGCTGATTGCAGTAAAGGTACAACAGTGACGAGAGCTCTACCCAACTCATGGTAAACACAGTAAATAAAGTAATTTAGTCCCACAGTGACATTCCTAATCTCCCTGCTGACTTCTCCACTTCCAAATACTGAGCTTTCAATTAGGTGATTTTGTGTCACGGATGTGGTTTGTGGAACCACTGTGCCTCAGACGTGGAAATCCTGGAGGGGCGTGACTAAGCACCGTACTGTTTACTAGAGGTTAGGTTGAGGTGAGGTTAGACTTGGCTCTCGATGAATGCCAAGTTCCACTTCAGGACAGACCAATAGATGCTTGGCAGCTGGACCTTGTAGGGCAGACTGGATGGTGCAGCAGGAAAAGTTTGAATCAGAGTGCAGCAGGCAGAGTACGTATCATAGTGCAGCAGGGAGAGTGCATGCCAGAGTGCAGCAGGCAGGATCTGCACCAGGGTGTAGCAGGCAGGATCTGCACCAGAGTGCAGCAGGCAGAGTACGTGTCAGAATGCAACAGGCAGGATCTGCACCAGAGTGCAGCAGGCAGGATCTGCTACAGAATGCAGTGAGGACTGGCATGCAACCTTACACAACTTAGACTGAAGAACAGGAAGGTTGCTCAGGCACCTCCCAGTGGAGAGGAAGCAATATATACATAATGCCCCACAGCCATTGCCTGGGGAGGAAATAGCAAGTGCACGTGCTGACTCTTTAAGAGGGCAGGAGTGGGCAGTCATGCTCTAAGGACATGGCTGGAAGCCTGGCTGGAAGCTCTGCTGGAAGCATGCAGAGCATGGGGAAGGGAAGCACCAATCGCAGTGCGGGTGAGTGAAGTGACACGCCGGAGATCCTGTCTGTCAGAGTAGGGATCCGGCATGGTGCTAACATTTTGCCATCTAATCTGAGTGCAGGATAATGTAGAGTCTTATACCCTCATTCCAGTGAATTCCAATTTTACCTGATCCACTACCTGCTACATACCACAAAAAAGGGATTTCAGTGCAGCTATTAAACACTGGAGCCATTAGTGAACAAGCATTAAGGATTGGAGAGGGCTTAGGAAAAGGAATCAAGAAAATTTGACAGATGTGAAGTTGCCCATTGAGCACAAATGTAAACATGAAAATTAAAATATAGTTGACTGTGTAGGAAGCCATCCTGTTCTCAAGAGAAATGGTGACGTCTAGTTATCAATTTTTACTCACTATATAAACAGAAAGCATAAGGGGCTATGTGAGAGAATATTTGCTTCTCTCTTGCTCTTACTCAAATATTTTAACAAAGCCTAGCAGACAGCACATAAATCCAACATGATAAAAAAGAATTGTAAATATGTTCATACTGCATTTTTACATGGACACACATACGCATATGAGTCTACAAGTGTCACATGGATAAAGCACACAAGGCTACATAGTATTCAACCAAGTCATCTAAACAAAAACTACAATGACACACTCCATACAAACATCTAGCATAGGAGGTGTTTACCAATGTCTTTTATTGATGATTTTCAATAAATTATGATTTTCTGGCCAGCATTTGATATTATCACATGCCTGTGTCAATAGATATGGACAACTGACTGGTAAGTGGCCCAAGGACTGGACAAGATCCATGTTTATTGTTTATGCCTATTCAGAAGAAAGGAAATGCTACCGATTGTGGATACCTTCAGACTACTGCACTCATACCAGCTCATGCCAGCAAAATACTACTGAAGATCCTACAAAGATGGCTACAGCCTTATTTTGACAAAGAGCCTCCAGAGGAACAGGCAGGATTCAGAAAAGGCAGAGGAACAAGAGATGGAATTGCTAATATTAGATGGATAATGGAAAAGGCCAAAGGATACAACAAATAGATCTATTTTTCCTTCATCGACTACAGCAAAGCTTTTGACTGTGTTCATCACCAGAAACTTTGAAATACCATGAAGGATATGGATGTGCTGAACCATATGATTATCCTCCATAGGAATGGTTACATCCACCAAGAGGGAACAGTTTGAATGGAACATGGTGACGTGGCATGATTCAAAGCAGAGAGAGGACAAGGTTTCATCCTGTCACCATTTCTCTTCAATTTATATGCAAAAGCTATTTTCAGGAAGGCTGGACTTGCTGGAGAACAAGAAAGAATTAAAATTGCTGGACAAATCATCAGCAATCTTAAATACTCAGATAATACAACATTGATAGCAACAAGCGTAGATGGAATGAAGTCCTTATTACGGAGTGTCAAGATGAAAAACTCGAGCATTGGACTCCTACTCAAGACACGAAGACAAAGATATTGACTACTACCAAGTACAACTGGGACATATTTGAGATGGACGGAGATCAACTGGAAGTTGTAAAGGACTTCAGCCTTCTCTGATCAATGAGCAATCAAGATGCAGCGACAACACCGGAAGTCAATAGGAGAATAGCTATGGGCAATGATCAATAAAATCACTGGACAAGGTCTTCAAATCATGAAAAAATTCACCGGGGATGAAGATATAGTCTGGTCTCTTCTGTAGTAACATATAGATGCCTAACCTGGTCAATAAAGAAACAAGAGGAATCAACTCCTTTGAAATGTGGTGCTGGAGAAGGATACTATCAATACCAAGGATGGCAAGAAGATTAAACAAATACATTTTGGAACAAATTAAGCTAGACATGTCACTGAAAGCAAGGATGATCCAGTGTCGACTTGCCTGCTTTAGACACATCATACGAAGAGACCAATCACTGGAGAAGGACATCATGATCAGAAAAATAGAAGGAACAGTCAAAGAGGAAGGCCAGCAACCTGATGGCTTGATACAATCAAGGTAACGGTGGAGAAGACCCTGGTGGGCCTATCTAGACTTGCACAAGATCGATCTTCCTACAAAGCGTTCATCCATCAAGTCACCATGGCTTGAGATTGAACTGAAAAGCCAATAATAATAATAATAATAATAATAATAATAATAATAATAATAATTTTGGGTTGTGTTCTCCACTAAAATTTATATGAAAATTACCCATATACCACCTCTAAATATTTCCAATAGAAATTCACATCATAGTTCCACATTATGGAAAGAATGAGTGACCTGACATGTGCAATAGGAACAGATGAATGCCATGTCACATTTCCACATGCAGATTATCTTGCTGAATTAGACTAGGTGCAGACGACCGTAGATTTTCTCACCCCAGAGAATCAACTTTGTTTTGCTAATCACATTCTGATCAGACTCTGATCAGAGTTTGATCAGAATTAGTGATGAGCGAGTGTGCTCGTTACTAGGGTTTTCTGAGCTTGCTTGGGTGTTCTTCGAGTATTTTGGGCATGCTCAGAGATTATGTTTGAGTCACCGCAGCTGCATGATTTGCAGTTGCTAGACAGCCTGAACACATGTGGGATTCCCTAACAAACAGGCAACCCTCACATGTATTAAGGCTGTCTAGCAGCTGCAAATCATGCAGCTGCGGTGACTCAAACTTAATCTCCGAGCACCCCCAAAATACTCAGGGAACACCCGAGCATGCTGGGAAATCTTAAGTAACGAGCACACTCACTCATCACTAATCAGAATGTGATTGCAGTGTGCTCTTATTCCCTTGGATGAGGAGAAGATGGAGAACAAACTGAACTATGCTCAGATGTCATCCAAATGCAGTCCGATGGTATCCCAAAACTCATTGATTTGCATGGCCCAGTGCTGTCTGAATATCGGATAAAACATTGTGCATGCTGCAATTTTTTCCTCAGACAGACTATGTCGCAGGAAAAAATTGGACACGTGCATGGCCCCATAGACTAAAATGAGGATGAGTGCTATCAGTCAGAACTATGGATAGCACTCATCCGATTATTACTGCTGTCTGCACAAGCCCTTAGACTTAGATTCTCAGGCAAATCTTCATCAGATTTTTTGAATTCTGTCAAACTCGAAAAGACAAAACATGCATAAAACAACAATCTTATGTTTCAAGGAATATACAGAATTATCTAAAATACTTTCATGCTAGGTTATAATAAATGATGTAACATATTCACTTTCAGGAATATCACCTCACGCTTCTTCCTGTTGTCCCTCCGGGTCTTTTACACAACTCTCTACATATGTTCATGCATAATGAGTCACCGCACCAAAAATATGATAGATTTTTTTCATAAGAGAAATAGGCCAGGTAGCTAATTGTGAGACAATGCTTTCTCTCAGTTGACTTTTAAACTTTTCCCGCAAGACTGCGATTGTATGACAGCTGCTTAAAGAAAGAAAGTATTGTTCATCAGTGCGCACCAGTTAAGCTGCCAATACAAGCTGCCTCGCCATTATATCCTGCTACCTCTCTTACTTGCGGCAAGCTTCAGGCCACATGTCCCCTCATCGTACTAAGGATGCAGCACCTTATTTTCAAGTTTACAAACACTTATCTGCCTGCTCGGTATCTACTTACATGTCTGGGAACTCGAACATAGCATAGATTACATGTATTTTTAACTCGACACTTTCTGGAATTCTAAAAAAAAAAACATTAAGACTTATTACCTAGTCTAATCCATAGTATAACTAATTAACTGACCTTAAAGGGTATGTGCACAAGTTCGGAATTTTCGCCGAAATTTCCGCTGCAATTCCGCAGCTCCCTGCCACGAGAAATACGCATGCGGAATTGGCATGTGTATTCCCGCTAAACACTAATGTTTTGCAAGCGTAATTAGCTTGAGGAATGCTAGCGCTTTCCACGTGATCAGTAGCATAGCATAGTGTTTGACAAGTGTGACCAACTTTTTACTATTGATGCTGCCTATGCAGCATCAATGGTAAAAGATATAATGTTAAAAATAAAAAAATAAATAAATCATGATATTCTCACCTTCCGATGGCCCCCGCACCCTTTCCGATCCTCGCGATGCTTCCGGCAACTCCCGTTCCCAGCGATGCCTTGTGACAATGACCCCAGATGACGTAACATCACGCGAGACCGCTATGTCATCACAGGTCATTGTCGCAAAGCATCACTGGGAACGGGTGATGCCGGGAGCATCGATAAGGCCTGGTCTGGATCTGGGGGCCGCCAGAAGGTGATTATATAACTAATTTTTATTCCCATGGCCAGGAGGAGAGTCTCCTCTCCTCCACACCCGGGTACCATCCGCACATGATCCACTTACTTTGTGCATTGTGGGCATAGCCCCATGCGGAAAGTAAGCAGATCAATGCATTCCTATGGGATTCCAAAACTCGACAGCTGATACATGCTGCCAAATCCACAGGCCGCATGCATCAAACAGTTACCTCATGATTTCAGCCTCGTATGTTTGACTCTAGAACGCTGCAGTGTTTCAGAGAAAAACATGCTTAAAAATCCTCCAGGGACCAAGTTGCACAGGAGACTAGTCTGACAAGCAGGTCCCCATTGGCCAATTCCTGACTACTATCACGTAGTGCGTTTATATTGGGAGACCAGTCAATCAAGGGATGCAAGCAAGAAGAAGCCAGCCAAGGACTCGCCTGTCTGACTAGTTTCCTATGCAGTTCATGTAATCATGACGTTGGTGGTGTTGCACCAACCCTCAAATGCCATTCCAAGTACGCAAGAAGGAAAGAGATTCACAGGACTCCCGTCTAGTCGGCAGGTACCACTCACCTGGTTGCTGGACTGGAGTCCCAGGAATTGATCAGCTCATCACTAATCTTTACCTCTCCTCTAATCCCTTTTTTTCCTTTTGTCTCCCTATTACTTCTTATACATTTTACTGTTTTTTTTCTGAAACCAGTTGAAAGTTTTTATAATAGGGTTCAGTCACACTAGTTTTTATTGGATAGGACTCATGTAAAAGTTATTCAATAGGGCAGTGGTGATGACCAATTTTATCAACATCGAACTATGCGGTGTTTTCACTCTGAAATTGGCTGACATCTTATTGCAGTCAAAATTTCCACGCACTGACACAATGTTCTCATGCAAAAGAATTGAATCACAGTAAGCTGACACTCGACTTAAACTTTGATCAGAACTTCATTAGCATAACCAACCTGATTCCCCCAGATGAGACAATCTACGGTCGCGTGACCCTGGCCTCAGAATTACTGTACCGCGTGGAGTTATCTCTGTAACATTGACTTTACATATGGTGTTATTTTATGTCCAAATTTTGTGTTCCCTGCTATCATTGGAAATTCTATTAGTTTGCAATATATATTATATAAAAATTGGGGAGGGTTTCAATCACTTGATGGACTATATTTATTTAAAACCCCTAAAATTCTACATTTTTGCAAAAGAAAAAATCCTTTATCCGTGCAAGATGCAACAGGCAAGCTCAGAGTGAGATAATACAACAGCAGGTGAATACTGAGCAAAGCGTGCCAGCACAACAGCTTTGATTCCACCTTTCTCTTCAGACTACCATCCTACTGTTTGTGGGCTGGACCACCTCTGCAGCATGGAAATACAGGCTAGCAGGAACAAATAGATCCATAGCACATTCATCGCATTGTGTTTTATTACAAGCTTAAAAATATCACCAAATCACACCAAGAACATTCAGAACAACAGCAAAAATGACATTCAAATCTCAAATGAACTGCAGGGATGAGTTTTGACTCACTGTAAGCAAGTAGCAAATTAATTCAGAAATGCTTCTGGCACACACAGAGGATAAGAGACAGGATTAAACAGGGACTGAATGTACACAGCACATTCTGAAATAGCCAGACGAGGGAGTCCAACCGTCCTTAGTTATCCTTCACCAACTCAAGGTTTTTATCTCTTTTCAGCCCAGTGTCGACTCTCTTCACATTATTAAATATTAATATTCCCTAGTCGTGTGTTTGCTTTCATCTCTGTCTCTCATCTGTACATTGTATCAATATCCTCCCTCCATTCTACTCACTGGGTGCTCCTACCGCGAAAAAGGAAGTACTTTACGTTGTAACAGAAATAGCAATCAAAGCACAATGCTGTCGATAAGACAATAGCTGCAAACAGTACGAAACATATCATGGAGATCGTAGATTGTGAGCTTGTTATATCTGTCACCGCGAACAGACACATTGCATTGCAGCCACTCCAGGCTATGGCAGAACTGTGAAAGAAATATGCAAGCCAGCAACAGTGACAAAATAAAGGGCTTCAGATTCTTTCTAAATTCCTTTCGGAGTATTGGTTATCATTTCTAGTACTGGGACGAAGATTGAAGACTAACCACCACCACTTGTCATGTTCTTCTGAACAATAACCCCAGTGTAGAAATTGTACTCACTCAGGTGCGGCAGGAGGAAGATAGGAGGGCCATTTCTTTACAAAAAGTCTGTGCGGGTTTATTTGCTCTATAAACCCTTAAGCCACAACAAAAGATAAATGGCCTATAGAGCCGGCAAAACAACACAAAGTTCCGTAGTCGGGTTCTGCTCGCTCAGGCCTGGGGGCACACAGGATGGGCAATGTCCAGCATCCAGTATCACAATGGAGCCTCACACACAGGGGGGCATTCCCTCCCCAGACACAAACCATGTGCCAAACAACAGCCTCCATTATGTAGACTGTAACCACACCCACAGGTGAGGTATGTGGGTAGCCAGATCCACCCATATCTCATAGCTACCCGCAACCCAGACCCAGATGCACTAAACGACATCTTAGTGCTTACGTGCACTAAAGAAAAATACTCCGGGTTACATCACAGGGAGCAGCCATCCCTGTGACACATACCTCCCATTGATTATGTGGCCATTAGCCTCCTTACACCAGACATAACACCAATGCAAATTCAGTGTCATAATATGGAAAATATCACTCTTAACCCCTTCCCGACCTTTGACGCCATGTAGGCGTCATGAAAGTCGGTGCCAATCCGACCTGTGACGCCTATGTGGCGTCATGGAAAGATCGCGTCCCTGCAGATCGGGTGAAAGGGTTAACTCCATTTTCACCCGATCTGCAGAGACAGGGGGAGTGGTACTTCAGCCCAGGGGGGGTGGCTTCACCCCCCCGTGGCTACGATCGCTCTGATTGGCTGTTGAAAGTGAAACAGCCAATCAGAGCGAATTGTAATATTTCACCTATGAAAATGGTGAAATATTACAATCCAGCCATGGCCGATGCTGCAATAGCATCTGCCATGGCTGGAGACCCCGGATCTGCCCCCCCACCACCACCACCAATCGCCCCCCCAGTCGTCCTTTCTGCCCCGATCTCCTGTCCGCTCCCCTCCTCCCTCCTGTCCGCTCCCCCGGTCCTCTTGTCCGCTCCCCCAGTCCTCTTGTCCGCTCCCCCGGTCCTCCGATCCCCCCCCCCGTGTTCCGATCCCACCCCCCCATACTTACCTAGCTTCGATGTCCCTCCCGGTGTCCGGCTGTCTTCTCCATGGGCGCCGCCATCTTGGAAAATGGCGGGCGCATGCGCAGTGCAGATTCATTACAAGTACATTTTGATCGCTGTGGTAGGTTCTATCGCAGCGATCAAAATAAAAAAATAATAAATAACCCCCCCCCCCTTTATCACCCCCATAGGTAGGGACAATAATAAAATAAAGAAAATATGTTTTTTCTTTTTCCACTAGGGTTAGGGTTAGAACTAGGGGTAGGGTTAGGGTTAGGGGTAGGGTTAGGGTTACGGGTAGGGTTAGGGTTAGGGGTAGGGTTATGGCATGTGCACACAGTGCGGATTTGGCTGCGGATCCGCAGCGGATTGGCAGCGGATCCGCAGCGGATTGGCCGCGGATCCGCAGCGGATTGGCCGCGGATCCGCAGCGGATTGGCCGCGGATCCGCAGCGGATTGGCCGCGGATCCGCAGCGGATTGACCGCGGATCCGCAGCGGATTGTCCAGGGATCCGCAGCGGATTGGCCGCGGATCCGCAGCGGATTGGCAGCGGATCCGCAGCGGATTGGCCGTGTATCCGCAGCGGATTGGTCGCGGATCCGCAGCGGATTGGCCGTGGATCCGCAGTGGATTGGCCGCGGATCCGCAGCGGATTGGCCGCGGATCCGCAGCGGATTGACCGCGGATCCGCAGCGGATTGTCCGGGGATCCGCAGCGGATTGGCCGCGGATCCGCAGCGGATTGGCAGCGGATCCGCAGCGGATTGGCCGTGTATCCGCAGCGGATTGGTCGCGGATCCGCAGCGGATTGGCCGTGGATCCGCAGGGGATTGGTCGCGGATCCGAAGCGGATTGGCCGCGGATCCGCAGTGGATTGGCCGCGGATCCGCAGCGGATTGGCCGCTGCGAATTCGAAGCAGTTTTCCATCAGGTTTACAGTACCATGTACACCTATGGAAAACCAAATCCGCTGTGCCCATGGTGCGGAAAATTCCGTGCAGAAACGCTGCGTTGTATTTTCCGCAGCATGTCAATTCTTTGTGCGGATTCCGCAGCGTTTTACACCTGTTCCTCAATAGGAATCCGCAGGTGAAATCCGCACAAACACTGGAAATCTGCTGTAAATCCGCAGGTAAAACGCAGTGCCTTTTACTTGCAGATTTCTCAAAAATCGTGCGGAAAAATCTCACACGAATCCGCAACGTGGGCACATAGCCTTAGGGTTAGGGTTGGAATTAGAGTAAGGGTTGGAATTAGGGCTAGGGTTTGAAATAGGGTTAAGATTAGGCTTGTGGTTAGGGTTACGGATAGGGTTAGGGGTGTGTTGGGGTTACAGTTGTGGTTAGGGTTGGGATTAGGGTTACGGTTGGGATTAGGGTTAGGATTAGGGTTAGGGTTGGAATTAGGGTTACGGGTTTGTTGCGGTTAGGGTTGTGGTTAGGGGTGTGTTGGGGTTAGGGTTGTGATTAGGGTTATGGCTACAGTTGGGATTAGAATTAGGGGTGTGTTGGGGTTAGTGTTGAAGTTAGAATTGAGGGGTTTCCACTGTTTAGGCACATCAGGGGTCTCCAAACGCAACATGGCGCCACCATTGATTCCAGCCAATCTTGCGTTCAAAAAGTCAAATGGTGCTCCCTCCCTTCCAAGCCTCGACGTGCGCCCAAACAGTGGTTTACCCCCACATTTTGGGTACCAGCGTACTCAGGACAAACTGGGCAACAACTTTTGGGGTCCAATTTCTCCTGTTACCCTTGCAAAAATAAAAAATTACTTGCTAAAACATAATTTTTGAGGAAAGAACAATTATTTTTTATTTTCACGGCTCTGCGTTATAAACTTCTGTGAAGCACTTGGGGGTTGAAAGTGATCACCACACATCTAGATAAGTTCCGTCGGGGGTCTAGTTTCCAAAATGGGGTCACTTGTGGGGTGTTTCTACTGTTTAGGCACATCAGGGGCTCTGCAAATGCAATGTGACGCCCGCAGACCATTCCATCAAAGTCTGCATTTCAAATGTCACTACTTCCCTTCCGAGCCCTGACGTGTGCCCAAACAGTGGTTTACCCTCACATATGGGGTATCAGCATACTCAAAACAAACTGGGCAACAAATATTGGGGTCCAATTTCTACTGTTACCCTTGTGAAAATAAAAAATTGCTTGCTAAAACATCTTTTTTGAGGAAAGAAAAATGATTTTTTATTTTCACGGCTCTGCGTTGTAAACTTCTGTGAAGCACTTTGGGGTTGAACGTGCTCACCACACATCTAGATAAGTTCCTTGGGGGGTCTAGTTTCCAAAATGGGGTCACTTGTGGGGGGTTTCTACTGTTTAGGCATATCAGGGGCTCTGCAAACGTAACATGATGCCCGCAGACCATTCCATCAAAGTCTGCATTCCAAAACGTCACTACTTCCCTTCCGAGCCCCGGCATGTGCCCAAACAGTGGTTTACCCCCACATATGGGGTATCAGCATACTCAGGAGAAACTGGACAACAACTTTTGGGGTCCAATTTCTCCTGTTACCCTTGCAAAAATAAAAAATTCTGGGCTACAAAAATATTTTTGAGGAAAGGAAACACATTAATTATTTTCACGGCTCTGCGTTATAAACTTCTGTGAAGCACTTGGGGGTTCAAAGTGCTCACCACACATCTAGATAAGTTCCCTTGGGGGTCTAGTTTCCAAAATGGAGTCACTTGTGGGGAGTTCCTACTGTTTAGGCACATCAGGGGCTCTGCAAACGCAACCTGATGCCCGCAGAGCATTCCATCAAAGTCTGCATTTCAAAACGTCACTACTTCCCTTCCGAACCCCGACGTGTGCCAAAATAGTGGTTTACCCCCACATATGGGGTATCAGCGTACTCAGGAGAAACTGGACAACAACTTTTGGGGTCCAATTTCTCCTGTTACCCTTGGGAAAATAAAAAATTGTGGGCTAAAAAATCATTTTTGAGAAAAGAAAAATTATTTTTTATTTTCATGGCTCTGCGTTATAAACTTCTATGAAGCACTTGGGGGTTCAAAGTGCTCACCACACATCTAGATTAGTTCCTTGGGAGGTCTAGTTTCCAAAATGGGGTCACTTGTGCGGGAGCTCCAATGTTTAGGCACACAGGGGCTCTCCAAACGCGACATGGAGTCCGCTAATGATTGGAGCTAATTTTCCATTCAAAAAGCCAAATGGCGTGCCTTCCATTCCGAGCCCTGCCGTGCGCCCAAACAGTGGTTTACCCCCACATTTGGGGTATCATCATACTCAGGACAAACTGGACAACAACATTTGGGGTCCAATTTCTCCTATTACCCTTGGGAAAATAAAAAATTCTGGGCTAAAAATCATTTTTGAGGAAAGAAAAATTATTTTTTATTTTCACGGCTCTGCGTTATAAACTTCTGTGAAGCACCTGGGGGTTATAAGCGCTCACTATGCATCTAGATAAGTTCCTTGGGGGGTCTAGTTTCCAAAATGGGGTCACTTGTAGGGGATCTCCAATGTTTAGGCACACAGGGGCTCTCCAAACGCGACATGGTGTCCGCTAACGATTGGAGCTAATTTTCCATTCAAAAAGTAAAATGGCACGCCTCCCCTTCCGAGCCTTGCCGTGCACCCAAACAGTGGTTTACCCCCCACATGTGAGGTATTGGTGTACTCAGGAGAAATTGCCCAACAAAATTTAGGATCCATTTTATCCTTTTGCCCATGTGAAAATGAAAAAATTGAGGCTAAAATAATTTTTTTGTGAAAAAAAAGTACTTTTTCATTTTTACGGATCAATTTGTGAAGCACCTGGGGGTTTAAAGTGCTCACTATGCTTCTAGATAAGTTCCTTGGGGGGTCTAGTTTCCAAAATGGGGTCACTTGTGGGGGAACTCCAATGTTTAGGCACACGGTGTTATGATCCCAATGGCAGAGGATCTCTGATATTCCGGCAAGATAGCCAAAATATAAATACTGCTCTAGGGAGGTGGAAACTGGGCTAACCACATACCTGATCCTGACACAAACAACTAAAAGTAGCCGGTGAACGTGCCTACGTTGGTTCTAGACGTCTCGAGCCAGCCGGAGAACTGACTACCCCTAGAGGGAAAAAATAAGACCTCGCTTGCCTCCAGAGAAATTGAACCCCAAAGATATAGAAAGCCCCCAACAAATAATAACGGTGAGGCAAGAGGAAAACACAAACGTAGAGATGAACTAGATTCAGCAAAGTGAGGCCCAATAGTCTAGATAGCAGAAAATAGATAGTGGACTATGCGGTTAGCAGAAAACCCTACAAAACATCCACGCTGAACATTCAAGAACCCCCACACCGACTGACGGTGTGGAGGGAGAATATCAGCCCCCTAGAGCTTCCAGCGAGTCAAAAATCAAATGTAAAGCAAGCTGGACAAAAACACTGAATAATGCAAACGATCCAAATTGTACAAAACAGACTTAGCTTTTCTTGCATGAGGCAGACTGAAAGGAATCCGGAGGAGACCAAATAGGTCTGGATACAACAATGCCAGGCAAGAGACTGAGTCCAGAGGAGACTCAAATAGGAAACACCCGCTGCTTAACGACACAGCTGGAGCTCAGGCCTGCAACAAGACATACCTAACACAATACCATTAGTGACCACCAGAGGGAGCCCAGAAACACAGTTCACAACACACGGGGGCTCTCCAAACGCGACATGGTGTCCGCTAAAGATTGGAGCCAATTTTTCATTCAAAAAGTCAAATGGCGCTCCTTCCCTTCCGAGCCCTGCCGTGCGTCTAAACAGTGGTTTACCCCCACATATGAGGTATCAGCGTACTCAGGACAAATTGGACAACGTCCGTGGTCCAGTTTCTCCTTTTACCCTTGGGAAAATAAAAAAATTGTTGCTAAAAGATCATTTTTGTGACTAAAAAGTTAAATGTTAATTTTTTACTTCCATGTTGCTTCTGCTGCTGTGAAACACCTGAAGGGTTAATAAACTTCTTGAATGTGGTTTTGAGCACCTTGAGGGGTGCAGTTTTTAGAATGGTGTCACTTTTGGGTATTTTCAGCCATATAGAACCCTCAAAATGACTTCAAATGTGAGGTGGTCCCTAAAAAAAATGGTTTTGTAAATTTTGTTGTAAAAATGAGAAATCACTGGTCAAATTTTAACCCTTATAACTTCCTAGCAAAAAAAAAAATTGTTTCCAAAATTGTGCTGATGTAAAGTAGACATGTGGGAAACGTTATTTATTAACTATTTTGTGTCACATAACTCTCTGGTTTAACAGAATAAAAATTCAAAATGTGAAAATTGCGAAATTTTCTAAATTTTCGCCAAATTTCCGTTTTTTTCACAAATAAACTCAGAAATTATCAACCTAAATTTACCACTAACATGAAGCCCAATATGTCACGAAAAAACAGTCTCAGAATCGCTAGGATCCGTTGAAGCATTCCTGAGTTATTACCTCATAAAGGGACACTGGTCAGAATTGCAAAAAACGGCAAGGTCATTAAGGCCAAAATAGGCTGGGTCATGAAGGGGTTAATATCACATTATGTATTGCTTTTTTAAATGAATAAACATCTGTTATGCAGTACATGCCATTTTATTAACCCCTTTCTGACCTCGGACGGGATAGTAAGTCCAAGGTCAGAACCCCCGCTTTGACGCGGGCTCCGGCGGTGAGCCCGCATCAAAGCCAGGACATGTCAGCTGTTTTGTACAGCTGACATGTGCCCGCAATAGCGGTGGGTGGAATCACAATCCACCCTCCGCTATTAACTAGTTAAATGCCACTGTCAAACGCTGACAGCTCCATTTAACTAGCGCTTCCGGCCAATGGGGCCGGAAATACGCGAATCGCTGACATCGTCATGTGATCGGGGGTCAGCGATGAGTTGACATGACAACCAGAGGTCTATTGAAGGCCTCTATGATTGTTGATGCCGGATTGCTGTGAATGCCACCCTGTTGTCGGTGCTCATAGCAATGCAGCAATTCTACTACATAGGAGCGATCTGAGCATCGCTCCTATGTAGCAGAGCAAAACTGGCTATGCCAGCTTCTAGCCTCCCATGGAGGCTATTGAAGCATGGCAAAAGTAAAAAAAAAGTTTTAAAAAATATGAAATAAATAAAAAAATATAAAAGTTTAAATCACCCCCCTTTCGCCCCATTCAAAATAAAGCAATAAAAAAATCAAATATGCACATATTTGGTATCACCGCGTTCAGAATAGCCCGATCTATAAATATAAAAAAAGGACTAACCTGATCGCTAAACGGCGTAGCAAGAAAAAAATTTGAAATGCCAGAATTACGTTTTTTGGTCGACAGGACATTGCATTAAAATGCAATAATGGGAGATCAAAAGAACGTATCTGCACCAACATGGTATCATTAAAAACGTCATCTTGGCACGCAAAAAAATAAACCCTCACCCAACCCCAAATCTTGAAAAATGGAGACGCTACGGGTATCGGAAAATTGCGCCATTATGCTAATCACACTCAGATCAGAATCTGATCAGAGTTTGATCATAGTGTGGTCAGAGTGTGATATGATTTTATCAGATGTGGAGAATAAAAAAAAGAAAAGTTTCTCCATCTTGTCTATTCTGTTTGTCCGGATGTACTGTAATCCAAATGTGGTCTAATGTTTTTCACGGACCCGTAGGCTTGAATGACTGAATGTGATCCAATTATTGGAGGCAAATCGTGCATGCTGCGACTTTTTTCTTTGGACCACTCAGTCCAAAGAGAAAATCGGACATATGCACAGCCTCATTGTGTCACATAGGGACAAGTGCTTTCCATCAAAATGATTGCTAGCACTTTTCCAATTTTTACTGTCGTGTACACAAACCCATAGAGATGCGCAAATGTATTTCACTGCAATTGAATTCTACTTGAATTAAAAAAAAAATCTGTGTCTACAGATCATACATGCACAGACATGGGTTAATAATGAGCACAGGGTTTTTTCACTATCAGACATCTGGAGTGCTGCCATTTTTGCTGTTGTATTCTACAAAATATGGATTTTTTGTATTTCGCTCTGCACGAATTTAGTAAAATGGCAAACAAAAGCCGTCATTATTCTGGACTGTAACAGACCAGGAAAAGATTTCAAAATTAATATACAGTGCTCAAAAAAACAAAGGGAACACTTAACCAACAAAATATAACTCCAAATAAATCAAACTTCTGTGAAATCAACCTGTCCACTTAGGAAGCAACACTGTTTGACAATCTAACACAACATATCAGACTCTCACCTACCATCGAAACCTTCAAAAAGAACCTGAAGACCCACCTCTTCCGACAAGCCTACAGCCTGCAGTAACCACCAATCGACCAAACCGCTGCATGAGCAGCTCTACCCTCACCTACTGTATTCTCACCCATCCCTTGTAGATTGTGAGCCCTCGCGGGCAGAGTCCTCTCTTCTCCTGTACCAGTTGTGACTTGTATTGTTCAAGATTATTGTAATTGTTTTTATTATGTATAATAATAATAATAATAATAATAATAATTTCACATGCTGTTGTGCAAATTGAATAGACAACAGATGGAAATTATTGGCAATTATCAAGACACACTTTCACACAGTTCTGCAGGTGGGGTCCACAGACCACATCTCAGTACCATTGCTATGTGGCTGATGTTTTGGTCACTTTTGAATGTTGGCTGTGCATGACCGGTTTGGCAGTGGGTCAGTAATGGAGTGGGGTGACATTTCTGTGGAGGGCTGCACAGCCCTCCATGTGCTCGCCAGAGGTAGCCTGACTGCCATTAGGTACCGATATGAGATCCTCAGACTCCTTGTGAGACCATATGCTGGTGCGGTTGGCACTGGGTTACTCCTAATACAGGACAATGCCAGACCTCATGTGGCTGAAGTGTGTCAGCAGTTCCTGCCAGATGAAGGCATTGAAGCTATGGACTGGCCTGCCCTTTCCCCAGACCTGAATCCGATTGAACAAATCTGGGACATCATGTCTCGCACCATCCACCAACGTCATGTTGCACCACAGACTGTCCATTAGTTGGCAGATGCTTTAGTCCAGGTCTGGGAGGAGATCCCCCAGGATCCCAGCCCTCCGTGGGATATTAGTTGTAATTTACTTTGATATTTTTTAGGTTTTATTTTTCTCAACACATTCCACTATGTAATGAATAAAGATTTGCAACTGGAATATTTCATTCGGTGATGTGTAGGATGTGGGATTTTAGCGTTCCCTTTATTTTTTTGAGCAGTGAATATAATACTCACTCCACCATTCAACTATCCATCCATCTATGGTAACATTTCAGAGTGTGGTTATTCTTGAGGGACCTCACACTGATACATAATAATTTAGCAATAGGTTATTGAGCTATAAAAATAGCTTCTTGATGGAGAACAACTTATGAGGCGGTGGGGAAGAAGGGTGAGGGGGAGATCTAGATTTATGCCTGGAAGGACACATGGGATTGAGTCAATTAGAAATGAACAAAGACATCTTGCCCTTCGCACTTCCATGTTTAGTTGCAGAATATTATATATTAGTTGTAAACTAAAAAAAAGTTCTAACATCATGTGAATTTTATCTATATTACCTTATATTGATCTACGACATACATTATTGTGCTAAGAGATTTTGTCTAGTAATGCCTATGTCTGATTATGAGGTTGTTGCTGTATTGCAGTTTTGAAGTTTTTCTAACACATGAGCAAGCAATGTCATTAAGAAAATGAATCATGTGCCCATGATAGTGTTTTTTTGGAAACAGTTGGTTTAATTTTTTTAGGCTTTGACTAAGAACACATCTGTCTGAAACATGTAGGTTCTGGAATTTTAATGTATCTAAAAATAACTTGGATGTTTTATAAAGAATTCTCATTGCTGCCGGAATTCAGTTTTTTCATATACAGGTTATGGACTGACGATTTTTTCCAAGTAATGATGACTCCGGTCCAGTCTCTTACTGGCTGTGTATGTGACACAACAAAACTAGTATACAGTATACTAAAACTAGTGGGGTTTCCACTTTTTAGGCACATCAGTGGCTGTCCAAACGCGACATGCTGTCCGCTAATTATTCAATTGTACATTCAAAAAGTGAAATGGCGCTCCTTTCCTTTTGTTTGGTGTCTTTTTTTATTTGTATATTTATATTTTTGCATAAGTTGGTATTTTAATTTCAATAAAACTTTTATTTAAACATTTTAAACTGGACACAGTTTTGCAAGAAAAATTTTCCTTCGCAGGGGAGATTCAAATTTTAACATCAATAACAAGAATACATTTAACATAGGGGTAGCCAGGACAATGACAAAGGGAGAATAAAACAATAGGAAAGAGACATTAAATACACAGTATGTAGTTTAACAAAAGCTATACGTACTCATTAACTTAAACTCAAAATTTGCTCTAGTCCAATCATAACCAGACTGGAAATCTAGAACAGACAAGGAATACATGTATAACGCAAATCCAGACCCCCTCATCCCATCCCCTCCACCTTATGGGGAGAGGCGTAACACCCGATCTAATTGTATATTTGACTCCAGTTCCATCCAGGGGTTCCAGAGTTTAAAAGAGGGTTCCCACATATCATTCCTAGTAGCCTCAAATAGCATAATATTACTCATTCTTTCTTTAACAAGTAATATTGAAAGCTAGGGAGATTTCCATTTTGTAGCAATATGAATTTTGGCAGCCATAAAAAGAAAGTTTACCAATTGGTGAAGACCCTTAGGAAGTAAGGGATGTCTTGCTCCCATGAGGAAAACAGCTGGATCCAAGCAGATTCTTTTGCCTATCATTTGGTCTACAAGGAGTTTTATTTTTGCCAGAGATCCAAGACCACTGGGCTAGTCCACCATATATGCTTCATATCCCCTTGTAGATTACATCCTCGAAAACATAGAGCAGATATATTTGGGTATATGCTATGTAGTTTGAACAGGATGAGGTAGGCCCTGTGAAGAACCTTCAACGAGGTCTCCACAAGTGATGATTGGTGGCTACCTTTAAACAATGTACCAAAACAAAATCTCCAGTCCTCCACAGACAAGTTAAATCTCATATCCTCCTCCCAATGTATCATGTAATTCAATTTTTCCTCATCATGGGGAGGACTAATAATTGAATATATCAAAGATATTGTAACTCTACCCATAAGGTCATTTATACATTTTTGTTCAAAACTTGAAATACAAAGAGGGTTTTTATTTGGTAGAAGTCGCTTAGCAAAATGGAATATCTGGTTCATGCGCATACACTCCCTGATCGGAGGTTCATATTTTTGAACAAACTCTTGCTTGTCTAATAGTATGTTAAATGGAGAACACAAATGTTTTAGTGTAGAAATCCCCATTAAGATCCATCACGAGAAATGACGTGGGTCTAGACCAGGAGTGAACACCGGATTATAGAAGAGGGAAGTCGGGGAGAGGGGACTGACTGCAATTTAAATGTAACTCTAGCCCTCCTCCAGAGAATTAAAGAATGGGATGTGAAGGGTGCTGTAATATATACACCTTTTGGGAGCACATTAAGCCAGGTAATGAAAGTGGTTTAAGAAGGAAAGATTCTAAGTGAACCCATCTCGGTTTAGCATAAGTTGGTATTTTGCTCTGCATTGGCCCTGTGAAAGAATTTAAAAACAATTTAGTCCCTCCTTATTAATATTAATTTAATCATAATGATGCTTTTATACCCATGGACACTACAAAAGAGGCCAACGATTCATTGAAGAACAAAAAAAAAAAAAGAAAACAACCAGGTCACCTCCAGTTCTGAGCAAGGACGGTTTCTGAAATTTTCCACAAAGATTCATTAACCAGTCTTTTTACCTCTGGAGTAGATTAGAGAAATAGGTCTCCTATTATTTACTTTCAGGAATTCCAGTCTTTTCAATTGCTCTTGGAAATATTTAGCAGAAGTAAAATACAATATTTCTTGAACAGCATAAGCGAGGGGTTATTGCAAGTATCATTTTCAGCTGTCTACGGAAAAAAAATCAGAGATAGACAAGGATTTAATAAGTCATCAGTCAGCAGGGCAACCAGAATACAGGCAAAGAGGTTTATATATCAAGCGGAAGCATTAACAGCACGCAGCGCAATGCTGATTTACTGCCACATCCTTCAGCTTTCACTGTCAAACAAAAGTAGCTTGCTGTGATATGTGACACGAGCAGTATGAAAGGAAGACAGTAGATTGTCTCAATTTTATATGTATATGAAGAAAAACAACAGCAAGCTACAGCTCTAGTATTATGATCATATGCATCAGCGATCTTAGGCATACTTAGTATGCTTTGATAACCCCTCCCATCACTATCAGATTATTTTAACATCCAAAACTTTTCATAAACTGTAGAATACTTTCACATGTTTTCTATTTAACAGTTCATCGGTGCTGACAGTAGCTGTTTTGTTTGAAATAAATAACATATTTTAAAACATTTAATGGAAAAAAATGGGAGCATACACTCAGATCTACAATCCACATCAATGAGTAATACAGAATGTCCATAATAAATATCCCAAAGACACAGATATAACAATTTTAGTATAAATATGAATGTAATCTTGTACTTTGCATATGCCAGAAAGGAACAAAGAGATCCATCTCATTGTATGACTTGTGCATTTTTTTTTTTTTTTAATATTAGCAATATCTTAGCATATTAAATAAGCTAGTATTATGCTTTTTTCAGTTAGGTACCACTGCTTACAAACCTATACAGATCTACCTATATGATATAGTAGCCTGATTATAGATCAGGCTTATGAAAACAAACAACATGTTACCTTAAAGAGTACACTGTGAAAGTTTCTGCATCATAGCTAGCTAAAAGAGGGGATGAGTAGCACTCATTATATACATTGTGTTACAAATTATTATGCAAATTGGATTTAAGTGTCATAAAGATTTAACTGTTTTGTTTTTCAAATAAACTCATGGATGGTATTGGGTCTCAGGGCTCAATGGATCACTGAAATCAATCTTAAACACATGTGATAATTAGTTTTGCAGATGATTCTAATTAAAGGAAAACTACTTAAAAATGATGTTCCACATTATTATGCAGGCCACAGATTTCAAGCAATATGGGAAATAAAAAGGATCTCTCTGCTGCTGAAAAGCGTTAAATAGTGCAATGCCTTGGACAAGGTATGAAAACATTACATATTTCATGAAAACTTAAGAGTGATCATCATACTGTGAAGAGCAGCTGCCAAAATACCATTACATAGCAGCAAACAGCTATTTGAAGCTGCTGGTGCCTCTGGAGTCCCTCGAACCTCAAGGTGTAGGATCCTTCAAAGGCTTGCTGTGGTGCATAAACCTACTATTCGGCCACCCCTAAACAGTGTTCGCAAGCAGAAACGGTTGCAGTGGGCCAAGACATACACGAAGACTAATTTTCAAACAGTCTTGTTTACTGATAAGTGTTGAGCAACCCTGGATGGTCCAGATGGATGGAGTAGTGGATGGTTGGTGGATGGCCACCATGTCCCAACAAGGCTGCAACATCAGCAAGGAGGTGGAGGAGTCATATTTTGGGTCGGAATCATGGGGAAACAGCTGGTAGGGCCCCTTAAGGTTCCTGAAGGTGTGAAAATGACCCCTGCAAAGTATATAGAGTTTCTGACTGACAACTTTCTTCCATGGTATAAAAAGCAGAAACGTGCCTTCAGGAGCAAAATCATCTTCATGCATGACAATGCACCATCTCATGCTGCAAAGAATACCTCTGACTCATTGGCTGCTATAAGCATAAAAGGAGATAAACTCAGGGGACGAAGCTACCAGGAGTAGCGATACACATGGGGAGCTAGCGGGCTCTGCCATTCCTAGTGAGTATTATCATTCATATATTTATTCATGTATTTTACATTGTCTGCCATGCGCTCAATCTGGGATGTCCTCAGTTATATTATGTATTGCTAAGTATTTATTATTTATTTATATATGTATGAGCTTTTACTAGCATTATGTTTCATATGGAATGATACCTTTCTTTGTTAACCACTATGTGGCAAGTTTGTACATTGGATACTTTAGCCTTGTAGGCTTGGGGGGCTTTTCCACTTGAGCCTGTGGTGGATATTTATTTATATCTTTATATCTGTTTTCTTCTGTGGATAATTATTACTCACTGGAATCTTCTTTGGGATTATTTATTCCCTTGAGTCCGCTTTATTCACATCCTCATATACAGGGGGTGATATATTTTTGTTTGGGTATGTTGTTTGCATGTTTTTTAAATGTTTTTATATTTGTAAGCATTTTGTGTCTCAATAAAGCCTTGTTCACTTTATATACGATACGATACAATACGATACGATACACTTTATTGATCCCGTGGGAAATTATGGTATCACAGCAGCACAACTTAAATCATAAAAATCATAAAAAGAATTACTTAATTGACATGACAGTGGAGTAGACAGAAGAACATTATACATTATACATTAGAATAGGACATACACAACGAGTGGACTGAAATGTAGAGAAATAAAGTAGACATTCACCTTGGTGGTTTAACCCTAATGTTATTGTTGTACATTCCCATAGCAGTTGGCACAAACGATTTCCTATATTTTTCCTTCTTACACCTCAGAAGTATTAGCCGGTTACTGAAGGTGCTCTTCTGTCTCATGAATAGCTCATATAATGGATGTGCATTATTGTTCATAATTGCCCTACACTTTTTCAGAGTTCTTCTCTCCACTACCTCCTCAAAAGAGTCCAGATTGCAGCCCACAGCAGAACTTGCCTTCTTAATAATCTTATTCAGCTTATTAGCATCAGAGGCCCGCACACTATTACCCCAGCATATGATTGCAAAAAAGATGGCACTTGGCACTACAGATTGGTAGAACATTTCTAACATTTTGCTGCACACATTAAAAGACCTGGGTTGTGTGTGCACTTCATTTGCGCTTCTTTTTCTTCCTTTCTCTTGCATGCTTTTTTGGCGCATTAGTTGCACCCTCCTTTCTGATTTTGGTTATATATGTATATATAGTGTTGCCCGCTCAATTTCTTTTGTTTTATCATAGTGTATGGTGCATAACAGGCTATACAAAAAACACACACATTGCTAAGAGTTCCTATAAGAACTGATCAGTGACCTCCTCCCATGTGCTGGTTACAGGTTATATTAATATGAACAAAGAAAACTCAATGCTTATTAATAATTTGTAAATGAATATTAGAATGGTGTTTGTACACACTGGCAAAACCAACCCAATTAGTCAATATGCCCAATATTACGTTGTTAATTAACAATCCTGAGATTGTTCCATCAAAAAGGCAATATGAGAATATATGGCTAAACCTGCCAACTCCAACATTGACACTCAAAGAAAAGGGCTATATGGAACCAAATAAAAAAAAGCTCCATATGACAAAAGGGTCAGGGATGGTGAAAATCAAATACACATGACCACAAAAACATAAATAAACTTAGTTAGTTTGGGTAAATAATGAAGTAGAGCATGCCCTATAAATAACCAAGAGTAGAAGCATGAACAATGAACACGCTTATGAAAGAGTTAAAGCAGTGGAAGAGAGAACAATTAATTCCATTGTTGTAATTAGGGATCGCCAAACCCGAACAGTAAAGTTCAGGGTACGTACCAGACACCTAGTCTTTGTGCATGTACTCTGAATATGGTCTTCTACAGGAAGTACGTGTTACTGTTGGGGTTCAGCAGCCCGAATATCTGGTGTTTCCCACTCTGTCATCTGTGTGACAGCACAAGAAAACTCGACTCTGATCTGCGGTAAGTTTATTACCGCCGGTCAGAGCGTTGCGAATCCCACGTTATCAGTCAGATGACAGCATGTGATCCAGAAGCTCTGACCAGCAGTAAAAATGTTACAGCCGATCACAGGCATTGGCTAATGAGAGTCGGGAAGGATTTTTTTCCCTAAGGTGGAGCTTACTCTTTGCCACATGGGTTTTTTTTGCCTTCCTCTGGATCAACATGTTAGGGCATGTTAGGTTAGGCTATGGGTTGAACTAGATAACAAACTTAATAACTATGTAATAACTATGTAACTATGTAACTATGTACTACTCTATTTTTGGTAACCAGCACAGATAAAGATGACAGTTGGGTTCTGCAGCCCCGAGCTGTTAGATTTATAATGTCTTGTTAAAAAAATAGCGGGTTTCCCACACCATATTTTTCAATTATTGAAATAAATAAATAAAAACAAATGGCGTGGGATCTCCCTCATTTTTGACAATCAGTCAAGTTAAAGCACAAAACTGTGGGTTGTATTCTCAGAATGGGAAGGGGCAAATAATGTTGGCCCTCCCCAGGCAAAAACAGCAGCCTGCATCCACCTCAGATATTCTGGTTCTTTGCCCGGCTCTACTCACTTTCCCTGGCATGGTGGCAAGTGAGGTAATATTTCTAGGACTAAAGGTACCGTCACATTAAGCGACGCTGCAGCGATAACGACAACGATGCCGATCGCTGCAGCGTCGCTGTTTGATCGCTGGAGAGCTGTCACACAGACCGCTCTCCAGCGATCAACGATGCCGAGGTCCCCTGGTAACCAGGGTAAACATCGGGTAACTAAGCGCAGGGCCGCGCTTAGTAACCCGATGTTTACCCTGGTTACCAGCGTAAAATGTAAAAAAAACAAACAGCACATACTTACATTCACGTCCCCCTGCGTCCACTTCCTGACTGACTGAGCGCCGTACAGTGAGAGCAGAGCGGTGACGTCACCGCTGTGCTGCTTTCACTTTCACTTTGCGGCGCTGAGTCAGAGGAGGAAGCAGACTGCAGGGGACGCAATGTGAGTATGTGCTGTTTGTTTTTTTTACATTTTACGCTGGTAACCAGGGTAAACATCGGGTAACTAAGCGCGGCCCCGCGCTTAGTTACCCGATGTTTACCCTGGTTACCAGTGTAAAATATCGCTGGTATCGTTGCATTTGGTGTCAAACACAACGATACACAGCGATCAAACGACCAAATAAAGTTCTGGACTTTATTCAGCGACCAGCGACATCACAGCAGGATCCTGATCGCTGCTGCGTGTCAAACTAAACGATATCGCTAGCGAGGACGCTGCAACGTCACGGATCGCTAGCGATATCGTTATAAAGTCGTTTAGTGTGACGGTACCTTAACTCTGTCAGGAGTATTTATAACTCATTAGAGAATCTGAGAAATCTGCTCCAAAGACGTTGAGGGCACCAGGCCTCTGATCTTACTTGGATATTGGGACTATAAAACTTTCACACCACTAATCTAATCCAATTAAGGATTCAGGAGCTCAGTTTGTTTGTTTATTTAAATGTTCATATATTATACCATGCCTCTTTTTCTGTTTGTTCATATATTTCTTTGTTTCTTTAGAAACTTTGTTATATCATGCCTGAGGAAGGGACCTATGAAGTCTTGAAAGCTTGCTTTGTAGCATCATTTATTTTATTTTTGTAAGCCATTAAAAGGTATCATAGCTACAAGATTATCTTGTTTTTCCCACTGAGAGCAGTAATATTTATTTTACAGTAATACATGCGTAAAATAGGGTGGAAATGGTTTTTTCAAAGGACTTTATTCTGGCAGTGTCTTTATTACAACATGACTATGAGGTTAGTAATTGGGGTGTCTTTCAGACACCTCTCCATTACTAACCCCTGGGCTTGATGTCCATGGCAATAAAACCGCTGACATCAACCCTGTGTGGTTGAAATAAAAGATTTTAATAATTTTGTATTCCCAAACCCTGCAATGTTTTAGTCATTTAAAATTGCTCTTTAACCCCTTAATGTCCAATGATGGATATATCCGAGATTGGACGCCTCCCTCTGTTTGGTACAGGCTCTGGTGATGATCCTGCACCTTTTCTGGCACATGACAGCTGATCTGATCATCTGTCATGTACCTCAAACAGCTGTGGGTGGAACCATGATCCACCCGTGGCTGTTAACATGTTGAATAGCACTGTCAAACTCTGACAGCAGCATTTAACATGCACGCGCAGGAAGAGCATCATTGACATCGCCCATTGGCGCTGGTGTCATATGACATTGCATTAAAATGCAATAAATGGCGATCAAAAGATCATATCTGCACCAAAATGTTATCATTAAAAATGTCAGCTCGGCACACAAAAAAATAAGCCCTCACCCAACCCAAGATCATGGAAAATGGAAACGCTACGGGTACCTGAAAATGGCACAATTTTTTTTAACACTGTTTGGAATTGTTTTTCACCACTTACATAAAAAAGAACCTAGACATTTTTGGTGTCTATGAACTCATAATGACCTGGAGAATCATAATGGCAGGTCAGTTTTAGAATTTAGTGAACCTAGTAAAAAAAGCCAAACAAAAACCAAGTGTGGGATTGCACTTTTTAAGCAATTTCACCGCACTTGGAATTTTTTTTACCCATTTTCCAGTACATGACATGGTAAAATCAGTGGTGTTGTTCAAAAGCACAACTCGCCCCCAAAAAACAAGCCCTCATATGCCCATTTTGAAAAAAAAAAAAAGTTATGGCTCTGAGACGAAGGGGAACAAAAAATGAAAATGCAAAACCAAAAATACATACATCCGGTCGTTAAGGGGTTAATATGAAAACTTTCATATTGTTTAAGCTGTGTTCTGGACCACAGAAATTTTTGGCCACCGGTAATTTTTTTTTTATCTGTA
This sequence comes from Ranitomeya variabilis, assembly GCF_051348905.1. Taxonomy (NCBI): domain Eukaryota; kingdom Metazoa; phylum Chordata; class Amphibia; order Anura; family Dendrobatidae; genus Ranitomeya; species Ranitomeya variabilis. Next base: position 75,702,381 of record NC_135239.1, on the reverse strand, counting down.
ATCGTGGGGTGATGAGACCTCATCCTTGCTCTCAGTTTCTGTCCTGTTTCTCCCACATAGAGGCCCCCAATAGGACATATAGTGCACTGAATTAAGTACACCACATTGGAAGAAGAATATGTGAATGTCCCGGGATTCTTATAGTCCTGTTTTGTGCTAGGAATATGTACTCTATCTTTGGTCTCTACATGAGTGCAGGTTTTGAAGCTCTTCACATTCCACGGATAAGTTCCTCTCAGTGTATCTGAGGCCATTGAACTTCAGATCATGATGTTTCTTATATTTGGAGGTTGCCTGTAGCACAGTAAGGGAGGATTTTTAAAGGGAACCTGTCACCACGTTTTTGGAAGATGGGATAAAAATAGCGTTAAATAGGGGCAGAGGTGGGCGTTACATTAGTGTGTTTGTTATGCGTTTATTACCCACCTAAGTTGCCGAAATACCTTTGCAAAGTCTCCGTTTTCGCCTGTCAATCAGGCTGGTCTGGTCAAAAGGGCGTTGTCTTCCCCCAGATTTTGCGTAGTTTTCCGTTGGTGGTGTAGTGGTGTGCGCATGCCCAAGGTCCCGAATCCTCTGCCAGGGGATTTAAAAGAGCGCGCTGTTCGTTTTCATTGGTGATCGGTGGGCGCGGCCATCTTCCTTTGGCTGCGCGTGCGCAGAAGCGGCGCTCTGCTGGCCGCGGCTTCAGGAAAATGGCCGCGGGATGCCGCGCGTGCGCAGATGGATATCGCGGCGGCCATTTTCCTGAAGCCGCGGCCAGCAGAGCGCCGCTTCTGCGCACGCGCGGCCAAAGGAAGATGGCCGCGCCCACCGATCACCAATGAAAACGAACAGCGCGCTCTTTTAAATCCCCTGGCAGAGGATTCGGGACCTTGGGCATGCGCACACCACTACGCCACCAACGGAAAACTACGCAAAATCTGGGGGAAGACAACGCCCTTTTGACCAGACCAGCCTGATTGACAGGCGAAAACGGAGACTTTGCAAAGGTATTTCGGCAACTTAGGTGGGTAATAAACGCATAACAAACACACTAATGTAATGCCCACCTCTGCCCCTATTTAACGCTATTTTTATCCCATCTTCCAAAAACGTGGTGACAGGTTCCCTTTAAATATTGTCTTTTGCTGTTCATCCTTGTTTAAGATGTGATGAAGTTTTTTTAGCAGTTTTCTCAGTGCCTCATGTTTTGGGTTGTAGGTCACCACCAGTGGTACACGATTATTTTCCTCTTTTTCTCCATATTGAATTAATTGACTTCTAGGAATCCATGTGGCTCTAATGATCTGATCATCAATGAAGTTGGGATGCTAACTAGGGTTGAGCGACTTTCATTTTTTTAAGATCGAGTAGGGTTTTGGGAAACCCGATTTTGTCCAGAGTCGAGTCGAGTGCAGTCGGCCGATTATCGCTAAAAGTCGGGGATCGACCGAAACACGAAACCCAATGCAAGTCAATGGGGAAGCATAGTCGGCAGTGAGTGGAGGCCAGGAAAACACCTACAGTGCCCATTTTAATGCCAAAAACATCCATTCTTGTTTCTGAAGCTTGCCAATCTTAATTAACTGTATAATAATAGTTGGGCATAGGGAATTGGGGGAAAGTTGTGGGGGGAGTAGGGCTGGCTCAAGTTTTTCGTGGGCCCAGGAAATGCGGACTACGTCACGGCGGTGTTGCAGGGAAAGGTAAGTATTTAAAAGTTGCAAGTGCTGTGATCCTGAGCAAGCAGGGGGGGGCCCACTCGTTCGCATTGCCACTGGCACAGGGCCCCTCAAAGTACGGCGGTGTGTTTGCATGGCGGGGGCGCCTTCCACCAGCAGCGACACTTTTGCGTACTCTGAGGGGCCCTGTGCCAGTGACGTCGCCAACGAGTATGCCCCCCCACCTGATGAAGGAACCTGCACTTTCATCTGCACCTTCCTCTTTGTCCCTGTGTAAGGTGGTATAACATGCGGGAAGGGGAACCTTACTTTCAGCAGGGTCAGATTCTGGCTGTGTAGAGTACAAGGGGAATGTAGTGGTCTAGGTCAATGTACCAGCAGACTCATTTAGCAGTGGCTGGGCAATGGGCAGGATGAGGAGGAAACAGATATAGGGCCAAAGAATAAAGTAGGCTACATGCAGTTCAAAATTGGTAACAGGACTAAACAGGCGGCATTGCTTTGTTCAGTGGAGTAGCAAACCCAAGAGCAGCAGACACTGTTTCAAGGGCCTAACCACACTAGTAGGCCAAATGCAGTTTAATATCTGATAGTATAGGGCGAAAGCCAGAATGTGGAAGCTCAGCTTTGTTCAGTTGAGGACAACACCAGGGAGGGGCAGACACCTTTAGTAGGCCGGAAAAGCCTATTGCATTTTTTAAAATGGTAATTTGGAGCAGAAGGTTGAAGCTCAGCTTTATTTAGTTGAGGACAACACCAGGCAGGGGCACACAGACAGACACCTTTAGTAGGCCGGAAAAGCCTATTGCATTTTTTAAAATGGTAATTTGGAGCAGAAGGTTGAAGCTCAGCTTTATTTAGTTGAGGACAACACCAGGCAGGGGCACACAGACAGACACCTTTAGTAGGCCGGAAAAGCCTATTGCATTTTTTAAAATGGTAATTTGGAGCAGAAGGTTGAAGCTCAGCTTTATTTAGTTGAGGGCAACACCAGGGAGGGGCAGAAGCCGTTAGTAGGCCCTAACCACCATTTTTTTTTTTTAAAACCACTTAATGAGAGCCGGAAGGTTGAAGCTCAGCTTTATTTAGTTGAGGACAACACCAGGCAGGGGCACACAGACAGACACCTTTAGTAGGCCGGAAAAGCCTATTGCATTTTTTAAAATGGTAATTTGGAGCAGAAGGTTGAAGCTCAGCTTTATTTAGTTGAGGGCAACACCAGGGAGGGGCAGAAGCCGTTAGTAGGCCCTAACCACCATTTTTTTTTTTTAAAACCACTTAATGAGAGCCGGAAGGTTGAAGCTCAGCTTTATTTAGTTGAGGACAACACCAGGCAGGGGCACACAGACAGACACCTTTAGTAGGCCGGAAAAGCCTATTGCATTTTTTAAAATGGTAATTTGGAGCAGAAGGTTGAAGCTCAGCTTTATTTAGTTGAGGGCAACACCAGGGAGGGGCAGAAGCCGTTAGTAGGCCCTAACCACCATTTTTTTTTTTTAAAACCACTTAATGAGAGCCGGAAGGTTGAAGCTCAGCTTTATTTAGTTGAGGACAACACCAGGCAGGGGCACACAGACAGACACCTTTAGTAGGCCGGAAAAGCCTATTGCATTTTTTAAAATGGTAATTTGGAGCAGAAGGTTGAAGCTCAGCTTTATTTAGTTGAGGACAACACCAGGCAGGGGCACACAGACAGACACCTTTAGTAGGCCGGAAAAGCCTATTGCATTTTTTAAAATGGTAATTTGGAGCAGAAGGTTGAAGCTCAGCTTTATTTAGTTGAGGACAACACCAGGCAGGGGCACACAGACAGACACCTTTAGTAGGCCGGAAAAGCCTATTGCATTTTTTAAAATGGTAATTTGGAGCAGAAGGTTGAAGCTCAGCTTTATTTAGTTGAGGGCAACACCAGGGAGGGGCAGAAGCCGTTAGTAGGCCCTAACCACCATTTTTTTTTTTTAAAACCACTTAATGAGAGCCGGAAGGTTGAAGCTCAGCTTTATTTAGTTGAGGACAACACCAGGCAGGGGCACACAGACAGACACCTTTAGTAGGCCGGAAAAGCCTATTGCATTTTTTAAAATGGTAATTTGGAGCAGAAGGTTGAAGCTCAGCTTTATTTAGTTGAGGGCAACACCAGGGAGGGGCAGAAGCTGTTAGTAGGCCCTAACCACCATTTTTTTTTTTAAAACCACTTAATGAGAGCCGGAAGGTTGAAGCTCAGCTTTATTTAGTTGAGGACAACACCAGGCAGGGGCACACAGACAGACACCTTTAGTAGGCCGGAAAAGCCTATTGCATTTTTTAAAATGGTAATTTGGAGCAGAAGGTTGAAGCTCAGCTTTATTTAGTTGAGGGCAACACCAGGGAGGGGCAGAAGCCGTTAGTAGGCCCTAACCACCATTTTTTTTTTTTAAAACCACTTAATGAGAGCCGGAAGGTTGAAGCTCAGCTTTATTTAGTTGAGGACAACACCAGGCAGGGGCACACAGACAGACACCTTTAGTAGGCCGGAAAAGCCTATTGCATTTTTTAAAATGGTAATTTGGAGCAGAAGGTTGAAGCTCAGCTTTATTTAGTTGAGGGCAACACCAGGGAGGGGCAGAAGCCGTTAGTAGGCCCTAACCACCATTTTTTTTTTTTAAAACCACTTAATGAGAGCCGGAAGGTTGAAGCTCAGCTTTATTTAGTTGAGGACAACACCAGGCAGGGGCACACAGACAGACACCTTTAGTAGGCCGGAAAAGCCTATTGCATTTTTTAAAATGGTAATTTGGAGCAGAAGGTTGAAGCTCAGCTTTATTTAGTTGAGGGCAACACCAGGGAGGGGCAGAAGCCATTAGTAGGCCCTAACCACCATTTTTTTTTTTTAAAACCACTTAATGAGAGCCGGAAGGTTGAAGCTCAGCTTTATTTAGTTGAGGACAACACCAGGCAGGGGCACACAGACAGACACCTTTAGTAGGCCGGAAAAGCCTATTGCATTTTTTAAAATGGTAATTTGGAGCAGAAGGTTGAAGCTCAGCTTTATTTAGTTAAAGGCAACACCAGGCAGGGGCACACAGACAGACACCTTTAGTAGGCCGGAAAAGCCTATTGCATTTTTTAAAATGGTAATTTGGAGCAGAAGGTTGAAGCTCAGCTTTATTTAGTTGAGGACAACACCAGGCAGGGGCACACAGACAGACACCTTTAGTAGGCCGGAAAAGCCTATTGCATTTTTTAAAATGGTAATTTGGAGCAGAAGGTTGAAGCTCAGCTTTATTTAGTTGAGGGCAACACCAGGGAGGGGCAGAAGCCGTTAGTAGGCCCTAACCACCATTTTTTTTTTTTAAAACCACTTAATGAGAGCCGGAAGGTTGAAGCTCAGCTTTATTTAGTTGAGGACAACACCAGGCAGGGGCACACAGACAGACACCTTTAGTAGGCCGGAAAAGCCTATTGCATTTTTTAAAATGGTAATTTGGAGCAGAAGGTTGAAGCTCAGCTTTATTTAGTTGAGGGCAACACCAGGGAGGGGCAGAAGCCGTTAGTAGGCCCTAACCACCATTTTTTTTTTTTTAAAACCACTTAATGAGAGCCGGAAGGTTGAAGCTCAGCTTTATTTAGTTGAGGACAACACCAGGCAGGGGCACACAGACAGACACCTTTAGTAGGCCGGAAAAGCCTATTGCATTTTTTAAAATGGTAATTTGGAGCAGAAGGTTGAAGCTCAGCTTTATTTAGTTGAGGGCAACACCAGGGAGGGGCAGAAGCCGTTAGTAGGCCCTAACCACCATTTTTTTTTTTTAAAACCACTTAATGAGAGCCGGAAGGTTGAAGCTCAGCTTTATTTAGTTGAGGACAACACCAGGCAGGGGCACACAGACAGACACCTTTAGTAGGCCGGAAAAGCCTATTGCATTTTTTAAAATGGTAATTTGGAGCAGAAGGTTGAAGCTCAGCTTTATTTAGTTGAGGGCAACACCAGGGAGGGGCAGAAGCCGTTAGTAGGCCCTAACCACCATTTTTTTTTTTTAAAACCACTTAATGAGAGCCGGAAGGTTGAAGCTCAGCTTTATTTAGTTGAGGACAACACCAGGCAGGGGCACACAGACAGACACCTTTAGTAGGCCGGAAAAGCCTATTGCATTTTTTAAAATGGTAATTTGGAGCAGAAGGTTGAAGCTCAGCTTTATTTAGTTGAGGACAACACCAGGCAGGGGCACACAGACAGACACCTTTAGTAGGCCGGAAAAGCCTATTGCATTTTTTAAAATGGTAATTTGGAGCAGAAGGTTGAAGCTCAGCTTTATTTAGTTGAGGACAACACCAGGCAGGGGCACACAGACAGACACCTTTAGTAGGCCGGAAAAGCCTATTGCATTTTTTAAAATGGTAATTTGGAGCAGAAGGTTGAAGCTCAGCTTTATTTAGTTGAGGGCAACACCAGGGAGGGGCAGAAGCCGTTAGTAGGCCCTAACCACCATTTTTTTTTTTTAAAACCACTTAATGAGAGCCGGAAGGTTGAAGCTCAGCTTTATTTAGTTGAGGACAACACCAGGCAGGGGCACACAGACAGACACCTTTAGTAGGCCGGAAAAGCCTATTGCATTTTTTAAAATGGTAATTTGGAGCAGAAGGTTGAAGCTCAGCTTTATTTAGTTGAGGGCAACACCAGGGAGGGGCAGAAGCCGTTAGTAGGCCCTAACCACCATTTTTTTTTTTTAAAACCACTTAATGAGAGCCGGAAGGTTGAAGCTCAGCTTTATTTAGTTGAGGACAACACCAGGCAGGGGCACACAGACAGACACCTTTAGTAGGCCGGAAAAGCCTATTGCATTTTTTAAAATGGTAATTTGGAGCAGAAGGTTGAAGCTCAGCTTTATTTAGTTGAGGGCAACACCAGGGAGGGGCAGAAGCCGTTAGTAGGCCCTAACCACCATTTTTTTTTTTTAAAACCACTTAATGAGAGCCGGAAGGTTGAAGCTCAGCTTTATTTAGTTGAGGACAACACCAGGCAGGGGCACACAGACAGACACCTTTAGTAGGCCGGAAAAGCCTATTGCATTTTTTAAAATGGTAATTTGGAGCAGAAGGTTGAAGCTCAGCTTTATTTAGTTAAAGGCAACACCAGGCAGGGGCACACAGACAGACACCTTTAGTAGGCCGGAAAAGCCTATTGCATTTTTTAAAATGGTAATTTGGAGCAGAAGGTTGAAGCTCAGCTTTATTTAGTTGAGGACAACACCAGGCAGGGGCACACAGACAGACACCTTTAGTAGGCCGGAAAAGCCTATTGCATTTTTTAAAATGGTAATTTGGAGCAGAAGGTTGAAGCTCAGCTTTATTTAGTTGAGGGCAACACCAGGGAGGGGCAGAAGCCGTTAGTAGGCCCTAACCACCATTTTTTTTTTTTAAAACCACTTAATGAGAGCCGGAAGGTTGAAGCTCAGCTTTATTTAGTTGAGGACAACACCAGGCAGGGGCACACAGACAGACACCTTTAGTAGGCCGGAAAAGCCTATTGCATTTTTTAAAATGGTAATTTGGAGCAGAAGGTTGAAGCTCAGCTTTATTTAGTTGAGGACAACACCAGGCAGGGGCACACAGACAGACACCTTTAGTAGGCCGGAAAAGCCTATTGCATTTTTTAAAATGGTAATTTGGAGCAGAAGGTTGAAGCTCAGCTTTATTTAGTTGAGGACAACACCAGGCAGGGGCACACAGACAGACACCTTTAGTAGGCCGGAAAAGCCTATTGCATTTTTTAAAATGGTAATTTGGAGCAGAAGGTTGAAGCTCAGCTTTATTTAGTTGAGGGCAACACCAGGGAGGGGCAGAAGCCGTTAGTAGGCCCTAACCACCATTTTTTTTTTTTAAAACCACTTAATGAGAGCCGGAAGGTTGAAGCTCAGCTTTATTTAGTTGAGGACAACACCAGGCAGGGGCACACAGACAGACACCTTTAGTAGGCCGGAAAAGCCTATTGCATTTTTTAAAATGGTAATTTGGAGCAGAAGGTTGAAGCTCAGCTTTATTTAGTTGAGGGCAACACCAGGGAGGGGCAGAAGCTGTTAGTAGGCCCTAACCACCATTTTTTTTTTTAAAACCACTTAATGAGAGCCGGAAGGTTGAAGCTCAGCTTTATTTAGTTGAGGACAACACCAGGCAGGGGCACACAGACAGACACCTTTAGTAGGCCGGAAAAGCCTATTGCATTTTTTAAAATGGTAATTTGGAGCAGAAGGTTGAAGCTCAGCTTTATTTAGTTGAGGGCAACACCAGGGAGGGGCAGAAGCCGTTAGTAGGCCCTAACCACCATTTTTTTTTTTTAAAACCACTTAATGAGAGCCGGAAGGTTGAAGCTCAGCTTTATTTAGTTGAGGACAACACCAGGCAGGGGCACACAGACAGACACCTTTAGTAGGCCGGAAAAGCCTATTGCATTTTTTAAAATGGTAATTTGGAGCAGAAGGTTGAAGCTCAGCTTTATTTAGTTGAGGGCAACACCAGGGAGGGGCAGAAGCCGTTAGTAGGCCCTAACCACCATTTTTTTTTTTTAAAACCACTTAATGAGAGCCGGAAGGTTGAAGCTCAGCTTTATTTAGTTGAGGACAACACCAGGCAGGGGCACACAGACAGACACCTTTAGTAGGCCGGAAAAGCCTATTGCATTTTTTAAAATGGTAATTTGGAGCAGAAGGTTGAAGCTCAGCTTTATTTAGTTGAGGGCAACACCAGGGAGGGGCAGAAGCCATTAGTAGGCCCTAACCACCATTTTTTTTTTTTAAAACCACTTAATGAGAGCCGGAAGGTTGAAGCTCAGCTTTATTTAGTTGAGGACAACACCAGGCAGGGGCACACAGACAGACACCTTTAGTAGGCCGGAAAAGCCTATTGCATTTTTTAAAATGGTAATTTGGAGCAGAAGGTTGAAGCTCAGCTTTATTTAGTTAAAGGCAACACCAGGCAGGGGCACACAGACAGACACCTTTAGTAGGCCGGAAAAGCCTATTGCATTTTTTAAAATGGTAATTTGGAGCAGAAGGTTGAAGCTCAGCTTTATTTAGTTGAGGACAACACCAGGCAGGGGCACACAGACAGACACCTTTAGTAGGCCGGAAAAGCCTATTGCATTTTTTAAAATGGTAATTTGGAGCAGAAGGTTGAAGCTCAGCTTTATTTAGTTGAGGGCAACACCAGGGAGGGGCAGAAGCCGTTAGTAGGCCCTAACCACCATTTTTTTTTTTTAAAACCACTTAATGAGAGCCGGAAGGTTGAAGCTCAGCTTTATTTAGTTGAGGACAACACCAGGCAGGGGCACACAGACAGACACCTTTAGTAGGCCGGAAAAGCCTATTGCATTTTTTAAAATGGTAATTTGGAGCAGAAGGTTGAAGCTCAGCTTTATTTAGTTGAGGGCAACACCAGGGAGGGGCAGAAGCCGTTAGTAGGCCCTAACCACCATTTTTTTTTTTTTAAAACCACTTAATGAGAGCCGGAAGGTTGAAGCTCAGCTTTATTTAGTTGAGGACAACACCAGGCAGGGGCACACAGACAGACACCTTTAGTAGGCCGGAAAAGCCTATTGCATTTTTTAAAATGGTAATTTGGAGCAGAAGGTTGAAGCTCAGCTTTATTTAGTTGAGGGCAACACCAGGGAGGGGCAGAAGCCGTTAGTAGGCCCTAACCACCATTTTTTTTTTTTAAAACCACTTAATGAGAGCCGGAAGGTTGAAGCTCAGCTTTATTTAGTTGAGGACAACACCAGGCAGGGGCACACAGACAGACACCTTTAGTAGGCCGGAAAAGCCTATTGCATTTTTTAAAATGGTAATTTGGAGCAGAAGGTTGAAGCTCAGCTTTATTTAGTTGAGGGCAACACCAGGGAGGGGCAGAAGCCGTTAGTAGGCCCTAACCACCATTTTTTTTTTTTAAAACCACTTAATGAGAGCCGGAAGGTTGAAGCTCAGCTTTATTTAGTTGAGGACAACACCAGGCAGGGGCACACAGACAGACACCTTTAGTAGGCCGGAAAAGCCTATTGCATTTTTTAAAATGGTAATTTGGAGCAGAAGGTTGAAGCTCAGCTTTATTTAGTTGAGGACAACACCAGGCAGGGGCACACAGACAGACACCTTTAGTAGGCCGGAAAAGCCTATTGCATTTTTTAAAATGGTAATTTGGAGCAGAAGGTTGAAGCTCAGCTTTATTTAGTTGAGGACAACACCAGGCAGGGGCACACAGACAGACACCTTTAGTAGGCCGGAAAAGCCTATTGCATTTTTTAAAATGGTAATTTGGAGCAGAAGGTTGAAGCTCAGCTTTATTTAGTTGAGGGCAACACCAGGGAGGGGCAGAAGCCGTTAGTAGGCCCTAACCACCATTTTTTTTTTTTAAAACCACTTAATGAGAGCCGGAAGGTTGAAGCTCAGCTTTATTTAGTTGAGGACAACACCAGGCAGGGGCACACAGACAGACACCTTTAGTAGGCCGGAAAAGCCTATTGCATTTTTTAAAATGGTAATTTGGAGCAGAAGGTTGAAGCTCAGCTTTATTTAGTTGAGGGCAACACCAGGGAGGGGCAGAAGCCGTTAGTAGGCCCTAACCACCATTTTTTTTTTTTAAAACCACTTAATGAGAGCCGGAAGGTTGAAGCTCAGCTTTATTTAGTTGAGGACAACACCAGGCAGGGGCACACAGACAGACACCTTTAGTAGGCCGGAAAAGCCTATTGCATTTTTTAAAATGGTAATTTGGAGCAGAAGGTTGAAGCTCAGCTTTATTTAGTTGAGGGCAACACCAGGGAGGGGCAGAAGCCGTTAGTAGGCCCTAACCACCATTTTTTTTTTTTAAAACCACTTAATGAGAGCCGGAAGGTTGAAGCTCAGCTTTATTTAGTTGAGGACAACACCAGGCAGGGGCACACAGACAGACACCTTTAGTAGGCCGGAAAAGCCTATTGCATTTTTTAAAATGGTAATTTGGAGCAGAAGGTTGAAGCTCAGCTTTATTTAGTTGAGGGCAACACCAGGGAGGGGCAGAAGCCATTAGTAGGCCCTAACCACCATTTTTTTTTTTTAAAACCACTTAATGAGAGCCGGAAGGTTGAAGCTCAGCTTTATTTAGTTGAGGACAACACCAGGCAGGGGCACACAGACAGACACCTTTAGTAGGCCGGAAAAGCCTATTGCATTTTTTAAAATGGTAATTTGGAGCAGAAGGTTGAAGCTCAGCTTTATTTAGTTGAGGGCAACACCAGGGAGGGGCAGAAGCCGTTAGTAGGCCCTAACCACCATTTTTTTTTTTTAAAACCACTTAATGAGAGCCGGAAGGTTGAAGCTCAGCTTTATTTAGTTGAGGACAACACCAGGCAGGGGCACACAGACAGACACCTTTAGTAGGCCGGAAAAGCCTATTGCATTTTTTAAAATGGTAATTTGGAGCAGAAGGTTGAAGCTCAGCTTTATTTAGTTGAGGGCAACACCAGGGAGGGGCAGAAGCCGTTAGTAGGCCCTAACCACCATTTTTTTTTTTTAAAACCACTTAATGAGAGCCGGAAGGTTGAAGCTCAGCTTTATTTAGTTGAGGACAACACCAGGCAGGGGCACACAGACAGACACCTTTAGTAGGCCGGAAAAGCCTATTGCATTTTTTAAAATGGTAATTTGGAGCAGAAGGTTGAAGCTCAGCTTTATTTAGTTGAGGGCAACACCAGGGAGGGGCAGAAGCCGTTAGTAGGCCCTAACCACCATTTTTTTTTTTTAAAACCACTTAATGAGAGCCGGAAGGTTGAAGCTCAGCTTTATTTAGTTGAGGACAACACCAGGCAGGGGCACACAGACAGACACCTTTAGTAGGCCGGAAAAGCCTATTGCATTTTTTAAAATGGTAATTTGGAGCAGAAGGTTGAAGCTCAGCTTTATTTAGTTGAGGGCAACACCAGGGAGGGGCAGAAGCCGTTAGTAGGCCCTAACCACCATTTTTTTTTTTTTAAACCACTTAATGAGAGCCGGAAGGTTGAAGCTCAGCTTTATTTAGTTGAGGACAACACCAGGCAGGGGCACACAGACAGACACCTTTAGTAGGCCGGAAAAGCCTATTGCATTTTTTAAAATGGTAATTTGGAGCAGAAGGTTGAAGCTCAGCTTTATTTAGTTGAGGGCAACACCAGGGAGGGGCAGAAGCCGTTAATAGGCCCTAACCACCATTTTTTTTTTTTAAAACCACTTAATGAGAGCCGGAAGGTTGAAGCTCAGCTTTATTTAGTTGAGGACAACACCAGGCAGGGGCACACAGACAGACACCTTTAGTAGGCCGGAAAAGCCTATTGCATTTTTTAAAATGGTAATTTGGAGCAGAAGGTTGAAGCTCAGCTTTATTTAGTTGAGGGCAACACCAGGGAGGGGCAGAAGCCGTTAGTAGGCCCTAACCACCATTTTTTTTTTTTAAAACCACTTAATGAGAGCCGGAAGGTTGAAGCTCAGCTTTATTTAGTTGAGGACAACACCAGGCAGGGGCACACAGACAGACACCTTTAGTAGGCCGGAAAAGCCTATTGCATTTTTTAAAATGGTAATTTGGAGCAGAAGGTTGAAGCTCAGCTTTATTTAGTTGAGGGCAACACCAGGGAGGGGCAGAAGCCATTAGTAGGCCCTAACCACCATTTTTTTTTTTTAAAACCACTTAATGAGAGCCGGAAGGTTGAAGCTCAGCTTTATTTAGTTGAGGACAACACCAGGCAGGGGCACACAGACAGACACCTTTAGTAGGCCGGAAAAGCCTATTGCATTTTTTAAAATGGTAATTTGGAGCAGAAGGTTGAAGCTCAGCTTTATTTAGTTGAGGGCAACACCAGGGAGGGGCAGAAGCCGTTAGTAGGCCCTAACCACCATTTTTTTTTTTTAAAACCACTTAATGAGAGCCGGAAGGTTGAAGCTCAGCTTTATTTAGTTGAGGACAACACCAGGCAGGGGCACACAGACAGACACCTTTAGTAGGCCGGAAAAGCCTATTGCATTTTTTAAAATGGTAATTTGGAGCAGAAGGTTGAAGCTCAGCTTTATTTAGTTGAGGACAACACCAGGCAGGGGCACACAGACAGACACCTTTAGTAGGCCGGAAAAGCCTATTGCATTTTTTAAAATGGTAATTTGGAGCAGAAGGTTGAAGCTCAGCTTTATTTAGTTGAGGACAACACCAGGCAGGGGCACACAGACAGACACCTTTAGTAGGCCGGAAAAGCCTATTGCATTTTTTAAAATGGTAATTTGGAGCAGAAGGTTGAAGCTCAGCTTTATTTAGTTGAGGACAACACCAGGCAGGGGCACACAGACAGACACCTTTAGTAGGCCGGAAAAGCCTATTGCATTTTTTAAAATGGTAATTTGGAGCAGAAGGTTGAAGCTCAGCTTTATTTAGTTGAGGGCAACACCAGGGAGGGGCAGAAGCCGTTAGTAGGCCCTAACCACCATTTTTTTTTTTTAAAACCACTTAATAAGAGCCGGAAGGTTGAAGCTCAGCTTTATTTAGTTGAGGGCAACACCAGGCAGGGGCACACAGACAGACACCTTTAGTAGGCCGGAAAAGCCTATTGCATTTTTTAAAATGGTAATTTGGAGCAGAAGGTTGAAGCTCAGCTTTACTTAGTTGAGGGCAACACCAGGGAGGGGCAGAAGCCGTTAGTAGGCCCTAACCACCATTTTTTTTTTTTAAAACCACTTAATGAGAGCCGGAAGGTTGAAGCTCAGCTTTATTTAGTTGAGGACAACACCAGGCAGGGGCACACAGACAGACACCTTTAGTAGGCCGGAAAAGCCTATTGCATTTTTTAAAATGGTAATTTGGAGCAGAAGGTTGAAGCTCAGCTTTATTTAGTTGAGGGCAACACCAGGGAGGGGCAGAAGCCGTTAGTAGGCCCTAACCACCATTTTTTTTTTTTAAAACCACTTCATGAGAGCCGGAAGGTTGAAGCTCAGCTTTATTTAGTTGAGGACAACACCAGGCAGGGGCACACAGACAGACACCTTTAGTAGGCCGGAAAAGCCTATTGCATTTTTTAAAATGGTAATTTGGAGCAGAAGGTTGAAGCTCAGCTTTATTTAGTTGAGGGCAACACCAGGGAGGGGCAGAAGCCGTTAGTAGGCCCTAACCACCATTTTTTTTTTTTTAAACCACTTAATGAGAGCCGGAAGGTTGAAGCTCAGCTTTATTTAGTTGAGGACAACACCAGGCAGGGGCACACAGACAGACACCTTTAGTAGGCCGGAAAAGCCTATTGCATTTTTTAAAATGGTAATTTGGAGCAGAAGGTTGAAGCTCAGCTTTATTTAGTTGAGGACAACACCAGGCAGGGGCACACAGACAGACACCTTTAGTAGGCCGGAAAAGCCTATTGCATTTTTTAAAATGGTAATTTGGAGCAGAAGGTTGAAGCTCAGCTTTATTTAGTTGAGGACAACACCAGGCAGGGGCACACAGACAGACACCTTTAGTAGGCCGGAAAAGCCTATTGCATTTTTTAAAATGGTAATTTGGAGCAGAAGGTTGAAGCTCAGCTTTATTTAGTTGAGGGCAACACCAGGGAGGGGCAGAAGCCGTTATTAGGCCCTAACCACCATTTTTTTTTTTTAAAACCACTTAATGAGAGCCGGAAGGTTGAAGCTCAGCTTTATTTAGTTGAGGGCAACACCAGGGAGGGGCATAAGCCGTTAGTAGGCCCTAACCAAAGTTGAAGGCCAAATGCAGTTTAATTTCTGATACTATAGGCCGAAAGCCAGAAGGTGGAAGCTCCGATTTAGACAGTGGAGGACAATTTGAATTAGGGACTGCAGACAGACTTAGTAGGCTGTCCCCTGTGGACCATGCATCCACCACATTAACCCATTGCGCCGTAATGGACACGTAATCTTCCGTGGCCATGCCTACAGGTCCATGCGTCTGTTGTCAGGTGCACCTTTGTACTCACAGATTGCCAGAGTGCATGGACAATGCGGTCTTCTACATGCTGGTGGAGGGTTGGGATGGCTTTTCTCGCAAAAGAAGTGTCGACTGGTTAGCTTGTAGCGTGGTACAGCGTAGTCCATCATGGCCTTATTAATAGTAAATAAAATATATAACTAGGCTCTATGAACTTTTAAATAGGTTCCAGGGGTACACGGGCAGCATTGGTGTGGTCAGTGGAGGAGTATTGCAAGTAGGGGCTGCAGACAGGCTATCAAAGGCCTAAAATAACAAACAGTAGGCAGTCATGGCAGTTTTACATCGGTTACATGGATACACAGGCAGGCACTCCAGGCAGCATTGTGGTCAGTGGAGGAGTATTGCAAGTAGGTGCCGCAGACAGGCTATCAAAGGCCTAAAATAACAAACAATAGGCTCATTGCAGTTTTACAGCGGTTACATGGATAGACGGGCAGGCAGCTTGGTGGTGAGTGGAGGAGTATTTAAAGTAGGGACCGCAGACAGGCTATCAAAGGCCTAACATAACAAACAATAGGCTCATGGCAGTTTTACAGCGGTTACATGGATACACGGGCAGGCAGCTTGGTGGTCAGTGGAGGAGTATTTAAAGTAGGGACCGCAGACAGGCTTCAAAGGCCTAACATAAGAAAATGGGCTGGCTGTAGGCACTTTATAATTGGTTCCAGGGGTACACGGGCAGCAGTGGTCTGGTCAGTGGAGGACTAGTGGAAGGAGGGACCGCAGACAGGCTTCAAAGGCCTAACATAAAAAAATGGGCTGGCTGTAGGCACTTTATAATTGGTTCCAGGGGTACACGGGCAGCAGTGGTCTGGCCAGTGGAGGACTAGTGGAAGGAGGGACCGCAGACAGGCTTCAAAGGCCTAACATAAAAAATTGGGCTGGCTGTAGGCACTTTATAATTGGTTCCAGGGGTACACGGGCAGCAGTGGTCTGGTCAGTGGAGGACTAGTGGAAGGAGGGACCGCAGACAGGCTTCAAAGGCCTAAAATAACAAACAATAGGCTCATGGCAGTTTTACAGCGGTTACATGGATACACGGGCAGGCAGCTTGGTGGTCAGTGGAGGAGTATTTAAAGTAGGGACCGCAGACAGGCTTCAAAGGCCTAACATAAGAAAATGGGCTGGCTGTAGGCACTTTATAATTGGTTCCAGGGGTACACGGGCAGCAGTGGTCTGGTCAGTGGAGGACTAGTGGAAGGAGGGACCGCAGACAGGCTTCAAAGGCCTAACATAAAAAAATGGGCTGGCTGTAGGCACTTTATAATTGGTTCCAGGGGTACACGGGCAGCAGTGGTCTGGTCAGTGGAGGACTAGTGGAAGGAGGGACCGCAGACAGGCTTCAAAGGCCTAAAATAACAAACAATAGGCTCATGGCAGTTTTACAGCGGTTACATGGATACACGGGCAGCTTGGTGGTGAGTGGAGGAGTAGTGCAAGGAGTGTCTGTCCCAGTACTCCCAAAATATAAATAGATGTTAATGTCTCGCAAAACAACCAAAACAAAAAAAAAGGTGGCATACTTAGGTACAGGGGAATGTGTTTCAGTTGGGAAAGGGAGATGGCAGCCATGAAATTCCTTCCGTTATCACTCACTACCTTGCCTGCCTCAAGATCTACTGTGCCCAGCCACGACTGCGTTTCTTGTTGCAAGAACTCGGACAGAACTTCCGCGGTGTGTCTGTTGTCGCCCAAGCACTTCATAGCCAATACAGCCTGCTGACGCTTGGCAGTAGCTGGCCCATAATGGGACAACTGGTGTGCAACAGTGTCATCTGCCGATGGAGTGGTTGGCAGACTGCGTTCTGTGGAAGAGCTGTAGCTTCTGCAGGAGGACGAGGATGAGGAGGAGGAGGGGGTGCGAACGCCTACAGCCAACTGTTTCCTAGACCGTGGGCTAGGCACAACTGTTCCTAAATTGATGTCGCCTGTGGACCCTGCATCCACCACATTCACCCAGTGTGCCATGATGGACACATAACGTCCCTGGCCATGCCTACTGGTCCATGCATCTGTAGTCAGGTGCACCTTTGTACTCACAGATTGCCTGAGTGCATGGACGATGCGCTGTTTAACATGCTGGTGCAGGGCTGGGATGGCTTTTCTGGAAAAAAAGTGTTGACTGGGTAGCTCGTATCGTGGTTCAGCGTACTCCATCAGGGCTTTGAAAGCTTCGCTTTCAACTAACCGGTAGGGCATCATCTCTAACGAGATTAGTCTAGCTATGTGGGCGTTAAAACACTGTGTACGCGGATGCGAGGATAAGTACTTCCTTTTTCTAACCAGAGTCTCATGTAGGGTGAGCTGGACTGGAGAGCTGGAGATCGTGGAACTTTCGGGTGTGCCGGTGTACATGGCAGACTGAGAGACGGTTGGAGACGGTATTGTTTCCGCCGGTGCCCTAGATGCAATATTTCCTCCTACAAAACTGGTGATTCCCTGACCCTGACTGCTTTTGGCTGGCAAAGAAACCTGCACAGATACTGCCGGTGGTGCGGAAAATGGTGGCCTTACAGTGACGGAAGGGATGTTGCGTTGCTGACTAGCTTCATTGGCCGAGGGTGCTACAACCTTGAGGGACGTTTGGTAGTTAGTCCAGGCTTGAAAATGCATGGTGGTTAAGTGTCTATGCATGCAACTAGTATTTAGACTTTTCAGATTCTGACCTCTGCTTAAGCTAGTTGAACATTTTTGACAGATGACTTTGCGCTGATCAGTTGGATGTTGTTTAAAAAAATGCCAGACTGCACTCTTCCTAGACTCGGATCCCTTTTCAGGGATTGCAGACTGAGCTTTAACCGGATGGCAACGCTGTGCTCCAACAGGTTTTGGCTTTGACACGCGTTTTGGGCCAGATACGGGCCCGGCAGATGGAACCTGTTGCGATGTTGATGCCTGCTGCGGCCCCTCCTCCACCTCCGCTTCTGAACTACTGCTGCCTGCACCCTGTTCCCCCAATGGCTGCCAATCGGGGTCAATAACTGGGTCATCTATTACCTCCTCTTCGAGCTCGTGTGCAACTTCGTCTGTGTCACTGTGTCGGTCGGTGGTATAGCGTTCGTGGCGGGGCAACATAGTCTCATCAGGGTCTGATTGTGGATCTGTACCCTGAGAGGGCAATGTGGTGGTCTGAGTCAAAGGAGCAGCATAGTACTCTGGCTGTGGCTGTGCATCAGTGCACTCCATGTCAGAATATACTTGTAATGGGCATGGCCTGTTAAATGTTTCACTTTCTAAGCCAGGGACGGTATGTGTAAAGAGCTCCATGGAGTGACCCGTTGTGTCGCCTGCTGCATCCTTCTCTCTTGTTGTAGTTTTTGCTGAGGAGGACAAGGAAGCGACTTGTCCCTGACCGTGAACATCCACAAGCGACGCGCTGCTTTTACATTTACCAGTTTCGGAAGAGGAGGCAAAAGAGCTAGAGGCTGAGTCTGCAATGTAAGCCAAAACTTGCTGTTGCTGCTCCGCCTTTAAAAGCGGTTTTCCTACTCCCAGAAAAGAGAGCGTTCGAGGCCTTGTGTAGCCTGACGACGAAACTGGCTCCACAGCTCCAGACTTAGGTGGAATATTTTTATCCCCACGACCACCTGATGCTCCACTACCACTACCATCATTACCAGCTGACAATGAACGCCCACGACGACCTCTTGCACCAGACTTCCTCATTGTTTTAAAATCTTAACCAAAGTAACTTTATTTGTTGCTGTCAAACAACTTACACGGTGAGCTATAACTTCAGTATGATTTCAATATCCCTTAACAGGTTGGTGAGACCACAAGGAAAATCAGGCACAATGTTACACACTCTGTTTTCTGTGGCACAAAATCACAGAGATGACACACACGCAGGACTGTCACTCAAGCACTAATGTCAATATTAATCTCCCACCTAATTTATTTATTTTTTTTTCTCTGGGAGACTTTAGAAACCAAATAATATTAAAAAAAAAAAAAAAAAAAAAAAGGCTTTCTATGGCCCACAATTAGAGAGAGAGAGGTGGCACACCCAGGAGTCAAGACTGGCGCACAAGCTGAAAGGGCAATATTACTCTCCCACTGTTTTTTTAAGTTTTTTTTTTATTTCAGGGAGACTTTAGAAACCAAATAATATTAAAAAAAAAAAAAAAAAAAATAGGCTTTCTATAGCCCACTGAATGAGAGAGAGAGGTGGCACACCCAGGAGTCAAGACTGGCACACAAGCTGAAAGGGCAATATTACTCTCCCACTGTTTTTTTATGTATTTTTTTTTTTCAGGGAGACTTTAGAAACCCAATAATATTTAAAAAAATAAATAAATATGCTTTCTATGGCCCACTGAATGAGAGGGAGAGAGGTGGCACACCCAGGAGTCAAGACTGGCACACAAGCTGAAAGGGCAATATTACTCTCCCACTGTTTTTTTATGTATTTTTTTTTTTTCAGGGAGACTTTAGAAACCCAATAATATTTAAAAAAATAAATAAATAGGCTTTCTATGGCCCACTGAATGAGAGGGAGAGAGGTGGCACACCCAGGAGTCAAGACTGGCACACAAGCTGAAAGGGCAATATTACTCTCCCACTGTTTTTTTATGTATTTTTTGTTTTTTAAGGGAGACTTTAGAAACCCAATAATATTTAAAAAAAAAAATAAATAGGCTTTCTATGGCCCACTGAATGAGAGGGAGAGAGGTGGCACACCCAGGAGTCAAGACTGGCACACAAGCTGAAAGGGCAATATTACTCTCCCACTGTTTTTTTATGTTTTTTTTTTTTTTTTTCAGGGAGACTTTAGAAACCAAATAATAAGAAAAAAAATAAATAAATAAATAGGCTTTCTATAGCCCACTGAATGAGAGATAGCACACACAGCAGTGGCACACAAGCCCTGACTGAGGCCAATATTTTTCTCCCACTGATTGATGTAGTGTTTTTGTGTTGAGGTAGATTTTAGAACACAAATCAAGGAAAAAAAAAAATGCTTTCTATGGCCCACTGAATGAGAGAGAGGTGGCACACCCAGGAGTCAAGACTGGCACACAAGCTGAAAGGGCAATATTACTCTCCCACTGTTTTTTTATGTATTTTTTGTTTTTTAAGGGAGACTTTAGAAACCCAATAATATTTTTTAAAAAAATAAATAGGCTTTCTATGGCCCACTGAATGAGAGGGAGAGAGGTGGCACACCCAGGAGTCAAG
Source organism: Ranitomeya variabilis (assembly GCF_051348905.1). Classification (NCBI taxonomy): domain Eukaryota; kingdom Metazoa; phylum Chordata; class Amphibia; order Anura; family Dendrobatidae; genus Ranitomeya; species Ranitomeya variabilis. The sequence continues at coordinate 75,682,579 of NC_135239.1, read as the reverse complement.
CCTGGCACACAAGCTGAAAGGGCAATATTACTCCCCCACTGTTTTTTTATGTATTTTTTGTTTTTTAAGGGAGACTTTAGAAACCCAATAATATTTAAAAAAAAAAAAAAATAGGCTTTCTATGGCCCACTGAATGAGAGGGAGAGAGGTGGCACACCCAGGAGTCAAGACTGGCACACAAGCTGAAAGGGCAATATTACTCTCCCACTGTTTTTTTATGTATTTTTTGTTTTTTAAGGGAGACTTTAGAAACCCAATAATATTTAAAAAAATAAATAAATAGGCTTTCTATGGCCCACTGAATGAGAGGGAGAGAGGTGGCACACCCAGGAGTCAAGACTGGCACACAAGCTGAAAGGGCAATATTACTCTCCCACTGTTTTTTTATGTATTTTTTGTTTTTTAAGGGAGACTTTAGAAACCCAATAATATTTTAAAAAAAAAATAAATAGGCTTTCTATGGCCCACTGAATGAGAGGGAGAGAGGTGGCACACCCAGGAGTCAAGACTGGCACACAAGCTGAAAGGGCAATATTACTCTCCCACTGTTTTTTTATGTATTTTTTGTTTTTTAAGGGAGACTTTAGAAACCCAATAATATTTTAAAAAAAAAATAAATAGGCTTTCTATGGCCCACTGAATGAGAGGGAGAGAGGTGGCACACCCAGGAGTCAAGCCTGGCACACAAGCTGAAAGGGCAATATTACTCTCCCACTGTTTTTTTATGTATTTTTTGTTTTTTAAGGGAGACTTTAGAAACCCAATAATATTTAAAAAAAAAAATAAATAGGCTTTCTATGGCCCACTGAATGAGAGGGAGAGAGGTGGCACACCCAGGAGTCAAGACTGGCACACAAGCTGAAAGGGCAATATTACTCTCCCACTGTTTTTTTTTTTAGGTATTTTTTTTTTTTCAGGGAGACTTTAGAAACCAAATAATATTAAAAAAAAAAAAAAAAAAAAAAATAGGCTTTCTATAGCCCACTGAATGAGAGATAGCACACACAGCAGTGGCACACAAGCCCTGACTGAGGCCAATATTTTTCTCCCACTGATTGATGTAGTGTTTTTGTGTTGAGGTAGATTTTAGAACACAAATCAAGGAAAAAAAAAAAATGCTTTCTATGGCCCACTGAATGAGAGAGAGGTGGCACACCCAGGAGTCAAGACTGGCACACAAGCTGAAAGGGCAATATTACTCTCCCACTGTTTTTTTATGTATTTTTTGTTTTTTAAGGGAGACTTTAGAAACCCAATAATATTTAAAAAAATAAATAAATAGGCTTTCTATGGCCCACTGAATGAGAGGTAGAGAGGTGGCACACCCAGGAGTCAAGACTGGCACACAAGCTGAAAGGGCAATATTACTCTCCCACTGTTTTTTTATGTATTTTTTGTTTTTTAAGGGAGACTTTAGAAACCCAATAATATTTAAAAAAATAAATAAATAGGCTTTCTATGGCCCACTGAATGAGAGGGAGAGAGGTGGCACACCCAGGAGTCAAGACTGGCACACAAGCTGAAAGGGCAATATTACTCTCCCACTGTTTTTTTATGTATTTTTTGTTTTTTAAGGGAGACTTTAGAAACCCAATAATATTTAAAAAAATAAATAAATAGGCTTTCTATGGCCCACTGAATGAGAGGGAGAGAGGTGGCACACCCAGGAGTCAAGACTGGCACACAAGCTGAAAGGGCAATATTACTCTCCCACTGTTTTTTTATGTATTTTTTGTTTTTTAAGGGAGACTTTAGAAACCCAATAATATTTAAAAAAAAAATAAATAGGCTTTCTATGGCCCACTGAATGAGAGGGAGAGAGGTGGCACACCCAGGAGTCAAGCCTGGCACACAAGCTGAAAGGGCAATATTACTCTCCCACTGTTTTTTTACGTATTTTTTGTTTTTTTAAGGGAGACTTTAGAAACCCAATAATATTTAAAAAAATAAATAAATAGGCTTTCTATGGCCCACTGAATGAGAGGGAGAGAGGTGGCACACCCAGGAGTCAAGACTGGCACACAAGCTGAAAGGGCAATATTACTCTCCCACTGTTTTTTTAGGTTTTTTTTTTTTTTTCAGGGAGACTTTAGAAACCAAATAATATTAAAAAAAAAAAAAAAAAAATAGGCTTGCTATAGCCCACTGAATGAGAGATAGCACACACAGCAGTGGCACACAAGCCCTGACTGAGGCCAATATTTTTCTCCCACTGATTGATGTAGTGTTTTTGTGTTGAGGTAGAATTTAGAACACAAATCACGGAAAAAATAAATAGGCTTTCTATGGCCCACTCAGTGAGAGATGGCACACACAGGGATGGCACTGTAGCAGAAATGCCAATCTTAATCTCCCACAAAAAAAACAAAAAAAAAACAGGGACTGTCCTACAATTACTATCTCCCTGCAGTAATGTAAGCCAGGTATGGCAGGCAGCAATAGGAGTGGACTGATGCACAAATTAAATAAAAAGTGTGGACAAACAAAAAAGATAGCTGTGCAGAAAGGAAGGAACAAGAGGATATGTGCTTTGAAAAAAGCAGTTGGTTTCCACAGTGGTGTACACACAGCAATACAGCTATCACGGAGCCTTCTAGGGCAGCCCAATGAGCTACAGCGCTGAGGGGGAAAAAAAAAAAAATAGCTTCCACAGTCCCTGCACACCGAAGGTGGTGTTGGACAGTGGAAATCGCTGCAGCACAAGCGGTTTGGTGGTTAGTGGACCCTGCCTAACGCTCTCCCTGCTTCTGACGAAGCGGCAGCAACCTGTCCCTAAGCTCAGATCAGCAGCAGTAAGATGGCGGTCGGCGGGAACGCCCCTTTATAGCCCCTGTGACGCCGCAGACAGCAAGCCAATCACTGCAATGCCCTTCTCTAAGATGGTGGGGACCAGGATCTATGTCATCACGCTGCCCACACTCTGCGTTCACCTTCATTGGCTGAGAAATGGCGCTTTTCGCGTCATTGAAACGCGACTTTGGCGCGAAAGTCGCGTACCGCATGGCCGACAAGCACAGGGGTCGGATCGGGTTTCATGAGACGCCGACTTAGCCAAAAGTCGGCGACTTTTGAAAATGATCGACCCGTTTCGCTCAACCCTAATGCTAACGTTGATTTAAAAATGTCTTTTTAAGATGGCCTAAGCGTTCATTTCTGTCCATTGGGCTGGATCAGATACGATTATATCTAAGGGCCTGTGTTGTGAAATTGGATTCTGGGCTCCCCCGGTGGCCACTTGTGGAATTGTACTTGTGTGCATCATCCCCTCTGTTCACCTGCTCCTATCAGAATGTGGGAGTCGCTATATAACCTTTCTCCTCTGTCAGTTTCATGCCGGTCAACAATGTAATCAGAAGCCTTTCTGTGCATGTTCCTGCTACTAGACAACTCCCAGCTAAGTTGGACTTTTGTCCTTGTGTGTTTTTGCATTTTGTTCCTGTTCACAGCTGCTGTTTCGTTACTGTGTCTGGAAAGCTCTTGTGAGCGGAAATTGCCACTCTGGTGTTATGAGTTAATGCTAGAGCCTTAAAGTAATTTCTGGATGGTGTTTTGATAGGGTTTTCTGCTGACCATGAAAGTGCCCTTTCTGTCTTCTTTCTATCTAGTAAGCGGACCTCGATTTTTGCTAAACCTATTTTCATACTACGTTTGTCATTTCATCTAAAATCACCGCCAATATATGTGGGGGCCTCTGTCTGCCTTTTGGGAAAATTTCTCTAGAGGTGAGCCAGGACTGTCTTTTCCTCTGCTAGGATTAGGTAGTTCTCCGGCTGGCGCTGGGCATCTAGGGATAAAAAAACGTAGGCATGCTACCCGGCCACTTCTAGTTGTGCGGCAGGTTTAGTTCATGGTCAGTATAGTTTCCATCTTCCAAGAGCTAGTTCTCATATATGCTGGGCTATGTTCTCTCGCCATTGAGAATCATGACAGTTTGACCGGCCCAAAAAAAAAAAAGGGTTAAATTACTGGCTGAGAAAGGAGAGAAAAAAGAAGTCTGCTACAATTTTTTTTTTTTTTTTTTCCTCTAGTTCTGAGTGTGCTCTTAATTGAATCACTTGCTAGTCTGCCTATACTGCAGCCTTCCTCTCTTTCTCTCCTTCTTATCCTTGAATGGCTCTGTGTTCACCTGTTTCAAATGGATCTTCAGAGTGTAGCTACAGGTTTGAATAATCTCGCCACAAAGGTACAAAATTTGCAAGATTTCGTTGTTCATGCACCTATGTCTGAGCCTAGAATTCCTTTGCCTGAATTCTTCTCGGGGAATAGATCTCACTTTCAAAATTTTAAAAATAATTGCAAATTGTTTTTGTCCCTGAAGTCTCGCTCTGCCGGAGACCCTGCACAGCAGGTCAGGATTGTAATTTCCTTGCTCCGGGGCGACCCTCAAGACTGGGCTTTTGCATTGGCACCAGGGGATCCTGCGTTGCTCAATGTGGATGCGTTTTTTCTGGCCTTGGGGTTGCTTTATGATTAACCTCATTTAGAGCTTCAGGCGGAAAAGGCCTTGATGTCCTTGTCTCAGGGGCAAGATGAAGCTGAAATATACTGCCAAAAATTCCGCAAATGGTCTGTGCTTACTCAGTGGAATGAGTGCGCCCTGGCGGCGATTTTCAGAGAAGGTCTCTCTGATGCCATTAAGGATGTTATGGTGGGGTTCCCTGTGCCTGCGAGTCTGAATGAGTCCATGACGATGGCTATTCAGATCGATAGGCGTCTGCGGGAGCGCAAACCTGTGCACCATTTGGCGGTGTCTACTGAGAAAACGCCAGAAAATATGCAATGTGATAGAATTCTGTCCAGAAGCGAGCGGCAGAATTTTAGACGAAAAAATGGGTTGTGCTTCTATTGTGGTGATTCAACTCATGTTATATCAGCATGCTTTAAGCGTACTAAGAAGCCTGACAAGTCTGTTTCAATTAGCACTTTACAGTCTAAGTTTATTCTATCTGTGACCCTGATTTGTTCTTTGTCATCTATTACCGCGGACGCCTATGTCGACTCTGGCGCTGCTTTGAGTCTTATGGATTGGTCCTTTGCCAAACGCTGTGGGTATGATTTGGAGCCATTGGAGGCTCCGATACCTCTGAAAGGGATTGACTCCACCCCATTGGCTAGTAATAAACCACAATACTGGACACAAGTGACTATGCGGGTTAATCCGGATCACCAGGAGGTTATTCGCTTTCTGGTGCTGTATAATCTACATGATGTTTTGGTGCTGGGATTGCCATGGCTGCAATCTCATAACCCAGTCCTCGACTGGAGAGCTATGTCTGTGTTAAGCTGGGGATGTAAAGGAACTCATGGGGACGTACCTTTGGTTTCCATTTCATCATCTATTCCCTCTGAGATTCCTGAATTCTTGTCTGACTTTCGTGACGTTTTTGAAGAACCCAAGGTTGGTTCACTACCTCCGCACCGGGAGTGCGATTGTGCCATAGACTTGATCCCGGGTAGTAAATACCCTAAGGGTCGTTTATTTAATCTGTCTGTGCCTGAACACGCGGCTATGCGAGAATATATAAAGGAGTCCTTGGAAAAGGGACATATTCGTCCTTCGTCATCTCCCTTAGGAGCCGGTTTTTTCTTTGTGTCTAAGAAAGACGGCTCTTTGAGGCCGTGTATTGATTATCGACTTTTGAATAAAATCACGGTTAAATATCAATATCCGTTACCACTGCTTACTGATTTGTTTGCTCGTATAAAGGGGGCCAAGTGGTTCTCTAAGATTGATCTCCGTGGGGCGTATAATTTGGTGCGAATCAAGCAGGGGGATGAGTGGAAAACCGCATTTAATACGCCCGAGGGCCATTTTGAGTATTTGGTGATGCCTTTTGGTCTTTCAAATGCCCCTTCAGTCTTCCAGTCCTTTATGCATGACATTTTCCGCGATTATTTGGACAAATTTATGATTGTGTATCTGGATGATATTCTGATTTTTTCGGATGACTGGGACTCTCATGTCCAGCAGGTCAGGAGGGTTTTTCAGGTTTTGCGGTCTAATTCCTTGTGTGTGAAGGGTTCTAAGTGTGTTTTTGGGGTTCAAAAGATTTCCTTCTTGGGATACATTTTTTCCCCCTCTTCCATCGAGATGGATCCTGTCAAGGTTCAGGCTATTGGTGATTGGACGCAACCCTCTTCTCTTAAGAGTCTTCAGAAATTTTTGGGCTTTGCTAACTTTTATCGTCGATTTATTGCTGGTTTTTCTGATGTTGTAAAACCATTGACTGATTTGACTAAGAAGGGTGCTGATGTTGCTGATTGGTCCCCTGATGCTGTGGAGGCCTTTCGGGAGCTCAAGCGCCGCTTTTCTTCCGCCCCAGTGTTGCGTCAGCCTGATGTTGCTCTTCCTTTTCAGGTTGAGGTCGACGCTTCTGAAATCGGAGCTGGGGCGGTGTTGTCGCAGAGAAGTTCCGACTGCTCCGTGATGAGACCTTGTGCTTTTTTTTCCCGTAAATTTTCGCCCGCCGAGCGGAATTATGATATTGGGAATCGGGAGCTTTTGGCCATGAAGTGGGCTTTTGAGGAGTGGCGTCACTGGCTTGAGGGGGCCAGACATCAGGTGGTGGTATTGACTGACCACAAAAATTTAATTTACCTTGAGTCTGCCAGGCGCCTGAATCCTAGACAGGCGCGCTGGTCGTTGTTTTTCTCTCGGTTTAATTTTGTGGTGTCTTACCTACCGGGTTCTAAGAATGTTAAGGCGGATGCCCTTTCTAGGAGTTTTGAGCCTGACTCCCCTGGTAATTCTGAGCCCACAGGTATCCTTAAAGATGGAGTGATATTGTCTGCCGTTTCTCCAGACCTGCGGCGGGCCTTGCAGGAGTTTCAGGCGGATAGACCTGATCGTTGCCCACCTGGTAGACTGTTTGTTCCTGATGATTGGACCAGTAGAGTCATCTCTGAGGTTCATTCTTCTGCGTTGGCAGGTCATCCTGGAATCTTTGGTACCAGGGATTTGGTGGCAAGGTCCTTCTGGTGGCCTTCCCTGTCACGAGATGTGCGAGGCTTTGTGCAGTCTTGTGACGTTTGTTCTCGGGCTAGTGGATTGTTGTTACCCTTGCCTATCCCGAAGAGGCCTTGGACGCACATCTCGATGGATTTTATTTCGGATCTGCCTGTTTCTCATAAGATGTCTGTCATCTGGGTGGTGTGTGACCGTTTCTCTAAGATGGTCCATCTGGTTCCCTTGCCTAAGTTGCCTTCTTCTTCCGAGTTGGTTCCTCTGTTTTTTCAAAATGTTGTTCGTTTGCATGGTATTCCGGAGAATATCGTTTCTGACAGAGGGACCCAATTCGTGTCTAGATTTTGGCGGGCATTCTGTGCTAGGATGGGCATAGATTTGTCTTTTTCGTCTGCTTTCCATCCTCAGACTAATGGCCAGACCGAGCGGACTAATCAGACCTTGGAGACATATTTGAGGTGTTTTGTGTCTGCGGATCAGGATGATTGGGTTGCTTTTTTGCCTTTGGCGGAGTTCGCCCTCAATAATCGGGCCAGCTCTGCCACCTTGGTGTCCCCGTTTTTCTGTAATTCGGGGTTTCATCCTCGATTTTCCTCCGGTCAAGTGGAATCTTCGGATTGTCCTGGAGTGGATGCTGTGGTGGAGAGGTTGCATCAGATTTGGGGGCAGGTGGTGGACAATTTGAAGTTGTCCCAGGAGAAGACTCAGCTTTTTGCCAACCGCCGTCGTCGTGTTGGTCCTCGGCTTTGTGTTGGGGACTTGGTGTGGTTGTCTTCTCGTTTTGTCCCTATGAGGGTTTCTTCTCCTAAGTTTAAGCCTCGGTTCATCGGCCCGTACAAGATATTGGAGATTCTTAACCCTGTGTCCTTCCGTTTGGACCTCCCTGCATCCTTTTCGATTCATAATGTTTTTCATCGGTCATTGTTGCGCAGGTATGAGGTACCGGCTGTGCCTTCCGTTGAGCCTCCTGCTCCGGTGTTGGTTGAGGGTGAGTTGGAGTACGTTGTGGAAAAGATCTTGGACTCTCGTGTTTCCAGACGGAAACTCCAGTATCTGGTCAAATGGAAGGGATACGGTCAGGAGGATAATTCTTGGGTCACTGCCTCTGATGTTCATGCCTCCGATCTTGTCCGTGCCTTTCATAGGGCTCATCCTGATCACCCTGGTGGTTCTGGTGAGGGTTCGGTGCCCCCTCCTTGAGGGGGGGGTACTGTTGTGAAATTGGATTCTGGGCTCCCCCTGTGGCCACTTGTGGAATTGTACTTGTGTGCATCATCCCCTCTGTTCACCTGCTCCTATCAGAATGTGGGAGTCGCTATATAACCTTTCTCCTCTGTCAGTTTCATGCCGGTCAACAATGTAATCAGAAGCCTTTCTGTGCATGTTCCTGCTACTAGACAACTCCCAGCTAAGTTGGACTTTTGTCCTTGTGTGTTTTTGCATTTTGTTCCTGTTCACAGCTGCTGTTTCGTTACTGTGTCTGGAAAGCTCTTGTGAGCGGAAATTGCCACTCTGGTGTTATGAGTTAATGCTAGAGCCTTAAAGTAATTTCTGGATGGTGTTTTGATAGGGTTTTCTGCTGACCATGAAAGTGCCCTTTCTGTCTTCTTTCTATCTAGTAAGCGGACCTCGATTTTTGCTAAACCTATTTTCATACTACGTTTGTCATTTCATCTAAAATCACCGCCAATATATGTGGGGGCCTCTGTCTGCCTTTTGGGAAAATTTCTCTAGAGGTGAGCCAGGACTGTCTTTTCCTCTGCTAGGATTAGGTAGTTCTCCGGCTGGCGCTGGGCATCTAGGGATAAAAAAACGTAGGCATGCTACCCGGCCACTTCTAGTTGTGCGGCAGGTTTAGTTCATGGTCAGTATAGTTTCCATCTTCCAAGAGCTAGTTCTCATATATGCTGGGCTATGTTCTCTCGCCATTGAGAATCATGACAGGCCTGGCTGTAGACTATGGACTTTTTACGGTGTTTCTGGTGGATGCTGTCCCATCTGAGGTTTGTGGGATGGTCAATTGGTTTCCGATACAGTGATGTCTGGATTGAACCATTTTGATTTTTTATGGTGATATTTAGAAAGTTGATTAACGTTAATGAGTGGTCCAATGTTAAGTTTGCTGTGAGATAACATTTATTGAATTTATCATGGAATTTTAGAAGTTCTTGTTTAGTCTCAGTCCAGATTATCAAGGTGTCATTGGTATAATGGAACTAGTCCAAGGGTTTGATAGATCAAGATGCAAAAAATTAATTTTCCAGTTTAGCCATGAAATGGTTGGCATACTGGGGTGCCATTTTGTTGCCCATAGCAGTTCCGCTGCATTGTAGATGTAGCTCCTCGCCGAAAGAGAAAAGTTATGTGTGAGAATAAATCTTGTGAGGCTTAATACAGACTCAGAAGGAATCCCATTAGATTCAAGAAACATTTTGCAGGTGGATAGTCCATATTTATGTGAGATGTTTGGATATAGGGATTCCACATCCATGGTGGCTAAGATGGCATTCTTATTGCGAGGACCTATTGTAGATAGCTTTTTTAAGTGATTCATGGTGTCCTGTAAAATAGCTGGCTGTCTTCCTTACCAGGGGTTTAAGGACATTTTCCACCCACTGTAAGGATTGTACTCTCTCAGATGCATAGGAGGAAACAGGTGGCACATTCTCTTCAACGTCCATGTGGGTTTATTTGCTTCATAAAACATTAAGTCAGCAACAAAAAGTTAAACAGTCTTTACATCAGGCCGACACAGTATTAATGTCCAGAGCAGAGCTCTGCTCTCTCAGGCCTGTAGATACACAGGCTATGCAATGTCCAGCACTCAGGCTCTATCTGATGCCATGGACACAGAAAGGCTTCTCCCTCTCAAAACACAGACCACTCTGCAATGTCCATCCTGGACACATGGAAGTCTGTCCACACTCGCAGACTCCCAAACACTCCCTCACATGTGTTAAACACACCTCCATTAGGCAGCCTGAAACCAAACCCACAGGTGAGGTAACATCACATGCACTGTCACGTGATCATGACATCACTGCAGGACCTCAAACTCCTACAGGGAAAAGAGGTACAGTAAGCACCCCCACTCAGAGATGAGGTATATGGTTAGCCAGACCCTCCCATCTTTCATAGCTACCCGCAACCCAGACCCAGGTGTACTAAATGACATCTTTAGTGCTTATGTGCACTAAAGACTAAATACTCCAGGTTGCATCGCAGGGAGCATCCATACCTGTGACACATACCTCCCATTAACCACCAGTCACACCACACCACCTTGAGATTTTTTCAGTGAGTGTTCCCACCCCTGAGATGATTGGCCTCGCTGGGTTACCTGGCTTATGAATATTGTGAAGCATGTAGAAAATTCCTATCTTGGGATTCTCAGGGATAAAGGCCAGAAGACTTTGAACCATCAAGCCATTATCTTCATAATGACTATTTCCTGTGTGCAGCCACATTTGTTTTCATTCCTGAGTGAGGAACCATTCTTTCAGCAAGAGTCACTGTATGCATAGTCTGAAAGTGTCATACAAACACAATATAATTTATAAAAGGGATCAACCTGTCCCTATAACACAAAGGAAACTAACCTATTCTAAGCTGGTCATAAAGAGCAGATCCAACATATACTTATATTACATGATCGGTTGTTGACCAGAACTGTATGAAGAGCAATAACAAATTATTTCCTGAGAAGTATGGGGTTTCTAAAACTAAATACATGAATATGGGACCTTCTTCAATTCAGTTATTTATTGTCTTCAAGAGACAATAACTTTCACTCACCTTCAGACTAACTTCAAGCCACTTCTTAAATATTTATATTTTGACTTAACATCTTTGTCATATTTCTTTTTCCAACAAACACAATTTCTGTAGCACATCTGTATTTTGATAGCCTTTTCTTTTTCTATTTTCCAATTTTACATAAAGTCCAATTATTGTAAATCATAGATTTATAAAACGCTGATATACCTTATGTTCTAATTCCTCGTTGTTTTCTAAGATCTCTGCTTGCTAACAGTAAATTGGAAAATAATCGTTGTTCACCCATAGGCGGATAGCCTTTGCAGACCTTACACATCTCATATCTTAAAGTTTGGTGCAATTTTATCAAATCTAGACAATCTCCTGTGAGCTAAATAAGCAAACTTAGAGGTTATACATTTTTTTCTTGTACACTGATATATTGCAGCAAACTATCAGGTCAGGAGAGAGAATTGTGCTCCTGATGTATTTAGCACAGCATCTGAAAACCCTTTCCTTTTCTAATAATTTGCTAGAATTTTTCAGTGTAAGTAAGATGCATCACCCCAAGGTCCAGGGAGTTTAAATCACATAAGACTTCTCCTGTAACAAATGAGATGTGAAAACTGTTATGTCTGTAATCATTATCAGCCTCTGGATCTAAAGAGCAATATTTTGATTCATACTTACAAGTAGCTTTATTGATAACTAGCTGTACTACCCGGCTTCGCCCGGGTTAATGACTGCTGTTAGCAAAATAGAATGTGTTAACAAAAATTTATTCTGCACACAAAAACCACAAAACAAATAGATAGAAATGTAATTATTAAAAGGCAAAAACTAAGCAAATAGAAGCATTTCACAACATATATTAGCTTTGTTATACTGAGAATGTCTTTGTTGCCTATATTAACCAATCAGAGCTCAGGTTAATTAACTGTAGCAAAATAGAAGCTGAGCTGTGATTGGTTGCTATTGGCAGCCTGATAAATCCCCAGCCAACAGGAAGCCCTCCCCCCTGGCAGTATATATTAGCTCACACATACACATAATAGACAGGTCATGTGACTGACAGCTGCCGTATTTCCTATATGGTACATTTGTTGCTCTTGTAGTTTGCTTATTAATCAGATTTTTATTTTTGAAGGACAATACCAGACTTGTGTGTGTTTTAGGGCGAGTTTTATGTGTCAAGTTGTGTGTGTTGAGTTGCGTGTGGCGACATGCATGTAGCGACTTTTGTGAGATGAGTTTTGTGTGGCGACATGCGTGTAGCAACATTTTGTGTGTTGAGTTGCATGTGACAGGTTAGTGTAGCAAGTTGTGTGCAGCAAGATTTGTGCATGGCGAGTTTTGCGCGTGGCGAGTTTTATGTGTGGTGCATTTTGAGTATGTGCAAGTTTTGTGTGAGGCAACTTTTGCATGTGGTGCAACTTTTGTACATGTGGCAATTTTTCTGTGTGTGCAAGTTTTGCATGAGGTGAGTTTTCCATGAGGTGAGTTTTGCACGTGTGGCGAGTTTTGCGTGAGCCTAGTTTTGCATATGGCGAGTTTTGCATGTAGCGAGTTTTGAGTGGTGACTTTTGTGTTTCGACTTTTATGTGGCGAGGTTGGTGTGTGTGTGTGGTGAAATGTGTGCTGAGGGTGGTATATGTGTTCAAGCACGTGGTAGTGTGTGGCGCATTTTGTGTTTGTGTTCATATCCCCGTGTGTGGTGAGTATCCCATGTCGGGGCCCCACCTTAGCAACTGTACGGTATATACTCTTTGTCGCCATCGCTCTCATTCTTTAAGTCCTCATTGTTCACATCTGGCAGCTGTCAATTTTCCTCCAACACTTTTCCCTTCACTTTTTCCCCATTATGTAGATAGGAGCAAAATTGTTTGGTGAATTGGAACGCGCGGGGTTAAAATTTCACCTCACAACATAGCCTATGACGCTCTCGGGGTCCAGACGTGTGACTGTGCAAAATTTTGTGGCTGTAGCTGCGACGGTACAGATGCCAATCCCGGACATACACACATACATACATACACACATTCAGCTTTATATATTAGATATACCTGTATGTAATCTCCTGTATATAGTATATACCTGTGTGTCATCTCACCTATATATAGTATATATCTGTGTGTCATCTCCTGTATATAGTATATACCTGTATGTCATCTCCTCCTATACATAGCATATACCTGTGTCATCTCCTCCTGTATATACTATATACCTGTAGGTAATCTGCTCCTGTATATAGTATATACCTGTGTGTCATCTCCTCCTGTATATAGTATATACCTGTATGTCATCTCCTCCTGTATGTAGTATGTACCTGTATGTCATCTCCTCCTCTATATAGTATATACCTGTGTGTCATCTCTCCTGTATATAGTATATATCTGTGTGTCATCTCCTCCTGTATATAGTATATACCTGTGTGTCATCTCCCCTGTAAATAGTATATACCTGTGTGTCATCTCCTGTATATAGTATATAGCTGTATGCCATCTCCTCCTGTATTAGCCCTCGTTCACACGTTATTTGGTCAGTATTTTTACCTCAGTATTTGTAAGCTAAAATGGCAGCCTGATAAATCCCCAGCCAACAGTAAGCCCACCCCCTGGCAGTATATATTAGCTCACACATACACATAATAGACTGGTCATGTGACTGACAGCTGCCGGATTCCTATATGGTACATTTGTTGCTCTTGTAGTTTGTCTGCTTATTAATCAGATTTTTATTTTTGAAGGATACCAGACTTGTGTGTGTTTTAGGGCGAGTTTCGTGTGTCAAGTTGTGTGTGTTGAGTTGCGTGTGGCGACATGCATGTAGGGACTTTTGTGAGATGAGTTTTGTGTGGCGACATGCGTGTAGCAACTTTTTGTGTGTCGAGTTGCATGTGACAGGTTAGTGTAGCAAGTTGTGTGCAGCAAGTTTTGCGCATGGCGAGTTTTGCGCGTGGCGAGTTTTATGTGTGGTGCCTTTTGAGTATGTGCAAGTTTTGTGTGAGGCAACTTTTGCATGTGTTGCAACTTTTGTGCATGTGGCAATTTTTCTGCGTGTGGCAATTTTTCTGCGTGTGCAAGTTTTGCGTGTGGCGAGTTTTGCACGTGTGGCGAGTTTTGCATGTGGAGAGTTTTGCGCGTGGCGAGTTTTGAGCGGCGACTTTTGTGTTTCTACTTTTATGTGGCGAGGTTGGTGTATGTGTGGTGAAATGTGCACTGAGGGTGGTATATGTGTTCGAGCACGTGGTAGTGTGTGGCGCATTTTGTGTGTGTGTTCATATCCCCGTGGTGGTGTGATTATCCCATGTTGGGGCCCCACCTTAGCAACTGTACAGTATATACTCTTTGGTGCCATCGCTGTCATTCTTTAAGTCCCCCTTGTTCACATCTGGCAGCTGTTAATTTGCCTCCAACACTTTTCCTTTCATTTTTTCCCCATTATGTAGATAGGGGCAAAATTGTTTGGTGACTTGGAAAGCGCGGGGTTAAAATTTCACCTCACAATATAGCTTTGACGCTCTCAGGGTCCAGACGTGTGACTGTGCAAAATTTTGTGCCTGTAGCTGCGACGCCTCCAACACTTTTCCTTTCACTTTTTCCCCATTATGTAGATAGGGGCAAAATTGTTTGGTGAATTGGAAAGCGCGGGGTTAAAATTTCACCTCACAACATAGCCTATGACGCTCTCGGGGTCCAGACGTGTGACTGTGCAAAATTTTGTGGCTGTAGCTGCTACGGTTCAGATGCCAATCCCGGACATACATACATACATACATACATACACACACACACACATTCAGCTTTATATATTAGATATTAAAAAAATGGAAACACAATATACTAGAAAGTTGAAGAATACAACTTTGCTTTATCCATTAACGCAAAAAACAATTAAAGTGTTGTATATAATCTTGTAGTCACTATTATTTACATAATTGCTTTTAAATTAAAAAAATGAAACAATTTAGCATATAGTTTAAATTCAGAATATTCATCTGTCTTGTGCTTCTAAGCATACCTTTGGTTCCAAGGCTACAAACTCCAAAGCTGACCTTAGTGTAACTTTCCCTTCCTTTTGCCTCCTATTTGTTAGTCACTTTTACACAATAGATGGAGGGAACACAGAAAATCATCATACATCTTCATAACACTGTGCTATATAATTTGAGCGAAAAAAAAATCAAAACCCCTTGTTAGGCCTGGAATTCTCCCGTTGCACTGGATAGATCCCAAGCATTATCTGTTTCTGCGATCTGCCATTCAGGTCCAACCACTCTGATTGCTGCTCAGCACAGTCGTCGGTCCCAGCGTCTTGCTCAGGCTCGTGGTATACGTTTGGTTACTGCTGTTTCTCCAGTCAAGTTTATGGTAACCAGTGATATACAGGTGCAGCCTTTCACTCTGGAGTCTAAGTCCAGAGATCACCTTACTGAGCATGTCCGTGATGTGGCGGCTTCTCATTGGTGGTGGGGCATTAGCTACTCTGATGATGTGGTAGCCCCGGATTGGCCAGCGGGCGATGTCTCGGCCAACCGGGCACGACTGTTAGTACTCAGTGGTCCATTCACATTGAGTGGCGTAAACTCAGTGCATTCAAGGTAACACTTGCTGCTTAGTTAAGTCATTGTTCACACTAGCAGCAGATTTCATCTCTGCACGGTAGACCCCAGGTTGCGATTGCACTTTATTTAGATTTTATTTTGGTGCAATCTGCCAAACATAACACCCCTGAATTAAGTTTGTCGCCGCGACATTAAAATACAATAACGGGCAGTCAAATGATAGTATACATATCAAAATGGTATCATTAAAAACATCAGCTCTGCATGCAAAAAATAAACCCTCACCTGTCCCAGAACCCAAAAAATGGAGATGTTATGGGTCTCAGAAAATTATGCATTTTTTTAACAATCTTTGGATTTGATTTTTTTTCACCACTTAAATAAAAAAAGAACCTAGACATGTTTGTTGTCTATGAACTCATAATGATCTGGAGAATCATAATGGCAGGTCAGTTTTAGCATTTGGTGAACTTGATTAAAACAAAAACCAAAAAACAGTAATGGAATTGCATTCTTTTTGTAATTTCACCACACTTGAAATTTTGTTCCCGTTTTTGAGTACACATTGTGGTAAAACCAATGTACCTCTGGAATGATCTAAAATCACCCTTTCTGCCCTAACCGTCCCTATATAGGTTCTACACCTATTGCCTAGCCGGAACATAATCCACTTCTGACCCTAATGACAGGCCCTAGTTAGGAAGGGGAAAGGGATAAGCACTAGTCAGTCCCCACTACAACTAAAGACAGAGAAAGTAGACACTGAGGGGAACACTTAGCTTGAGAAGATGACCGAGATGTCACGCCAGCAATCCTCCAAGAGTTCTCTGAGAAGGAACTAAATGACTGTTAGTACTTCCAATTAGACACAGACAAGTATGAGCTAACACCATCAAAATGCTGTAGACATGGAATGAATATAAACCTTCAGCAAAAGTGTTTAATTAGCAGCAGAAGGTGGGGGTTACCATTTGGGTCCTAAAGGGAGAGGGATATTGCTCCACAACAGCGATATAAAAATCAAAAAGGTGTTAGGGCTAGCGGAACGCACCGAGTAAATATAAATGTTTTATTGAAATAGATGCGTTCGCAGCCCGGGGTCCACCGTGCAGGAGAACCTGCTGCTAGCAAACGGCAGCACAATATGGCGGTATGAACTAGCTCTGTTAGTTTCACAGAGTAGCCATGAAAGCAAAGCTCTGTGCCCTGTTAGACTTCACAGAGGCACAGGCTAACTACCCAAGTGAGAGCAGACAGTGGTCATGCATGCACACAAAACTCCTCGCTGGAGGTACCAGCATTCTAGGGGCTTATTTCAGCCAGGTCCCTGAATACATACAAACACAATCTCCTCGCCGGAGGTGCCAGCATTCTAGGGGCTTATTTCAGCCGGGTCCCTGAACACAAACTCACATGACCACACTGGCGCAAAGCACATAACTTAGAAAGATACCAGCGCATGGCTGTGCGGCCATGCATGCCTTAAATAGTTGCAGCACGTACAGGACCTTCCTAGAAGGACCAATGAGAGGCTGCTACAGAGCCTGTGCACCTACAGGACCTTCCTAGAAGGACCAATAGATTTGACTGCAGTATCTGAACATGTGACCCTCGATCTCCACTGAGAGATCTTACTCTGGGCATGCTCAGAACGAGAAAAGCAGGACTTAGTCCTAGAAGCATCTGCTCGCCGCTGCCCAACACTGGCTTCAATGGCAGAAGCAGGAAAAGCAGCAGTAACTCTTTGTACAGAGTCAGCCTGAGTGAGACGCTGGGACCGATGTCTCCGCTGAGCAGGCTTTACTGCGGCAGGAGAAGAATGGGAGACTGCAGCGGAGATGGCCCGAGATTCCCCCTGTGCAGAGGTGGGAACTTGACCCCTAACATTACCCCCCCTCCTAGGGCCCCCCCCTTTGGACCTCGCTACGCTTGAAGGCAGCAATGAGCTGTGGAGCCCGAATGTGCTCAGCAGGCTCCCAGGACCTGTCCTCAGGGCCATAACCCTTCCAGTCCACCAAATAAAATTTTTTGCCATGTACCACCTTGCACCCCAAAATAGCGTTCACCTCGTAATCGTCCGTAGACGAACCCGATGTCCCAGCAGATGACTCGGAAAACTGGGACATGTATACAGGTTTCAAGAGGGACACATGAAAGGCGTCGGTGAAACCCAGGCGTGGCGGAAGGGCTAAACGATAAACCACAGGGTTAACCTGCTCGAGTACCTTGAAAGGACCCAAGTAGCGAGGTGCAAACTCAGTGGACTCAACTTGCAGCCTGATGTTATGGGCGGAGAGCCACACCAAGTCACCAGGAGCAAATGTCGGAGCGGGGCGCCGATGTGCATCGGCGGAGGACCTCATTCTCTGCTTGGAAGCTCGAATGGCATCCTGAGTGCGGTCCCAAATATCCCGTGCCTCCACAGCCCAGTCTGCCACCCTGGAGTCAGCAGAAGACACGGGCATAGGCACAGGTACCCGCGGATGCTGACCATAGTTGAGGAGGAATGGGGTTTGTCCAGTGGAGTCGGCTACGGCATTGTTCAGTGCAAACTCCACCCATGATAGCAAGGATGCCCAGTCATCCTGCCTGACAGACAAAATGTCGCAAATATGTGACCAAGGTCTGGTTGGCCCTCTCTACCAACCCATTAGTCTCAGGATGATTTGCAGAGGAGAAATTTAACTCAATGCTGAGAAGACATCAAAGCTCTCTCCAGAACCAAGACGCAAACTGGGGACCCCGGTCACTCACAATTTTGTCCGGCATACCATGTAGGCGGAAGATGTGTTTTATGAACAACGCTGCCAAGGCCCGTGCAGAAGGTAACCGTGGTAGCGGCACCAAATGCACCATTTTCGAGAAATGATAGGTGGTGACCCAAATTATGGTACAGCCGCAAGACTTGGGCAAACCCACTACAAAGTCCATCCCGACAATCTCCCAGGGCCTGTCTGCCACCGGCAAGGGATAGAGTAACCCAGCTGGCCATTGTGGAGGAGACTTATTTTTAGCGCAGGAGACACACGCCTGAATATAATCTCTGACATCTCGGACCATATGTGGCCACCAGTACATCCTCGCCAGCAGCTCAGATGTCCTCTTTGTCCCAAAGTGTCCACCCACCCTGGATAAATGAGCCCAAGAGAGAAACTCTGGTCGCAAATTAATGGGCACAAAAGTCTTGCCCGGAGGCACAGACTCTAGCGAAACCAGAGCTACGGTTCTCAGGCTCTCCGAAGGGACAATAAGCCGAGGCTCTCCTTCCTCCTCCTCAGAAGACACAACAGAGCGAGAGAGGGCATCAGCACGAATGTTCTTCTCTCCAGCGAGATAATGGAGGATGAAGTGGAACCGGGAGAAGAACAAGGACCATCTGGCCTGGCGAGAATTTAGCCGCTGGGCTGTTTGCAAATATAACAAGTTTTTGTGGTCCGTGAAGACTTGAAAGGGAAAACGAGCCGCCTCCAAGAGATGTCTCCACTCCGAGAAAGCCAACTTCATAGCCAGCAACTCCCTGTCCCCGATGGAATAATTCCTCTCCGCTGGTGTGAAGGTCTTGGAGAAAAAGAAGCACGGATGCTTCCGACCTTGAGCATCCTTTTGGAAGAGGACTGCTCCTGCACCAACGGAAGAGGCATCCACCTCCATTATGAATGGCTTATCAACATCGGGATGATGTAGGATGGGAGCGCTAGCAAAATGAGACTTAATAGAAGAAAAGGCCCTGGAGACCTCTTCAGACCACAATTTGGGATTTGCTCCCTTCTTGGTGAGGGCTACCAAGGGAGCTACCAAAGTTTAGAAGTGGGGAATGAACTGGCGATAATAAATAATGAACCCCATAAAGCGCTGCACCGCTTTAAGAGAATGGGGTTCTTGCCAGTCCATCACAGCCTGTAGTTTGGCAGGATCCATAGCCAATCCCTGGGTTGAGATGATATAGCCCAGGAAAGGTAAAGACTCCTGCTTAAACATACACTTCTCCAACTTTGCATAAATAGAATTTGCCCGTAAGAGGTCGAAGACTCTGCCAACATCTCTCCGGTGGGAGTCAATATCTGGAGAGAAGATGAGAATATCATCCAGATAGACTACGACCGAGGTGGAGAGCATATCCCGGAAGATGTCATTGACAAAGTCTTGGAAGACGGCTGGGGCATTACAGAGCCCGAAGGGCATCACCAGATACTCATAGTGCCCATCTCTGGTGTTAAACGCCGTCTTCCATTCGTCCCCCTCACGGATGCGAATCAGGTTATAAGCACCCCGCAGATCTAATTTGGTAAATACCCTTGCTCCCCGAAGCCTATCAAAAAGCTCAGAAATCAGGGGCAGCGGGTACTTATTCTTAACGGTGATGGCGTTAAGACCCCTGTAATCTATGCAAGGACGTAACTCTCCATTCTTCTTCTGCACGAAGAAGAACCCTGCCCCTGCTGGTGACACTGACTTCCTAATGAACCCTCTTGCCAAATTCTCCTGGATGTATTGGGACATAGCCTCCGTTTATGGGAGAGAGAGAGGATAGACACGTCCCCGAGGAGGTTCTGCTCCAGGCAAGAGATCTATAGGACAGTCATAGGGACGGTGAGGCGGAAGGGTCTCCGCAGCCTTTTTGGAGAAGACGTCTGCATAGGACCAATAGCATTTGGGAAGAGAAGAGAGATCTGCGGGTATCTCAGTGGTGGAAACCTGAATGCACTCTTTCACACATCTGCCCTTACAAGCTTCACTCCAACCCAATATCCTCCCAGAGGTCCACTCAATATGTGGGGAGTGGAAACAGAGCCAGGGTATCCCCAACAGAATCTCATCCATTCCCTCGGGAGGGACAAGAAGGGAAATAATCTCCTGGTGGGATGGGGACATGGCTAACATGAAAGGGACAGTCTGATGTGTGATTTGTAATGGAAGTGTTGACCCATTCACCACTCTAACAGTTACTGGTTTGGCAAGCATTACCAGAGGTATTGTGTGGCGCAAAGCAAAAGCAGAGGACATGAAATTTCCCTGTGCTCCTGAATCCACACAAAGCTCAACTGTATGAGTGGATGAGCCTAAGAGGATTGTCCTTTTATAGGACAACTTAGAGGAAAATGCTGCTGAGTCTAGTGAACCCCCTCCTATGGTCACTAGACGCGATCGTTTCCCGACCGCCGTGGACATTGATTAGCGTAATGTCCCAGTTGTTGGCAATTTTTACACACCACCGGTACTCGAGCGGTCTGAGACCTAGGTCCCGCTCGAGAAACCTCCATGGCCTCATGGGAGTCGGACGCCGGAACAGGAGATTCTAGAGGTTTGGCAAAGGTGGGAGCCAGCCGAAACCTCTGCCTACACTGGGTCCGCTCCAACCTCCGCTCGTTAAAACGGAGATCGATGCAGGTAGAAATGGAAATGAGCTCCTCCAGTGTGGCGGGAATCTCCCTGGTGGCTAAGGCGTCCTTTACATGATCTGCCAGTCCTTTCCAGAACACCAGAATAAGGACTTTATCTGGCCATTCTAGCTCAGAGGCTAGAGTCTGGAATTGGATGGCAAACTGGCTGACCATGGACAAACCCTGAGTAATTGCCAACAATTGGAGCGCGGTATCGTGGGTGACACGTGGTCCCAAAAAGACCTGCCTCAGAGCGTCCAAGAAGAGAGGAGCACTCTGTACCACACGATCATCACGCTCCCAAAGCGGCGTTGCCCACTCCAATGCCCTGCCCGACAAAAGAGATATAATGAATCCCACTTTCGCCCGTTCCGTAGGAAAACGTGCAGCCAGGAGTTCGAGGTGTATGGAGCACTGGCTCACGAATCCCCGACATAGCTTACTATCACCAGCAAACTTGTCTGGAAGCGGGAGACGGGATATAGTCGGAGCAGGGGTGGCAATGGACAAACTGGCTGCAGCTACACTTGCAGCCTGAACAGCGACAGCAGTGACGTCCACAGCTGAGGTTGTACGCTCTTGAGCCACCAACCTACCCTCCAGCTGCTGGATGTACCACTGTAGACGCTGATCTTCCACCATTTACTAGCCAGACCCTGGCGCTAGTATACTGTTAGGGCTAGTGGAACGCACTGAGTAAATATAAATGTTTTATTGAAATAGATGCGTTCGCAGCCCGGGGTCCACCGTGCAGGAGAACCTGCTGCTAGCAAACGGCGGCACAATATGGCGGTATGAACTAGCTCTGTTAGTTTCACAGAGTAGCCGTGAAAACAAAGCTCTGTGCCCTGTTAGTAGTGTTGAGCGATACCTTCTGATATTTGAAAGTATAGGTATCGGATGGTATTGGCCGATATCCGAAAAATATCGGATATCGCCGATACCGATACCCGATACCAATACAAGTCAATGGGACACAAGTATCCTGGATGGTTCCCAGGGTCTGAAGGAGAGGAAACTCTCCTTCAGGCCCTGGGATCCATATTCATGTGTAAAATAAAGAATAAAAATAAAAAATAGGGATATACTCACCCTCTGACGCGCCCTGGTAGTAACCGCTGTAACCGGCAGCCTCCGTTCCTAAGAATGAGCGAGTGAAAGACCTGCGATGACGTCGCGGCTTGTGATTGGTCGCGTGACCACTCATGTGACCGCTCACGCGACCAATCACAAGCCGCGACGTCATCGCAGGTCCTTCACTCGCTCATTCTTAGGAATGGAGGCTGCCGGTTGCACGTCTGAGGTCCAGGCTCCGTCGGAGGGGTGAGTATATCCATATTTTTTATTTTTATTCTTTATTTTTTACATGAATATGGATCCCAGGGCCTGAAGGAGAGTCTCCTCTCCTCCAGACCCTGGGAACCATACACTGGGAACTTCCGATTCCGATTTCCGATATCACAAAAACATCGGAACTCGGTATCGGAATTCCGATACCGCAAATATCGGCCGATATCCGATACTTGCGGTATCGGAATGCTCAATACTACCTGTTAGACTTCACAGAGGCACAGGCTAACTACCCAAATGAGAGCAGTCAGTGGTCATGCATGCACACAAAACTCCTCGCCGGAGGTGCCAGCATTCTAGGGGCTTATTTCAGCCAGGTCCCTGAATACATACAAACACAATCTCCTCGCCGGAGGTGCCAGCATTCTAGGGGCTTATTTCAGCCGGGTCCCTGAACACAAACTCACATGACCACACTGGCGCAAAGCACATAAGTTAGAAAGATACTAGCGCATGGCCGTGCGGCCATGCAAGCCTTATATAGTTACAGCACGTACAGGACCTTCCTAGAAGGACCAATGAGAGGCTGCTACAGAGCCTGCGCACCTACAGGACCTTCTTAGAAGGACCAATAGATTTGACTGCAGTATCTGAACATGTGACCCTCGATCTCCACTGAGAGATCTTACTCTGGGCATGCTCAGAATGAGAAAAGCAGGACTTAGTCCTAGAAGCGTCTGCTCACCGCTGCCCAACACTGGCTTCAATGGCAGAAGCAGGAAAAGCAGCAGTAACTCTTTGTACAGAGTCAGCCTGAGCGAGACGCTGGGACCGACGTCTCCGCTGAGCAGGCTCCACTGCGGCATGAGAAGAATGGGAGACTGCAGCAGAGATGGCCTGAAATTCCCCCTGTGCAGAGGCGGGAACTCGACACCTAACAGAAGGTGCTTGAACTAATCACAAAATTCTTCTACAGCCGCATCCAGGATGAATGTCAGTCACCCACCCTTGACACACCCATGACATTGTGTTCCTGACATTTCTTGATTTTCTTAAATGAAATCTCTAATACTAACCTACCTCAAACCTGACCATGCACTAGTCACTGACCTCTAATCACAATGCAATGGAGATCAGCTCGCAAACCGCTCATGTCTACCTTTGGACACCAGCCTTTTCAACCTAGATCTTATTAGGAATTACAACTCCCTTGCCAAAACCTAAAACCAACAATGTCAGCAGAACATTAAAGGGATGCTATTAAGTTGTTTCTTGCATAGCACAGAGCTTTCCAGCCTCTTTTACTTCATGGTTTCTGGCAGACGGACACTGTACCTTAAGTGACAGTTCTGGTAAGTAGCAGAGCTTTACTATTAGAAGAACTAAACTAAAGCTCAGCTCAAGTTCTGCTGCATCACATTCAGCTATTAGAGGTTTATTCTGGAGTCTACACTGTTATCATTGTATTTTATTTGCACATAAAGAGAACAGGGCATTTGAACAAGCAAAGGCAGAGAACTGTGATTAGGAGACCTGGTCTGAAAACTTCAGGTGGTACGGGTTAGTGATTTTACATGGTTTGTAACATCAGCTTATAAGGAGTTGAGAAGGAGGGAGGTTAGCATCTAACTACTTTATAGAAATCAATGGTCTGGAGAGAGGCGACTGCTATGTGAATAGCTGAATCCTATTATAGACTATAACTGCTGCACACCATTAGCCAGTCCCTGGGCAGGCAATAGTGGACGAGCTCCATGGAAAATAGCTGTATGCTATGTAAGATAAAAGTTTTTATTGCAGTAGAATGGCAGCAGATAAAAGAAGTAAAGAGGCAAGTAAATTGCTGACTTGTTTATTTTCAAGCTGTCTAACTAAAGCAATTTAATGACTTGACAGTACCCCTTTAAGCATCTTGTAGCCACCATAATTAGAAGACGTGACAGAGGAATAAATGTTTTCATTAATACAACTATATATCTTGTCTTCATGGTCAGATCCTTTGTCATTTCTTTAAGCAATGCAGCCAGAATGCTGAGGTCTGTCCAGATGATATGTATAGGAGTTTTCTTCAGAGAAGTAAGAGAAGATGAGTAGCATATACAGAAAGTATCTAGTGTACCTGCAATAGTTTTTGAAATAATAGCCCTGAAGGATTCCTGGGCTGATTCAGCAGATTATTTATCCGTGCAATGGATTTTATATTGCAGGAGTATAGGGCTTTTAATAACATATAAAATATTCATAGATAGATACATTGTTTTAAAATCAAATATTTATAGCTTTCTACATAACTAACCAAGCAGAAAGCATTGATACAACATCAACTGCAATCAAACTGGCAAAACTGCAATCAGTAAATTGAATAAAAGAAAATCAATCCAGAGACAGATAATTTTCTTCTGGGTAATATAAATCCACATGAGTAACACAATACAGCCTGGAATCCAGTCATTGTAGTTCTCAGGGGGTTGAGAATGTAAAAGCTCCCTACAAACAGCTGAATTTTGTATATATTCTGAAATCTGGACCATTTTCTGTCTAGCTAAAATATGTAGCAATATAAAAGCTGTTTTGTAAATACAGTAATGTCTGCAGACATCATTCCCTGAATCTCACAATAGGTTTTATACATAATTCAACATAAACACAAATTACCAGGATTAGATGCACAGCTGCTGGTCCCTCTGCTCACTTTGATTCCTGGGAGCAGAAAACGGGCATTAATATGATTATACAAGATTATAAAACATTAGGCGCTGTCTTCTGACTGTTGAACCAGGATAAGAGAAGCATAACATACGTTTATGCCATGTCACTAAACACATCACAAAACAACTTAAACACCTAAATGTTATCACTTGACCAATTTTTCTAATTTTTCCCAGCAATTCCATCCCTTACATCTGCACAAAAATACAGTGGCTTACGAAAGTATTAACCCTCTTGGCATTTTTTTCGTTTTGATGCTTCACAACTTGAAATTTCACAGGTGTTTTTTAGGCTTTGCATTAGTTCATGTAAAGAATATGCCTAAAACTGTGAACATATGCGCATAACTATTTAGCCCCTTAAAAAGTCCGTACTTTTTAGAGCCTACTTTTGCGGCAACTACAGCTGCCAATCGCTTTAGACAAGTCTCTTTGCTTTCCACATTGCCACTGGAATTTTTACACATTTCTTAAGGCAAAACTGCTCCAGCTTGTTCAAATTAGATGGTTTCCTCTGGTCAACAGCAATCTTCATGTCTGACCACAGATTCTCAATTGAATTAAGGTCTGGGCTTTGACTTGGCCACTCAAAAACATTTAAATATTTCCCCTTAAACCACTTGAGTGGTGCTTTAGCAGTGTGCTTTGGGTCATTGACTTGTTGGAATGTTGTTTGAATGTGAGCATAAGTCCTTGTCTCAAATCACTGACAGACTGAAATAGTTTTTTTACTCAAGAATACCTCTGTATTTTGCACCATCCATCTTCCCCTCGACTCTGATATTTTCCCTGTCCCTACTGCTGAAAAACATCACCACAGCATGATGCTGCCACCACCATGTTTCTCTGAGGGGATGGTGCTCTTAGGGTGATTAGCTGTGTTGGTTTGGCACCAGACATAGTGTTTAGCTTGGTGGCCAAAAGGTACAATTTTGGTCTCATCTGACCACAGCACCTTTCTCAATACATTTCGGGAGTCTCCCACATGTCTTTCATAGTCACCTGGTAGCTTCAGAGATAGCTACCACGAAAAGGCTTAGAGCTAGCTACTCTGCTTTACAGATCCCAATGGTTGCCCTGGCCTAGGCCCTTTAACATACATATGTCAACTCTGACCCATGAGCTAAATCTGTCCCACAGGGTGAGTAACTTTGGCCTGTGATGCTTAGTATATCATTGCAATTTCACTTTCGACCCCATCACACTTTCAACAACATCTGCATCCTAGATGCTGATACAGTTGAAAGTAATGATGGAAAAAGGAGTGTCAACTGATGCTCCCTCTCCCTTCATTCCCCTTCTATGTCTAATGTCTCAGTGCAGTGGTCGCGATGATGTCAATACAATGCATCTTCTATATAGAGATATGAAGACACCATGAAGAGAACAAAGCACTGGGGAATAAGCAGTGGTTATTTTGCTTTAATGTGGAGTCTATTATGCTGCATGAAGCACTATGTGGGCCCATTGTACTGTATGAAGCACTATGTGGGGCCTTTAACCCCTTTACCTCCAAGGTTGTTTGTACCTTCATGACCAGGCCAAGTTTTACTATTCTGACCTGTGTCACTTTGAGGTACTCTGGAATGCTTCAATGGATCCCAATGGTTCTTATACTGTTTTTTTTTTTTTTAAATTTCCATATGACTTGCGTTTATTTGTGTAAAAAAATGAAATTTTGTGAAAATTTTGAAAATTTTGCAATTTTTAAACTTCTACTTTTTATGCCCTTAAATCAGAGCATAATGTCACACAAAATAGTTCATAAATAACATTTCCCACATGTCAACTTTACATCAGCACAATTTTTTAAACATTTTTTTTTGTTAGGAAGTTATAAGGGTTAAACGTTGACCAGCAATTTCTCATTTTCCAACAAGCCCTTTGACTTTGAGCTTCTGATGTGCCTATACAGTGGAAACTGACCACAAGTGACACCGGTTTGGAAACTAGACCCCTTAGGAAACTTATCTAGATGTGCTGTGAGCACAGAAATTTATAGCGCTAAGCCTTGAGGCTCAATTACCTACTCCAAATCGTTTGTGCTAAAACTGTGTTTCAGTGGCAAATCAGAAGGCCAGATTTCCTCATAAAAATCATCAGGACTAATATTTTGTGGCAGCCTGAAGGGCCAATTAGCTACTCCAAATAGTTTGTACTAAACTGTGTTTCAGAAACAAATAAGAAGGCCAGATTTCCACTCAAAAATCGATAGGCAAAACAGTGTTGTTCAGGCAAACTATATAAGAAAATAAGAAGTGATTGTTCATTTATTCACAAGTGACTGACAGCTGTGGGCCTATGGTTGTGAAACAGCAGGGTACAAGTGGGGAAGGCTACTTACAACATGAGCGGGAAAAAGCAAACTAGTGGTGGAAGGGGGAATAAGCTTGGTGTTTGACGTGTACTTGGGTAAGGTGTTAATTTAAATGAAAACTCAACTGAACAAACAGTGTCTCGTCCCATCGAAAGACCACTGACAACATCTGTTACTGGCCAGGCTACTCGAATCCCTTTCTTTGGCAGCTGCACAGCGGTAGGCCTTGTAGATGAAGCTAAGAAAGAGCATGTGCTCCAGTGGATGACAAATGCTGCATCAAGTGGCCTCTCCTCTTCCTCAACCTTAACATCACACACAGTAGATGAAGCTAAGAAAGAGCATGTGCTCCAGTGGATGGCAAATGCTGCATCAAGTGGCCTCTCCTCTTCCTCAACCTTAACATCACACACAGTACAATGAGAGGTGGCACCCCAATCACCCTTGTTTCCCCCAGCATCAAAAATTTCCAATCGCCCAATTGACTGTGAGGAAACTCAGATGGACCATTCAGAAGAGCTATTTGAACAGCCTATTCCATGGGCATCAAAGTTCTGCTATGAAAAATC
Source organism: Ranitomeya variabilis (assembly GCF_051348905.1). Taxonomy (NCBI): domain Eukaryota; kingdom Metazoa; phylum Chordata; class Amphibia; order Anura; family Dendrobatidae; genus Ranitomeya; species Ranitomeya variabilis. Next base: position 75,655,030 of record NC_135239.1, on the reverse strand, counting down.
ACAGAATCCAGATGAGGAAAGCATCTGCACTGATGCCCAAATGTTTTTCATATTGGATCCAGTGCTGGACAAAGTAGAGTCCGAGCATAATCCAGACCCTCGTCACCAGACGTTAACCACCAAGTGTGGAGGTGATCCTGATGAGACAGATACCAAAGGCACATGTGGACTGTAGTGTGGCATCAGGACGGAAAGAGGAGGAGGGTGATTCTCAGGGTGAAGAGTGTGAGAACGGAGAGGATGATGATGAGGTTGTAGATCCTATTTGGTGTGAACCCATGGGTACGCAAGCTGAGTAGCTCCGCAGAGGCTGTGGAGGAGGAGATAGATGAAGAAGTTACATTGTGGCTTCCCACACAAACATGAAGTGATTCATCCACAACAAGCACTGCATTTTCAGTGCCAACTCTGGCCATGGCTAACACCATTTGCGAGTGTGCAGTTCGCAGAGGTGACAAGAGTTGCCTATTCTTTGCGTTTTTTTGAGACGGCAAAGGATGACCCAACACACGTGATCTGTCAAATTTGCAAAAAAAAACTCAGTAGAGGCAAAAATTGCAATCATTTGACAACTACATGCATGAAACGGCACATGCACGATCAACATGCCTTAGTGTGGGGATCTCACTGCACTAAAATAATGACTAGCGGGCCTTTGCGACCACCGGCAGTCCCATAAACCCCATATGCTGCTTCATCCCCATTCGTCACCATTCCAAGTGTTCATGCACAGGTCTCCAGCCACAGAAACTACAGTTTTTACCCACCACAGTAAAGGTGAGTTAGAGCTGGTCAGCTGTAACGGAAGTAGACATGATTGCTGCTTTTGTGTTAACCAACACAACACATCTTTCTCAATCCACCATAACCCCTCCGCCTGCACCTTACTTACAGTCCAGCACATAAAAGAATGCTTCCTCCTACACATGCCAAAGGTAAGAGCTTGAAGTATACCATCTTCAATCTGTTGACCACAGGAAATTATGCCTTTCAGCCTTGTTGATACAGATGGTTTCCAAAAGTTGATGGCCATCGCAGTCCCTCAGTATCAATTGCCTAGATGCCATTACTTCTCTAAGAAAGCTGTGCCTGAACTACACCAGCATGTCACCAACAACATCACCTGTTCTCTGAAAAAAATCTATGTCTGCCATGGTGCATTGCACCACTGACACCTGGACGAGAAAACATGGGCAAGGGCGTTACATCTCGCTGACTGGGCTCTGGGTGATTCTGGTGGCTGTGGGGGCAGTTGTTCTTTTTCTTGCTCCACAAGTCTTGGAATCCCTAAAGCTTGCAGGACAAACCTCTGTATCTAACAGTTCCTTCACTGCTTCTGCCTCCTCCACTTTTTCTAAAGCCTCCACCTGTGCCCTCAACCTCTCCATTAATCAGACACGCATTCCAACAGTGCAAATAGAATCTCCCCCACCTCCATACTGCGCAGCAATGGCTCACTGCAATCAGTCAGTGTTTAAATTAATATGCCTTGTAAATTGCAGTCACACCGCTCAAGAGTTGTGGACAGGTATTAAGGCAGAGTTAGAGAAATAGCTGTCTCCACTAAACCTGGACTCAAGACCGTGTGTGATAACGGGGGAAACCCAGCGGCGGCCCTATGACATGGCAACCTCAAACACATGCCTGGCATGGCTCACATCCTCATCTTGGTAGTACAAAAATCTCTCCACCATTATACCGGCCTGGAAGCGTGACTGCAGAAAGCATGGTCTTTGCGTGCTCACTTTTGACAATCGCACCCCGCAGGTCATTGGCTTGCTTCGCTACAGAGATCTTTTAGACTACCTGTTAACCATTTAATTAGCGATATTCCGACATGGTGGAATTCCACTCTGCTCATATTGCAGCGGCTGTGGCAGCTGCGACGAGTCCTGGTGTAGTATATCCTTTTGCATAGCATGGGCCAATCCAGTCCGGACATGGTGCAAATCATGCTTGCGGAGTTGGCACAGGTAAAAAACCTCTGCACCCATCTGCACAGTTTTGAAATGGCTACTAAGATGCTTACAATGCCATCATCAGCATCAATATTGCAGTCATCTACATACTGGAACACACTTTGAATAGTCTGTGTGAGGAGGTGATGGTCCCAGAGGAAGAGTTGTCTTCTGTGGCTGCTGTTGCTACTGCTTCTGATGTTACAAATATTTTTTTAAATGAGGAGACCCAAAGTTGGGTCTCCATCTTGTGGGTTGCCTGCAGTAGAAGGTCTGTCAGAGGCCTATTGCACTGTTTCTACTCTGTGGAAATTGATGCCACCTTAGTGGTGAGTGACAATTATTTTTTTAAATGGGGAGACTCAAAGTTGGGTCTCCATCTGGTGTGTTGCCTATAGAAGAAGGCATGTCAGAGGCCTATTATACTGTTTCTACTCTGTGGAAATCGATGCAATATTAGTGGTGTATGACAATTATTTTTTTGAAATGTGGAGACTAGGGTTGAGCGACTTACTTTTTTAGGATCAAGTCGGGTTTCGCGAAACCCGACTTTGTCATAAGTCGAGTCGAGTGAAATCGGCTGTTTATCACGCAAAGTCGGGGATCGACCGAAACATGAAACCCAATGCAAGTCAATGGGGAATCCTCCTCCTCGCTCATCTCTAGTACCAACCAGAAATGGGTCTACACTGTGTGCAGAATTATTAGGCAAGTTGTATTTTGATCACATGATACTTTTTACACATGTTGTCCTACTCCAAGCTGTTCAGGCTTGAGAGCCAACTACCAATTAAGTAAATCAGGTGATATGCATCTCTGTAATGAGGAGGGGTGTTGTCTAATGACATCAACATTAATTATTAGGCGAATTCCTTTCCCTTGGCAAAATGGATCAGAAGAGAGATTTGACGGGCTCTGAAAAGTCCAAAATTGTGAGATGTCTTGCAGAGGGATGCAGCAGTCTTGAAATTGCCAAACTTTTGAAGCGTGATCACCCAACAATCAAGCGTTTCATGGCAAATAGCCAACAGGGTCACAAGAAGCGTGTTGGGCAAAAAAGGCGCAAAATAACTGCCCATGAATTGAGGAAAATCAAGCGTGAGGCTGCCAAGATGCCATTTGCTACCAGTTTTGCCATATTTCAGAGCTGAAACGTTACTGGAGTAACAAAAAGGACAAGGTGTGCGATACTCAGGGACATGGCCAAGGTAAGGAAGGCTGAAAAATGACCACCTTTGAACAAGAAACATAAGATAAAGCATCAAGACTGGGCCAAGAAATATCTTAAGACTGGCTTTTCAAAGGTTTTATGGACTGATGAAATGAGAGTGACTCTTGATGGGCCAGATGGATGGGCCAGAGGCTAGATCAGTAAAGGGCAGAAAGCTCCACTTCGACTCAGACGCCAGCCTGGTGGAGGTGGGGTACTGGTATGGGCTGGTATCATCAAAGATGACCTTGTGGAACCTTTTGGTTGAGGATGGAGTGAAGCTCAACTCCCAGACCTACTGCCAGTTTCTGGAAGACAACTTCTTCAAGCAGTGGTACAGGAAGAAGTCGTTATCATTCAAGAAAAACATGATTTTCATGCAGGACAATGCTCCATCACATGCCTCCAACTACTCCACAGAGCGTGGCTGGCCAGTAAAGGTCTCAAAGAATAAAAAATAATGACATGGCCCCCTTGTTCACCTGATCTGAACCCCATAGAGAATCTGTGGTCCCTCATAAAATGTGAGATCTACAGGGAGGGAAAACAATAAACCTCTTGGAACAGTGTCTGGGAGGCTGTGGTGGCTGCTGCACGCAATGTTGATCGTAAATAGATCAAGAAACTGACAGAATCTATGGATGGAAGGCTGTTGAGTGTCATCATAAAGAAAGGTGGCTATATTGGTCACTAATTTTTTGGGGTTTTGTTTTTGCATGTCAGAAATGTTTATTTCTAAATTTTGTGCAATTATATTGGTTTACCTGGTGAAAATAAACAAGTGAGATGGGAATATATTTGGTTTTTATTAAGTTGCCTAATAATTCTGCACAGTAATAGTTACCTGCACAAACAGATATCCTCCTAAGACAGCCAAATCTAAAAAAAACCCTGCTCCAACTTCCAAAAATATTAAGCTTTGATATTTATAATCCTTTTGAATTGATTGAGAACATACAGTAGTTGTTGATCAATAATAAAAATAATCCTCTAAAATACAACCTTCCTAATAATTCTGCACACAGTGTATGTACGTTTATGTATTGGAATAATATTGGAATACTATAAAGGGTCCATATATTGAATAAAAACTACCTCGAAGGCAGAATATTTGTATATGCCTGATACAATACCTGTACTAATACATTGTCCATAAAATTATATATTTTTTGTGGCCATATATCTATCTCTAATAGATGATAGTATTTATTAAGGCTTTTTTTTTTGTATATTCGCACTTTTTCTGAAGTTTTTTGCACATACACATCTTTTTGCCTATTTTTGTTGTCTGTGCTATACCCTCTTTTTTTGTAGCATAGAAGTAGATTATCCAGGGATATCAATGTGGAGCGGGGGCGTGATATCGCGCATATTAGGGTGTCAAACTCCTCTGTCAGGTAGAGTGACTAACAGGGATTCTTTAGAGAGTCCATAGCCCCACATCTATATATATATATATATATATATATATATATATATATATATATATATATATATATATACAGTACAGACCAAAAGTTTGGACACACCTCATTTAAAGATTTTACTGTATTTTCATGACTATGAAAATTGTACATTCACATTGAGGGCATCAAAACTATGAATTAACACATGTGGAATTATATACTTAACAAAAAAGTGTGAAACAACTGAAATTATGTCTTATATTCTAGGTTCTCCAAAGTAGCCACCTTTTGCTTTGATGACTGCTTTGCACACTCTTGGCATTCTCTTGACGAGCTTCAAGAGGTAGTCGCCAGGAATGGTCTTCCAACAATCTTGAAGGAGTTCCCAGAGATGCTTAGCACTTGTTGGCCCTTTTGCCTTCATTCTGCGGTCCAGCTCACCCCAAACTATCCCAATTGGGTTCAGGTCTGGTGACTGTGGAGGCCAGGTTGTTATGACCCCAATGGCGAGGGTCTCAGAGGAACGTGGAAGTCTGCAGAATACAAAAATCCAGCTCATAGGGCAGTGGTAACTGGGTTGACCATATATCTGCTCCTAACGCCAACACTAGAAGTAGCCGGGGATCATTCCTACGTTGATTCTAGATGACACGCTCCAGCCGGAGAATCTAGCTACCCCTAGTAGAGGAAAACAAAAGACCTTTCTTGCCTCCAGAGAAGGGGACCCCAAAGCTGGATAGAAGCCCCCCACAAATAATAACGGTGAGGTAAGAGGAAATGACAAACACAGAAATGAACCAGGTTTTTAGCACAGAGAGGCCCGCTTACTGATAGCAGAATAAAGAAAGGTAACTTATATGGTCAACAAAAACCCTATCAAAATCCACACTGGAAATTCAAGAACCCCCGAACCGTCTAACGGTCCGGGGGGAGAACACCAGCCCCCTAGAGCTTCCAGCAAAGGTCAGGATATAGATTTGGAACAAGCTGGACAAAAATACAAAACAAAACAAATAGCAAAAAGCAAAAGGCAGACTTAGCTGATATAACTGGAACCAGGATCAGTAGACAAGAGCACAGCAGACTAGCTCTGATAACTACGTTGCCAGGCATTGAACTGAAGGTCCAGGGAGCTTAAATAGCAACACCCCTAACTAACGACCCAGGTGCGGATAAAAGGAATGACAGAAAAACCAGAGTCAAAAAACTAGTAACCACTAGAGGGAGCAAAAAGCAAATTCACAACAGTACCCCCCCCTTAGTGAGGGGTCACCGAACCCTCACCACGACCACCAGGGCGATCAGGATGAGCGGCATGAAAGGCACGAACTAAATCGGCCGCATGAACATCAGAGGCGACCACCCAGGAATTATCCTCCTGACCATAGCCCTTCCACTTGACCAGGTACTGAAGCCTCCGCCTGGAGAGGCGAGAATCCAAGATCTTCTCCACCACGTACTCCAACTCGCCCTCAACCAACACCGGAGCAGGAGGCTCAGCAGAAGGAACTACAGGCACAATGTACCGCCGCAAGAAGGACCTATGAAATACATTGTGAATAGCAAACGACACAGGAAGATCCAGACGAAAAGATACAGGATTAAGGATTTCCAATATCTTGTAAGGCCCAATAAAACGAGGTTTAAATTTGGGAGAGGAGACCTTCATAGGAACAAAGCGGGAAGAAAGCCACACCAAATCCCCAACGCGTAGTCGGGGACCCACACCGCGGCGGCGGTTGGCAAAGCGCTGAGCCTTCTCCTGTGACAACTTCAAGTTGTCCACCACATGATTCCAGATCTGCTGCAACCTATCCACCACAGAATCCACCCCAGGACAGTCAGAAGGCTCCACATGACCCGAAGAAAAGCGAGGATGGAAACCAGAGTTGCAGAAAAAAGGCGAAACCAAGGTGGCGGAACTAGCCCGATTATTAAGGGCAAACTCAGCCAACGGCAAGAATGTCACCCAATCGTCCTGATCAGCAGAGACAAAACACCTCAAATAAGCCTCCAAAGTCTGATTGGTTCGCTCCGTCTGTCCATTAGTCTGAGGATGGAAAGCAGACGAAAACGACAAATCAATGCCCATCCTACTACAAAAGGATCGCCAGAACCTGGAAACGAACTGGGATCCTCTGTCTGACACAATATTCTCAGGGATGCCGTGCAAACGAACCACGTTCTGGAAAAACACAGGAACCAGATCGGAAGAGGAAGGCAGCTTAGGCAAAGGAACCAAATGGACCATCTTGGAGAAGCGATCACATATCACCCAGATAACGGACATGCCCTGAGATAGCGGAAGATCAGAAATGAAATCCATGGAGATATGAGTCCAAGGTCTCTTCGGGACAGGCAAGGGCAAGAGCAAACCGCTGGCACGAGAACAGCAAGGCTTAGCTCGAGCACAAGTCCCACAGGACTGCACAAATGACCGCACATCCCTTGACAAGGAAGGCCACCAAAAGGACCTGGCCACCAGATCTCTGGTGCCAAAAATTCCCGGGTGACCTGCCAACACCGAGGAATGAACCTCGGAAATGACTCTGCTGGTCCACTTATCCGGGACAAACAGTCTGTCAGGTGGACAAGACTCAGGCCTATCAGCCTGAAATCTCTGCAACACACGTCGCAGATCCGGAGAAATAGCTGACAAGATAACTCCATCTTTAAGAATACCAACAGGATCAGCGACTCCAGGAGCATCAGGCACAAAGCTCCTAGAAAGAGCATCGGCCTTCACATTCTTTGAACCTGGTAAATACGAGACAACAAAATCAAAGCGGGAGAAAAACAATGACCAGCGGGCCTGTCTCGGATTAAGGCGTTTAGCAGACTCGAGATACATCAGATTTTTGTGATCAGTCAAGACCACCACACGATGCTTAGCACCCTCGAGCCAATGACGCCACTCCTCAAATGCCCATTTCATGGCCAACAACTCCCGATTGCCCACATCATAATTTCGCTCGGCAGGCGAAAACTTCCTAGAGAAAAAGGCACAAGGTTTCATAACAGAGCAACCAGGGCCTCTCTGCGACAAAACGGCCCCTGCCCCAATCTCCGAAGCATCCACCTCAACCTGAAAGGGAAGTGAGACGTCAGGCTGGCACAAAACAGGCGCCGAAGTAAACCGGCGTTTCAACTCCTGGAAAGCCTCCACGGCAGCAGGAGCCCAGTTAGCTACATCGGAGCCCTTCTTGGTCATATCCGTCAAAGGTTTCACAATGCTAGAAAAATTAGCGATAAAACGACGGTAGAAGTTAGCGAAGCCCAAGAACTTCTGAAGACTCTTAACTGACGAGGGCTGAGTCCAATCAAGAATAGCTCGGACCTTGACTGGGTCCATCTCCACAGCAGAAGGGGAAAAAATGAACCCCAAAAAGGGAACCTTCTGTACACCAAAGAGACACTTTGAGCCCTTGACAAACAAAGAATTTTCACGCAAAATTTTAAAGACCAACCTGACCTGCTCCACATGCGAATCCCAATTATCAGAAAAAAACAAAATATCATCCAGATAAACAATCAAAAATTTATCCAGATACTTCCGGAAAATGTCATGCATAAAGGACTGAAAAACTGAAGGCGCATTGGAGAGCCCAAAAGGCATCACCAAGTACTCAAAATGACCTTCGGGCGTATTGAATGCGGTTTTCCATTCATCACCTTGCTTAATGCGCACAAGGTTGTACGCACCACGAAGGTCTATCTTGGTGAACCACTTGGCACCCTTAATCCGGGCAAACAAGTCAGACAACAGCGGTAAAGGATACTGAAATTTGACAGTGATCTTATTTAAAAGCCGATAATCAATACAAGGTCTCAAAGATCCGTCCTTTTTTGCCACAAAAAAGAATCCCGCACCAAGAGGGGAAGAAGACGGACGAATATGTCCTTTTTCCAGAGACTCCTTGATATATGAACGCATAGCGGTATGTTCAGGTACCGACAGATTAAACAGTCTTCCCTTAGGAAATTTACTGCCTGGGATCAAATCTATAGCACAGTCACAGTCCCTATGAGGAGGCAGTGCACTGGACTCAGACTCACTGAAGACATCCTGATAATCAGACAAATACTCCGGAACTTCCGAAGGCGTAGAAGAAGCAATAGACACAGGCAGGGAATCCTCATGAATACCACGACAGCCCCAACTTGAGACTGACATAGCCTTCCAGTCCAGGACTGGATTATGGGTCTGTAACCATGGCAGCCCTAAAACGACCAAATCATGCATTTTATGTAAAACCAGGAAACGTATCACCTCGCGGTGTTCAGGAGTCATGCACATGGTAACCTGAGTCCAATACTGCGGTTTATTTGCTGCCAATGGTGTAGCATCAATACCCCTAAGAGGAATAGGATTTTCTAATGGTTCAAGAGTAAATCCACAGCGCTTAGCAAATGAGAGATCCATGAAACTCAGGGCAGCACCTGAATCTACAAACGCCATGACAGGATAAGATGACAGTGAGCAAATCAAAGTTACAGACAGAATAAATTTAGGTTGCAAATTACCAACGGTGACAGGACTAACAACCTTAGCTATACGTTTAGAGCATGCTGAGATAACATGTGTAGAATCACCACAGTAGTAGCACAAGCCATTCCGGCGTCTATGAATTTTCCGCTCATTTCTAGTCAGGATTCTATCACATTGCATTAAATCAGGTGTCTGTTCAGACAACACCATGAGGGAATTTGCGGTTTTTCTATCACATTGCACCGAATTAGGTGTCTGTTCAGACAACACCATGAGAGAATTTGCGGTTTTGCGCTCCCGCAACCGCCGGTCAATTTGAATAGCCAGTGCCATAGTATCATTCAGACCTGTGGGAATGGGAAAACCCACCATAACATTCTTAATGGCTTCAGAAAGGCCATTTCTAAAATTAGCGGCCAGTGCACACTCGTTCCAATGTGTCAGCACGGACCATTTCCGAAATTTTTGGCAATACACTTCAGCCTCGTCCTGCCCCTGAGACATAGACAGCAAGGCCTTTTCTGCCTGAATCTCAAGATTGGGTTCCTCATAAAGTAAACCGAGCGCCAGAAAAAACGCATCAAGATCAGCCGATGCCGGATCTCCTGGCGCCAGCGAAAAAGCCCAATCCTGAGGGTCGCCCCGTAAGAACGAAATAACAATTTTTACTTGCTGAGCAGAATCTCCTGATGAACAGGGTCTCAGGGACAAAAACAATTTACAATTATTCACGAAATTCCTAAACTTAAACCTGTCTCCGGAAAACAGTTCAGGAATCGGTATTTTAGGTTCTGACCTAGGATTTCTGATAACATAGTCTTGTATGCCCTGCACACGAGTAGCCAGCTGGTCCACACTTGTAATCAAGGTCTGGACATTCATGTCTGCAGCAAGCATAGCCACTCTGAGGTAAAGGGGAAGGAGAAAAAAAAAAAAAAAAAAAAAACTCAGAATCTTCTTTCTTATAATCCCTCTTCTGCAATGCATTAAACATTTAATACTGGCCTGGCAAACTGTTATGACCCCAATGGCGAGGGTCTCAGAGGAACGTGGAAGTCTGCAGAATACAAAAATCCAGCTCATAGGGCAGTGGTAACTGGGTTGACCATATATCTGCTCCTAACGCCAACACTAGAAGTAGCCGGGGATCATTCCTACGTTGATTCTAGATGACACGCTCCAGCCGGAGAATCTAGCTACCCCTAGTAGAGGAAAACAAAAGACCTTTCTTGCCTCCAGAGAAGGGGACCCCAAAGCTGGATAGAAGCCCCCCACAAATAATAACGGTGAGGTAAGAGGAAATGACAAACACAGAAATGAACCAGGTTTTTAGCACAGAGAGGCCCGCTTACTGATAGCAGAATAAAGAAAGGTAACTTATATGGTCAACAAAAACCCTATCAAAATCCACACTGGAAATTCAAGAACCCCCGAACCGTCTAACGGTCCGGGGGGAGAACACCAGCCCCCTAGAGCTTCCAGCAAAGGTCAGGATATAGATTTGGAACAAGCTGGACAAAAATACAAAACAAAACAAATAGCAAAAAGCAAAAGGCAGACTTAGCTGATATAACTGGAACCAGGATCAGTAGACAAGAGCACAGCAGACTAGCTCTGATAACTACGTTGCCAGGCATTGAACTGAAGGTCCAGGGAGCTTAAATAGCAACACCCCTAACTAACGACCCAGGTGCGGATAAAAGGAATGACAGAAAAACCAGAGTCAAAAAACTAGTAACCACTAGAGGGAGCAAAAAGCAAATTCACAACACCAGGTCATCTGGCGTAGCACCCCATCACTCTCCTTCCTCCTGATGGTTGAGGCCTGGGTCTCCAACCTTACTATTCTTCTGCTAAACCCCAATCTTGCCCCTTCCCCACCCCATGAGGCATAAGACAGAAATGTAAGGGAATCACGACGCAAAGACAAACAAGAGTAACTGAAAACTACTATCATACAAAACACTCACCAAAAATAAGGAGGAGAAAAGGATAAGGGAGGAACAAGCAAGCTAAATAGGAATAAAAATAATGAGACAAACACGAAACTACTCCACACAAGACTCTCCAACTACTTTCAATTCCACTACACAGCTGTTACGCCGCTTCCTCATACTCACCTGTCCGGCAGGCGCGCTCCCGATGCTCCCTCCTGCTCCCTCCTGCTCCCTCCTTCTCTCTGTCTTCCAGCTTTTCCGGCGCTCGTCCATTCTGTGCTTCACGCATGCGCAGACGTGCTCCTTTCGTCGCTGGGGATTCTGGGAGGTCGTGACCTGGCGGCTCCGCCTCCAATATGGTGGCGCCCGTAGGGTACTTCTTCCCAGCACCTGCCCTGCTTAGACGCCTTTGTGTCTATTGCATTCGCTGGTTTGCCAGCATCCCCTTAGGTTCCTAGGCTCAGATCCACGTTATCTTTGCTGTGTCTCTCTTACTGTTTCTGTTTGCTGGGTCCTGCCAGTCCTGTGTTCCTGCCGTGTCCTGCCAGTCCTGTGTTCCTGCCGTACCCTGCCAGTCCTGTGTTCCTGCCGTACCCTGCCAGTCCGGTGTTCCTGCCATCTCCTGCCAGTCCTGTGCTCCTGCCGTCTCCTGCCAGTCCTGTGTTCCTGCCGTCTCCTGCCAGTCCTGTGTTCCTGCCGTATCCTGCCAGTCCTGTGTTCCTGCCGTGTCCTGCCAGTCCTGTGTTCCTGCCATCTCCTGCCAGTCCTGTGTTCCTGCCATGTCCTGCCAGTCCTGTGTTCCTGCCATCACCTGCCAGTCCTGCATTCCTGCCATCTCCTGCCAACTGTGCATTACTGCCACATCTTGTCAGTCCTGTGTTCCTGCCGTACCCTGCCAGTCCAGAGTCTCTGTTGTCTCCATCTGTCGAGTGTTAGCATCCCACCTGTCAGTACCCAGTCTTTGCTGCCTCCATCTGTCCAGTGCCTCCACCTTTCTAGTCACTTTACTAGTTCATCCTCCCTCCGTCTGCTGTTCTCTCTGTGTTCTAACTCCAGTCGTCCCTTTGGCTCCGGCAGTTGCGGCTTCACCCTCCTTGGGCCTGTCCCTAACTCTCCCTGTACAGGGGGTGGCATCATCTGGTCCACTCGTCCTTGGGTGCTCTGAAGCCATGACCCAGAGGGTCCACTTCCTTAGACCTGATAGTACGCAAAGGCCATGGATCCCGCTGGAGCTGCGGCCGCGCAGAAAGAGCTTCTTTTTCTGCAGGAGAACCAGTCTCGCATGATGTCTTTTATGAAGTCTATGGACTCCCTTCTCTCTGCCCTCCAGTCCTCTGACCCAGGGAATGCCTCTCAGCTGGCCGGTTTGCAACAAGAACTGGCACAGCAGCGCGACGTTCAGTCTCAAATTCTGGGGTATATGGCTTCAGTTGATAGTCGTCTGCTATCTCTTCAGTCCGCTACACCAGCTCTAGCTCCTCATCCCACTCCCCATTTGGCCAAACCCTCTCGCTTTAATGGAGATCCCAAACATTGTCGGGGATTTCTCAATCAGTGCCGTCTTCATTTTGAGCTCCTTCCCATGCAGTATCCTATGGATCGGGCCAAGGTGGCTTTCATTGTTTCTCATTGAGAGGGAGATGCTTTAGCATGGGTTAATCCTCTTTGGGAGCGGGATGATCCAGTGGTTCTTCAGCTCACTCCATTTTTAGAGACCTTTCAGCGGGTATTTGATTTACCAGGTCGCTTGGCCTCAACTACTGAGGTTTGTTTAATTTACTGCAGGGCTCTTTAATGGTAGGGCAATACGCTATCCAGTTTCGGACTTTATCTTCTGACTTGGGTTGGAATAATGAGGCATTAGTAGGGGCGTTCTGGCGGGGGATTTCTAGCCGTATTAAAGATGAATTGGCAGGTCGTGATACTCCAACTAATTTGGAGGATTTAATTGCATTAGCTACTCGCATAGACCTTCACTTTCAGGAGCGAGCTCGGGAGAAAAGATTTCCTTGTTCTTCTATGCCCTCTTGTGGACCTCCCAGTCCACGGCCCAGAGTCTCTGCTTCGGTTCCTGCTCCAGAACCGATGCAAGTGGATCGTATTAAACTCTCCGAACAACGTCGGAAGGAGAGACGCGCCCAGGGTCTCTGTTTTTACTGTGGAAGCTCCTCTCATCTTCTCAGAGCCTCCCAGAATGTCCAGAAAACTCCTCCACCTAGGTCAGGTAAGAGGAACCTCCCTAGGTGCATGTGAAACCTCTCTACCCCTCACTCTGCCAGTTTTGTTGCACGCTCGTGATAAGCGTATTTCTCTTGAGTAGGGTTGAGCGAAATGGGTCGGCCATTTTCAGAAGTCGCCGACTTTTGGCAAAGTCGGGTTTCATGAAACCCGACCCGACCCCTGTGTGGGGTCGGCCATGAGGTCGGCGATCTTCTGAATCTGGTATCGGAATTCCGATACCGAGTTCCGATATGTTTGCGATATCGGGAATCGGTATCGGAATCCATATTTAAGTGTTAAATAAAGAATCAAAATAAAAAATATTGATATACTCACCCTCGGACGCGCCCTGGTACTAACCGGCAGCCTTCCTTCCTAAGAATGAGCGCGTGAAGGACCTTAGATGACATCGCGGCTTGTCCATGTGACCGCTCGCGACCAATCACAAGCCGCGACGTCACCGCAGGTCATTCACGCGCTCATTCTTAGGAAGGAAGCCCAGGGCGCGTCCGAGGGTGAGTATATCAATATTTTTTATTTTGATTCTTTATTTTACACATTAATATGGATCCCAGGGCCTGAAGGAGAGTTTCCTCTCCTTCAGACCCTGGGATCCATAGTATCCCATTGCACTGCATTGGGTTTCGTGTTTCGGCCAACCCCGACCCCGACTTTTTTATAGGATCGGCCGATTTCACTCGACCCGACTTTTGAGAAAGTCGGGTCTCGTGAAACCCGACCCGATCCTATAAAAATAAAAGTCCCTCAACCCTACTCTTGAGGCCTATGTGGACTCCGGTGCAGCGGGAATTTTTTTTAGGTTGGAGGAGGTTATTAGGTTTTCTGTCTCTGTTAAGTTTTTAGAGAATCCTCTTTTCCTAGCTTCCGTAGACGGAAGACCTCTGCAAAAAACTGTGACTCAAGTCACTCAGGTAGTTGAGCTTCAAGTAGGGGCTCTTCATAGGGAGAGAATCTCGTTTTTTGTTTTAGCCAACATCTCTCATCCCATTCTTCTTGGTCTTCCGTGGTTACGGGTCCACAAACCCTTTTTAGGTTGGCATAGGGGCAACATTCTTCGCTGGGGGGATTCTTGTCAGACTCGTTGTCTGCTGCCAGTGTGTCCTGTTGGTGTTCCCTGTCCCATTCCCATTCCTCCCAGGTTGCCCTCTGTTTATGCCTCTTTTGCGGATGTTTTTGACAAAAAGGAGGCGTATACTCTTCCGCCACATCGTCCCTACGATTGTCCTGTTGACCTTGTACCTGGTGCCACTCCTCCTAGAGGAAGAATTTATCCCCTCTCACCGGCAGAAACTCAAGCTATGTTGGATTATATTCAAGATAACCTTTCCAAAGGTTTCATTTGAAAATCTTCGTCTCCAGCTGGGGCGGGTTTCTTTATTGTGAAAAAGAAGGATGGTACCCTTCGTCCGTGTATTGACTACAGAGGGTTAAATAACATCACTGTGAAGAATAAATACCCATTGCCTCTTATTTCTGAACTCTTTGACCACATGAGGGGTGCACCAATTTTTACCAAGCTAGACCTCCGAGGAGTCTACAACTTAATCCGTATTCGTGCGGGGGACGAGTGGAAAACTGCATTCAACACTCGGGACGGTCACTACGAGTATTTGGTAATGCCTTTTGGACTTTGTAATGCTCCTGCGGTGTTCCAAGAGTTCGTCAACAATATCTTTCGTGATTGCCTCTATACCAGTGTCATGGTATACTTGGATTACATCCTCATCTTTTCTCCAGATTTATCCACTCATCGGCGTGATGTTCGTCAAGTCCTTCTACGTTTAAGACAGAATCATCTCTTCGCGAAGATTGAGGAATGTGTCTTCGAACAGTCCTTGGTACCTTTCCTGGGTTATATTGTCTCTGATGATGGTCTAAAAATGGATCCTGAGAAAGTGTCGGCCGTTCTAAATTGGCCACGTCCTTCGGGAGAGAAGGCTATTCAGCGATTCCTTGGCTTCGCCAACTATTATAGACAATTTATCCCTCATTTCTCTTCTTTGACCAAACCAATCTCAGCTCTGATCCGCAAGGGGGCAAACTCTAATCTCTGGCCTTCAGAGGCCAAAGCTGCTTTCCAAACTCTAAAGCAAGAGTTTGCTTCAGCACCAGTGCTCCATCGGCCAGACTCCAACAAACCGTTTATCCTTGAAGTTGATGCATCCTCTATTGGAGCTGGAGCGGTCCTACTCCAGAGGTCTAACTCAGGTTGATTAGTCACCTGTGGGTTTTTCTCTAAAGCTTTCTCTCCTCCGGAGCGAAACTATTCCATAGGTGACAAGGAATTACTGGCCATAAAATTGGCCCTAGAGGAGTGGCGGTACCTCCTAGAAGGGGCTGTACATCCTTTCGTTATTTTTACAGATTACAAGAATCTGTCCTATGTCCAGTCCGTCCAGAGGCTTAACCCCCGACAAGCCAGATGGTCTTTGTTTTTTGGACGTTTCGACTTTGAGTTACATTTCCTACCCAGGAATAAGAACATTAAAGCTGATGCTCTGTCAAGATCTTTTCAATCTCAGGATGAAGAGGAGAGACCAGCGCATATTCTTGATCCTGCTAAGATTGTTTCACTGGCTCCTCTGAAGGTGATCACTACACCCCTGGAAAAGACCTTTGTATCCAATCGTGACAAACTGAAAGTTTTATGTTGGGGTCATTCTTCCCGGTTCACTGGTCATGTTGGGGGCAAGGAAACCCTCACCCTGATTTCTCGCCATTACTGGTGGCCTTCACTTCGCCAAGATGTCCTGGACTTCGTTGCCTCTTGTTCTTCATGTGCTAGAAACAAAGTTCCTCGACAGCTTCCTTCTGGACCTCTGCATCCACTTCTTGTACCTTCGGTTCCCTGGAGTCATATTGCAATGGATTTCATCACCGATTTGCCAAAATCTTCTAATTGCACTGTAATTTTGGTGGTGGTAGATAGATTTTCCAAAATGGCTCACTTCATCTCTCTACCTGGTTTACCTTCTGCTCCTGAGCTAGCAAAGGTCTTTCTTCATCAAGTATTTCGTCTTCATGGATTCCCTCAGCATATCGTGTCCGACCGTGGAGTTCAGTTTACCTCTCGTTTCTGGAGGGCTCTTTGTGGACTTATGAAGGTATCGTTAAATTTTTCTTCTGCATACCATCCCCAGTCTAAAGGACAAGTGGAGCGTGTGAATCAAATTCTCACATCTTATCTTCGCCATTTTACTAATGCTCATCATGATGACTGGGTGTCTCTTCTTCCTTGGGCTGAATTCGCTTATAATTACCATACTAGTGAATCTTCGTCTAAATCTCCTTTTTTTATTGTTTTTGGGCAACATCCCGGCATTCCTCTCCTTGTTTCCCCCACCTCAGGTGTACCGGCGGCGGATTCCTTGTCTGTGGAATTCTCCAAAATTTGGCAGGAGGCTAAGGAGGCGCTTCAGAGGGCGAGTTACAGAATGAAAAAGTATGCTGCTAAAAAGCATTTAGATGTTCCTCTGTATCGTCCGGGTGACAAGGTCTGGTTATCCTCTCGCTACATTAGACTCAAGATTCCCTCTCAAAAATTAGGTCCACGTTACATCGGTCCCTTTGAGGTTTCTAGCCAAATTAATGATGTAGCTTACAAGTTGAAGTTGCCCTCCTCATTACATATTCCTAACTCTTTTCATGTTTCACTCCTCAAACCCGCAATTTTTAATCATTTTCATTCTGCTCCGTCGCATTCTCATTTAAGCTAGGTTCACATTGCGTTCTTGGCGTCCGTTAGATGGACTACGTTACACTGCGGCATAATGCGGTGTAACGTAGTCCGTTAATGCCGCCATTGAATGCAATGTCTGACGCATCACTAGCGCACGCCCACAATGGGCGTGCACTAGCCATGTGCCGTCATTGAGTGACGGACCCTGAGACGCGGGCTGCAGCGTTTCCGGGTCCATCACTGCTAGCACAGATAGAGCTAGCAGATGCTCTATCTGCGCTAGCGCAATGTAACGTCGGCACTTGCGTAAACAGCAGCCCATTAGCGTATATGCTGAACTCTGTTTGCCGTGTCCTGCCAGTCCTGTGTTCCTGCTGTGTCCTGCCAGTCCTGTGATCCTGCCGTACCCTGCCAGTCCTGTATTCCTGCCGTATCCTGCCAGTCCTGTGTTCCTGCCGTGTCCTGCCATTCCTGTGTTCCTGCGTCTCCTGCCAGTCCTGTGTTCCTGCCGTGTCCTGCCAGTCCTGTGTTCCTGCCGTCACCTGCCAGTTCTGCATTCCTGCCATCTCCTGCCAATTGTGCGTTCCTGCCATATCTTGCCAGTCCTGTGTTCCTGCCGTACCCTGCCAGTCCAGAGTCTCCATTGTCTCCATCTGTCGAGTGTTAGCATCTCACCTGTCAGTACCCAGTCTTTGCTGCCTCCATCTGTCTAGTGCCTCCGCCTTTCTAGTCACTTCACTAGTTCCGTCCTCCCTCCCTCTGCCGTTCTCTCTGTGTTCTAACTCCAGTTGTCCCTTTGGCTCTGGCAGTTGCGGCTTCACCCTCCTTGGGCTTGTCCCTAACTCTCCCTGTACAGGGGGTGGCATCATCTGGTCCACTCGTCCTCGGGGGCTCTGAAGCCGTGACCCAGAGGGTCCAGTTCCTTAGACCTGATAACAGTTCAACACTTCCAGGAAGAAGGTTCTTTCACTGGCAAGAAAAAAAATGCCCAGAGCTAGTATATGTAGGAGAGGAAACTATATCAACAGTTGTAGCTGAGACCATGTATGTTCCCAGCCAGTATGGAAAGAGTCCTTAACCCTTTCAGCACTGATGGAAAGGAAATCCATTTAAAATAGGGCACAAATCACATCATCTCTAAAGAGATGTAAGGTGAGATATACAAAGGCCCATATATTTAGCCTCTTAATATCCATATACTTTGATACCTGGTATAATGCATTATGTTTGTATCGTCTTGTCCCCTCCTGGTGGTTATAAGGCCCTTTTGAACTGTGTGGGCCACCTTATATTGTTGTTGAAATGTAATAGTGTTAATTTTGTCCTGTACTTTTTAAGTATATGGCCATTCTTCACTTTTTAAGGAAGTAATTTTACTAGTTATATCATGCCTTACTTGTCATATCATATAACAATGGCTGCAGAGCTGAATAGAATGTTTTTGTTTTTTTAATTTCTCATCTCCACTATAACAAGAGATCATAGCATAGATTCACTGAAAACTTTTACTTTTGCATGATGTTGACCAAATACAAGCAAAAGACATCATGCAAGGAAAAAAAAGAAAATGCCACCAGAGAAGGTCATAATAGGCATTCTCTAGGTGATATGGAAAGACTGATGGGTCTGCCTAAGTCACACAAATTTTGCTGCCATCACCTACTGTGATTACAAGTGGAGAGGAAGGAAAGTAGTATATAGTCTGGGCTTCATAATAATGCCTTGACAGTTGTTACATATCCACAATGATGTATGTGACATGTTGCAGCTCTCATCTCACAGCACTAAGAGTGTGGGGGAGAAGGAGGAGATGAGAGCTGCAGTGTGTCACATACACTGATCTGGATCTCTGCCAGCTATAAGGGCATTATCCCCAATGCCTGTAATAAATATAGATAAGTGTTTCTCACAGTAGATGCTAGCAGTCCAATCTGCATGACCTAGTCAGGAGAGCAGGACTACAGTGATACCTGTAATAGATGCAAAAAGGTGTTTGTAATGACAAACAGCTCTACTCCCCCTTAGGTTATCAATGTAGCTGCTGACAGTGAGATCTTTGTGACTTGGTGGGAGAGCAATGGTGTGTGTATTTCCAGAACACACAGAGAAAGTAGAAACAGAAGAGAGGTAGATTTAGGCCTTCTCTGCCTGTGTGTTCTGTCTTTTTTCTCTCCTGTATGATGCCCCCTACTTATAATTGGTCAAAAGTCATGCAGGGGAAAAAGTATACACCCACATTGAGGAATCTCTGCTAATGCCCTCTCGAAGATAGTGTAAATTTGCATAATAGGCGCCATAAACTTTAGTAGCTAATATCTCAACAATGGAGGTGAGAAAAAAATAAATAAAATTTATTAGTCCTGCAGCCACAGTTCCATGATGTGGCCAATTTAACAAGCTGTAACAGATGAAAGGTTTTCTTTACATGTGGTGTTGGTGTTTTGGCCTTCCCACCGTTACAGATTTTGCATTGGTACCCAGAAACCTCAAGTTATGATTCTGTCTGGGAGGACACACAGTGCAGTTAAGAAACTTCAAAGTAGGTAATGCTCAAACCAAATGATCTTAACTGCCTTACAGCTCAGATCACGCTGTGTGAATGTACCGTAATCATCGGTGGAATTGTTCTTGTTATTACTACCGTGTTCCTGGTGCGTTAAGATGTAACTATAAACCACAGATACGCATGGCTGAGAATTATTGTATTGGGATCTTTAAAAGAGCTGATATTAAAAAGACATCTTGCTGGCTTTAAAATGTATCTACCTGATTTGATTATCCATTTTAAACAAACAAGAACAAAATAAGGATTCTTATAACACAAGTGTGCTCTAATTGCAGGCTTTTAACAGCACCCTACTGAGAACGCAGTTCTGATTTGAAACGTTGATAGTCAAGGAAAGCTTAGCGTGACCACAGGTAAATCCTAATAACTCAAAGTTTTCTCTTAAAATGGAATTATTCTGTACAGCTGGATAGATTAGTAAGAAACAGCAGGCAAGAAGAAATAGATTTTTTTCTAGCTAAATTAAACTTTCAGATTAAAGGATTTGCCCCAAAATATTCTCAGCAAAGGTGAGGCCAGCACTTAAGGGTATTGAAGGTATTATGTGCGTCTGGAGATCTGCTGGGGAGGAATACAAAAAACAGGAACATTTTATTGATTAAAAGTCCTCAGATTAATGCTGGGTGCAGCTGTCGAGCAGGCGGATTTAACAGGGAAGAAGATTCAGGTATTTGAAAGCATTATAATAATAGCATTGCTTTTACTAGTCCTTATATTTAATATTCAGGAAGACTCTGGCAGAGCAGCACTGATTTGATTGGCAAAGTATAAACATATGTGATTTCACCAAGACTTTATGGGTCTGACCTTATGGTTTTTATGAAGATAAAGGTCAATTCAGGTTCAATATTGGTATATAGTACATGTAAAAGATAAGAAAATGCTATTTCAGAACTATGTATTTCAGTGCAAGTTATTTAAGCTACAATATGTGTAGGGTTGAGCATAAGCTACAGTATGTGTAGGGTTTACAGGAAGATCAGTTCCAGTAAAATGAGTTATTTCATAAGAAAAATCCCAATGGGATCTAGACAAATAGGATTCCAGTTCACCGGTCTCGCAGAATAATCCTTGTACAGGAGCATGGGCACATGAGCATGTTGGATAACAACGTAGAACAAGATATCCAACACTCTGTAGGTGGCCTAAAGATATGAACAAAGGACAAAGCATCTATTTGGCAAAAGCAACCATTTCGATCAAATAGTCTTAGTCTTGAAATGCCAGAATTATAGAAAAAAGACATGAGTCACACATGCAACAATCGTACACTGATTTAATTCTACCAGGCAAAAATTAACAAAACTGAACATGAGGTTCTTAGTGTAACATTCTGATCAGACTGTATGACGCTCAATACTACATCACGGAAAACCTCTCAGTGGGTCCCTAACTTTTTATGGTCTTACTAATGTGGCCTTGCACCAACCACAGCCACGGAGCAAGTGCGCAAGCAGGGTGGGCGACCTGGGGCCTTACAACACCCATGCTGCAAGGCTGATTTCCCCCAGGCCACTCCATCCCACAGACACATCACTAAAGCAACAATTGCCATCACACAGCACCAACACCAAGTGAATGGAGCAAAAAACCTAACTTCCACAAGCACTCAGACCGTGAATAGAAAGCATAAATAGGTGCAACCCCTCTTGCAGTCTCCTGCTACTTAAAAATGCTTAGGCCAAATTGGAGCAGTGCTAGTCCAAGTAATGCTTTCTCTACAGCTGTTGATATCTTTTCTACACAATTAGATCTAGTTTCAGAGACTTTTGGCAAACACTTTTTAATGCATGGTTATATTTTGCTTTGTAATACATGCTTTCCTACAGAGTGGGCATTCAAACCAATGGCACTGCTAGAAAGAGAGCTCCTTTTTTTTAAGTGGTTATCCCAACTCGGCAAGTAATCCTTTATCCATGTGATAGGCGATAACTTGCCTATTGCAGTGGTTTGACCCACAGTGCTCTAGAACAGGATGCAGAAATGATCCATTAAAGTGAAGCAGTGGCTGTGAATGCTCAGCAATGCTTCATTCAATGTCTGTGGGCCTCCAAGGTATAGATGAGCCTTTTCTCAGAATCAATCTGAGTCCCAGAATGTGGACCCCATGAAATTGGCAAATTATCACCTATATTGTGAATAAGTACTACCTTGCCCAGATGGGAATAAACATCTATTTGCTTTTTGCTCTGCCTGAAATAAGGGGGTCCTAAGTACGGATCATCTAACTTTATAATGTCTATATTTCTACTTCTACTCCTTGGAAACTGGCTATTGCTTATTCCTAGTTTGCTGAGAAGTATGATCTAAGGGCCAAGGCTTACACAGAATTTGAGCTCCCATAATGTTCTGCTGTCTCATAATAGGAGAGAAGTAGAATATATTTTAATAACAAATCCCTTTTTATTGGATTTTTACATGAACATTCAGCAATAAGTGGAATTATAATGCAAGTTATATTTAACATACCGTAATCGAATGTGAACAAGTTTCATGATAGAGAAAAATAAACAAGAACTGTGAACATATACTGAGAGTAAATATTCATTTTGAAGACTGGCATCAATTATATTCAAAGGAAACTCACAGAAAAAGATCTTAGATTAAATGCAAGGCTCTGTTAATTGTATAGTATAAGAAAAAAATAAAAAAGCAGCACTAATCCCAAAGTTCTTGGATCCATACACCATTACAAAAAGTATCCAAAAGGGCAGCCGTGGGCAGGGTTTGCACAGATTAGGAGCATCACTTGCAGAAAGATGCTACTGCTCATGAATCACCACCAGCACCATTTTGTTGGAGCTTGGCTCCAGCAAGATGGCGGTGGCACATTTGCAGTAACATCTATTGGTAAGCGACAGATGCTACTGTGCAGGCGCCGAAAACATTTTGCTGAAGGTAAAAACATTTATAAAGGCCGCAATATTAACTGCAATATTAAAAATAGGAGGCAAAATACTTTAGGATCAGTAACCTGTAGGCCAGAGTGCATCAAATAAAGACCCGCTCACAGGCCCACCTGGAAGCATGAAATCTCATTAACTGAAAACTAAAAGCAAAGTTGAAACAACAACTATAAGACAGATTTCTTCAACCCAGGTATAATTTTAATCGGTGTAACTGCATCAACCTGACAGGCTCTGTAGTTTAGCAAAACATAAGACCCCACCTAGAATTAAATAGCGGGCCCAAGGAAGAGAACCAAAATATATTTAAAATATCTTACTTTATTGATAGTTAATAAAAGATAAAAGACATAGTACATAAAATACAAGAAATACCCTGAGGGAGACCCAGAAACAAACTCAAAACCATTTATTACATAAATATGTGGCTAGTTCCCCGCAGAGAAAAAACTTGTCAAAACCTGGTGCTTGAATAAAGTATGACCATATGCTGCTATAAGCTTGTTAAGAGACACACTGGGTACACTGAATAAATATTAAGTATCTGACAGTGCACAAAACAGCATCCATAAACAATTATCCTTCATCAGTGTAAACCCCTGCATAAAGGTACTGCAAATCCAGGTATAATAATATTACCTTATAGCTGGAAACCACAGGTATATTAAACGGTAAATAACATGATAAAGGGTGGTTAGGTGGTCCCCTCCACCCCAACGCGTGTTTCGCCCTTAGCTTCTTCCGGCCCCTGGTTTGATTTCACAGAAGTTTGATTTACTTGGAGTTATATTCTTTTGTTTAAGTGTTCCCTTTATTTTTTGAGCAGTGTATATTGGCCATCCTTTTCTATATTAAATGGTACCCTGAAGTGGTTCCCCTAAGAAACTCCTCTGGGAAATGTATAGTCCATGAGTTCTTCCACGATTTTTTCCTGACAGGTTTACCGAGAGAGATCCTGACTGAACAAGGAACACTCTTTATGAGAAGTTCCATCCCGGCAACCGAGTCATGTTACTAATTCCCGCTGCTAAAAATAACTTTTTTCTAGGATCAGTGACAAGGTCCTTTTGAGGTGGTGGAAAAACTTAAAGAAGTGAAATACAAGATTCACCAACTGGGAATACGTAAGCCATATCAGGTCTAGCACGTCAATCTCATCAAGCCATGGCAAGACAGAGAGTCCATTGAAACTCCATGCTTGCTGCTCAAGCCAGAAGCAAATGTTGAAGGAGCTGCAATTGTGGAGACCTGTTGAAGGCCGAAAAACAGCGGTGTTGAGAATTGCTGCAGCAGAACAGGTACCTGTTGTCAAATTTGACAAGGTGTACAAAGGTCATAGAACATGAAGTCCTGATGTAACACCATGTGCAGGTGAACTTGAAGCCCTATCAAATTCCCGTGGCTCCATGAGAGCTGATGTCCAAGGAAGAAAGTTATATGTTGAAACATGGAGTCATTGATGAATCTAAGAGCGGATGGTCTAGTCCCATATTCCTGGTTCCAAAACCCAATGGCGAATGGCGATTCTATAAAGATTATAGGCAGCTGATTGAAGTCTCCAAGTTTGACGCATATCCAATGCCGCATGTTGATGATCTGATTGAGAGACTTGGGCCAGCAAGGTACATAACCACCTTGGATTTAACAAAGGGATATTGGCAAATCCTCATGTCATAAGAAGCCAAGGAGAAGATGGCTTTTTCTACTCTTGATGGATGCTTCCAATATGTCTGGATGCCGTTTGGACTACAGGGAGCCCCGCCCACCTTCTAGAGTGCCATGGACTGGATCGTCGCACCTCATAATTACGCATTTCTGAACAATATTGTAATCTTCATGCCGGATAGGGGAAGTCATCTGCAAAAGTTCCAGGTGGTTTTTGATGCACTTAGGAAGGTGGGGTTCTCGATAAGTCCAAAAAAGTCCAAGTCCAAAACCTACATAGTAGGTAGAGGCAAGATCAAACCCCAGATCAGTAAAGTGGATGCTATCCAAAACTGGTTGAGACCACTCTCAAAGATGCAAGTTAGAACCTTGCTAGGAATCTTGGGGTACTACAGGAGATTCATCCCAAACTTTGCCATGATGAACTCACCCCTGATTGACTTCCTTAAATGGATGGAATCAGCTATGGTCAAATTGACTGTGGAGGAGGAGACAGCCTTTCAAGAAATAAAGGTAACTCTGTGTGAACAGCCAGTCCTGGTTGTTTCCGACCTTAACAAGGAATTTTTACTCCAGACAGACACCTCAGAAGTCTCTTTAGGAGCAGTCCTTTCTGAGGAGCACCCTGTTCTCTACCTGAGTAGGAAACTGTTGGCATGTAAGAAGAATTTTTCCATCATGTAAAAGGAATGTTTTGCCATAAAGTGGACAGTAGACATAATATGGTACTATCTATAAGGGAAAAAATGTAAATTAGTATCAGACCATGCCAAGCTCAGGTGGATAAGCTAAAAAAATGCTCCAGTTTACTACTGTTTTCTAGCCCTGCAGGATTTCAGCTTCCATGTTGAACATAGAGCCAGGAAGCTACATGGTAATGCCGATGCCCTCTCAACAATCTTGTGTCTGGTAGTAGAAGGTGCCAAGCTCCACGGCTTTAGACAAAGGACATGTATGTAAGGTGGCTAACAGACACATAGTTAATGGGATGTATGTTTTACAGAGGTGGTTGTCATCTGTGATGTAATCCTGGTGCACATAGTATTAAGAGACTTGTTTGGTGCATCTGGGCTAGGTTTAACAGGCAGCGTGAGAGATAAGCAAACCTGGATTTCCACATACCGCATCTCTGGGAGTGGTTCACATGCTAAAATGGAGTCTGTTTGCTTGACACATGGTCTGTGTGTAAGGAGGAAGAAGGTCTCCTGTGTGTTATCTCCAGACTGAGCAGGTATCTTGGATGCTATCCAGCCAGAGTGTATAGGACTGGCTCTAAAGAGACTTTGTCAAGAAGTGTGTAGTTTGTTTTTCCGGCACTGAAAGTAATTTAGTTATTTTTTTTTGCTTGTGGCTGGTTTATAAAGCACCAATAAACAAGCATGGACATTTAAATGGAAACTCTTCCTGTGTTTCTTCACAACGCACCCAAGTGAGTAGCAATCCCACAATATACTGTATAGGATGCCAACACAGTATGGGTTAGAAGGACTATTCATTAATTGAGAGAGAGTAGATTAACTTAATCACGATGGGCACAAAAATTACAAAGTAAAAATACAAGATCACTAATAATAAGATGTATTACATGGCTACTTAAGATATGGTAGAATCTTGAAATTCTCCAGGTTTGACAACTTTTCCCCAAAATCTATTTACTGTGAATCGCCATTAGTACTGAGTATTTAGTTGGCCAGATAATGTGTGTAGCACGCTAAGTTCTTCATGGGTTAAAATGAACCCTTTTCATGCTCTTTAATGCAACACAGCTTTAGAAATGTGAAAGTGACCTCATTATATAAATGAATGGTAACCTGTTGTAACTAACAGCATGATAATAAGAAATACTGTAGGAGAGAAAAAAAGTGCAAATAGGGTCTTATCCGGTAAAGATAGTAAGGCATGCAATTAAATTGCACTCACCTGACGTATCTTTACGTTAGAGGGTGGAAATTCATCAGAGTTGACAGCTGCTGCAGATCCACTGGTCAAAGGATAAAATGACCAAAGAACGTGGTATCAAACTGAAAAAAATTCATGGATATCACCTGCGCTGCTGTGCAGATCATGATCCACACGGTTGTAAGAAAAAATTGATGGTTTATACACTCAAAGCGTTTCAAAATCATTATAACTTCTTCTTCAGGAGAGTCACATCTCCTGAAGAAAAAGTCCTAATGACTTCGAAACGCGTTGAGTGAATAAATAATCAATTATTTCTTACAACCATGTGGATCGAGATTTGTACAGCAGCGCAGGTGATATCCATGAATTTCTCCAGTTTTAACTTACAGCATGTATAACATGCAGCAGCAACAGACATTTTGGACTTTTTTAGTTATAAAAACTGTCCAAAAATGATTACGGTACTTTTTGGGGGCAAATGTCTGCCTTGCAGGTGTTTATTCACAGATGGTTCACAATAAAGAAGCTGTGGTTTTTCACAACGAGTGATGAACAAAATATTATTTTTTTGTGAGTATCAGGTTGTTTGTTGATTGTGAAATGAAAATGAAAAGCAAAAGCTTTCTCAGAATGCTTCAAAAACGTATCCCTGGTTTGGAATCACCAGTCATACATTTGCTCTTTAGATATAGAAGAACTATGGGATTTTCTTAGCAAGCAGTACAAAAAGTATCCCTACTTTTGGATCCACCAGACTTTTGCTAATTGCAAAATGAAGAAGCAATGGCTCTCAAGTAGTGTTGAGCATTCCGATACCGCAAGTATCGGGTATCGGCCGATATTTGCTGTATCGGAATTCCGATACCGAGATCCGATATTTTTGTGGTATCGGGTATCGGTATCGAAACAACATTAATGTGTAAAATAAAGAATTAAAATAAAAAATATTGCTATACTCACCTCTCCGACGCAGCCTGGACCTCACCGAGGGAACCGGCAGCGTTGTTTGCTTAAAATTCGCGCGTTTCCTTCCTTACGTGAAGTCCCGGCTTCTGAATGGTCGCGTGCCGCCCATGTGGCCGCGACGCGACCAATCACAGCAAGCCGTGACGTAATTTCAGGTCCTTCAGGATTTTAAAATTACGTTCCGGCTTTGTGATTGGTCGCGTCGCGGTCACATGGGCGACGCGACCAATCACAAGCCGTGACGTCACGGGAGGCTGGACACGCGCGCATTTTAAAATGCGCGCGTGTCCTGCCTCCCGTGACGTCACGGCTTGTGATTGGTCGCGTCGCCCATGTGACCGCGACGCGACCAATCACAAAGCCGGAACGTAATTTTAAAATCCTGAAGGACCTGAAATTACGTCACGGCTTGCTGTGATTGGTCGCGTCGCGGCCACATGGGCGGCACGCGACCAATCACAAGCCGGGACTTCACGTAAGGAAGGAAACGCGTGAATTTTAAGCAAACAACGCTGCCGGTTCCCTCGGTGAGGTCCAGGCTGCGTCGGAGAGGTGAGTATAGCAATATTTTTTATTTTAATTCTTTCTTTTACACATTAATATGGATCCCAGGGCCTGAAGGAGAGTTTCCTCTCCTTCAGACCCTGGGAACCATCAGGAATACCGTCCGATACTTGAGTCCCATTGACTTGTATTGATATCGGGTATCGGTATCGGATTGGATCTGATACTTTGCCGGTATCGGCCGATACTTTCCGATACCGATACTTTCAAGTATCGGACGGTATCGCTCAACACTACTCTCAAGTCTTTATTTAAGTAGCAGAAACTAGTCAAGAAAACGTTTCTCAAAAAGGAAAGAAAAAATATCCTTTTTTGGGATCCACAATAGGCTTGCTATTGACAAAATGAATTAATAACAATGGCATTTTATCAAGTCACCCCAAAAGTATCCCTTTATTTAGGGAGGAGGAACAGGTTAGCTGTTCTTAAAGGAAGACACAATGACTTGTCAACAATAGTGTTGAGTCACCCCCTAGTGTTTGAGTTCGGTTCGGTTTGTCGAATTGGGGCGTGTTTGACGAATGTTCGTTGAACGTTCGACGAACACCGTCGAACCGCATTGAAACCAATGGCAGGCAAACACAATTACATAGAAAGCACATAGAAAACACCTTAAAAGGTGCCCAAAAGCTGACAAACTGCTCAGAAGACACAACAAACACATGGAAAAGTCACAAGTACATATAGTTATGTGAAAATAAAAGAGGTGGAGGAGAAAAGGAGGAGGAGACACAGATATAGGCATGTCATGCCATTCTAAAATCAAGAAAGGCTGGAGTAACAATCTAAAATCAGATTACCAACACCCAGACATCGTGACAAAAAAATTAAAAAATAAATATCTTTAGGTAGAATGGCGGGTCCATTCAGAACACTTTCCTTAGAAGACTGTTGTGAATTCCGTTCTTGGGCTCCATCCTGTGGTTATGAATGGTATTTTTGGGAGTTCTGCTCTTGGGCCCTCTCTGGTGGTTTCAAGTGGAACTTAGCAGCTGCTTTCACTAATCGGTTCCCTGGCCTTGTTATTTAACTGGGCTCTAGTCTGTAGTCAATGCCAGCTGTCAATGTTTTCCTGTTGGATTCTGTCCTCTCCTGGAAGTTCTCTGTTGGCCAGTCCATTTCAGCTTAAGATAAGTTCTGTTAGTTCTTGGGTGTTTCCCTGCTTTTGACCTTCTGTTCAAGTTTAAGTTTTGTCTCTTTTGTCCAGCTTGTCATTATGAAATATTCAGGCTAGTTGGAAGCTCTGGGGTAGCAGATTTGCTCCTCCACACCGTGAGTCGGTGTGGAGGTTATTTTTGTAAACTCTGCGTGGATATTTAGTTTTTTATACTGACCGCACAGTATCCTTTTCTATCTCTGTCTATTTAGATAGTATTGGCCTCCTTTGCTAAAATCTAGTTTCATTTCGGAGTTTGTCATTTCCCTCTCCACTCACCGTCAATATTTGTGGGGGGCTATCTTTCCTTTTGGGGGTTTCTCTGAGGCGAGATACTTTTCCGTTTCCATCTTCAGGGGTAGTTAGTTCTTAGGCTGTGATGAGGCATCTAGGCAGAGATAGGAACGTCCCACAGCTATTTCTAGTGTTGGTGTTAGGAGTAGGGATTGCGGTCAGTAAAGCTACCACCTCCTCAGAGCTTGTACATTATTTGTTTTACCCACCAGGTCATTTCAGTGCTGCTCCGTAATCACCAGGTCATAACAGTGATTGCTGTCGGTGGAGCTGCCACCTCCTCTGAGCTTGTCCATGATTGGTTTTACCCACCAGGTCATCTCGGTGCTACTCCGTAATCACCAGGTCATAACAGTACAGCTGGCCCACAATGTGTTAAATGCATCTCAAAAGAGGGAAAATAAAGTTCTGAGTCATTGTTTTTTTTTTTCTTGTTGCTTGTTTTGTCCTTTTTTTCCCCTTGATCTTTGGATGGTTCAGGAGCTTGGTGCTGATATGGAGGTTCAGGGTCTGTCTGCGCGTGTTGATCATCTCGCTGCAAGCGTACAGAGTATCCAAGATTATGTTATTCAAACTCCTGTTTCTGAGCCTAGAATTCCTATCCCTGATTTGTTTTCTGGGGATAGATCTAAGTTTTTGAACTTTAAAAATAATTGCAGATTGTTTTTTGCTCTGAGACCCCGTTCCTCTGGTGACCCCATTCAGCAGGTGAAGATTGTCATTTCTCTGCTACGTGGCGACCCGCAGGACTGGGCATTCTCCCTTGAGCCGGGGAATCCTGCATTGCTCAATGTAGATTCATTTTTTCAAGCACTTGG
Source organism: Ranitomeya variabilis (assembly GCF_051348905.1). Classification (NCBI taxonomy): domain Eukaryota; kingdom Metazoa; phylum Chordata; class Amphibia; order Anura; family Dendrobatidae; genus Ranitomeya; species Ranitomeya variabilis. The sequence goes on along the minus strand of NC_135239.1, from coordinate 75,625,273 downwards.
ACTGCTTTATGACGAACCTAATTCTGTGGATCAGGCAGAAAAAATCTTGATGGTTCTGTGTCAGGGTCAGGAAGTAGCAGAAATATATTGTCAGAAATTTAGAAAGTGGTCTGTGCTTACAAAATGGAATGAGGATGCCCTGGCAGCTATTTTCAGAAAGGGTCATTCTGAAGCCCTTAAAGATGTTATGGTGGGGTTTCCCACTCCTGCTGGTTTGAACGAATCAATGTCTCTGGCCATTCAGATTGATCGGCACCTACGTGAACGTAAGGTGGTGCACCATATGGCGGTGTCCTCTGGGCAGAGTTCTGAGCCTATGCAATGTGATAGGATTTTGACGAGAGCAGAACGGCAGGAGTTCAGACGTCAGAATGGGCTGTGTTTTTACTGTGGTGACGCTACTCATGCTATCTCTGACTGCCCGAAGCATACTAAGAGGGTTGCTAGGTCGGTTACCATCAGTACTGTACAGCCTAAATTTCTCTTGTCTATTACCCTGATTTGCTCATTGTCGTCCTTTTCTGTAATGGCATTTGTGGATTCTGGTGCTGCCCTGAACTTAGTGGACCTAGAATTTGCCAAGCGCTGTGGTTTTTCCTTGGAGCCTTTGCAGAGCCCTATTCCCTTGAGGGGGATTGATGCTACGCCATTGGCCAAGAATAAACCTCAGTACTGGACACAGTTAACCATGAACATGGCTCCAGCAAATCAGGAAAATATTTGCTTTTTGGTGTTGCATAATTTGCATGATGTGGTTGTGCTGGGGTTTCCATGGTTACAGGTACATAATCCAGTGCTGGATTGGAAATCTATGTCTGTGACTAGTTGGGGTTGTCAGGGGATACATAGTGACATTCCTCTGATGTCAATTTCCTCGTCCCCTTCTTCTGAAGTTCCTGAGTTTTTGTCGGATTTCCAGGATATATTTGAGGAGCCCAAATCCAGTCCCCTGCCTCCTCATAGGGACTGTGATTGCGCTATTAATTTGATTCCTGGCTGTAAGTTCCCTAAGGGCCGACTTTTCAATCTGTCTGTGCCAGAGCATTCCGCTATGCGGAGTTATGTAAAGGAGTCCTTGGAGAAGGGGCATATTTGCCTGTTTTCGTCACCGTTGGGAGCGGGGTTCTTTTTTGTTGCCAAGAAGGATGGCTCCTTGAGGCCCTGTATAGATTATCGCCTTCTCAATAAGATCACTGTTAAATTCCAGTACCCTTTGCCTTTGCTCTCTGATTTGTTTGCTCGGATTAAAGGGGCTAGCTGGTTTACCAAGATTGACCTTCGAGGGGCGTATAATCTTGTCCGCATCAAACAGGGTGATGAATGGAAAACAGCATTTAATACGCCCGAAGGCCATTTTGAATATCTTGTGATGCCTTTCGGGCTCTCTAATGCTCCATCTGTGTTTCAGTCCTCTATGCATGATATTTTCCGGGAATATCTGGATAAATTCATGATTGTATATTTGGATGATATTTTGTTTTTTCCGATGATTGGGAGTCTCATGTGAAGCAGGTCAGGATGGTATTTCAGATTCTTCGTGCTAATGCACTGTTTGTGAAGGGGTCTAAGTGCCTTTTTGGAGTTCAGAAGGTTTCTTTTCTGGGGTTCATTTTTTCTCCCTCGGCTATTGAGATGGACCCTGTTAAGGTCCAGGCTATTTATGATTGGACTCGACCCACATCTGTGAAGAGCCTTCAGAAATTTTTGGGCTTTGCTAATTTTTATCGCCGCTTCATTGCTAATTTTTCTACTGTGGTTAAACCTCTGACCGATTTGACCAAGAAAGGTGCTCATGTGGTGAATTGGTCCTCTGCGGCTGTGGAGGCCTTTCAGGAGCTTAAGCGTCGTTTTACTTCTGCCCCTGTGTTGCGTCAGCCAGATGTTTCTCTCCCTTTTCAGGTTGAGGTTGACGCTTCTGAGATTGGGGCAGGAGCTGTTCTGTCTCAGAGAAGTTCTGATGGCTCTGTGTTGAAACCGTGTGCTTTCTTCTCCAGAAAGTTTTCTCCTGCTGAGCGTAATTATGATGTCGGCAATGGGGAGCTGTAGGCTATGAAGTGGGCATTTGAGGAGTGGCGACATTGGCTTGAGGGAGCTAAGCATCGTGTTGTGGTCTTGACCGATCATAAGAATCTGATTTACCTTGAGTCTGCCAAGCGGTTGAATCCTAGACAGGCTCGGTGGTCTTTGTTTTTCTCCCGTTTTGATTTTGTGGTCTCGTATCTTCTGGGATCTAAGAATGTGAAGGCTGATGCCCTGTCTAGGAGTTTTTTGCCTGATTCTACGGGAGTCCTTGAGCCGGCTGGTATTCTCAAGGAGGGGGTGATTCTTTCTGCTATCTCCCCTGATTTGCGGCGGGTGCTTCAGGAGTTTCAGGCTGATAGACCCGACCGCTGTCCTGTGGGGAAATTGTTTGTTCCTGATAGATGGACTAGTAAGGTGATTTCTGAGATTCATTGTTCTGTATTGGCTGGTCATCCTGGGATCCTTGGTACCAGAGATTTGGTTGCCAGGTCCTTTTGGTGGCCTTCTTTGTCACGGGATGTGCATTCCTTTGTGCAGTCCTGTGGGACCTGTGCCTGGGCTAAGCCCTGCTGTTCTCGTGCTAGTGGGTTGCTTTTGCCTTTGCCTATCCCTGAGAGGCCCTGGACGCATATTTCCATGGATTTTATTTCTGATCTTCCTGTTTCTCAGAAGATGTCTGTCATCTGGGTGGTTTGTGACCGGTTTTCTAAAATGGTCCACTTGGTACCTTTGCCTAAGTTGCCTTCCTCCTCTGATTTGGTTCCTTTATTTTTTCAGCATGTGGTTCGTTTGCATGGTATTCCGGAGAATATTGTGTCTGACAGAGGTACCCAGTTTGTTTCTAGGTTTTGGCCGTCCTTTTGTGTTAGAATGGGCATTAATTTGTCTTTTTCTTCGGCATTTCACCCTCAGACAAATGGACAGACGGAGCAAAGCAATCAGACCTTGGAAACCTATTTGAGATGCTTTGTGTCTGCTGATCAGGATGATTGGGTTACCTTCTTGCCGTTGGCCGAGTTTGCCCTTAATAATCAGGCTAGTTCGGCTACTTTGGTTTCGCCTTTTTTTGTAACTTCGGTTTTCATCCTCGTTTTTCTTCAGGGCAGGTTGAGCCTTCGGACTGTCCTGGGGTAGATTCTGTGGTGGACAGGTTGCAGCGGATTTGGACTCATGTGGTGGACAATTTCATTGTCTCAGGAAAAGGCTCAACATTTTGCTAACCGCCGTCGGTGCGTTGGTTCCCGGTTTCGGGTTGGGGATTTGGTCTGGTTGTCTTCTCGTCATGTTCCTATGAAGGTCGCTTCCCCTAAGTTCAAGCCTCATTTTATTGGTCCTTATAGGATTTAGGAAATTATCAATCCTGTGTCTTTTCGTTTGGCCCTTCCAGCTTCTTTTTCCTGACCCTCCTGCTCCGGTGTTGGTTGAGGGGGAGTTGGAATATGTGGTGGAGAAGATTTTGGATTCTCGTCTTTCGAGGCGGAAACTTCAGTATCTGGTCAAGTGGAAGGGTTATGGCCAGGAGGATAATTCTTGGGTTTTTGCCTCCGATGTCCATGCTGCCGATTTGGTACATGCTTTTCATTTGGCTCGTCCCGATCGGCCTGGGGGCTCTGGTAAGGGTTCGGTGACCCCTCCTCAAGGGGGGGGTACTGTTGTGAATTCCGTTCTTGGGCTCCATCCTGTGGTTATGTATGGTATTTTTGGGAGTTCTGCTCTTGGGCTCCCTCTGGTGGTTTCAAGTGGAACATAGCAGCTGCTTTCACTAATCGGTTCCCTGGCCTTGTTATTTAACTGGGCTCTAATCTGTAGTCGATGCCAGCTGTCAATGTTTTCCTGTTGGATTCTGTCCTCTCCTGGAAGTTCTCTGTTGGCCAGTCCATTTCAGCTTAAGATAAGTTCTGTTAGTTCTTGGGTGTTTCCCTGCTTTTGACCTTCTGTTCAAGTTTAAGTTTTGTCTCTTTTGTCCAGCTTGTCATTATGAAATATTCAGGCTAGTTGGAAGCTCTGGGGTAGCAGATTTGCTCCTCCACACCGTGAGTCGGTGTGGAGGTTATTTTTGTAAACTCTGCGTGGATATTTAGTTTTTTATACTGACCGCACAGTATCCTTTTCTATCTCTGTCTATTTAGATAGTATTGGCCTCCTTTGCTAAAATCTAGTTTCATTTCGGAGTTTGTCATTTCCCTCTCCACTCACCGTCAATATTTGTGGGGGGCTATCTTTCCTTTTGGGGGTTTCTCTGAGGCGAGATACTTTTCCGTTTCCATCTTCAGGGGTAGTTAGTTCTTAGGCTGTGACGAGGCATCTAGGCAGATATAGGAACGTCCCACGGCTATTTCTAGTGTTGGTGTTAGGAGTAGGGATTGCGGTCAGTAAAGCTATCACCTCCTCAGAGCTTGTACATTATTTGTTTTACCCACCAAGTCATTTCAGTGCTGCTCCGTAATCACCAGGTCATAACAGTGATTGCTGTCGGTGGAGCTGCCACCTCCTCTGAGCTTGTCCATGATTGGTTTTACCCACCAGGTCATCTCGGTGCTACTCCGTAATCACCAGGTCATAACAGAAGACGTAGTGGTATCCCCGTTGGGAGTTGTGCCAAAAAAGGAACCCAATACATTCAGACTAATCCACCATTTGTCATATCCAAGGGGCAGGTCAGTAAATGACAACATCGACGCAGAACCAAGTACAGTACTATATACTGTACCTCCTTTGACAAGGCAATTAGGCGGGTCAAGAAGTTGGGAAGGGGCACCCTAATGGCCAAAACAGACATTGAGAGAGCGTTCCGGTTACTACCTGTGCCTCCGAATAGTGTCCGCCTATTGGGCTGCTTCTTTGAAGGAGCATACTACATAGATCGCTGTTTGCCCATGGGGTGCTCCATATTCTGCTCACTATTTGAGGCGTTTACTTGCTTCCTTGAATGGGTCCTCATGGACGTTTCTAAAGGGGCACATATTATCCATTACCTTGACGACTTCTTATGCCTGGGCCCAAAAGATTCACCACAGTGTGAATACAGGCGGTAGTCCACCTTTGAGAAGGAGAGAGCTGGAGGGAGAGCGGATACCCCAGAGCCGAGGGGTTAGATTGAGAAAGGAAGAAGGCGGTGTAGGTTGCTTCATGGGTGGGGTACTCTGCTGAGTAGTAGAAGCTGCTACTAGGCCCAAAAGGATTTCCTGGGCTAGATGCAGTTAAAAATTAGTACTTAGATAAACAGGCGGTGTAGCTTGCTTCATGGGTGGGGTACTCTGCTGAGTAGCAGAAACTGCTACTAGGCCCAAAATATTGCCTGGGCTAGATGCAGTTAAAAATTAGTACTTAGATAAACAGGCGGTGTAGCTTGCTTCATGGGTGGGGTACTCTGCTAAGTAGCAGAAACTGCTACTAGGCCCAAAGTACTGCCTGGGCTAGATGCAGTTAAAAATTAGTACTTAGATAAACAGGCGGTGTAGCTTGCTTCATGGGTGAGGTACTCTGCTGAGTAGCAGAAACTGCTACTAGGCCCAAAATGATTTCCTGGGCTAGATGCTGTTAAAAATTAGTAATTAGATAAACAGGTGGTGTAGCTTTCTTCATCAGTGGGGTACTCTGCTGAGTAGCAGACACTGCTACTAGGCCCAAAGTATTGCCTGGGCTTGATGCAGTTAAAAATTATTAATTAGATAAACAGGCGTTGTAGCTTGCTACATGGGTGGGCTTCTTTGCTGACTAGCAGACACTGAGCTTTGGAGCAGACCTCTAAATCCCAGGCCATAGTATGAGTAAACAGCTCTGCAGACTCTGTGTTACCCCAAGCCATAGTGTAAGTAGTTTCTAAAGGTTAAAAGGGGGGGTGCGTCCCCACCTGGAATTGACAATGCCAACGTCATGTAAAACACAGCAAGTGGACTCCAAAAATAGTCTCCATTTTTTCCAAAAGTTGGGCCACAGACACCACTTAAGTGGCATCAATTTCTCCAGAGTTTCTTAAAATGGTTGGTGAGGTGATTTTCAAAAATCATCAAGCTTTTAGTCTCCCCAGGATGACACAGGGGTAGAAAAGTCCTTGCAGATCCAGGATTTGTTCATCTTGATGAACGTTAGTCTGTTTACATTGTCACTGGACAGCCACGTGCACTTATCTGTCAGCACACCGCCAGCAGTGCTGAAAACACCTTCAGAGAGAACGCTGGCTGTGGGGCACGACAAGATCTCCAAGGTGTGAGTGGCGAGCTCATGCCATTTTTCCAGATTGGAAGCCCAAAATGAGCAAGGGTCCAGTTTCACAATCATGGCATCAATGTTAACTTGGAGATACTCCTGTACCATCCTCTCTAGGCATTGGCTATACTTCAGACTTCTTGTCTCCTGTGGCCTTGCAAAGGATGGCCTAAAAAATTCTTGAAACGATTGGAAAAAATTGCTGTTACCACCAGATGTGATGTTACTGTTGGGGTTTAACTGATGACTCGACAGTCCCACGGTTGACAAGTTAGAACTCAGAGATTCACTACATGCACCACTGGTGTTTTGTGGAAAAGCAGATGTAAGATTCTGTAACAGTCTCTGCTGATACTCCTGCATGTGTGAATCCCTTTCTATGGCAGGAATTATTTCGCCAAATTTACTTTTGTCCCGGGATCTAAGAGTGTGGCAACCCAGTAGTCGGCATTACTTCAGATTCTGACAATCTGATGGTCATGTTGCAGGTAGTGCAGCAAAAAGGCACTCATGTGTCTTGCGCATCCAGGAGGACCAAGTACTTGTTGTCTTGGTGGCGGCAAGGTGAGAATCATGCTTCCTTCCTCTGCCCTCTCCCCCCATTCTCGCACAACAGAAATTTGATCAAGGTCTCCCTCATCTGGTGAGTCTTCCATGCCCAGCTCCAGTACGTCCTCCACTACTTCCTTGGCTCCTGCACCTTCCTCAACAGTTTGGCTGCTACCATGCGCCCTCGGTAATCCCTCTCCCACACCCTCCAATGCCAGCCGCCTTGGAGCTGCCAACCTTCTGGACCTTGGAGATATTATCCCTTCCATGTACGACTCCTCCTGTTCCTTCTCCTCTTCCTCTTGTCCCACCACCTTACTCCGAATACTGTTTAAGGTGTGCTCCAGCATGTAAATGACCGGAAACTGTGCAAAAGGGTGCATAGGTCCCTGATCTGAGACCACTCCTGCAGCGTGATTTGCCCCACCTCTGGATCTCGTTGGCCCAGGCTATATGTCATAACGTATTGCACCAGGGCTCGTCGGTGCTGCCACAGTCACTGCAACATGTGCAGAGTTGAATTCCACCGTGTGGGCACATCGCATTTCAGCCGGTGAACTGGAGGGCCCAACGACTTCTGTAGAGATGTAAGTCGTTGAGCTGTGGGATGCGAATGGTGGAAGTGAGCACACAGCGACCGTGCCCTCTGCAGAAGCCCATCTAGTCCGGGATAGCGGGATAAAAATTGCTGGACAACCAGGTTCAAAATGTGAGCCATACAAGGCACGTGTGTGACATTGCCCGGCGAAGGGTTGCACCCAGGTTTGCAGCATTGTTGCACACGGCCTTCCTTGGCTGCAGGTTCAGTGGAGACAACCATTGATGGAACTCGGTCTCCAGAGCTGACCACAACTCCTCAGCTGTGTGAGTCACATTTCCCATACATTTCAAGGTAAACCCTGCCTGATGCCGTTGAGCCCTGGTGACAGCATAGTAAGGAGGTGTGCAGGATTCCTTCTGCGCAGTTAGAACATGGGTGGCATTACCAGACAGGCTATGGGTGCAGGTGGAGGACCGAGAGGAGGTTGAGGAGGCAGAAGCAGTGGAGGAACTTAGAGATACAGAGGATCGAAACGCAACTCGTGGGGACAGCAAGACTTGTACAGCAGCCCCTTCTCCTGATATCACCATAGTTACCCAGTGCCCAGTCACTGACATGTAATGCCCCTGTACATGTCTACTCGTCCAAGTGTCTGTCTTGAAATGCTCCCTGTCACACACAGAGTTTCTCAAGGAAGCAGTGATGTTATGTGCGACATGCTGGTGCAGCGCAGGCACAGCTTTCTTTGAGAAGTAGTGGCGACTGGGCATCTGGTACTGGGGCACTGTAACGGACATAAGGTCTCAAAAATCCTCTGTGTCCACCAGGTGGAAAGGCAGTATTTTTGTAGCCAACAGCTTGCAGATGGTGAAAATCAACTTCTTAGCTTTGTCATGGCTAGGAAGAAATGGTCTTTTACTTGTCCACATCTGAGGGACCGAGGGCTGGCTGCCGTGCTTAGATGGGGTTGAGTACGGTGTCCCCGGCAAACTGCTGGTCGGTGAGGAAGGTACACACGGAGATATTATGTTGCCTTGATCAAAATGTGGTGGTCTTGATGTCGGAGAGTGATCAACACCAGCAGGTGTTTCCACTTGCAAATTTACTGACAACCTGCCAATCACACTGGCTGTTGCGGGAAAAGAGGTGGAAGGTCTGCGTCCAAAACCATGTGTGACTGCTGTCCCCACAGTAACAGAGGTTGAAGAGGTCACGGATGCACTTGATAGGGCAGACGGTGGTTGGTCCGGCCCACTAGGCCACATTGTAGCACAGTGTGACGGTTCATGCATGAAGTACTCAAACTATTCATTTTTTGGCCTCTACTGAGATTTTGGTGACAAATCTTACAGACAACATGAGTTGGGTCATCCTTTGCGATCTCAAAAAATGCCCAAGCTGTACTAAGCTAGGCTTAGAGCCCATGCTACCCGAAGAGCCACCATGACTTGCGCTCAGAGGCACAGTTGTGGATGAGGATGCAGTTGTTAACAAGCTTCCAGTACTCCGTTTCTGTCCAGAAAGGCGCAACCTAACCTTGTCATCACTAGCATCCTCCTCCACCTCCTCTGCTGACCTCATGTACTAGAGGACTGTGGGTTGACAGTAAGTGGGGTCTCCAACCTCATCATCATCATCACCCTGTGTGTTCTTACACCCATCGTCCTCAGAGCCAACCTCTTCCTGCCCTGACCGAAAAGTCAAGTTTTCATTCCAATCAGGTATCTCAGTCTCATCATCATCTTCCTCATTATCTCCACCAACAGGAGTTACAGTTTGGGAACGAGGGTCTACATTATGCTCAGAACCTTCTTCATCTGGGCCTGGATCCGACTCGCAAAGATTCTGGGCATCAGTGCAGATCATCTCCTCGTCTGGATTCACAGAAGCTCTGGAGCAGACCTCTGATTCCCAGGCTAAAGTATGAGTAAACAGCTCTGCAGACTCAACCATCTGTGTTACCCCATACTCAGACAGGCGGCTGGAGACTTGGGAGCTGTGAGGAAGCAAGTGTGATTGGGGTGACACCTCTGAGGACTGGAGTATTTGTGATGTTGAAGCTGAGGTGGAGGAGAGCCCACTTGAACGAGCACTTGATATCCGTTCAAGTACCTGCTGTTTTTGTGCCTCTTCTGGAATTTATAGCCATGCTCGTAGCGATGGTCAAAAGAAAGGGATCATATCAGATTGTCCACAAAAAGAAGTAGACATCTTACTTTGGCTGGAAGATGGTCTTTCTTCTGCAGATGTTACTGTTGCTTTACCACCTACCCCACGGACACAACCTTTTTTTCCCTTTCCAACACGCCTAGTCCCCTTTCCACCAGCAGCAGGCCTTTTGCCACTCATTTTGGTGCTTTACAAATTGGCAACTCTGTAGCTGTTGGCACAAAAAACGAAGGATGGAGACCGAGCAGAGCTGAGTGGCCAAACTATGGTACTAGGCCCAAAAGGATTTACTGGGTTAGATGCAGTAAAAATTTAGATACACAGGTGGTGTCGTTAGATTCACAGGCGGGCTACTCTGCTGACGTGCAGACACTGCTCCTAGGCCCAAAACGATTTACTGGGTTAGATGCAGTAAAAATTTAGATACACTGGCGGTGTAGCTTCACAGGCGGGCTACTCCGCTGACGTGCAGATACTGCTCCTAGGCCCAAAACGGTTTACTGGGTTAGATGCAGTAAAAATTCAGATACACAGGCGGTGTAGTTAGCTTCACAGGCGGGCTACTCCGCTGACGTGCAGACACTGCTCCTAGGCCCAAAACGATTTACTGGGTTAGATGCAGTAAAAAATTAGAAACACAGGCGGTGTAACTAGCTTCACAGGCGGGCTACTCTGGTGACGTGAAGACACTGCTCTTAGACCCAAAATGATTTACTGGGTTAGATGCAGTAAAAATTTAGATACACAGGCGGTGTAGCTAGCTTCACAGGCGGGCTACTCCGCTGACATGCAGACACTGCTACTAAGCCCAAAACGATTTACTGGGTTAGATGCAGTAAAAATTTAGATACACAGGCAGTGAAGCTAGCTTCACAGGCGGGCTACTCCGCTGACGTGCAGACACTGCTACTAAGCCCAAAACGATTTACTGGGTTAGATGCAGTAAAAATTTAGATACACAGGCGGTGTAGCTAGCTTCACAGGTGGGCTACTCAGATGTCTACCAGACAATGCTACTAGCCCAAAAGGATTGGCTGAGCTAGATTACACCAAACGCTGGGACAAACACTTGCACAGCACTGGCACAGACCTGCCTGGCAAAAAGTGCTATGAACTGCTGTAACCTACCCTGAAAAGGGCTGATATTACAACTAGTCCCGACTCCCTAAACCTCTCTCTCTCTAGCTAACAGAAAAATTGCTCGCAAAAAACACAGCCCACAGCAGCAGCAGTGCCGTCTAACACTAAGCTGCAGCAGTGAGGAAAATGGTGGCGATGGGGAAAATGGCTGGTTCTTATAGGGCAAGGACATGTGACATACACAGCCAATGACACATGCCTTTGCTTGTGTGCATCACATGCACATTGCTGTGTGTGTGTGCACTGCTGATAGGCTAAGAGACTGCACCGCCCCTCTGTAAATGCAGGAAAGAAAAAAAAGGAGAGCAGCATTATTTCAGCACAGATTTATCCCCCCCCCCCCGCCCACTATACACTGAAACAGTCTATTAACATTGATAAGCAGTTTTAATGTGAAAATCAAGCTAGGCTTTTGGTGAACGAACAGTTATCAAACAGAAACTCGAACTGCCGAATTTTAAGCAAATTGTTTGAGTTCGTCGAACGACTCGAACACCGCCCAAAACAGCTCGAATTTGAAATTGGCGAACAGTTCGACTCGAACACCGCTCATCTTTAGTCAACAAGCCATGTAAAAATCATCCCTATTTTTGGGAGTAGTTCTATGTTCATATGCCCTGAACAGTGTTAACTTCCTAGTTTCTGTACAATATAGCAGGACAATCACAGGCAATCTAGAGGTAGTGGCAGTGGAAGTTACAGTGGTAAAAATACAGCATTGCACTATAAAACACAGCAGCACGTAGGAGATGATATGACTGTCTACTGGAAGTTGCAATGGCAGTGGCAGCAGGTGTACAGTACAAAAATATACAGTTGTGGCCAAAAGTATTGACACCCCTGCAATTCTGTCAGATAATACTCAGTTTCTTCCTGAAAATGATTGCAAACATAAATTCTTTGGTATTATTATCTTCATTTAATTTGTCTTAAATGAAAAAACACAAAAAGAATTGTCCTAAAGCCAAATTGGATATAATTCCACACCAAACTTAAAAAAGGGGTGGACAAAAGTATTGGCTGTTGTGTATCCGCTTTTTGGGCTCCCCTGGTGGTTGCTGGTGGTACTGGTGACTTGTTTGCACTTTGCTTCTTCTGTTCACCTGCTTCCATCAGTGTTTGGGAGTTTCCTATTTAGCCTTGCTCTCCAGTCATTTCCTTGCCGGTCATCATTGTAACCAGAGCCTTCGGTTGCATGTTCCTGCTACTAGTCTGCTGATCAGCTAAGTGGACTTTGTCCTTTTGTTTTGTACCTTTTGTCCAGTTTGCAGTTTTTGTAATTCTCTGTAGCTGGAAGCTCTTGCGGGCTGAAATTGCCACTCCTGTGTCATGAGTTGACACAAGAGTCTTAAAGTAATTTCAGGATGGTTTTTGAAAGGGTTTTCAGTTGACCGTGAAGTCCTCTTTTGTATCCTTCTGCTATCTAGTAAGTGGACCTCTCTTTGCTAAATCTACTTTCATACTGTGTATGTCTTTTCCTCTTAATTCACCGTTATTACATGTGGGGGGCTGCTATCATCTTTTGGGGTATTTCCCTAGAAGTAAGCCAGGTCTGTTTCTTCCTCTACCAGGCGTAGTTAGTCCTCCGGCTGGCGCGTGGCATATAGGAAGCCGTAGGTATGCTCCCTGGCTACTGTTAGTTGTGTGGTAGATTTAGCTCACGGTCAACTCGAGTTTCCATCACCCGAGAGCTCGTTCGTTACTTATATGTTTCTTACGTTCCCTTGCCATTGGGAACCATGACAGTATGACCGGCCCCGTGTTAAACTTATTGGCAGAAGAAAGGAGAGAAAAAAGAAGTCTGTAATTTTTTTTTTCCCTTTTTCCTCTATGCTGGCTCCATAGTTGGATCTGTTGTATTTCAGCTTTAATTACAGCCTTTGCCTTTCTCTCCTTATAATCCTTGAATGGCTCTGAGCTCACCTGTTTAAAGATGGATCCTCAGAGTTTGGCTGCAGGTTTAAATAATCTTGCTACGAAGGTTCAAAATTTACAAGATTTTGTTATACATGCTCCTATTTCTGAACCTAAAATCCCTACACCAGAGGTGTTTTCCGGAGATAGATCTCGGTTTTTGAATTTCAAATATAATTGTAAATTATTCCTTTCTCTCAGACCTCACTCCTCAGGAGATCCTGTCCAGCAGGTTAAGATTGTAATCTCTTTGCTGCGAGGTGACCCTCAAAATTGGGCATTTTCATTGGCACCAGGGGATCCTGTGTTGCTCAATGTGGATGCGTTTTTCCTGGCGTTAGGGTTGCTTTATGAGGAACCTAATTTGGAGATTCAAGCTGAAAAAGTTTTGATAGCCCTATCTCAAGGGCAAGATGAAGCGGAGATATACTGCCAAAAATTTCGTAGGTGGTCTGTGCTTACTCAGTGGAATGAGTGCGCCTTAGCGGCAAATTTCAGAGAGGGCCTTTCTGATGCCGTTAAAGATGTTATAGTCGGGTTCCCTGCGCCTACAGGTCTGAATGAGTCCATGACAATGGCAATTCAGATTGATCGGCGTTTGCGGGAGCGCAAACCCGTGCACCATTTGGCGGTATCTTCTGAAGAGACGCCAGAGAAAATGCAATGTGACAGAGTTATGTCCAGAAGCGAACGGCAGAATTATAGGCGTAAAAATGGGTTATGCTTCTATTGTGGTGATTCTGCTCATGTTATATCGGCATGCTCTAAGCGTACTAGGAAGGTTGACAAGTCCATTTCAATTGGCACTTTACAGTGCAAATTTATTTTGTCTGTAACCTTGATTTGTTCATTATCAGTTATTACCGTGGATGCCTATGTGGACTCTGGCGCCGCTCTGAGTCTTATGGACTGGTCCTTTGCCAGGCGCTGTGGGTTTGATTTAGAGCCTCTGAAAGTCCCTATACCTCTGAAGGGTATTGATTCTACACCTTTGGCTTGTAATAAACCACAGTTCTGGATGCAAGTGACTGTGCGTATGACTCCAGACCATCAGGAGGTGATTCGCTTCCTTGTGTTGTACAATTTACATGATGTTTTGGTGCTTGGATTACCATGGTTACAGTCTCATAACCCAGTCCTTGACTGGAAGGCTATGTCTGTTAAGCTGGGGATGTCGGGGGGCTCATGGGGACACTCCTATGGTGTCCATTTCGTCATCTATTCCATCTGAGATTCCGGCATTTTTGTCTGATTATCGTGATATTTTTGAAGAGCCTAAGATTGGTTCACTCCCTCCTCACAGGGATTGTGATTGCGCCATAGATCTGATTCCTGGCAGTAAATTTCCAAAGGGTCGTTTGTTTAACCTATCCGTACCTGAACATGCTGCTATGCGCGAGTATATTAAGGAGTCCCTGGAAAAGGGACATATTCGTCCTTCTTCATCACCTTTAGGAGCCGGTTTTTTCTTTGTCTCTAAAAAGGATGGCTCTCTGAGGCCTTGTATTGATTATCGTCTCCTGAATAAAATTACAGTCAAATATCAGTATCTGTTGCCTTTGCTGACTGATTTGTTTGCTTGCATAAGGGGGGCTAAGTGGTTCTCTAAGATTGATCTTCGTGGGGCGTATAATTTGGTGCGAATTAAGCAGGGGGATGAGTGGAAGACCGCATTTAATACGCCTGAGGGCCATTTTGAGTATTTGGTAATGCCTTTCGGCCTTTCTAATGCACCTTCTGTCTTTCAGTCCTTAATGCATGATATTTTCCGTGAATATTTGGATAAATTTATGATTGTGTACTTGGATGATATTTAGATTTTTTCTGATGACTGGGAGTCTCATGTTCAGCAGGTCAGGAGGGTTTTTCAGGTTTTGCGGGAGAATTCTTTGTGTGTAAAGGGTTCAAAGTGTGTTTTTGGGGTTCAAAATATTTCATTTTTGGGGTATATTTTTTCCCCTTCTTCTATTGAGATGGACCCTGTCAAGGTTCGGGCTATTTACGACTGGACGCAGCCTACTTCTCTGAAGAGTCTCCAGAAATTCTTGGGCTTTGCTAATTTTTATCGTCGATTTATAGCTGGTTTTTCTGGCGTTGCTAAACCTCTGACGGATTTGACTAAAAAGGGTGCTGATGTTGCCAATTGATCCCCTGCTGCCGTGGAGGCCTTTCGGGAGCTTAAGCGCCGCTTTTTGTCTGCCCCTGTGTTACGCCAGCCTGATGTTTCTCTTCCCTTTCAGGTTGAGGTCGATGCTTCCGAGATCGGAGCGGGGGCGGTTTTGTCGCAGAAAAGTTCCGACTGCTCAGTGATGAGACCTTGTGCGTTCTTTTCGCGAAAATTTTCGGCCGCCGAGCGAAACTATGATGTTGGTAATCGGGAGCTTTTGGCCATGAAGTGGGCATTTGAGGAGTGGCGTCATTGGCTTGAGGGTGCCAGACATCAGGTGGTAGTTTTGACTGATCACAAGAATTTAATTTATTTGGAGTCTGCCAGGCGCCTGAATCCTAGACAGGCACGTTGGTCGTTGTTCTTTTCCCGGTTTAATTTTGTGGTCTCGTACTTACCGGGTTCTTGGAATGTGAAAGCAGATGCTCTTTCTAGGAGTTTTGAGCCTGACTCTCCTGGGAATTCTGAACCTGCTGGTGTCCTTAAGGATGGAGTGGTTTTGTCTGCTGTCTCTCCAGATTTACGACGTGCTTTGCAAGAATTTCAGGCGGATAGACCTGATCGTTGTCCGTCTGGTAGACTGTTTGTTCCTGACAAGTGGACCACTAGAGTCATCTCAGAAGTTCATTCTTCTACTCTGGCAGGTCATCCGGGAATTTTTGGCACCAGAGATTTGGTGGCTAGATCCTTCTGGTGGCCTTCCCTGTCTCGAGATGTGCGTGTTTTTGTGCAGTCTTGCGATGTGTGTGCTCGGGCCAAGCCTTGTTGTTCTAGGGCTAGTGGGTTGTTGTTGCCCTTGCCTATTCCGAAGAGGCCTTGGACGCACATCTCTATGGACTTTATCTCGGATCTCCCTGTTTCTCAGAAGATGTCTGTCATCTGGGTGGTGTGTGACCGTTTTTCTAAAATGGTTCATTTGGTGCCATTGCCTAAGTTGCCTTCCTCATCTGAGTTGGTCCCTCTGTTTTTTCAAAATGTGGTTCGCTTGCATGGTATTCTGGAAAACATCGTTTCTGACAGGGGTACCCAGTTCGTGTCTAGATTTTGGCGGGCAGTCTGTGCCAGGTTGGGCATTGATTTGTCCTTTTCGTCTGCATTCCATCCTCAGACCAATGGCCAGACGGAGTGAACTAATCAAACTTTGGAGACTTATTTGAGGTGTTTTGTGTCTGCGGATCAGGATGATTGGGTTGCCTTTCTGCCGTTGGCGGAGTTTGCTCTTAATAATCGGGCTAGTTCTGCCACTTTGGTTTCTCCTTTCTTTTGCAATTCAGGGTTTCATCCGCGTTTTTCATCTGGTCAGGTTGAGTCTTCGGATTGTCCTGGAGTGGATGCGGTGGTGGATCGGTTGCATCGGATTTGGGGACAAGTGGTGGATAATTTGGAATTGTCCCAGGAGAGG
The DNA here is from genome assembly GCF_051348905.1 of Ranitomeya variabilis. NCBI lineage: Eukaryota > Metazoa > Chordata > Amphibia > Anura > Dendrobatidae > Ranitomeya > Ranitomeya variabilis. The sequence goes on along the minus strand of NC_135239.1, from coordinate 75,609,160 downwards.
ACTCAGCAGTTTGCTTACCGTCGTCGTCGTGTTGGTCCCCACCTTCGCGTTGGGGACTTGGTGTGGTTGTCTTCCCGTTTTGTCCCTATGAGGGTTTCTTCTCCCAAATTTAAGCCTCGGTTCATCGGTCCTTATAGGATTTTGGAGATTCTTAACCCTGTTTCCTTTCATTTGGACCTCCCGGCATCTTTCGCTATCCATAATGTGTTCCATCGGTCGTTGTTGCGGAGATATGAGGTACCGGTGGTTCCTTCTACTGAACCTCCTGCTCCTGTGCTGGTGGAGGGTGAATTGGAGTACGTCGTAGAGAAGATCTTGGACTCCCGTATTTCCAGACGGAGACTTCAATATCTGGTTAAATGGAAAGGCTATGGTCAGGAAGATAATTCTTGGGTAACTGCCTCTGATGTTCATGCCTCGGATTTGGTTCGTGCCTTTCATAGGGCTCATCCAGATCGCCCTGGCGGTTCTTGTGAGGGTTCGGTGCCCCCTCCTTAAGGGGAGGGTACTGTTGTGTATCCGCTTTTTGGGCTCCCCTGGTGGTTGCTGGTGGTACTGGTGACTTGTTTGCACTTTGCTTCTTCTGTTCACCTGCTTCCATCAGTGTTTGGGAGTTTCCTATTTAGCCTTGCTCTCCAGTCATTTCCTTGCTGGTCATCATTGTAACCAGAGCCTTCGGTTGCATGTTCCTGCTACTAGTCTGCTGATCAGCTAAGTGGACTTTGTCCTTTTGTTTTGTACCTTTTGTCCAGTTTGCAGTTTTTGTAATTCTCTGTAGCTGGAAGCTCTTGCGGGCTGAAATTGCCACTCCTGTGTCATGAGTTGACACAGGAGTCTTAAAGTAATTTCAGGATGGTTTTTGAAAGGGTTTTCAGTTGACCGTGAAGTCCTCTTTTGTATCCTTCTGCTATCTAGTAAGTGGACCTCTCTTTGCTAAATCTACTTTCATACTGTGTATGTCTTTTCCTCTTAATTCACCGTTATTACATGTGGGGGGCTGCTATCATCTTTTGGGGTATTTCCCTAGAGGTAAGCCAGGTCTGTTTCTTCCTCTACCAGGCGTAGTTAGTCCTCCGGCTGGCGTGTGGCATATAGGAAGCCGTAGGTATGCTCCCTGGCTACTGTTAGTTGTGTGGTAGATTTAGCTCACGGTCAACTCGAGTTTCCATCACCCGAGAGCTCGTTCGTTACTTATATGTTTCTTACATTCCCTTGCCATTGGGAACCATGACAATTGGCACTGTTCGAAAAATCATGTGATGCTTCTCTAATTTGTGTAATTAACAGCACCTGTAACTTACCTGTGGCACCTAACAGGTGTTGGCAATAACTAAATCACACTTGCAGCCAGATGACATGGAATAAAGTTGACTCAACCTCTGTCTGTGTCCTTATGTGTACCACATTGAGCATGGAGAAAAGAAAGAAGACCAAAGAACTGTCTGAGGACTTGAGAAACCAAATTGTGAGGAAGCATGAGCAATCTCAAGGCTACAAGTCCATCTCTAAAGACCTGAGTGTTCCTGTTTCTACTGTGCGCAGTGTCATCAAGAAGTTTAAAGCCCATGGCACTGTGGCTAACCTCCCTAGATGTGGACGGAAAAGAAAAATTGACAAGAGAATTCAATGCAAGATTGTGCAGATGTTGGATAAAGAACCTCGACTAACATCCAAACAAGTTCAAGCTGCCCTGCAGTCCGAGGGTACAACAGTGTCAACCCGTACTATCCGTCGGCGTCTGAATGAAAAGGGACTGTATGGTAGGAGACCCAGGAAGACCCCACTTCTTACCCCGAGACATAAGAAAGCCAAGCTGGAGTTTGCCAAAACTTACCTGAAAAAGCCTAAAATGTTTGGGAAGAATGGTCTCTGGTCAGATGAGACAAAAGTAGAGCTTTTTGGGCAAAGGCAACAACATAGATTTTACAGGAGAAAAAAAGAGGCATTCAAAGAAAAGAACACGGTCCCTACAGTCAAACATGGTGGAGGTTCCCTGATGTTTTGGGGTTGCTTTGCTGCCTCTAGCACTGGACTGCTTTACCATGTGCATGGCATTATGAAGTCTGAAGACTACCAACAAATTTTGCAGCATAATGTAGGGCCCAGTGTGAGAAAGCTGGGTCTCTCTCAGAGGTCATGGATCTTCCAGCAGGACAATGACCCAAAACACACTTCAAAAAGCACTAGAAAATGGTTTGAGAAAAAGCACTAGAGACTTCTAAGGTGGCCAGCAATGAGTCCAGACCTGAATCCCACAGAACACCTGTGGAGATATCTAAAATTGGCAGTGTGGAGAAGGCACCCTTCAAATATCAGGGACCTGGAGCAGTTTGCCAAAGAAGAATGGTCTAAAATTCCAGCAGAGCATTGTAAGAAACTCATTGATGGTTACCAGAAGCGGTTGGTCGCAGTTATTTTGGCTAAAGGTTGTGCAACCAAGTATTAGGCTGAGGGTGCCAATACTTTTGTCTGGCTCATTTTTGGAGTTTTGTTTGAAATGATCAATGTTTTGCTTTTTGCTTCAATCTCTTTTGTGTTTTTCCATTTAAGACAAATTAAATGAAGATAATAATACCAAAGAATTTGTGATTGCAATCATTTTCAGGAAGAAACTGAGTATTATCTGACAGAATTGCAGGGGTGTCAATACTTTTGGCCACAACTGTAGTTGTCATAGGTGCCCAGTTGTACACAGGCCCTTGGCATTGGTGGCAGCAGAACAGTTTAGAAAACAACTGACTTTCTTATCACTTGTACAATGCATAGGTGAAAGAAAGATAAATATGAGGGGATGACATCAGCTGCCATATTAGGTCACAAAGCAAACCATACTTTAGTTTGACTCATAAAATATATAGTGTGTCACCATACCCACATTAAATCATGGTGAAGGCAGCATTATATTTTTAAAGGGAATCTGTCACCTCATTTTTTGCATAGAAGCTGCGGCCACCGCCATTAGGGACTTATCTACAGCATTCTGTAATGCTGTAGATTAGCCCCTGATGTAACCTGAAAGATAAGAAAAACAAGTTAGATTATACTCACCCAGGTGCGGTCCGGTGCGATCCGCGTCCGATGGGCGTCACAGGTCTGGGACCAGCGCCTCCCATCTTCATGCGATGATGTCCTCTTTCTTGCTTCTGTCGCAGCTCATGTGCAGGCATACTTCTCTGCCCTGTTGAGGGCAGATCGAAGTACTGCAGTGCGTAGGCGCCGGGAAAGCTCAGAGAGTCTCAGCGCCTGTGCACTGCAGTACATTGCTCTGCACTCAACAGGTCAAATCAGTACGGTTGCGCTGGAGCCACGACAGAAGCAAGGAAGAGGACGTCATCTCATGAAGATGGGGAGGCACCGGACCCGGACCTGTGACGCCCTCGGACCCAGACCGCATCGAACCGGGACCACCCCTGGGTGAGTATAATCTAACTTGTTTTTCTTATCTTTCAGGTTACATTGGGGGCTTATCTACAGCATTACAGAATGCAGATAAACCCATAATGGTGGTGGCCGCAGCTTATATACAAAAAATGAGGTGACAGATTCCCTTTAAGCTGCTTTTCATCAACTAGAAGTGGGGTTTTAACCCCTTCACCCTAGGCTATTTTTTGTTTTTGCGTTCCTGTTTTTTGCTCTCCTATTTTCTAGAGCCATAACTTTTTTATTTTTCCATCAATATGGCCATGTCATATTTTTTGTAGGACGAGTTGTACTTTTGAACGACACCATTGGTTTTACCATACAGTGTACTGGAAAATGAGAAAAAATAGCTAATGTGGTCAAATTGCAAAAAAGTGCAATTCCAATATTGTTTTTTTTTTTTACCATGTTTGCCAAATGCTAAATCGAAAAAATGTTTGTGTGCCAAGCTGATGTTTTTATTGATTCCATTGTGGTGTAGATATGGTGTTTTGATCTCCCATTATTGCATTTTAATGCAATGTTGCGGTGACCAAAAAAATGTAATTCTGGCATTCTGACATTTTTTCTTGTTAAGCTGTTTGCCAATCTGATTAATTATTTTTATATATTGATAGATCAGGCGATTCTGAATGTGACAATGCCAAATATGTGTATTTTTATTTATTTATTTATTTTTTAAATTAAACATAATGGGGGGTGATTTAAACTTTTATATTTTTTCATTTGTTTTATATTTTTAAAAACCTTTAAAACTTTATACTAGCTTCAATAGTCTCCATGGGAGAATAAAAGCTGTGGTCATCCAACCGCTTGTGCTACACAGAGCAGGACTTCAGCCCTGCTCTGTGTAGCAGAAATGCTCACTTGTTATGAGCGCTGACCACTGGGCAGTGCTTATAGCAATCCAGCAATGAAGGCCACAGGGGACTTCTGCAGACCATGGGTTGTCATTCCAACCCGTCAGCGACCCGTGGTCATGTGACATTGGCGTCAATGGACAGGTTTAGTGACACACTTCCTGCGCAATTATGATAAATACTGCTGTCAGAGATTGACAGCAGCATTTGACAGGTTACCAGCAGCGGGTTGATTGTGATTCCACCTGCGGCTGTTAGGGGCCCTTGTCAGTTGTTCAAATCAGCTGACACGAGCTGGAAAAGATTTGGGCTTAGCGCCGAAGCCCACATCAAAGTAGAAGACCCGACATGTGCGATACATGTATGGCGCATGTCGTGAAGGGGTTAAGTAAAGTGAAGGGAATTAAGAATAGTTTAAAATATTTATTTTTATTTATTTTATTGGAAAATCTCTGCTAATGATGAAGAGGAATTTCACCTTTTAACACACGACACTAAGCATCAAAAGAATGACTTCACTAAAAGAAGATTAAGTTTTGAAATAGCCCAGCCAGAGCAATTGCAAATCTGTGGGTTGTCTAGAAGAGGGCTTTGTGCAGGGGATTTCCTTGCAAGCTGATGGATTTGAAGTACTACTAAAAGGAAGAGTGGGTAAAGACTGCTTAATCTGGACTCCTACCTAAAATACTGAATGCTGTCATAAATTCAATGGGAACTTCAACAAGGTAAAAGTTTTCAGGTGTACATATGTATACAAACATATTATTTTAGTTCTTTACTTTTAATTTTCCACCCAAAAAGATTTCTGTTTATTTTTCAATTGAATTGTACAGAATGCAGGGGAAAAAGTTCTGCAATTTTTCATATGGCATAATTTTTTTAAATGACAAAAAACCTAACTATCATGACTGTTGTTGGATGTTTTGGGACCAGGGGCTCTTTCCTTGTCCATAATGCTAGGGGGTGCCATAGCTCGTCCTGTTATCTGGGTTAGTTTTGAAGGTGAAGATGCCAGGGCCACGGACCTTGCCTCTCCTCCTTAATCCACCCTCAGTTTGTGCCCTTCCCCCATCAAGGGGAGTAGTAGTCCACCGTAGTACACTAACCAGACTCACAAGGTAATACTAACAGGGGTAACAGAAAATGCCAAGCATATGAATATACACTGACATACAGTGGGGCAAAAAAGTATTTAGTCAGTCAGCAATAGTGCAAGTTCCACCACTTAAAAAGATGAGAGGCGTCTGTAATTTACATCATAGGTAGACCTCAACTATGGGGGACAAACTGAGAAAAAAAAATCCAGAAAATCACATTGTCTGTGTTTTTATCATTTTATTTGCATATTCTGGTGGAAAATAAGTATTTGGTCAGAAACAAACAATCCAGATTTCTGGCTCTCACAGACCTGTAACTTCTTCTTTAAGAGTCTCCTCTTTCCTCCACTCATTACCTGTAGTAATGGCACCTGTTTAAACTTGTTATCAGTATAAAAAGAAACCTGTGCACACCCTCAAACAGTCTGACTCCAAACTCCACTATGGTGAAGACCAAAGAGCTGTCAAAGGACACCAGAAACAAAATTGTAGCCCTGCACCAGGCTGGGAAGACTGAATCTGCAATAGCCAACCAGCTTGGAGTGAAGAAATCAACAGTGGGAGCAATAATTAGAAAATGGAAGACATTCAAGACCACTGATAATCTCCCTCGATCTGGGGCTCCACGCAAAATCCCACCCCGTGGGGTCAGAATGATCACAAGAACGGTGAGCAAAAATCCCAGAACCACGCGGGGGGACCTAGTGAATGAACTGCAGAGGGCTGGGACCAATGTAACAAGGCCTACCATAAGTAACACACTACGCCACCATGGACTCAGATCCTGCAGTGCCAGACGTGTCCCACTGCTTAAGCCAGTACATGTCCGGGCTCGTCTGAAGTTTGCTAGAGAGCATTTGGATGATCCAGAGGAGTTTTGGGAGAATGTCCTATGGTCTGATGAAACCAAACTGGAACTGTTTGGTAGAAACACAACTTGTCGTGTTTGGAGGAAAAAGAATACTGAGTTGCATCCATTAAACACCATACCTACTGTAAAGCATGGTGGTGGAAACATCATGCTTTGGGGCTGTTTCTCTGCAAAGGGGCCAGGACGACTGATCCGGGTACATGAAAGAATGAATGGGGCCATGTATCGTGAGATTTTGAGTGCAAACCTCCTTCCATCAGCAAGGGCATTGAAGATGAAACGTGGCTGGGTCTTTCAACATGACAATGATCCAAAGCACACCGCCAGGGCAATGAAGGAGCGGCTTCGTAAGAAGCATTTCAAGGTCCTGGAGTGGCCTAGCCAGTCTCCAGATCTCAACCCTATAGAAAACCTTTGGAGGGAGTTGAAAGTCCGTGTTGCCAAGCGAAAAGCCAAAAACATCACTGCTCTAGAGGAGATCTGCATGGAGGAATGGGCCAACATACCAACAACAGTGTGTGGCAACCTTGTGAAGACTTACAGAAAACGTTTGACCTCTGTCATTGCCAACAAAGGATATATTACAAAGTATTGAGATGAAATTTTGTTTCTGACCAAATACTTATTTTCCACCATAAAATGCAAATAAAATGATAAAAAAACAGACAATGTGATTTTCTGGATTTTTTTTTCTCAGTTTGTCTCCCATAGTTGAGGTCTACCTATTATGTAAATTACAGACGCCTCTCATCTTTTTAAGTGGTGGAACTTGCACTATTGCTGACTGACTAAATACTTTTTTGCCCCACTGTATAACAGAGGTATGCATTGGGAGTGAAGGATGGGGTTAAACCAAAGTAGTAGATGAAAGGAATTATCACAATCACAAAACTAAGCAACTGTCACAGATAAATCTACCAACCAACTATTCAAATTATCACCAACACCTATACTCCTAGCCATGCAGAATAAGCTAGCTCTGACAATATGTGTCTGTCAAGACCCAGATTATATAGGGAATGGGAGTGGCTAGTAGTGCACAGCTAAGAGCCTTGGCTCCAAAAGCTCGCAACAGAGCAGATTAACCCCTGCTCTGCCAAAATAAATTTACAACATTTAATAAGAAGGTGAAGTGCTTCTATTCAGCGCAGGAGTAGGAGAATTCAGGAGCTGAGTTCTTCTGGCTCCTCTGTGTCATAACCCCGTGACACTAACATTTTGACACAAAAAACTGTTTATATCCACTGTATATTGTCAGATTACCAGCATAAAACAAAGCAAAAAATGATTTTGTGATGGTCTGTTACAAGAAATCTAACTTATATGTGTGTATGTGGGGTCATCATGATATGAATTGAAGCCTGTTGCAATATTACATTGTATTTGTTTTGAAAGAATTTGGAGTCTTAAATTAAATATAAGAAAATTCTAGGATGACCACATGTTTATTTAAGTGTATATGTATAATCACATCTAAGCTGCCAGAGTGGATCTCAGATTTGCTTTTATTGAGGAGATGGAGGGCTCTTTATGACATCTATATGATGAATTTCAGACACTGATGGGATGGCCGTTTGAAAGCACAAAGCGATTGCTATAGTTAGCCCATACTACAGAATTTCCTGCAGGCAAGTTGCTGCTAATTTGTAGAATTTTTTGGAGAAAAAAAATGTTCTAAAAAAATTATTACAACTGATACTTTACTGCACCTCTGTGTCTTTAATCCAGTGTCTCAGGTAAAACCTTCTTATTTTGCATTATACATACCGCTCTCTACTCAGACAGCAAATCAATGTAACACAGACTTAATATGTCCACTAGAAGATTTACACCTTATGCAGCTCTACATCTAAAATAGAGACTTCACACTGTCATGGCCTGAAGGACCTGCATAAAATAGCATACAGACGAGTCGAATAGGCAGGCCTATTGCAAGTATTCTAGCAAGAAGTTCATACCAGTATTTAATATTCTTAATTTAAAGTACAGATTACTTTTAGGTTACAAGAATTTAATAAAATAAATGATCAGTGATCCGAAGACCACTTGCAACTTGCAACATCTTTCATACCAGAATCAGCAGGGTCAGCACAACTACCAGCCTGGCCACAAACAGCTTGCTCAGGCACATGCAAGCAAAGCATCAAACTACTAGGGCCAAACGGCAGGGTCCAGAAACACTGTCTGTGGGTGACACCACTCCCTCTTCCCCTGCTCAACGTGCACTCCAATCCCATGTCCATAATGTAGGTGAAGATGCCTCCGACCATGCACCTGTTGTTGCACACTTCCAACCACTGTCAGCAGCCAAGTTCACTTCCTTGTCCCCGTGCAGAATTAACTTGTCCCTACTCAGGCCTTGGAATGCAAGCGTAAATAAGCAGCCACTAATCTGCAGACTACAATACTAAATGGCTACATTTCCAAACTGCTTGCCCTGTAAATGTATCCATATAGTCATTCGCTTCCCAGCGGCCACTATTTCTCCCAGTGTGCCGTCCACAAGCACCGTCTTACACACGCACGTGTCCCATAACATCAGCCGTGCCCTGAGCAATGCTGTTACTGGGAAGGTCCACTGAACCATGGCCACGTGGACAAGTACATGTGGCAAGAGTCGCTACATTTCCCTGATGGCAAACTATGTGAACATTGTGGAAGCCGGGACTCAGTCGGACTATGGGATGGGATACGTGCTACTGACACAGAAGATTTCAGGTACTGGTTCAATCAAGTTTTCCCCTAACTTCTATAGCAGTTCTTGCACCTCCTCCTCCCAGAGTGATCTGTCGCTTTTGCCCCTGAACCTGCAACCAGGCATGGTCGTGTGTGACAATGGCTGTAACCTAGTGGCATCTTTGAATATTGGCAATCTTGCACATGTAAAATGCCTGGCCCATGTGCTCAACTTAATGGTTCAGTGGTTTCTCAAACCTATCCAGATCTGCCTGAGCTACTTTTGAAAGTATGACACGAGTTTCCCCATTTCCGCAAGTCGGCTACAGCTGCCGCTGCCCTGGCAGTGCTGGAGCAACGTTTGCAACTTCCAGGTCACTGACTGGTGTGCAATGTCACCACCCATTGGAACTCAATGTTACATTTGTTTGCAAGGCTTTGTGAGCAACAGAGGACAGTAGTAAAATACCAGCTACAATTTGCCTGTCAGTATTCCGGTCAGCCTCCGAACATAAGAGCTGATGAGTGTGCATGGATGTCTGACATTTCTGCGGTTCTCCCAAATTTTGAGGACTCATCCAAGATTGCGAGCGGTGATGATGTCAAAATCAGCTTAACCATCCCGCTTCTCTGTCTACTGAAATGCTCACTGCTCACAATTAGTGTTGAGCGATACCGTCCGATACTTGAAAGTATCGGTATCGGATAGTATTGGCCGATACCAGAAAAGTATCGGATATCACCGATACCGATACCCGATACCAATACAAGTCAATGGGACACCAAGTATCGGAAGGTATCCTGTATGATTCCCAGGGTCTGAAGGAGAGGAAACTCTCCTTCAGGCCCTGGGATCCATATTAATGTGTAAAATTAAGAATAAAAATAAAAAATATTGATATACTCACCTCTCCGACGCAGCCTGGACCTTACCGATGTAACCGGCAGCTTCCGTTCCTAAGAATGAGCGCTTGAAAGACCTTAGATGACGTCGCGGCTTGTGATTGGTCGCGTGTCGGTCACGTGACCGCTCACGCGACCAATCACAAGCCGCGACGTCATCTAAGGTCTTTCAAGCGCTCATTCTTAGGAACGGAAGCTGCCGGTTACATCGGTAAGGTCCAGGCTGCGTCGGAGAGGTGAGTATATCAATATTTTTTATTTTTATTCTTTATTTTACACATTAATATCGATCCCGATACCGATTCCCGATATCACAAAAGTATCGGATCTCGGTATCGGAATTCCGATACCGAAAATATCGGCCGATACCCGATACTTGCGGTATCGGAATGCTCAACACTATTCACAATTAAAAAGGAAGCATTGCAGGCAGAGCCAAATGAAATGGTGCAAAAAAACTATACTGTATAGGATGATGCTTCACAGCCCAGCCTCATCTCATCTTCTCAATGTGTATTGGGTGATAATGAGGAGGAGGAGGAGGAACAGGAGATGGTTGCCTGTGCTACAGACGGTACTACCCATATCACCTTAATTCCATTTGTTCAGCATGGATTGCCTGAAGACAAAGAGGAGTGGTAGGACAAGGAGGTGAATGAGGTGAAAGAGGACAAGGAGTAGAAGATGGACAGTTGTTCTCTTGTTGGAGACAGGGATATCTTGGCTGTTGGCAGTCTGGCACACATTGCTGAGTTTTTGTTCTGCTGCCATTCCCATGACCCTTGTATTGTATGCATTTTGGCCAACACTAATTACTGGTTGATCACCCTTCTAGACCAATGCTACAGGAGAACTTTCCATCTCTCCTTCCTATGGTGGAGATGTCTAATAAAATGTTGCAGTACCAGAAAGCCCTAGTTGAAGAATTCTTAAAAAAATTCCCATTTGACAACACTGGCAGCAGAGGTCACAGTTCTTTGGACAAGCCAGGATTAGAGATGAGAGAGACACACACCAGATGCAGCAAAGGCAGTGGAATACTCTCAAATGTTTTCAACAGTTTTCTCAGACCCTCCCATCTCCCAGGCCCTGATGCACTAGGTACTCTGACAAGGAGGGAAAAGTTTTGGAAGATGCTGAAGGAGTACCTTACCAACTATACCAGCATCCTCCGTGATTCCTCTGTGTCTTGCAACAATTGGGTATCCAAGCTAGAAACACGGCAAGACCTGTCTCTCTATGCCTTGAAGGTCCTGGCCTGCCATGCTGGGTTTTGTCAGAGCGGGAATTTAGCACCACCGGGGGTATTATAACCTATAGGGTCTTGACCTACCCTTCTGGGTTTTGTCAGAGCGGGATTTTAGTACCACCAGGGGTATTATAACCTATAGGTGCATCCACCTGTCAACTGAAAATGCTGACAGGCTGACGCTTATCAAAATAAACAAGGGCTGGATTGGCCAGACTTCTCAACATCACCGGATGTCAGCAACGGAACATAAACTCAAATACTGTGGGGCTTTTTTTCTGGTCTATTCCCATGCATCCTGTTGTGAATTTGGATTCTGGGCTCCCCCGGTGGCCGCTTGTGGAATTGGACTTGTCATCCTCTTTCCTGTTTCACCTGATTCCATCAGTAGTGGGTGTCGCTATTTAAGCTCATTTCTCTGGTGGTTTCTTGCCGGTCAACAATGTTATCTGATGCCTCTCAGTGCTTGTTCCTGCTCCGGAGATATCACAAGGCGCTGATGTTGCTAATTGGTCCCCTCATGCTGTAGAGGCCTTTCAGGAGCTTAAGCGCCGTTTTGCCTCTGCCCCTGTGTTGCGTCAGCCTGATGTGAATCTGCCTTTTCAGGTTGAGGTTGACGCTTCGGAGATCGGAGCTGGGGCAGTGTTGTCGCAGAAAGGTTCCGACTGCTCCGTCATTAGGCCTTGTGCCTTCTTTTCTCGCAAATTTTCGCCCGCAGAGCGGAATTATGATGTTGGGAATCGGGAGCTTTTGGCCATGAAGTGGGCGTTTGAGGAGTGGCGCCATTGGCTCGAGGGGGCTAGGCATCAGGTGGTGGTATTGACTGACCACAAGAATTTGATTTATCTTGAGACTGCCAGACGCCTGAATCCTAGACAGGCGCGCTGGTCTTTATTTTTTTCTCGCTTTAATTTTGTGGTGTCATACCTACCGGGTTCTAAGAATGTTAAGGCAGATGCCCTTTCTAGGAGTTTTGACCCGGACTCTCCTGGTAATTCTGAACCCACAGGTATCCTTAGGGAGGGAGTAATTTTGTCGGCCGTTTCTCCTGATCTGCGGCGGTCCTTGCAAGAGTTTCAGGCGGATAGACCGGATCGTTGTCCGCCTGATAGACTGTTTGTTCCGGATGATTGGACCAGCAGAGTCATCTCTGAGGTACATTCTTCTGCATTGGCAGGTCATCCCGGAATTTTTGGTACCAGGGATTTGGTGGCAAGATCCTTCTGGTGGCCTTCTCTGTCACGAGATGTGCGAGTCTTTGTGCAGTCATGTGACGTTTGTGCTCGGGCCAAGTCTTGTAGTTCTCGGGCTAGCGGATTGCTGTTGCCCTTGCCTATTCCTAAGAGGCCTTGGACACACATCTCGATGGATTTTATTTCAGATCTGCCTGTTTCCCAGAAGATGTCTGTCATCTGGGTGGTCTGTGACCGTTTCTCTAAAATGGTCCATTTGGTTCCTCTGCCCAAGTTGCCTTCTTCTTCTGAGTTGGTTCCTCTGTTTTTTCAGAATGTTGTCCGATTGCACGGTATTCCTGAGAATATTGTTTCTGACAGAGGTACCCAATTTGTGTCTAGATTTTGGCGGGCATTCTGTGCTAGGATGGGCATAGATTTGTCTTTTTCATCTGCTTTTCACCCTCAGACTAATGGCCAGACCGAGCGGACTAATCAGACCCTTGAGACATATCTGAGGTGTTTTGTCTCTGCTGACCAGGATGATTGGGTTGCTTTTTTGCCATTGGCAGAGTTCGCCCTCAATAATCGGGCCAGTTCTTCCACCTTGGTGTCCCCGTTTTTCTGTAATTCGGGGTTTCACCCTCGATTTTCCTCCGGTCAGGTGGAATCCTCGGATTGTCCTGGAGTGGATGCGGTGGTGGAGAGATTGCATCACATCTGGGGGCAGGTTATGGACAATTTGAAGTTGTCCCAGGAGAAGACTCAGCGTTTTGCCAACCGTCATCGTCGTGTTGGTTCTCGGCTTTGTGTTGGAGATTTAGTGTGGTTGTCTTCTCGTTTTGTCCCTATGAGGGTCTCTTCTCCTAAGTTTAAACCTCGGTTCATCGGCCCTTATAGAATATTGGAGATTCTTAATCCTGTTTCTTTCCGTTTGGACCTCCCTGCGTCCTTTTCCATTCATAACGTTTTTCATCGGTCGTTATTGCGCAGGTATGAGGTACCTGTTGTACCTTCAGTTGAGCCTCCTGCTCCGGTGTTGGTTGAGGGTGAGTTGGAGTACGTTGTGGAGAAAATTTTGGACTCTCGTGTTTCCAGACGGAAACTCCAGTATCTGGTCAACTGGAAGGGTTACGGCCAGGAGGATAATTCTTGGGTCAATGCATCTGATGTTCATGCTTCTGATCTTGTTCGTGCCTTCCATAGGGCTCATCCTGGTCGCCCTGGTGGATCTGGTGAGGGTTCGGTGCCCCCTCCTTGAGGGGGGGGTACTGTTGTGAATTTGGATTCTGGGCTCCCCCGGTGGCCGCTTGTGGAATTGGACTTGTCATCCTCTTTCCTGTTTCACCTGATTCCATCAGTAGTGGGTGTCGCTATTTAAGCTCATTTCTCTGGTGGTTTCTTGCCGGTCAACAATGTTATCTGATGCCTCTCAGTGCTTGTTCCTGCTTCTAGACAACTACTAGATAAGTTGGACTTTTGTCCATGTTTTGTTTTGCCTATTTGTTCCAGTTCACAGCTGAAGTTTTGTTACTGTGTCTGGAAAGCTCTCGTTGATCAGGGATTGCTACTCTGGCGTTATGAGTTAATGCCAGAGTTTAAGGTAATCTCTGGATGGTGTTTTGTTAGTGTTTTTCTGCTGACCATGAAAGTATACTATCTGTCTTCTGCTATCTAGTAAGCGGACCTCAAATTTGCTAAGACTATTTTCCTGCTGCGTTTGTTGTTTCATCTGAACTCACCGTCATTATATGTGGGGGGCTACTGTCTTCTTTGGAATATTTCTCTAGAGGTGAGCCAGGTCTTATATTTCCCTCTGCTAGCTATTTAGGTCTTAGGCCAGAGCTGGGCATCTAGCGATAAATAGGAAATGCTACCTGGCTATTTCTAGTTGCGCGGCAGGCTTAGTTCATGGTCAGTATAGTTCCATCTTCCGAGAGCTTGTCCCTCTATAGGCTTGCTATGATCTCTGCCTGCAGAGATCATGACAGCATCCATTCTCATCCAAACATGGGACTATGTTTCAGGATTTTGTGTATTTTGTGTTGTCCTTCTCCTTCTCCTCCACCACCATATCAACAATGTGATTATGCTACCATCACTATACATTTTTAAGGGTGTTTATGATACCTGCTTCAAGAATTTTGAGATGCCTACCTCTAATATTCTTTCATATATATGTATACCACCCCAGGTGTAAATGGTTTTCAACCCATGCACTTAATGCATGCACATTACCAGTCTAGGATACTTACTTGTTAATAATGGGGGAAAAAAATTTCTGAAGCCCTCCACTACTTCATTTTAAAGGGTTATTGGAGTGTCTCCTTCTAATGTTTGGCATGTCTTGCGTTTAGTGCATACGCTTTACCAGTGTAGGACACCCACTCTTTAGTAATGGGAAAAAATGCTTTTCTAAGGTTCCACTTTTTACTTGAGTAAGCATTTATGAAAACCAAAAGAACCAACGGGTAAGGCTGGTTTCACACTTGCGTTTTGATCTGCAGCATGCTTTTTTTTCTATACTCAACATTAAAAAACGCATGTGTTTTTTAGCATGCGTTTTGACGCGTTTTCGGCAATGCATGCGTTTGACGCGTGCGTTTAGTTGCAGAAATGCAACCTGTAGTAATTTCTAGCGGCGTTTTTTTGCCGCAAAAAAACGCATGCGTTTATTCGCGGCAAAAAAATGTATTGCTGTCTATGTAAACGCATGCGTTTTTAAGCACATGCGTTTGCTTGCATTAAAAACGCATGCGTTTTTATAGAAAAACACAAGAAAACACAAGAAAAAAACAAGAAAACCCTAACCCTAACCCTAAACACAAGAAAAAACAAGAAAACCCTAACCATAACCCTAGGGTTACTAGGGATCCTAACCCTAACCCTAACCCTTAGGTTAGGATCCATAGTAACCCTAGGGATCCTAACCATAACCCTAACCCTAGGGATCCTAAACCTAACTTTTAGGGTTAGGGTTAGGATCCTAACCCTTAGGGTTAGGGTTAGGATCCCTAGGGTTAGGGTTAGGGTTAGGGTTAGGATCCCTAGGGTTAGGGTTAGGGTTAGGATCCCTAGGGTTACTAGGGATCCTAACCATAACCCTAACCCTAACCCTTAGGATTAGGGTTAGGATCCTAACCCTTAGGGTTAGGGTTAGGGTTAGGATCCCTAGGGCTAGGGTTAGGGTTAGGGTTAGGATCCCTAGGGTTACTAGGGATCCTAACCCTAACCCTAACCCTAACCCTAGCTATTTCTGTTTATAGTGGGTTTTCTAGTTGATTTTGATGATTGGCAGCTGTCACACACTTCTCAGCATGCGTTTAAAAAACGCAAATGCAGGAAAAAACGCATGTAAACGCGGCAAAACGCCGCGTTTTTTTCTGCATGCAAAAACGCATGCGTCTAAAAAACGAAGAGTTTTGCCGCGTTTACATGCGTTTTTTCACCACATGCATTTTTTTAAAAAACGCTGCAGATCAAAGCGCAAGTGTGAAACCAGCCTAATATATGATCCAGTGCCTTGTTGTGGGCTTTCAAGTGGTCATGATGCAGGGAATTGACACTGCATACAGGAATTTATAACCGGTACAGAAGACTTTGTACAGTTAGTACAGAAGATCCTGGTCTACTCCATATCAGGCTGAGTAGATGCAAAACTCTCCACTATATTCCCCATCAGGGTCGATGAAATAACAGTCCTTGATGCTGCTACGTTAAACTAATCGCTTTTTACTGGAATAATTCAAATAGATTCCATTCTCCAATAATACTGCTCTTCTCTGAAATTCATCTATGATGAGGTGTGGCAGTAGAGATAGCATATTATATGCATCTAGTCAAAGATCATTGCCTTATGAATTATGATCCTTGCTGCTTTTTTTCATATACTCATTGACAGATTCATGTTTTTTAAGGTGATCTAAGCTCATAAATTCATTAAAGCTTCCAGTGTTGCTTTCGTTCCTCCAGAGTTTGTTGCTTCCATGTACAAGAAAAAAATCTTTTTAGGGCCGGTTCGAATCCCTTCTATTTTTTACGATTATACCTCTCTTATCTGCAATTTGTCTAGGGTGAGGTTTGACCATAGAAAAAAGTATTAGAGGTATCTAGTCATGGATTATTGCCTTATAAATTAAAATCTTTGCTGCTGCTTTTTTTTCCATACGCTTATTAACAGATTCCCTATTCTCCCTGGGCATCTTCCGGATAAGCCTAAAATGTTATAGAAGGAACCAAAATTTAAGCAATCTGGTAGCACCAAATAATAATAAATAAAATAAAGACATTTAAACCCCATTTTTGGGGGGTGAGTGCTGTTTCTAATTTGGGGTGTTTTTCATGCAAAACCCCTAAATGTTAGTGCTGCCATACCATTTTGAATGGGGTAAAAACTTTTGCATCGAATACAACAAGCACTACCTATACTATCAATTTCCATGTTGACTGTCAGTCTACCTTTGTAGTCTATTTGCTACAATGCGCTTTCAGCCACACTCAGTGACAGAGGCAGCAAAACACCCCCTAAATATCTTTGAACCTCCACCATATTTGATTGCAACTACTGTGTTCTTTGATTTGTAGGCCGCATTCCATTTACAGTAAACAGTAGAATTATGTGCTTTATTAAAAAGCTCTATCTTGGTATAACCTGTCCACAAGATGCCTGCTGGTCCTCTAAAAATAGTGGGGACTGCCTTCTGGCCCTCTATAAATTGTGAGGATCATCTGCTGGCCCTCAGTTTTTCAAACTTTACAGTATTATTACGAGAAAGAAAATTTGCCTACATTAGATGGATACATTATATTGCTGTAGCAATGTACAGCTATGCAAAGCATAGCTTGCTGCTGGATGTCCAAAAATGCTTAGTGAGGGCTGGCTGCTGGCCCTCAAAAACTGTTGAGTGAGGGCTGGATGATGTCCCTCTAAAATTAGAGTGAGGACTGCTGGACAGCCCTCTAATAATAGTGAGGGAGCTCCGACTGCTGGCCCTATAACAATAGTGAGGGTTGCCTGATGGCTGTGGTAAAAATACTTGTGACTCTGCATCCCTCCTTCATAAATTAAACAGGATATGTCTGATCAGGTATGACACACCACATGGCCAGATTAGGTAGTGAAGTGTTAAAATTACATTTCCTGGTAAAAAAAAAAAAAAAAAACATTGAAAGCAATGCAAACGCAGCAAAAACACAACGTATGAACATAGCCCAAGGAGAGGAGGAACATTTTTTTCTCTTATTTATTTTGCCTTTTATACAAGTCATTATCCTGGAAAGAATGTTTCTTTACATTTTTCCAGTAAAATTAATTTTATTATCTTTTTTCTATGTTTTCTTGTCAGTCCAAAAAAGTGTTGTAATACACTGACATTGTTCCCAGCAGCGACCTGGGAGTCAGAGATGCTTTGAGGAGTTTTCCCCATGCCATTTCTGCTCTGTTTCCACAAAAAAACTCTATCTTGGTTTCATCTGTCTACAGGATGCCTGCTGGCTCTCTATAAATTGTGAAGGCTGCCTGCTGGCCCTCCAAAATTCAAACTTTACAATATTATACGAAAAAGATAATTTCCACACCTCAGATGGATAAATTATATTGCAGTAGCAATATACAGCTATGCTTAGCTCTCCAAAAATGCTTAGTGAGGGCTGGCTATGGCCCTCTGATAGTAGTTAGGGCCACCTGCTTGCCCTCTAACAATAGTGAGGGTTGCCTGATACTAAGGGCTGCTGATGGCCCTCTACAAATAGTGGACTCCTAATAGCCCTGAAAAAAAGTGACTTTCAGAGTCCCTCTTTCATAAATTAAACAGGATGTGTCCGATCATGTCTAACTCATCAAATGGCCAGATAAGGTATTAAAATGATAAAATTTCATTTCCTGTTGAATGCAGTAGCGCAGCGGTAGCACACTTTTGCAGTGATGAGACAGTGACCGACAAAATTCACTTTATTATGTTTACTTCCCTGTGTACGCTGTGCCAGGTCTTCCAGATGGCTTGGCTGTTCAACTCCGCTTGCCTTTGTTGCTTCAAACACAGAGGCAGTGCTCTGCAAGGCCTCTGCTCTGCACTCCTGCTGAACACCAGACTCACACTGTCTTCAAACCTGACACACCAGTCACTGCCTCACAATGCTTTTTCACCATTGAAAGCAATACAAGTGTGCAAAAAATGGCAAAAACGCTGCGTGTGAACATAGCCCAAAGTGTGGAGGATCATTTTTTTCTTATTATTTATTTTGACTTATTTACAAGTCATTATCCTTTAAAGAATGTTTCTTAACATTGATCTTGTATGTTAAATTGTCAGTCCATAAAAGTTGTGTAATACTTTGACAACATGGTACCCAGCAGCAACCTGGAATTCAGATATGTTTTCAGGTGTCTTCCCCATGCTTTCCCATGCCGTTTCAGTACTGTTTCCATCCCTTTCAGCAATATTTAGACCCCCTCCCGACTTTCCAGGGGGAAAGCTGCCATGAAAATGTTTGTGTTTCCCATTGATCTACAGTATACTCATTAATCAAGTCGAGCACACAAGCATTTCAATTTGCTTGACTCGAGTAACGAGCACCAGAGCATTTTAGTGCACGTTCCTCACTAGAAAACGCACATGGATTCAAAATCTTCACTACACCTGTAGACCAGAGGGATGTCATTTCTAAAAAGGGGTCACTTGAGGGAGGATTCTGCTCTTCTGGCACTTAAAGGATTTTTATATGGAGTCTGGGAACTATTGTATGATAATTTATTCTCCAACAGTCAAATAGCACTACTTCCTTCCCATGTCCATGAGACCCAATAGCTGAAGGTTGCAGAGGAATTAGGGAGTACGCTGTTTTTTTGGGCCAGGTATTGCTTGACCATCTGTAAAAACTTTTACCTCTTTGTCAAAAAAACCTAGTAATCAGGACTTGGATGCTGGGATGGTGTCATGAAATTGGCCCAGGCCTTTGACAGTGTACCCCTGGCTCTAATATGTGTCTCCCTCATCGTGGTTGCACAAGGAAGCTTGCCCCCTGCCGTTAGAGTTGTCTAATGGGAATTTTTCCAACATATTTTCCACAATTGACTTCTGCTAAAGCACCATTTTAGTAGACCTCTTTGCCTCAAGGAGGTGAGATTTAAGATTTTTTTTGTAGCATGGGTCTAGCATTGTAGACAATCATTACTCTTTTTTGGCCAAGATGAATGTAATGCAAGGGTCACAGGAAAGGCAGTAATGCATAAAGTCGGCCATATGTGCCAAAGTCCCTACAATCAACACTTCCTTGTCTCCACCTAAATGACTGCTCTCCATCTCCTCCTCTTCCTGCATTGATTCTTCTCATTCCCACTTCAGCTCTTCCACATAGGAGAGATGGGATGAAGCTTGTGTGGGTAATAGCTCCTGTTCCTCCTTCTCCTGAGCTTTCATGTCCTCATTCTTACCCAATCCTCGCTAAGCAGATGATATGAGACTGAGCTAGACAGTATCTCCCTCTATCTCCACCTGTTCCGCATGCAAAGCTTCATGTTTAATTGTTAGCAGCGACTGTTTAAGTAGGCATGGAAGACAGATCGTTGTGCTGATGATGGCGTCAACGCCACTTACCATTTTTGTGGAGTCCTCAAAATCTTGGAGAACTGTGCAAATGTCAGAAATCCATGCCAACTCTTCAGTTGTTATGTTCAGAGGCTGCCCAGAATACCGACGGCGTGTTGGAGCTGGTATTCCACAACTGGCCTCTTCTGCTCACAAAGATGGCACTTGTATGCACTGCTGTAGCACTGCCAGAGAACATGTAGCCGTAAATTTCTTGCAAAAATGGTCACTGACATGGTGTACCTTGACCAGAAGCTCTGGTAAATATAGGTAGGTTTTCAGAAACGGCTGAAATACCAATTTGAGCACGTGAGTCAAGCATAATACATGTGTGAGCTTGCCAGGCTTCACAGCCACCACCAGGTTATGGCCATTATCAAACACGACCATGCCTGGATGTAGATTCAGTGACAAGAGCCACAGATCTATCTCATCTGTCATTA
The DNA here is from genome assembly GCF_051348905.1 of Ranitomeya variabilis. Lineage (NCBI taxonomy): Eukaryota > Metazoa > Chordata > Amphibia > Anura > Dendrobatidae > Ranitomeya > Ranitomeya variabilis. The sequence goes on along the minus strand of NC_135239.1, from coordinate 75,588,883 downwards.
ATTTCAACAGCTGTGCTGTGGTGTGCATTTTGTCTCCTAGACAAATTAGCTTCAGCAGAGCCTTTTGACGCTTCTCTGAGGCAGTGCTGAAGAGCTTTCAGCTGATGTGTTCTCTGAGAAAGTACATCAGAGATGGAATATGAGAAGGAGCAGGAAGAGGTGCAGAAACTTGTGTAGGAGGGAGAGGATACACTGATAGAAGTAGGGCCATCAATCTTCGATGTAGGAAGCTCATGTGAAGTACCAGGGTGGGACTTGGCCCTACCCTCAACAATGTTTACCCGGTGTTCCATCAGTTAAATGAAGTGTCCCTGGCCACAAGTGTTTGTCCACGTGTCGGTCATTAAATGGACAATCTCAGTAACCGTGTTGGCAAGGACATGGGTGATGTTCCATTACACGTGATGGTACAAGGCAGAGATGCCACACCGGGAGAAATAGTGGCCGCAGGGGATCGAATACCAAGGGAGCAAATTTGTACAACTGTAGCAGGCCAATTTTGGTTTTTATTTCAAACCAAAAAAATTTCACACAAAGCAGGTTCTACAGTATATATGATAACAGTCAATTTTTTAACAAATATAATTTGTGAGCTGAACCAGGCCAAGCAGTTTTAAAAAATGTGAACCCACCATAATTTACACAAAGCATGTTAAACCGTATGGATGACTAATTTAATTCATAAAAATCTTTGGAATGTTTTCTGGGAGTTTTCTATATCACTGTAATGTCACAATAACCGTGTTAAACTGTATGGATGAATAATAAAATCCATTCAAAAATGTTGAAAGTTTTTTTTGTAGCTTTATAAACCACTCTAATGTAAAAAGAACCACATTAAACTGTGTGAATGACTTATTGAATCCATAAAAATGTTGAAACTTTTTTTTGAGTTTTATATACCACCGTCATATAACAAGAGCCACGTAAAACCGTATGGGTGAATAATTGCATTCATAAAAAATGTTTTTAAAGTTTCTTTTTGTCTCGCATGATTACTGGCTATCTAACAGGCGCCAAATATGTTGGGTGGGAATTCAAATTTAAAATTTGAGCACTGGCTAATGAATGCCAAGTACCGAGCACATCTGAGCACCCAGAAACTCAAGTTGTATCTGAGTATCCCTGAGCACATTCACTGGTCCCTAGTAAAAATGTAATTATTCTTTCTGCATGACCAAATAGTGGTAACATGGTAATTTTCTATTTACTCAACCCACTGTTATACAAATCTGTGAATTGCCTCACTGTGAAATGCTCACTACAATCCTATATGAATTCCTGAAGAGATGAAGATTCTAAAATGGGGTCATTTGTGGGGGTTTCTGTTTTTGCAAATCAGGATCTCTTCGAATGTGACATCGCATCTGCAATCTATTCCAGATAAAATTGCGTTCCAAAATTCAGTTGAAGCTCCTTCCATTTTGAGCCCTACCGTGTGTCCAAACTGTACTTTTTTATAACATATATGGTATCGGCGTACTCATGAGAAATTGCACAACAGATTTTGGACTCCATTTTCTCCTGTTACCCTTGTGAAAAGGAAAAATTTAGAGCTAAAGAAACATTTTTGATGCAAAAAATTTTTTTTTTTATAAAATTTTATGAAACACCTGTAAGTTCAAGGCGCTCACCATACCTCTTGATAAGTTCCTTGAGGGGTGTAGTTTCCAAAATGGGGTCACTTGTAGGTATCCACTGTTTAGGCACACCAGAGGCTGTGAAAATGCGACATGGAATCCGCTATCTATTCCAGCAAATTTTGCATTCCAAAAGTCAAATGATGCTCCTTCAATTCCAAGCCATGCAGTGTTGCAAAACAGTAGTTTTCCACCACATATGGGATATTTTCAGGAGAAATTGCATAACAAACTGGATGGTCCATTTTCTCCTGTCACCCTTGTGAAAATGTAAAGTTATGGTCTAAAGCAAGATTTTTGCGTGAAAATCTTTATTTTTAGTTTTCGTGGCTAAACATTATAAAATTCTGTGATGCACCTGCAGGCTCAAGGTGCTCACTACACCTCTAAATAAGTTCCTGGAGTGTTTTTTTTCCAAAATGGGGTAACTTGTAGGGGATTTCCTCTGTGTAGGAACATCAGGGGCTTTCCAAACCTGACATGAACGCCTGACATGGCATCCACTATCTTTTCCAGGTAATTTTGTAATAAAAGTTGAAGGGTTTTCCTTCCCTTCTGATCCATGCCGTGTACCCAAACAGTAGTTTTCCACCACATACGAGGTATTGGCATACTCAGCGGAAACTGCACAACATTTTATATGGCACATTTTCAGCTGTTACCCTTTTGAAAAAGTAAAATTTGGTGATAAATCAATATTTTGGTGGGAAAATGTACAATTTTCATTTTTTCCTTCCACATTGCTTTTATTTTGGTGAAGCACCTAAAGGGTCAATAAATGTCTTGAGTGTGTTCTTTAGCATTTTGAGGGGTGCAGTTTTTAAAACAGTGTCTATTTTGGATATTTTATATAACAGACTCAAAATCACTTAAAAGTGATGTGGTACCTACAATATTGGCTTTTAAATTTTATTGAAATTTTTTTAAACTAATAATACATTTTTAATTCTTCTAACTTCCTAACAAAAAAAATGGTTTAAAGAAATTATATTTGATGTGAAGTAGACATGTGGTAAATGTTAATTTTCTATCTATTTTGTGTGGTATAGCTATCTATTTTAGGACATCAAATGTTAAAGTTTGAATATTACAAACTTTTCACTTTTTTTGTCAAATTTTCAACATTTCTACTATATAATTGTCTAAGGGGTACTTCCGTCTTTCTGTCTGTCTGTCTGTCACGGATATTCATTGGTCGCGGCCTCTGCCACTGGCCTTTGCCATGACCAATCAGCGACGCGCACAGTCCGGAAGAAAATGGCCGCTCCTTACTCCCTGCACTTAGTGCCCGGCGCCCGCATACTCCCCTCCGGTCACCGCTCACACAGGGTTAATGCCGGCAGTAATGGACCGCGTTATGCTGCGGGTAACGCACTCCGTAACCGCTGCTATTAACCCTGTGTGTGCCTATGCGGCATCAATAGTAAAAAAATGTAATGTTAAAAATAATAAAAAAACAAAAAACTTGCTATACTCACCCTCGGTAGTCAGCAGAGCCGCTCACGCTGGCCGCCATCTTCCGTTCCCGGCGATGCATTGCAAAATTACCCAGAAGACTTAGTGGTCTCGTGAGACCGCTAAGTCATCTGGGTAAATTTGCAATGCATCCTGGGAGCGGAAGATGGCAGCCGGCGCGAGCGGCTCGGGGGAGCTTCGGTGGATCCCAAGCATCGGTAACCGCTTCCTAGATCCAGGCGCCCACGGAAGGTGAGTATGTAACTATTTTTTATTTTAATTCTTTTTTTTTTTAACAGGGATATCATGCCCACATTGCTATATACGTGGGCTGTGCAATATAAAACGTGGACTGCGCAATATACTACGTGGGCTGCGCAATATAGTACGTGGGCTGCGCAATATACAACGTGGGCTCTGCAATATACTACGTGGGCTGCGCAACATACAACATGGGCTGCGCAACATACAACGTGGGCTGCGCAATATACTACATAGGCTGCTCAATATACAACGTGGGCTGTGCAATATACAATGTGGGCTGCGCAATATAGAACGTGGGCTGCGCAATGTACAACGTGGGCTGTGCAATATACTACGTGGGCTGCGCAATATACAATGTGGGCTGCGCAATATACAACGTGGGCTGCGCAATATAGAACGTGGGCTGCACAATATACAACATGGGCTGCGCAATATACTACGTGGGCTGCGCAATGTACAAAATGGGCTGCGCAATATATTACATGGGCTGCGCAATATACTACGTGGACTGCACAATATGCTACATGGACTGCACAATATACTACGTGGGCTGCGCAATATACAACGTGGGCTGCGCAATGTACAACGTGGGCTGCGCAATGTACAGCGTGGGCTGCACAATATACTATGTGGGCTGAGCAATATACAATGTGGGCTGCGCAATATACAACGTGGGCTGCGCAATATACAACGTGGGCTGCGCAATATACTATGTGGACTGCGCAATATATTACGTGGACTGCGCAATATACTACGTGGGCTGCGCAATATACAACGTGGGCTGCGCAATATACAATGTGGGCTGCGCAATGTACAACGTGGGTTGCACAATGTACAACATGGGCTGCACAATATACTATGTGGGCTGCGCAATATACAACATGGACTGCGCAATATACAATGTGGGCTGCGCAATATACTATGTGGGCTGCGCAATATACTACGTGGGCTGCGCAATATACTACGTGGGCTGTGCAATGTACAACGTGGGCTGCGCAATGTACAACTTGGGCTGCGCAATGTACTACATGGGCTGCACAATGTACTACGTGGCAGCACAATATACAACGTGGGCTGCGCAATGTACTGCATGGGCTGCGCAATGTACTGTGTGGGCTGCGCAATGTACTGCGTGGCTGTGCAATGTACTGCATGGGCTGCGCAATGTACTGCGTGGGCTGCGCAATGTACTGCGTGGCTGTGCAATATACTGTGTGGGCTGTGCTATACACTACGCATACATATTCTAGAATACCCGATGCGTTAGAATCGGGCCACCATCTAGTTTGTAAATAAACACAAATCATGTTGATAAAAAATCACCACTAGTATGAAGTACAAAATTTCATTGAAAAAATAATTTCAGAATCACTGGGATATGTTGAAGCTTTCCAGAGTTATAAACTCATAAATTGACATTGGGCAGAATAAAAAAAAATTGGCATGACGAGAAAGGTGAAAACAGGCTGAGGATTGAAGAAACTAAGGCTGAGCATTCCTTTGTTTTTTGCAGTTTGTCTATGAGCCATGGAGTCAAACCTAGATTTGTCGAACAATAATGTTTAATGAAGTTTAGTTTCTAAGGTCAAATGCAGATTTTATTTTTAGTCTCCATTTGAAATAATACTAAATTTATGAAAAATATTGCTTCAATTTTTAACAGCAATTGTTTGATGACACAAATTAATAGATTAGCAAGTTTGTACATGCTGCATGGATTTCGACAACACAGTGCTTGAGAAATAAAATGAATAGATCATTATAATTTCTGCTGTCAGAGAGATCTAAATACAGCTGAGCCCATGTTCCCATTTCTATCACAATAAAAATTGCCGTATGTTGCAAATCTCCAGCAGGAATGTTCTATAACTTTGGAGAAATGAGCAAAAATCCCTCAATAACTTGCAAAACAAATCTCTTGATATGCCTTTAATACCTGTGATGCAGTGACCCCTGTTACATGTATGGGGCGCTGCATGGCCTCCCCAGAATACACATAGGCATACGCCATAGGAATGCATGGCAATTGCAGGAATAACTGTGGTGATGAGATGAAGTCCGGCATTATTGTTACTGGCCGGTATGTGTGTCGCAAAGGAAGACACTCTGCACTGCCAGCCTGAAGTAAGGTGGTTCTGGGACCTGTAGTCAATGTGTTGTTTGTATAATTGTGAAGGGAGGCTGGCAGGGCTAGTTAGGAGAGATGGGCGGGTCGAACTAGCCACACACACACCTCCCATCTATGGGAGTGGTTATAGGTGTATAGTGTGACCAGGGTGTGGGGCACATGTCTCTGAGTAAGGTCCTGGAAGCCTATGTGTTGGGAGTGCCAACTCCCTGAAGAGCACGTGGTGGGGCTTTGGATCTAGTGGCCTGGGGTGTTGGACAAACATCCTGAATAGCACCCAGACATGCCACATGCCTGTGTTCTGGATGTCTCAGGTGGGGATGGGTGTCGTGCATAGAACACAGTGAGACCGTGGTCCTGGATGGTCTCTGTGTTGGAAACTCCTGTGAGTGGAGTCTTCCTGGAGCACCTAGAGACCATGGACCTGGACGGTCTGTGTTTGGGAAGCTACCATCCTTCGGTGGCTCTGGGCTAACTAATGTGTGCCTGCTAGGCAAGTTGATGAACCCCGTGAGGCAGCTTCCCTGAGAGAGAGAGAGGACTGACAGGAGGTCAGCGTGTGGAGCAGGAGCTCCAGAAAGGTAACACCTGGGAAGGGGGCTATCATAACGGCAGAGATATATCTGCCACTGGAACAGACTGTTGGTGCTTGTTGTGTTCCATGGACATTGATGAACTGTTCAGCATACGGTCACCCATGGTAACTGGACGAAGTGAGAGGTCCAGCATGTTTAGTGAACTGTGAATTGAAGCAGTACAAAATGTATATAATGTACTGTTCATGACCCGGTTTATGACACTTTAAAAAACCACATAGACTGTATTTAAGCGAAAAACCATTCCTGTGTGCTTAAATTAGTGTTGAGCATTCCAATACCGCAAGTATCGGGTATCGGACGATATTTGCTGTATCGGAATTCCGATACCGAGTTCCGATATTTTAGTGATATCGGAAATCGGAATCGGAAGTTCCCAGTGTATGGTTCCCAGGGTCTGGAGGAGAGGAAACTCTCCTTCAGGCCCTGGGATCCATATTCATGTAAATAATAAAGAATAAAAATAAAAAAATATGGATATACTCACCCCTCCAGCGGACCCTGGACCATAGTGGTGTAACCGGCAGCCTCAGTTCCTAAGAATGCTGTGAGTGTAGGACCTGCGATGACGTCGCGGCTTGTGATTGGTCGCGTGAGCGGTCACATGAGCGGAGACGTGACCAATCACAAGCCGCGACGTCATCGAAGGTCCTTCACTCTGTATTCTTAGGAACGGAGGCAGACGCTTGCAGCGGTGACAGCCAGAGCTCGTCCGAGGGTGAGTATATCCATATTTTTTATTTTTATTCTTTATTTTTTACATTTATATGGAACCATCCAGGATCACTTCCGATATTTGTGTCCCATTGACTTGTATTGGTATCGGGTATCGGTATCGGCGATATCCGATATTTTTTGGATATCGGCCGATCCAATCCGATACCAATACTTTCAAATATCGGAAGGTATCGCTCAACACTAGCTTAAATCCCATGCCAAGCGAGTATTCCTGTCAGGACTCTGAACATTTTGTATTACCTTTTTGTGCATTACTGCCCTTTTCCAAGATGGCGTCTTTGGTCTCATGTGCACTGTGTCTTCCTGCTATAAAACTCCACCCCAGCCTTCAGTCTGTGCTAGAGTATTCTGCCTTGCATCCAGCTCCTGACCTCTGATTACTCCCTGGCTCTATACCTGCTCCTGTAAACCTGTGGGGTTATCCTGCTAATCTGTTCTGAGTTCCTGCTGCATACACCAGTTGGAGTAATCCTCCTTCATCTGCTGCTCGTGTTTACTTCCATCTGCATTTGCTGGACATGTAAGCTGTTGCTGCTTTGCAAGAACCTGACACTGTTACCCAGACCTCCCTGGTTGAGCTAAGATATTGTTTGAACTGCCTTATAAGTAGTGTTGAGCATTCCGATACCGCAAGTATCGGGTATCGGAATTCCGATACCGAGTTCCGATACTTTTGTGGTATCGGCAATCGGTATCGGAACCATATTCATGTGTAAAATAAAGAATTAAAATAAAAAATATGGATATACTCACCTCTCTGGCGGCCCCTGCACCTTACCGCTGTTAACCGGCAGCCTGCTTTGCTTAAAATGAGCGCGTTTAGGACCTTCCATGATGTCACGGCAATACCCTGCAACTCCACAGTGTAGCTCTGACACATTAACCTGCAAGGAGGACTGCTGCCTTCCATCCTTGGGACCATCTGAGTCACAGTAAGTGCATTTGTTCATGCTTATAAGCATTCTCGCATGGCTAATCACCATTGGGTGTGATTCACTCCGCTAAAAACACCTTTGTGTATTTGTGCATATAACACTGAGGATCTGGCCTAACGCCAATTTAATAAACTTAGTCTTCTCCTCAATTCTCCTGTAGTGGAGGCACTATCGCAGGTTACGTATCAGCAACACCATCATTCAGCGCAGGTGATATACTCATTTACCCTCATTGTTCATTCTAGACGGAGTTCAGCACAGACTCCGTCATCTCACCAGCAGCTTAGATTCCCATAGTCCCCCCCTTTACCACACATATCCATTTCCCCTATTCTTGTTCTATTAGTGCAGCGCCAGTGTACATTTTCTTTTATATAAGATTCAGGCTATCCTTGACTGGCCGGTACCCAAGAACGTTAAGGAGGTCCAACGTTTTATTGGTTTTGCAAATTTGTACAGACGCTTCATTCGAAATTTTTCTGATATTGTCAGTCCCATTACTTCCTTGACAAAGAAGGAAAAGCCCTTTAAGTGGTCATCACAGGCTCAAGAAGTTTTTGATCGGCTTAAGATCTGTTTCACATCAGCACCGCTGTTGGTACACCCAGATCCAACACTTTCTTTCATTGTGGAGGTGGACGCTTCTGATAATGCTTTGGGGTCTATTCTCTCCCAAAGAACTGGAGAGAAGGGAATACTACATCCTTGTGCTTTCTTTTCCCGTAGACTAACCTCAGCAGAGAAGAATTACGACGTGGGAGACAAGGAATTGCTGGCTGTTATTGCGGCTTTTAAAGAATGGAGGCGTCATCTGCAAGGAGCTGCACAACAGATCATAGTGCTAACTGACTATTGCAATTTAGAGTTCCTTAGATCCGCTAGATGTCTTTCTCCTCGTCAGGCTCGTTGGAACTTATTTTTAAATCAATTTAACTTTGTTATCTCGTATCATCCAGGTTCTCATAATGGGAAGGCTGATGCTTTCTCCCGAATCCATGCTGCAGATTCCGTACCTGGAGCCCCGTCCAAGACCATTCTATCTGATGCCAATTTCATCGGAGTTATCCACGATCAGGACTTGTGGAAGGAGTGCAGGGAGGCCTATGATGGTGATGTATTTCTGGCCAACCCACCTGTGGATATTAATCTTGTCTTTAAGGGTGGCATGTGGTTCAGAGATCGACGTATCTACGTCCCTGAGGTCATCCGTTTGCAGATCCTCAAGTTGGTACATGACTCCAAGTTGGCTGGTCACAGGGGGGTACAGAAGACACAAGAGTTCCTGAGCCGATTCTTCTGGTGGCCAACTTGCCTGAAGGATACCGAGGACTATGTTCAATCTTGCGAGGTATGTGCTCGTTACAAGACTCCTCATGTGGCATCTACATGTCTTCTACAACCATTACCTGTTCCATACCGCCCTTGGTGGTCTATATCAATGGACTTTATTGTGGAACTGCCTACATCGGGGGGCATGAATACAATCATGGTGGTTGTTGATCGCCTGACTAAAGCTGCTCATTTTGTTCCGTGCACCGGCCTCCCCTCAGCTAAAGATATGGTGAACTTGGTTATACAGAATGTCTTTCGGTGGCATGGGATTCCGGATGAGATCATCTCTGACCGTGGAGTGCAGTTCACTTCAAGATTCTGGAAGGGGTTTTGCTCTGCACTCAATATTAATGTCTGTCTCTCTTCTGCTTATCATCCCCAGACAAATAGTCAGACTGAGCGTACCAAGCAACTGAGCGTACGTATAAGCATATCTATCTGTGTTTTGGACTAAGCAAGGACTTATTCGTGTCAAGTATCCTCAAGAATATTGTGCTTCATAGACTTTCTGCGTGATTGCATTTTCCTCTGAAGTTTCCTATAGACTGCTGAGCTGCATTTAATATTTGCACCAAGTGTTGCGGACTTGAGTTTCTCTCTGCACCAGTTTGAATCACCGTGTGATAATATAGACTTTACCACTTATAAAACTGTGTCCTGTAGTTGTCTTGTTCCACGCAAAGAGACTCCTGAGTTATCCCCTATAATTATTACAATTCCCCAATCCGCTAGTGAGCGTTATCTCACGTACCCTTTTAGCTTAGTTTGTTAAATTTATTCCTTAAACACTCTGAAGAAGTATATTATAAAGGTGCACAGAGCGGTAATCATAAGCGAGCTGCTGCTGTGTCCCCACATCCTTTAAATTAAATGGTGTCCTGATTCTCCTGTGCTATGCGTGTGATGTGCAACACTCACGTTTTGGTTGCAGGCCTCTGGTGTCTCTGGTTCTTCAACTTCAGGAAAAACCGCACACACATAAGGGGACATAAAATTTGTTTTATTATAAAGAAGTTTACTTAACTGACCATTTTCATCACATTGAAACACGCAGTATTGGGCACATTTTCCATTTCAAAGTCCATAGACAGCATTTTCTGATGTCTGCTGTTCACTCGCAGTGAGCTTATACATTTCCTGTCTGGCATCTCTGTCCTCAGGGATACTCCGTCTATCTCTGCAGCTTCCATGAGTCTCATTCCAACTCCCTTATGCAATTCCACATCCGACTTTCTCTTCTAGGAAGATATTGAGACATGCTTCTCAGTGGCCCAGTTGGACCGAAGGCCCCAGATGTTCCAGGAATGTCTGCTTTGAGTTTATGGCTGAAGTTCTCTTGCTGCGGATCAGCCCATGTTCCTCAAGCCGTCAGACATCCAACTACTGTTCTCTATATCTAATCTCTTACTCTGACTGCCTTAACCAGGAAGTTTTCCTCATGTTAACTGACCCTGCCCTCCCTCATTGGTGCCGTTCCTGAACACATTGTTTGTATCCTAAACCTGTCAACAACCTGTCTACTTCGCGAATTTATTGTGCCCACCACTGCACTATACCCACTCCTATCTTATAGCTAAATCTTAACCTATATCCTATGTACCAATCTTATTCTTTCCTTATATCTAATATATTTATCAAAACATATTGAGTCATCCACGTATTATAGCAATACATAAACCATGCACATTGATGCCTATAAGTTAATATACAATATAAAACAATGTTTTCTATACACAGGTTATAACCATGTTTCTAATCAAAGGAGAGGCACATGACCGCCCCGGTTGCCCTCTTATAATATGAAGATGCTGAAACATATTTACTAGTCACAAAGAAACAGTGAATATAGCCATAAATTTCAAGTCAGCAACTAGGAGAAGATGGCAGACAGAAAAATGATCAGGAAAAAGTGCTAGATTCCAACAGAAGATTATTGGTGTACAGAATCAAGCGTCAGAAGTGGTGACTGTATCTAAGTATGTGGACAGCAATAGTATGTCAAGAGAGCTAAATTACAAGACAGTATCTATAATGATATAAGCCATTATACCATGATTGGTGTGTGCTTGATCTTTGTGACCCCGGCTGGTGCTGAAAACCATACTTAATTTGGCTTTTTCCTTGCATTGCAGGGAACTTCAATACAGTTTATGAGATGGATGAAAAATGGATCCATTACAATATAAAAATACTTTAACCCATTATTTTGTTCTGAACGGTACATGAATTTTAGATCTGTCATTGGTTGCTATAGATTACCCTTGACCCTGTTTCAGTGAAGATACCTCCTGGTGTTAGGCTCACTCTGTGAAGTGCACTCAATAATCCCAGGTACAGGTTGACACACAGTCTCCAGGTGTTGTTGCAGCTTGCAGGATGGCACATGGGGAGAGAGGACAAGATACACCCAGGGAGCACCTGGAAGGACATAGTGAAGTCAGCAAAGAAGGAACAGATTAGATTCACAGGAGTACACCAACCAAGATGCTTTAACCCCTTCACCCCAAAGCCTGTCTTCACCTTCCTGACCAGGCCAGTTTTTACAATTCTGACCACTGTCATTTTATGAGGTCATAACTCTGGAACACTTCAACCAATTCCAGAGATTCTGAAAATGTTTTCTCGTGACATATTGTACTTTGTGATAGTTGTAAAATTTATTTGATATGACTTGCGTTTATTTGTGAAAATAAATGGAAATTTGGTGAAAATTTCACAATTTTCAAACTTTTATGCCCTTAAATCAGAGAGTCATTGTTAGGGGTCGAGTTCCTGCCTCTGCACAGGGGGAATCTCAAACCATCTCCGCTGCGGTCTCCCATTCTTCTCCAGCTGCAGTGGAGTCTGCTCAGCAGAGACGTCGGTCCCAGCATCTGACTCAGTCTTATACTGTGTGGATGGTTACTGCTGCCTTTCTAGGCTCAGCCATTGCAGCCAGTACTGGTCAGCGGCGAGCAGACGTCTCTGGGTCTAAGTCCTGCTTTTCCCTTTCTGAGCATGCCCAAGGTAAGACCTCTCATTGGAGGTCAGGGGTCACATGCTCAGGTACTGTAGCAACTCCCATTGGTCCTCTAGGAAGGTCCTGAAGTAACTGCAGCTATAAAAGGTTTGCATGGTCGCACGGCCATGCGCTAGTATCAACTAAAGTTATGTGCTCTGCGCCAGTGTGGTCTTATGCATGTGGATTTATGGTTCGGCTGTAATAAGCCCATAGAATACCGGCATTTGTTCAGGTTCCGTCTTATTCGGCAAGCTATAGTGCTTACCGTTTCCTCTCCTTCAGACCCTGGGAACCATCAGGGATACCGTCCGATACATGAGTCCCATTGACTTGTATTGGTATCGGGTATCGGTATCGGATTGGATCCGATACTTTGCCGGTATCGGCCGATACTTTCCGATACCGATACTTTCAAGTATCGGACGGTATCGCTCAACACTAATCATAGTGCTAACTGACTATTGCAATTTAGAGTTCCTTAGATCCGCTAGATGTCTTTCTCCTCGTCAGGCTCGTTGGAACTTATTTTTAAATCAATTTAACTTTGTTATCTCGTACCATCCAGGTTCTCGTAATGAAAAGGCTGATGCTTTATCCCGAATCCATACTGTAGATTCCGTACCTGGAGCCCCGTCCAAGACCATTCTATCTGATGCCAATTTCATCGGAGTTATCCACGATCAGGACTTGTGGAAGGAGTGCAGGGAGGCCTATGATGGTGATGTATTTCTGGCCAACCCACCTGTGGATATTAATCTTGTCTTTAAGGGTGGCCTGTGGTTCAGAGATCGACGTATCTACGTCCCTGAGGTCATCCATCTGCAGATCCTCAAGTTGGTACATGACTCCAAGTTGGCTGGTCACAGGGGGGTACAGAAGACACAAGAGTTCCTGAGCCGATTCTTCTGGTGGCCAACTTGCCTGAAGGATACCGAGGACTATGTTCAATCTTGCGAGGTATGTGCTCGTTACAAGACTCCTCATGTGGCATCTACATGTCTTCTACAACCATTACCTGTTCCATACCGCCCTTGGTGGTCTATATCAATGGACTTTATTGTGGAACTGCCTACATCAGGGGGCATGAATACAATCATGGTGGTTGTTGATCGCCTGACTAAAGCTGCTCATTTTGTTCCGTGCACCGGCCTCCCCTCAGCTAAAGATATGGTGAACTTGGTTATACAGAATGTCTTTCGGTGGCATGAGATTCCGGATGAGATCATCTCTGACCGTGGAGTGCAGTTCACTTCAAGATTCTGGAAGGGGTTTTGCTCTGCACTCAATATTAATGTCTGTCTCTCTTCTGCTTATCATCCCCAGACAAATAGTCAGACTGAGCGTACCAAGCAACTGAGCGTACTTATAAGCATATCTATCTGTGTTTTGGACTAAGCAAGGACTTATTCGTGTCAAGTATCCTCAAGAATATTGTGCTTCATAGACTTTCTGCGTGATTGCATTTTCCTCTGAAGTTTCCTATAGACTGCTGAGCTGCATTTAATATTTGCACCAAGTGTTGCGGACTTGAGTTTCTCTCTGCACCAGTTTGAATCACCGTGTGATAATATAGACTTTACCACTTATAAAACTGTGTCCTGTAGTTGTCTTGTTCCACGCAAAGAGACTCCTGAGTTATCCCCTATAATTATTACAATTCCCCAATCCGCTAGTGAGCGTTATCTCACGTACCCTTTTAGCTTAGTTTGTTAAATTTATTCCTTAAACACTCTGAAGAAGTATATTATAAAGGTGCACAGAGCGGTAATCATAAGCGAGCTGCTGCTGTGTCCCCACATCCTTTAAATTAAATGGTGTCCTGATTCTCCTGTGCTATGCGTGTGATGTGCAACACTCACGTTTTGGTTGCAGGCCTCTGGTGTCTCTGGTTCTTCAACTTCAGGAAAAACCGCACACACATAAGGGGACATAAAATTTGTTTTATTATAAAGAAGTTTACTTAACTGACCATTTTCATCACATTGAAACACGCAGTATTGGGCACATTTTCCATTTCAAAGTCCATAGACAGCATTTTCTGATGTCTGCTGTTCACTCGCAGTGAGCTTATACATTTCCTGTCTGGCATCTCTGTCCTCAGGGATACTCCGTCTATCTCTGCAGCTTCCATGAGTCTCATTCCAACTCCCTTATGCAATTCCACATCCGACTTTCTCTTCTAGGAAGATATTGAGACATGCTTCTCAGTGGCCCAGTTGGACCGAAGGCCCCAGATGTTCCAGGAATGTCTGCTTTGAGTTTATGGCTGAAGTTCTCTTGCTGCGGATCAGCCCATGTTCCTCAAGCCGTCAGACATCCAACTACTGTTCTCTATATCTAATCTCTTACTCTGACTGCCTTAACCAGGAAGTTTTCCTCATGTTAACTGACCCTGCCCTCCCTCATTGGTGCCGTTCCTGAACACATTGTTTGCATCCTAAACCTGTCAACAACCTGTCTACTTCGCAAATTTATTGTGCCCACCACTGCACTATACCCACTCCTATCTTATAGCTAAATCTTAACCTATATCCTATGTCCCAATCTTATTCTTTCCTTATATCTAATATATTTATCAAAACATATTGAGTCATCCACGTATTATAGCAATACATAAACCATGCACATTGATGCCTATAAGTTTAGCATTTGTTCAGGTTCCATCTTATTCGGCAAGCTATAGTGCTTACCCAATATGCTACAGAGGAAACCTTGCTTCCTGGATCGCACCAGCAGATCAGCTGATGGGCGCCGAAGCTGCATGTGCCACAGCTGTGTCACAGCACATGCACGGAGAGCCCAACAGAACAAGGCCATTGCGTTGCTCTGATAGAAGTGTGTAGGGAACCCTCTCCCTGCGCGATGCCCCTCTATGTCACTATCACTAGTGACAGCAGAATCAGATGTGTTAAATGCCTGCAATTGGTGCTAACACCGACTGTGGGCATTGCTGTGGGGTGAGAGCTGTCACATACAGCTGACACTCGCACCTGATTGCGGTGACGATTAGGCGCATGTCGGGAAAGGGTTAAACACAACCCATAGACACAGGTGTGTGTTAATGGTCCTAAAATAGGTCTAGGAAGGTGATGTTATAGAACCATGGAGGGCAACCTGCAAAACCTGATATGGAGCACAACAGAGGGCTGTGTACCGAGGTGAAGGGATTGGAGATGGGGATTCCCAGGGCAGATGTGTAGCACCTGGTTAACTAAAATATGTCAATAATATCCAAATGGTATATCGGTTCAATTGTAGTGCCATGCCATGTGCTATAATATGTTATGTTATGCATGCTGTTTACCATCAGCTGTTTCTTATAGCTAGATACTATTTCATACAAATGCATTCTTAATACCCTTTTTATGTGAATGCTATGCTAACTGTGGAACAAATGTTTAGAATACACAGCATAAATAATAATATAAGACCTCACAGATTGTGTATATACAGGTGCTTCTCACAAAATTAGAATATCATCAATAAGTTAATTTATTTCAGTTCTTCAATAGAAAAAGTGGAACTCATATTATGACGTCGCAGATTGTGATTGGTCGCGTGACCGCTCATGTGACCGCTCACGCGACCAATCACAAGCCGCGACGTCATCGCAGGTCCTAAACTCCTCATTCTTAGGAACGGAGGCTGCCGGTTACATCGGTAAAGTCCAGGGGCCTCCGGACGGGTGAGTATATCCATATTTTTTATTTTAATTCTTTATTTTTTACATGAATATGGATCCCAGGGCCTGAAGGAGAGTCTCCTCTCCTCCAGACCCTGGGAACCATACACTGGGAACTCCCGATTCCGATTTCCGATATCACAAAAATATCGGAACTCGGTATCGGAATTCCGATACCACAAATATCGGCCGATACCCGATACTTGCGGTATCGGAATGCTCAACACTAGTGAAGAGGCACACAATCCAAGCTGCTTGAGGTCTAGTGTGAAGTTTCCACAATCAGTGATGGTTTGGGGAGCCACGTAATCTGCTGGTGTAGGTCCACTATGTTTTATTAAAACCAAAGTCAGCGCAGCCGTCTACCAGGAAATTTTAGAGCACTTCATGTTTCCCTCTGCTGACAAGCTTTTTGGAGATGGAAATTTCATTCTCCAGCAAGACTTGGCACCTGTCCACACTGCCAAAAGTACCTATACCTGTTTTAAAAACAGTATCACTGTGCTTGATTGGCTATGAAACCAGCCTGACGTTAACCCTATAGAGAATATATGGGGTATTGTCAAGAGGAAGATGAGAGACACCAGACCCAACAATGCAGATGAGCTAAAGGCTGCTATCAAAGCAACCTGGGCTTCCATAACACTGCACCTCAGCAGTGCCACAGGGTGATCACCTCCACGCCATTCCGTATTGGTGCAGTAATTGATGCAAAATTTTATTGAACATACATTTCAGAAGGCTAACATTTTGCATTGTGAAATCATTTTTCAAGCTGGTGTTATAAAATATTCTAATTCACTGAGATAATGACTTTTGTGTTTTCACAATGAGCGAACGTGCTCGCCACTACTCATTACTCTCCCGAGTATCACGGTACTCGGTGTACTCAACGAGCACCGAGCATTTCCGGGATTATTCTGCAGGAGCTCGGGTCTCCGCCCTGCAATTTTGGCGCTCTTTAGAGTGCCAATGAACATGCAGGGATTGTCTGCCATGCACTGTAATGCCGCAGCCATCTTTGTTGTGGAATTACAGTGATTGGCTGGCCGCACAGAGTCATCAGGTCTATAAGAGACTGGATGCCGCCCTGCTAGGTGCATTCAGCTCCGGTCTCAACTAGTGTAGGGAGAGCTGCTGCTGAAATAGGGTCAGATTTGCTCGTTTATTAGTTAGTGTGGGTCTACCATCACAGAATCCACAAATCCAAATAAACCAACAGTCTTTCTTAGGGCTAATTAGGGGGTATATTGATTGCTGTGCTAGGTAGGCAGGGGAATCTATGTGCGCATATCCACATCAGTGCAAGGCATGCAGGCACTGTATGTGAGTATATAGATCTCAGTGCATACATCAAGAGGGTCCTTTACGTCTGCTGCTGCCTACTTTATATACACCTAGCTGCAGGTATCTGTGGCTACTAGGATTAATATTTTTTGGTACCTGAAATCTGCTAATTTTATTACAAAGCAATCCAGAGCCCCCTTTCTTTTCTACATTTATTTGCTTCGACGCACTGCAGACTACAGCCAGGTCATTTTGATTCAACAGCATGAAAATCTAGCAATTTAAAATGGCTTTTTTTGTCCTAGGCATTAGATGTGAGTGCGCAGAAAATTCTGACCTTTTATTTGCTACTGTAGTATTTTTTGGAGAGTCTTACAACATTTTTGGACACCATTTTGCTGACCAAAAAAATTGCTAATTGTGCCCAGCAATACTGAAAGGCGTATGAAGATGGTGTACAAAACAAATAGTAGGCTTAGTAGTTAACTGACCGGAAGTTTGGGACCCATGTTGGAGGCCAAATGAATGTTTATATTATCTGCCTCTATCATTTGCAGTAAGTATGTCCCCCTCATGGTCAGGAATAATCTAAACCTGTATATACAGGTCCTTCTCAAAAAATTAGCATATAGTGTTAAATTTTATTATTTACCATAATGTAATGATTACAATTAAACTTTCATATATTATAGATTCATTATCCACCAACTGAAATTTGTCAGGTCTTTTATTGTTTTAATACTGATGATTTTGGCATACAACTCCTGATAACCCAAAAAACCTGTCTCAATAAATTAGCATATTTCACCCGTCCAATCAAATAAAAGTGTTTTTTAATAGCAAACAAAAAAACCATCAAATAATAATGTTCAGTTATGCACTCAATACTTGGTCGGGAATCCTTTGGCAGAAATGACTGCTTCAATGCGGCGTGGCATGGAGGCAATCAGCCTGTGACACTGCTGAGATGTTATGGAGGCCCAGGATGCTTCAATAGCGGCCTTAAGCTCATCCAGAGTGTTGGGTCTTGCGTCTCTCAACTTTCTCTTCACAATATTCCACAGATTCTCTATGGGGTTCAGGTCAGTAGAGTTTGCAGGCCAATTGAGCACAGTAATACCATGGTCAGTAAACCATTTACCAGTGGTTTTGGCACTGTGAGCAGGTGCCAGGTCATGCTGAAAAAAGAAATCTTCATCTCCATAAAGCATTTCAGCCGATGGAAGCATGAAGTGCTCCAAAATCTCCTGATAGCTAGCTGCATTGACCCTGCCCTTGATGAAACACAGTGGACCAACACCAGCAGCTGACATGGCACCCCACACCATCACTGACTGTGGGTACTTGACACTGGACTTCAGGCATTTTGGCATTTCCTTCTCCCCAGTCTTCCTCCAGACTCTGGCACCTTGATTTCCGAATGACATGCAAAATTTGCTTTCATCAGAAAAAAGTACTTGGGACCACTTAGCAACAGTCCAGTGCTGCTTCTCTGTAGCCCAGGTCAGGCGCTTCTGCCGCTGTTTATGGTTCAAAAGTTGCTTTACCTGGGGAATGCGGCACCTGTAGCCCATTTCCTCCACACGCCTGTGCACGGTGGCTCTGGATGTTTCCGCACCAGACTCAGTCCACTGCTTCCTCAGGTTCCCCAAGGTCTGGAATCGGTCCTTCTCCACAATCTTTGTCAGGGTCCGGTCACCTCTTCTCGTTGTACAGCGTTTTCTGCCACATTGTTTCCTTCCAACAGACTTACCATTGAGGTGCCTTGATACAGCACTCTGGGAACAGCCTATTTGTTGAGAAATTTCTTTCTTGGTCTTACCCTCTTGCTTGAGGGTGTCAATGATGGCCTTCTTGACATCTGTCAGGTCGCTAGTCTTACCCATGATGGGGGTTTTGAGTAATGAACCAGGCAGGGAGTTTTTAAAAGCCTCAGGTATCTTTTGCATGTGTTTAGAGTTAATTAGTTGATTCAGAAGATTAGGGTAATAGGTCATTTAGAGAACCTTTTCTTGATATGCTAATTTATTGAGACAGGTTTTTTGGGTTATCAGGAGTTGTATGCCAAAATCATCAGTATTAAAACAATAAAAGACCTGACAAATTTCAGTTGGTGGATAATGAATCTATAATATATGAAAGTTTAATTGTAATCATTACATTATGGTAAATAATGAAATTTAACACTATATGCTATTTTTTTGAGAAGGACCTGTATAGGGGCATATGGATGGCTCCATGCAGCATCCACATGTCATGGCCTCCTGATGATCCAATATGGTGAAACGCATTGAGGCGTGTCTGAACATCATAAAACAATGAGTATTTCTCCTCACTTGCTGTTATGACTTATCTATATGTGTAATACCAGCAGACAATCAGATCTGTATGGGATTTAGATGGTCTATCCGCCTTATATTTAAGATATATTTCTTGTCTATACTAGCTATCTATAGGGCGTCCTAAGGGTCAGTCATCGTGGAGTGGGAGCACCATATCCGCTGTACAGTAGGGTGCCAACCCCAACAGCTAGGCAGGCTGTTGGACAAGCAGGGAACAGCATAGTGAGGTTTAAGTACACTAGCACTTCTTGCACTATTGCACTTTTCGTCTGTGACTCTGACCCTGTCACAGTGTAGATTTTGGTAATTATTAGCCAATATCAGCTTATTATATCCCTATCTCCTTCTAATTTTTCCTGTTGTGTATATACGGTGGCCTAAAAGAGACATTAGTCTAGGTCACTTTTTAGGAGATTTAGGGACAGCCGACGCTGAGCGGAGGCGCCAATCTCGTATGTATAGGATGCCAACCTTCGCTGTCAGGTAGTATGCAATAGGTACTGTGATAGGGGCACATTAGAGAGCATGATTGTTTGTCTTGTTCACTGTGGTTGTCTTTCATGGTTTTAAAGGCATTGGTTAAAATAATGTTTTATCTTGAGTATCATTAAGATTAAGGTAATTTGTTTTGGTTTTTGGATTTTTTCGGTCCTTTATTATTAATTTCTTTCTAGTTTTTTGTTTTTCACAATTTTAGTACTCCAACATTTTTTTTTGTGTCATGGCCTACTTTTTGACACAATTTTGGGGGCCCAAAAAATCCAGGCCACATATTTAACAGTGTTCTATCTCCGTCAGACGCCATATCTATCTATGCTCTACAAATAGTTGCTTTTTAAGCCTACATTCCACTTTTTTGGCTTTCGGCTACTCTAGGTCTATACAGTATTTTAGGGTAAAAAAAAATTAAAAATACTCCAGGCCACATATTGAAGAGTGTGATATCTCCGTCAGACTCCTGGTCTGTCTGTGCTCTACAAATAGTTGCTTTTCAGGCCTATATTCCACTTTTTTGGCTGTCCGCTCTCCTAGGTCTATATAATATTTTGGGGGAAAAAATAAAAAAATACAGGCCACGTATTGAACAGTAAGTTATCTCCGTCAGATGCCTGGTCTATCAGTGCTCTACAAATAGTTGCTTTTCATGCCTACATTCCACTTTTTTGGCTGTCTGCTACCCTATTTCTATACACTATTTTGGGGTAAAAAATAAAAAAAAATACAGGCCACATATTGAGCTGTCTGGTTTTGCTGTCAGACGCCTGATCTATTTGTGGCCTACAAATAGATGCTTTTCAGGCCTACATTCCACTTTTTTGCTGTTTGCTACCCTAGGTCTATACACTATTTTGGGGTAAAAAATAAAGAAATACTGGCCACATATTGAACAGTTTGGTATCTCCGTGACACGCCTCATCTATCTGTAGGCTGCAAAGTGTTCTTTTGAGGCTCCGGTTCACCTTTTTTGCTGTGTGTTACCCTAGATCAAAACACTATTTTGGGGTAAAAGTAAAAAAATACAGGCCACGTACTGAACAGTCTGGTATCGCAGTTAGACGCCTAATCTATTTGTGGCCTACAAATTGTGGTAATTCAGGCCTACATTCCACTTCATTTGCTGTCTGTTACCCTAGCTCTGTACACTATTTTGGGGTATAAAATAAAAAAAACACACGCCACGTATTGAAGAGTGTTGTATCTCCAGCAGAATCCTGATCTATCTGTGCTCTACAAATAGTTTATTTTCAGGCCAACATTCCATATTTTTGTCTTTCCACTACCCTAGGTCTATACAGTATTTGGGGGTAAAAAAAAATAAAAAAAAACTCCAGGCCACATATTGAAGAGTGTGATATCTCCGTCAGGATCCTGGTCTGTCTGTGCTCTACAAATAGTTGCTTTTCAGGCCTATATTCCACTTTTTTGGCTGTCTGCTACCCAAGTTCAAAACACTATTTTGGTTTTTGGCATCTCTGTGACACGCCTCATCTATCTGTGGCCCACAAATTGTGTCATTAGTAGTGTTGAACAATACCTTCCGATATCCAGAAGTATCGGTATCGGATTGGATCATCCGATATCCCACAAATATCGGATATCGCCGATACCGATACCCAATACCAATGCAAGTCAATGGGACACAAATATCGGAATGTAAATAAGCCCTTTCTGTCCTTCTCCTTCCTGTTCCGGAGGGGGGAAGAGCATGGGCGGTGCATGGGTGGACACTGTGCGTGTGTGTGTGTGTGTGTGGGCGGGGTCTGTGCGGGCCCACCGGGGCTCTGTGCATGCCTGCCGGGGCTCTGTGCGGGCTGCCGAGGCTCTGTGCAGGGCTGCCGGGGCTCTGTGCAGGGCTGCTGGGGCTCTGTGCATCCCTGCACACACCCCCGGCAGCCCGCACAGAGCCACGGCAGGCACGTACAGACCCCCCATGGTCACGCACAGACCCCGCGCGCGCACACACACACACACACATGCAGTCTCCGCCCACGCACCGCCCACACTCCATTATAGTGCATAATTGCACTATAGGAACTTCCGATTCCGGTATCCGATATCGCAAAAGTATCGGAACTCGGTATCAGAATTCTGATACAGCGAATATCGGCCGATATTTGCAGTACCGGAATGCTCAACACTAGTCATTAGATTAGAGTCGATGCTTACATTCACCTTTTTATTAAAATGGGCAAGGTGTGTGGCAAGGGATGGGGAAGTGGACATGGTGGTGATGATGCATGCAGAGTTCAATGCCGTGGGCAAGATGAAAGTGGGCCACAACAAACACCCATATCTTCTTACAAGAGATTGCTATCAGAATTCATAGGGCACTGCAGAACAGCACTCTTGACACCAGAGCAGCATGAAAACGTAGGTGGTTGGATAGCGGATAATGCTTCCAGTCACGTTGCACCACCAGTAGCACCCTGTCTTCCACATGGTCAAGTCTGAGCAGCCGTGACTCTGGACCGCTTATTCCTCACCCTGATCCTCCTTCCTCCCAACATGCTGAGTGCCCTGAGACAACTGATCCAATACTTGGACACTCCGAAGAGTTGTTCACTTTTCCATTTATCAATTCATCCCTCTCTCCCAGTCCACTTGAAGCGAGGCAAGTTGACATTCCATGTAGCGATGCCCAAATATTTGAGCAGCCACAGTCACACGAAAGCAATGGTGTTAACGTGTCACAAGAGGTGGACGATGATGAGACATTTGCCAAAAACTCAGGAGGAGGACCAGGGTGCGGAAGTGGAAGAAGAATTGGTGGATGATATAGTAACTGACCCAACTTGGCAGGTAGACATGCAGAGCGAGGACAGCAGCACACAGGGGGATGAAGGCATAGCACCCCAACAGGAAGGAAGATGCAGTACGGTGTCCACAGACAAAAGGCGGGCAACCGTTCCACGCAACACCAACATGATGGAAGTTGCCAGTACAACTGTAAGGTCTTCCTGAGTCTGGTTGTTTTATAAAGACTGCCGAAAACCCCAAACAGGCCATTTGCAACACCTGCCATGCCCGCATCAGCAGGGGTAGCAAAACTACCAGCTTGACCACCCCCAGCATGACCAGGCACATGGCCGCAAAGCACCCGACTTTGTTGGCCAAACCACAGGCACCAGGAACAGTGTCTGCAGGTAACACCACTCCTTCTTCCACTGTTGTGCGTGAAAGCCAATCCCCGTCCACAGAGCATGTGAAGATGCGTCCTGCCCTATCCCTGCTGTTTCCAAGACTCAACTAGCACCATCATCGAGCATGTCCACGTCCCTGTCCCAGCACAGCCTTCAGTTGTCCATACCCCACTCATTGGAACGCAAGAGGAAATACCCAGCCAACACCCCACAGGCCAAAGTACTAAATTCACAAATTTCTCATCTGATTGCGCTCGAACTGTTGCCTTTTAGGCTAGTTAAGACTGAAGCTTTCTGTAATCTGATAGCGGCGGCTTTCCCAAGTTATTTGGTCCCCAGCTGCCACAATTTCTCCCTGTGTGCCATCCCACAAGCGTGTGTCCCACAACATTAGCCGTGCCCTCAACAATGCTCTTACTGGGAAATTCCACCTAACCACAGACACGTGGATGAATTCTTGTGGGCAGGGATGGTACATCTCACTGATGGCACACTGGGTTAGCATAGTGGATGCCGGGACCCAGTCGGACCTTGGGATGGTGCTTGTCCTCCCAACCCCGAGTATTGCGGGCCCTACATCAATCTGGGTTGCCCCTACAGTCTACAGCTCCTGCACCTCCTCTTCCGCCTCTTCAGCCTCCATCTCCAAAAGTAGCACATTAGTCACAAGCTGGAAGCACTGCAGCATTGCCTCAGTCAATTACCAACAGGCTGTGCTGAAGCTAATCTGCTTAGGTGACAAACCGCACAATGCTGAAGAGTTGTGGACAGCTCTGAAAGAGCAGTCAGATCTGTGGCTGACACTGCTGAACCTACAGCCAGGCATGGTCATGTTTGACAATGGCCGGAACCTAGTGACAGCTCTGAGGTGAGGTGAGCTCACACACGTGCCATGCCTGGCCCATGTGCTTAACCTCGTGGTTCAGTATTTTCTCAAAACCTACCTGGAACTGCCAGATCTGCCTATGAAATAAAGCCGACTGTGTGCCCATTTTAGAAAGTCAGCTACAGCTTCAGCCCCCCTTGCCAAGCTTTAGCGGCATTTGCAGCTTCCGGCTCACCGACTGGTGTATGATGTCCCCACGCATTGGAACTTTACATTGCATATGTTGGAAAGGATTTGTGAACAGAAGAGGGCAGTTGTTGACCACCAGCATCAACAAGGCCATCGTTATTCAGTTCAGACTCCACACATAAGACACATTAGAGTGGACATGGATGTCAGACATCTGTACCATCCTGCAAAACTTTGAGGAGTCCACCAAGATGGTGAGTGGTGATGACGCCATAATTAGCGTCACCATCCTGCTTTTCTGCATTCTGAAAAGCTCTCTTCTCACAATGAATGAGGATGCATTGCAGGCAGAGCATGAGGACATGGAGCAAGGAACCATGCATGTGATTACACACAACCCAGCCTCATGTTAGCCCAACGTGGATTGGTTGACAATAAGGAAGAGGAGGAAGAGGATGAACAGGAGCTACTTTCGTATGGTACAGATGGTACTACAAGCACAACGGTCATACAGTCTGTTCATCGTGGATGGCCTGAGGGCAGCGAGAAGGAGGACACCTTGGTCACTCGTCCTGTTGTTGAGGACACGGAAGGCTTTCCTGTTACCAGTCTGGCAAGCATGGCTGACTTTATGATGCGCTTTCTTTCCCGTGACCCTCATGTTGCAAACATTTTGGGTGACAGTCAATACTGGGTAGTGGCACTTTTAGACCCATGCTACAAGGAGAACTTTCAATGTCTTGTTCCAGAGGCAGACAGGTGTACTAAAATAGTGCAGTACCAGAGGGCCATTGTTGTGGAATTATTAAAAAAATTCCCATCTGAAAATGCTGGCGGCAGTTGTCACAGTGCATTGGACAACCAAGGAGTACAGGCAAGTGAGACACAACTCCAATCCAGCAGTGGCAGGGCAGCACTGGCAAAGTTCTGCAACAGTTTTCTCAGACCCTCCCATCGCCCTGGCCCAGAGGCATGGTGTAATGTTGAAGGGAGCTAAGCCATGCAGAGCAGAGCCTTGCTGAGCCAAGCCGCAAGCCGTGTGGAGCAGAGCTGGGGGTTGCAGCAGTCACAGAGAGTAGTGCTCTAACCGAGAGCACCAGTGCTAAACAGACCAGCGTCACCCACCACCAACAGCGGGGACCAGGGAGAGCGGGACGAGTGGTGTGTGTCCTGTGAGCCAAAGAATATCAGGTGCCATACATGACGTGACCGTGAGTACCGCACACGCACTGCCCAAGTGAGACCACATATAAAACTGACACCTGCACCTTGACATGGACACACTATAGTTGTTCTGATCCTTGTGACTTTACTACGTAAGTTAAGATAGTTTTTCGGAGCCACATTGGGCTTGCACAGGTCTGTGGCTCATGCCTTCAATAGCCATGTATAAGGACAAGAGGCAGTGGACGGTACCGGAGACCGACCACTGTTGCCAGAAGACAGACCATCGGTCCACAGTGTTTTCCTGGAAAGGACACCGCACCAGCCGCAGCCGTCGTTATTGAGTTTGCAGCAGGAGCTGCAGTTTAAGGACTTCCTGATGCAAGTGTTAATGAACTGCCTTTTTTAACTGTTGTTCTTCACCTCAAGAATATCCTCTGACTTAAAGTACTGTTTGTCTCCCCTGTATAACCCTTTGTCTCCTGACATCCTTTTCCCTTTATACTCTCTAACTCTTTACCTCTCTGCATGGAGTAATGCTGTTAAATTAAATCCCTCTGTTAACCCTTGCTCTGCCTCCCATCCGTCACTGCATCCTGCGTTCCTGCTAGAATCCTACACTTGGTGTAGTTGACAGGATGCAGTCTACGGAGGTTGGGGTGGCAGACCAAGTGGATGGGGGTGCCCCAAGGGCCTGTATACCGCTGGGGACAATTTTGAGTAACCTACCCAAGTTCACAGGGAGCAATGTTTGGTTATGGAGCTGGACTGAATTGGTCAGGGGGATAATGAGGATGTACCCGATGACTCCTACGTTAGAGGCAGAGGTTGCCACGATGGTCCGAAACAGAGAGGCAAGGAATTCCGTCATGCTACGACCCACCCAGGCGCGAGACACCTTTGACAAAGTACTGAAAATGCTTGAAGAGACCCATGGTGACCCCACTGATGTAGGGGAACTGAGGATGCATATTTTTAGCCGCATGTAGAGAGAGGGGGAGACTGACGCAGTACCTGAATGCGCTACAGGAATTACACACCGCAATTCTAAAAAAAGATGGCATAGTCAATAGACACCCTGACGTAGTGCTGCAAGACCAATTAGTGATGGGCCTGAGAGAAGTGCTGCTGGGACGGGCATTGCGTGAGTACCTGTGAGGTAACCCACACATGACTTTTGCAGAAATTGAGGCAGAGGCGCGCATAGGCGAGCAGTAGCAGGGGATTGCAGCCTTGATGCGGATGGTCCGAAGTTGCGGAGTACCCAGCCCGAACGAGGAAGAGCCAATGTGGTCCTGCAAATTATGGCAGGGAATACAGAAGGTATGGGAAAAAATTGAAAAGCTGGAGGGGGCTCTTACGGCTGTCTTGGAGTCCCGTGTCATACCCCAAGGTGACTCGCAGCAAAACCTAAAGGAAGTTAGAGGAGAAGTGCAGAGCATCAGACGTACCCCAGCAGTTTCCCCAAGATTTACTTCCAGTATGCAGAGTGAAGAGCAAAGGCAAGTGAGATGTGCTTCTCACCGAGGTCGATGATCCAGACCAAAGCGCTCACCAGACAGATGCAGAGGAGGGTGTTGGACATGTGGAAGAATGGGACACTTGTCCAGAAATTGCCTCACTTGAGACAGACGACAGTGAATGTTCGCTCATTCCTCCAAAAGTCCTGCCAATTGGAGAGAACGTTGTCTCTGGGAGAAATGGTATGGCGAAAAGAGAGCAACCGCACTCAAAGTCAGACAGAGCCACAAAGTTGGGCACCGAGAAGAGATGGAGAGGGGGTCGACTGTCTACAGTGAGATGTCTGCATTGGTCATGCGCGTGGAGGCGCGTCTGGTTACACTCCCATCTGGAACCAAAGGTACTGCCCATGAAGACCAATCCAAAATGGAAAAAGAGGTGTCTAACCGAATGGTCCATCGAAGGATGTCGTGCCCCTGCCTGTTACAGGATTCTGAAGGAAAAGAACAAGTGCCAAGTATTGGTCCAAATAACTAAAGCAATTGTTACCATCCACCTCTTGTGTCTCCCCTTTTCCTCATAGATTGTAAGCTTGCGAGCAGCAGGGCCCTCATTCCTCCTGGTATCTGTTTTGAACTGTGATTTCTGTTATGCTGTAATGTCTGTTGTCTGTATAAGTCCCCTCTATAAGTTGTAAAGCGCTGCGGAATATGTTGGCGCTATATAAATAAAATTATTATTATTATTATTATTATTATTATTATTATTAAGTATTTCCAGTACATGCATTCCCACTAGTGTTGAGCATTCCGATACCGCAAGTATCGGGTATCGGCCGATACTTGCGGTATCGGAATTCCGATACAGAGTTCCGATACTTTTGTGGTATCGGGAATCGGTATCGGAACCATATTCATGTGTAAAATAAAGAATTAACATAAAAAATATGGATATACTCACCTCTCCGGTGGCCCCTGGATCTTACCATTGTAACCGGGAGCCTCCGTTCCTAAGAAGGAGCCCGTGAAGGACCTTCGATGACGTCGCGGCTGACGTCGCAGCTTCTGATTGGTCGCGTGAGCGGTCACATGAGCAGTCACGTGACCAATCAGAAGCCGCGACGTCATCGAAGGCCCTTCACGCGCTCATTCTTAGGAACGGAGGCTCCCGGTTACAGCGGTAAGATCTAGGGGCCACCGGAGAGGTGAGTATATCCATATTTTTTTATTTTAATTCTTTATTTTACACATGAATATGGATCCCAGGGCCTGAAGGAGAGTTTCCTCTCCTTCAGACCCTGGGAACCATTCCGATACTTTGTGTCCCATTGAAATGCATTGGTATCGGGTATCGGTATTGGCGATATCTGATATTTTTCGTGTATCAGCCGATACTATCCGATACCGATACTTTCAAGTATTGGACGGTATCGCTCAACACTAATTCCCACAGTTCCCGCTTCTGAAGAAGAACCATTGGCTTCCCTCTCTGCAGTGGAAATTTTGCTGCCTGACAGTCCTAGAGATCTTGACCAGTTGGAAGAGGCAAAGCAGCTGGGTGAGGCAGAGAGCGTGGCTGAAAAGCAATGGGAAGTGATGCCAGCAGTACCCAGCGCAGATGACAGAGGGTCCGGTCTGCATGGTCTTAATTCATCCGACTCCAGCCCTGGCGGGAGTGCGCCTGTCAAAGAGAGGGGATGCTTTGGAGAAGAATTGCCAGTACTAAGTCCACAGACTGAGGAGTCCGAGCAAGAAGTACCTAAGGTTTCTGATGAAGACAAAGAAAAGGACGAACCATCTGCTTAAACGTCTGCTGGCAGCAAAGCTAAGATAAGGAAAAAAAAGAAGAAAGGTGTGAAAGTGACTGATGTTGCAGAGATATTGGATGAGACTGCTTCTCCATGGGATCTGGATGAATCCCCATTTCCTACCACTTCGCTCTAAGTTTGGAGTGACCTCTACAAGCCTTACTGGGAGAAGATAGAGCCAGAGAGGCAGGAGGAGTTGCAAAAATTGTGGGCAGCTGTTGGCCCTCAGAAGAGCATTGTGGAGTACGACGAAGCTTCGCCCGTGGAATGGCGAGTTAAAAGAAAGGGGGAATGTAGGGAGATAGACTGGACCACGGGTACCTGAAAGTGTTGAATCCTCTGTTCCCGGGGGAAGCCTGAGGGAGGCAGATCTTCCCCCCTGCAGGAAGGAAGGAGGGGAGAGGCAGAGCTTCCTGCTCACCCAGGAGAGCCAGGAAAGCGTGCCCAGCAGCTGATAGATAAAAGGAAAAGTGCACCAAAAGAGTCAGTCTGGTGCCGGCACAGAGCAATGCAGAGGGCAGCGCAGGAAGCAGCGTGCAGAGCGGCAAGTGGCGCGATCTGCATCCCCCACTTGAGAGGACTGACTTGGTTACGGGCCATATAGAAGTAGCCCCTGTTGCTAGCAGAGAGTGCTGTGTAGAGCAGAGCCTTGCGGAGCCAAGCCATGCAGAACAGAGCCTTGCGGAGCCAAGCCGTCCAGAGCAGAGCCTTGCAGAGCAAAGTCGTGTGGAGCAGAGCCGGGGGTTGCAGCAATCACAGAGAGTAGTGCTCTGGCTGAGAGCACCAGAGCTAAACAGACCAGCGTCACCCTCCACCAACAGCGGGGATCAGGGAGAGCGGGATGAGCGGTGTGTGTCCAGGGACAGCTAAAGAATATCAGGTGCCATACACAATGCGACCGTGAGTACCGCACACACGCTGCCCAAGTGAGACCACATATAAAACTGACACCTGCAACCTGACATGGACACACTATAGTTGTTCTGACCCTTGTAACCTTGCTACGTCAGTTAAGACAGTTTTTTGGAGCCATGTTGGGCTTGTACAGGTCTGTGGCCCGTGCCTTTAATAGCCACATCTGTATATGGACAAGGGGCAATGGAAGGTACCGGAGACCGACCACTGTCGCCGGAAGACATACCATCGATCCACAGTGTTTCCTGGAAAGGACACCGTGCCAGCCGTTGCCGGCGTTGCTGAGTTCGCAGCAGGAGCTACAGTTTAAGGACTTCCTGACACAAGTGTTAATGAACTGCCTTTTTATGAACCGTTGTTCTTTACCTCAAGAATATCCTCTAACTGAATGTACTGTTTGTCTCCTCTGTATAACCCTTTGTTTCCCGACATCCTTTTCCCTTTATGCGGTCCCTGCATAGAGTAACACTGTTAAATTAAGTCCCTCTGTTAACCCTTGCTCTGCCTCCCATCCGTCACTGCATCTTGCGTTCCTGCTAGCTTCTTACACTGTGAAAAGGAATGGAATGTTTGGGAAGATGGTGAGGGAGTACCTTGCTGACCATACCAACTTCCTCCATGATTCCTCTGTGCCTTTTAATTATTGGATATCCAAGCTGGACACATGGCATGAACTGGCTCTCTACGCTTTGGAGTTCCTGGCCTGCCCTGCCACTAGCGTTTTGTCAGAGCAGGTTTTTAGTGCCGCTGGTGGAATTGTAATAGAGAAGCGCATTCGCCTGTCAAATGAAAACACAGATGGGCTGACTCTTATAAAAATCAACAAGTACTTGATTGGGCAAGACTTCTTTATACCACCAAATGACAGTGAAACATAACCTCCAATACAGTGTCTTTTTGGGAGGTGTATTCCCTTGCACCTCTTCACACTCACACATGGGTATACACTTCCTGATCTGTTGCCTTTGTGAAACTGTTGAAACTATAAAGCTCATCGCTAGGGTTGGCGACTTTTCCTTTTTTGAGGTCGAGTCGGGTTTTATAAAACCCGACTTTCTCAAAAGTCGAGTCGAGTGAAATCGGCCGATCTTCTTGAAAAGTCGAGGTCGGGGATCGGCCAAAACACAAAACCCAATGCAAGTTACTGGAAAAGCTATATATTTTTATATTTACTTCAGCGCGATATATGTGAAAAGCCGGTAATTCAATTGCCGGCTTTTCATTTCTCCTGCCTAAACCCGACATGATATGAGACATGGTTTACATACAGTAAACCATGTCATATCCCCCTTTTTTTTGCATATTCCACACTACTAATGTTAGTAGTGTGTATGTGCAAAATTTGGGCGCTGTAGCTATTAAAATAAAGGGTTAAATTGCGGAAAAAATTGGCGTGGGCTCCCACGCAATTTTCTCCGCCAGAGAGGTAAAGCCAGTGACTGAGGGCAGATATTAATAGCCTAGAGAGGGTCCATGGTTATTGGCCCCCCTGGCTACAAACATCTGCCCCCAGCCACCCCAGAAAAGGCACATCTGGAAGATGCGCCTATTCTGGCACTTGGCCACTCTCTTCCCACTCCCGTGTAGCGGTGGGATATGGGGTAATGAAGGGTTAATGTCACCTTGCTATTGTAAGGTGACATTAAGCCAGATTAATAATGGAGAGGCGTCAATTATGACACCTATCCATTATTAATCCAATTGTATGAAATGGTTAAAAAAAACACACACAATATTGCAAAGTATTTTAATGAAATAAAGACAGGTTGTTGTAATATTTTATTATACTGGTAATCCACCTGAAGACCATCGTTCTGTAACAAAGGAAAAATAATAAACCAACAATATACATACCATCCGTAGATCTTTAACGTCCCACGATGTAAATCCATCTCAAGGGGTTAAAATATTTTACAGGCAGGAGCTCTGCTATAATGCAGCCGTGCTCGTGCCTGTAAAACCCCAGGAATGAAGGTAATGTAGGTCAATGACCTGCATTTACCTTCATTCGCGGTGATGCGCCCTCTGCTGGATGTCCTCATGAACTGCAGCCTGGGAACTTTTTCCCACGCTCGAGGTCATATGAGGACATCCAGCAAGGGGCGCATCACCGCGAATGAAGCTAATGTAGGTCAATGACCTGTAGTTACCTTCAGTCGCGGTGATGCGCCCTCTGCTGGATGTCCTCATATGATGTCGAGCGTGGGAAAAAGTTCCCAGGCTGCAGTTCATGAGGACATCCAGCAGAGGGCGCCTCACCGCGAATGAAGGTAAATACAGGTCATTGACCTACATTACCTTCATTCCTGGGGTTTTACAGGCACGAGCACAGCTGCATTATAGCAGAGCTCCAGCCTGTAAAATATTTTAACCCCTTGAGATGGATTTACATCGTGGGACGTTACAGATCTACGGATGGTATGTATATTGTTGGTTTATTATTTTTTCCTTTGTTACAGAATGATGGTCTTCAGGTGGATTACCAGTATAATAAAATATTACAACAACCTGTGTCTTTATTTCATTAAAATACTTTGCAATATTGTGTGTGTTTTTTTAACCATTTCATACAATTGGATTAATAATGGATAGGTGTCATAATTGACGCCTCTCCATTATTAATCTGGCTTAATGTCACCTTACAATAGGAAGGTGACATTAACCCTTCATTACCCCATATCCCACCGCTACACGGGAGTGGGAAGAGAGTGGCCAAGTGCCAGAATAGGCGCATCTTCCAGATGTGCCTTTTCTGGGGTGGCTGGGGGCAGATGTTTGTAGCCAGGGGGGGCCAATAACCATGGACCCTCTCTAGGCTATTAATATCTGCCCTCAGTCACTGGCTTTACCACTCTGGCGGAGAAAATTGCGCGGGAGCCCACGCCAATTTTTTCCGCAATTTAACCCTTCATTTTAATAGCTACAGCGCCCAAATTTTGCACATACACACTACTAACATTAGTAGTGTGGAATATGCAAAAAAAAGGGAGACATGACATGGTTTACTGTATGTAAACCATGTCTCATATGTCGGGTTTAGGCAGGAGAAATGAAAAGCCGGCAATTGAATTACCGGCTTTTCACATATATCGCGCTGAAGTAAATATATATATATATATATATGTGTCTCAATGACATATACAGTATATACCGTATATACTCGAGTATAAGCCGACCCGAGTATAAGCCGACCCCCCTAATTTTGCCACAAAAAACTGGGAAAACTTATTGACTCGAGTATAAGCCTAGGGTGGAAAATGCAGCAGCTACCGGTGAATTTCAAAATTAAAAATAGATGCTCCATACCGTTCATTATGGCCCCATAGATGCTCGACATAAAGCTGTGCCACATATAATGCTCTGCACCGTTTATTATGGCCCCATAGATGCTCCACATAAAGCTGTGCCATATATAATGCTCTGCACAGTTCATTATGGCCCCATAGATGCTCCATAGAAAGCTGTGCCATATACAATGCTCTGCACCTTTGATTATGGCCCCATAGATAGCTGTGCCATATACAATGCTCTGCACCTTTGATTATGGCCCCATAGATAGCTGTGCTATATATTACCTCTGCACCTTTGATTATGGCCCCATAGATAGCTGTGCCATATATAATGCTCTGCACCTTTGACCTTTGATTATGGCCCCATAGATGCTCCACATAAAGCTGTGCCATATATAATGCTCTGCACCGTTGCCCCATAGATGTGCCATATAAAGCTGTGCCATCTATAATGCTCTGCACCGTTGCCCCATAGATACTCCACATAAAGCTGTGCCTTATATATAGTGCTCTGCACCGTTGCCCCATAGATGTGCCATATAAAGCTGTGCCATCTATAATGCTCTGCACCGTTGCCCTATAGATGTGCCATATAAAGCTGTGCCTTATATATAGTGCTCTGCACCGTTGCCCCATAGATGTGCCATATAAAGCTGTGCCTTATATATAATGCTCTGCACCGTTGCCCCATAGATACTCCACATAAATCTGTGACATTGCTTCTGCTGCTGCAATAAAATAACAAAACACATACTCACCTCTCTTGCTTGCAGCTCCTCAGCGTCCCGTCCCGGCGTCTCTCTGCACTGACTGATCAGGCAGAGGGCGCCGCGCACACTATATGTGTCTTCGCGCCCTCTGACCTGAACAGTCAGAACAAGAGGACGTGAAGACTGAGCGGCGCCCGGCGGGTGGAACGAGGGAAGGTAAATATGACATACTTACCTGCTCCCGGCATCCCGCTCCTTCCCCCGGACAGCTGGTCTTCGGTGCCGCAGCCTCTTCCTCTGTCAGCGGTCACCGGCACCGCTGATTAGAGAAATTATGCGGCTCCGCCCCTATGGGAGGTGGATCAGCCTATTCATTTCTCTAATGAGCGGTCCCATGTGACCGCTTAACAGGGGAAGAGCTGCGGCATCGAAGACCGTGGGACGGGCAGGGGGAGCGCCAGGAGCCCCGGAAGCAGGTAAGTATGCCTCAGCGCCCTCTCCCCCTCACCCGCTGACCGTGACTCGAGTATAAGCCGAGGGGGCACTTTCAGCCCAAAAATTTGGGCTGAAAATCTCGGCTTATACTCAAGTATATATGGTATATAAAAAACGAAACCCGACTTTGGAGCGAAGATCGCAGACGGCCGACCCGATCCCACAGTGAGATCGGGTCGGGTTTCACGAAACCCTACTTTCCCAAAAGTCGGCGACTTTTGAAATTGGCCGATCTGTTTCGCTCAACCCTACTCATCGCCTCATGTAAGACCATGTAAACAAACTCATTACCTCCCTGTGCATTTACACATACACATTACATGTCTGTGTGCTGTCTTTTTTTTTTTGGACGGCCAACATACCTATATAGTTTAATTAATCCAAACACACAACCATTTAAAAAAAGCGATCTACGCCTCTGGAATATTAGTCTGTATTAGTCTCATCTAGAGTTGAGCGACTTTTACTTTTTTCGGATCGAGTCGGGGTGAAATCGGCCGATTATTGCGAAAAGTCGGGGGCCGACTGAAACACGAAACCCAATGCAAGTCAATGGGGAATCAAAGTCGGCAGTGAGTGGAGGACAGGAAAACACCTACAGTGCCCATTTTAATGCCAAAAACGTCAATTCTTATCACTGAAGCTTGTCAGTCTTAATTTACTTTATAATAATAGTTAGGCATTGAAAACTGGGGGTCATTTGGCTAAAGTTGTGGGGGGGTAGGGCTGGCTCAAGATTTTCGTGGGCCCAGGAAACGCGGAATACGTCACGGCGGTGGAGCAGTGAGAGGTATTTCAACTTTGCAAGTGCTGTGATCGTGAGCAAGCAGGGGGGGCCCACTTGTTGGCATTGGCACTGGTACAGGGCCCCTCATAGTATGGCGGTGTGTTTGACGGCGGGTGGCGCCTCCCACCGGCAGAGACACTTTTGCGTACTATGAGGGGCCCTGTGCCAGTCACGTCGCCAACGAGTATGCCCCCCCACCTGATGAAGGAACCTGCACTTTCATATGCACCTTCCTCTTTGTCCCCATGGAAGGTGGTATAGTATGCGGGAAGGGGAACCTGACTTTCAGCAGGGTCAGATTCTGGCTGTGTAGAGTGCAAGGGGAATATAGTAGTCTGGGTCAATGTACCATCAGACTCATCTAGCAGTGGCTGAGCAATGGGCAGGATGAGGAGGAAACATAGATATAGGCCCAAAATAATAAAGTGGGCTAAATGCAGTTCAAAATTGGTAACAGGACTAAACAGGCGGCATTGCTTTGTTCAGCGGAGGACAACTGTAATGAGTGGTAGACACAGTTAGTAGGCCAAAATAATAAAGTAGGCTAAATGCAGTTCAAAATTGGTAACAGGACAAAACAGGAGGCATTGCTTTGTTCAGCGGAGGACAACTGTAATGAGTGGCAGACACAGTTAGTAGGCCCAAATAATAAAGTAGCCTAAATGCAGTTCAAAATTGGTAACAGGACTAAACAGGCGGCATTGCTTTGTTCAGTGGAGGACAACTGTAATGACCGGCAGACACAGTTAGTAGACCCAAATAACAAAGTAGGCTAAATGCAGTTCAAAATTGGTAACAGGACTAAACAGGCGGCATTGCTTTGTTCAGTGGAGGACAACTGTAATGAGTGGTAGACACAGTTAATAGGCCCAAATAATAAAGTGGGCTAAATGCAGTTCAAATGTGGTAACAGGACTAAACCGGCGGCATTGCTTTGTTCAGCGGAGGACAACTGTAATGAGTGGCAGACACAGTTAGTATGCCCAAATAATAAAGTAGCCTAAATGCAGTTCAAAATTTGCAACAGTACTAAACAGGTGGCATTGCTTTGTTCAGCGGAGGACAACTCTAATGAGTGGCAGACACAGTTAGTAGGCCCAAATAATAAAATACCTTAAATGCAGTTCAAAATTGGTAATAGGACTAAACAGGCGGCATTGCTTTGTTCAGTGGAGGACAACTGTAATGAGCGGCAGACACAGTTAGTAGGCCCAAATAATAAAGTAGGCTAAATGCAGTTCAAAATTGGTAACAGGACAAAACAGGAGGCATTGCTTTGTTCAGCGGAGGACAACTGTAATGAGTGGCAGACACAGTTAGTAGGCCCAAATAATAAAGTAGCCTAAATGCAGTTCAAAATTGGTAACAGGACTAAACAGGCGGCATTGCTTTGTTCAGTGGAGGACAACTGTAATGACCGGCAGACACAGTTAGTAGACCCAAATAACAAAGTAGGCTAAATGCAGTTCAAAATTGGTAACAGGACTAAACAGGCGGCATTGCTTTGTTCAGTGGAGGACAACTGTAATGAGTGGTAGACACAGTTAATAGGCCCAAATAATAAAGTGGGCTAAATGCAGTTCAAATGTGGTAACAGGACTAAACCGGCGGCATTGCTTTGTTCAGCGGAGGACAACTGTAATGAGTGGCAGACACAGTTAGTATGCCCAAATAATAAAGTAGCCTAAATGCAGTTCAAAATTTGCAACAGTACTAAACAGGTGGCATTGCTTTGTTCAGCGGAGGACAACTCTAATGAGTGGCAGACACAGTTAGTAGGCCCAAATAATAAAATACCTTAAATGCAGTTCAAAATTGGTAATAGGACTAAACAGGCGGCATTGCTTTGTTCAGTGGAGGACAACTGTAATGAGCGGCAGACACAGTTAGTAGGCCCAAATAATAAAGTAGGCTAAATGCAGTTCAACATTGGTAACAGGACTAAACAGGCGGCATTGCTTTTTTCAGTGAAGGACAACTGTAATGAGCGGCAGACACAGTTAGTAGGCCCAAATATTAAAGTGGGCTGAGTAGCAGACAGTGGTAGTAGGCACAAAGTATTAACTGGTCTAAACGGAGGCCAGGGCCCCTGTATATTTTAACTATCATCTATCATTTCAACAAATTTGTATTGGCAGTGCCATTGAAGGATTTAACAGCCCAGACTACACAGTGGTGGAGCAGGGAGAGGTAAGTATTGCAAGTGGTCAAGCTGGGGGGAACACTCTTTCGTGGGCGGCGGTACTGGCACAGGGCCCCTCATATTACGACAGTGTGTCTGACATTGGTTGTGCACTACCACCGTCAGAGACACTTCATTGTACTATGAGGGACCCTGTGCCAGTGCCGTCGCTCAAGAGTGGGCACACCCACCTGTCCAGGCAAACGGCACTCGCACGGGTGCTTGAGCCAGGTGATGACCACGGCCCTGTGTGGGGAGTCAGCCCATTTAGGGAGGTATAAAAATGGCCTATGGTGGACATTCAGCAGCTGCAAATGGAGGAATTGGAGCAGTCAGTAAGAGGAGGCCAAAAGCAAGACATTTTTCAGGCAAGCTACGTGTCAGCAGGGAAAGGTGGGGCCAAATAATTTGAAATCCATGATTGGTTCATTTTAATGAAGGTTAAATCATGAACATTTCGGGTAGCCAAACGTGTCCTTTTTTCGGTCAGTATTGAACCAGCAGCACTGAAGACTCTTTCTGATAGCACACTAGCAGCAGGGCAAGCAAGCTCCTGTAATGCATATTCTGCCAATTCAGGCCAGGTGTCTATTTTAGATGCCCAGTAATCAAAGGGGAATGACCTATGAGGGAGAACATCAATAAGGTAGGACAAGCAGTTCGTAACCATACTGGAGAAATGCTGTCTCCTGTCACTTTGAATCGATGCAGCAGTACCTGTCATTGCGAAATAACCCCACAACCTGGTCATAAAACCCCTCTGTCCAACGCCACTTCGGATTTGTGCACCTCTATCAGAGATCGCTGAATCTTCCCCAGCACTGCCTAATAATCGACGGGCTCTTCCACCAGACTTCCTAATTTTTTGGAAAATCTAACCAAAATAACAACCATTATATGGTACTGTAAAACAAGGTGGAAGGTGTATGTAAACTTGTTGAGAATTTGAATCTCCCTTTCTTGTTGGGGAGACTGAACCGAAACTCAGGCCCAGTGTATAAAACACCACAATGTAAAGTGGCAGAAAGTGGCTGGAAGATATATGAAAAAATTCAAGGACTGTAGTACAATTTCAATCTCCCTACAATGATCTCAAGACAAGTATGGCAGCAATAAAAAAAGACTGCTGCACACAAAAGTGCACTGTGGACAAATAAACAAGATAACTGTGCAGAAAGGAGCAACAGGATTTTTGCTTTTAAAAAAGCAGTTGATTTGCACAGCACCGTGCAAACAGCAATGCAGCTATCAGGGAACCTCATAAGGCAGCCTAATAAGCTACAGAGCTGATGCACAAAAATCTAGCCTCCACTGTCCCTGCAAAAAAAAGGTGGTGTTGTACAGTGGAAATCGCTACAGTACAAGCGGTTTGCGGGTTAATCTTCCCTTCCTAACTATATCCCTTATTCTGATGAAGCTGCAGCAACCTCTCCCTATGCTAAGATCGTCAGAAGTAAGATGGCGGTCGGCGTGAACACCCCTTTATACCCCCTGTGACGCTGCAGAAAGCAAGCCAATCACTGTCATGCCCTTCTCTAAGATGGTGGGGGCCGATACCTATGTCATCACGCTGCCCACACTCTGCATCCTCCTTCATTGGCTGAAAAATGGCGGTGAAAGCGTCATATGAAATGCGACTTTGGCGCGGAGATCGCCAACCGCATGGCCGATCCCACACTAGGATCGGGTCGGGTTTCATGAAACCCGACTTTGCCAAAAGTCGGCGATTTTTTAATTTGTCCGATCCGTTTCGCTCAATCCTAGTCTCATCCAAATGTCATACAATTTTAACTGATGCATAACTAAAACGAACCTAGAAAATGCGGCAGCACTCACCAGTCCTTGAGTGGTATGAATCCTTTATTCAAGCGTAAAAAACATTATCTTCACGGCTCGGGGGTGTGTAGATGGAACAAGGGTGTGCAGGGATCCCTGCACACCCTTGTTCCATCTACCCACCCCCGAGCCGTGAAGATGATGTTTTTTACGCTTGAATAAAGGATTCATACCACTCAAGGACTGGTGAGTGCTGCCGCATTTTTTCTGTTCATTTTGGTTGAGTACTTCTTTCCATGAGATCACCCCTGATCCGCTGTCAGGCTCTCCTTTGCATCGCATACAGACTTTGGTCGGCTCTGTGCCTTGCAGCTGTGCTGCTCAGCTTTTTTTTTTTATTATTTTTTATTGATTTGATGCATAACTAAGATTCAATGGATAAAAAAATTCAGACACTCTACATGCTTCAGTAAAAAAAAAAAAAAACAGATGAGAAAAAAAGGATACAACTAGCATGCAACTCAGATGACATCTTGAAAAAAAAAGTTGTCAGCTTCTCTCTAAGGCCGGGGTCACACTTGAGAGTGTGATGCGAGAAACTCGCGCATCAATATCGGGCACTGCCGCCAGCACTTTGGACTGGAGTGTGCGGCTGCACAGAAATACATGCAGCTCAACGCTTCAGTTTGCGTGCCGGTGGCAGTGCCGGGTAGTGATGTGTGAGTTTCTCGCATCACACTGCAAGTGTGATCCAAGCCTAGTGGTAACACTCACACTGTGATCACAGACTAAGGCCGGCCTCACACTCAGCGTATGTAAATACGGTCCGTTTTTTACGGCCGTAATACGCAGAAAAGTCCCCAAAATAGTGATCCGTATGTCATCCGTAGGCAGGGTGTGTCAGCGTATTTTGCGCATGGCATCCTCCGTATGTAATCCGTATGGCATCCGTACTGCGATATTTTCTCGCAGGCTTGCAAAACCGACATCTAATGAATTTATGTGCTCAAATGTTCGTTAAAACATATATACAGTATATATATATATATATATATATATATATATATATATATATATGTCATTGAGACACATATATATATATATATATATATATATTCTGTGTTTATATTTAATTCAGCGCGATATATGTGAAAAGCCGGTAATTCAATTGCCGGCTTTTCATTTCTCCTTCCCAAACCCGACAGGATATGAGACATGGTTTACATACAGTAAACCATCTCATATCCCTTTTTTTTTTGCATATTCCACACTACTAATGTTAGTAGTGTGTATGTGCTAAATTTGGGCGCTGTAGCTGCTAAAATAAAGGGTTAAATGGCGGAAAAAATTGGCGTGGGCTCCCGCACAATTTTCTCTGCCAGAGTGGTAAAGCCAGTGACTGAGGGCAGATATTAATAGCCTAGAGAGGGTCCATGGTTATTGGCCCCCCCTGGCTACAAACATCTGCCGCCAGCCACCCCAGAAAAGGCACATCTGGAAGATGCGCCTATTCTAGCACTTGGCCACGCTCTTCCCACTCCCGTGTAGCGGTGGGATATGGGGTAATGAAGGGTTAATGTCACCTTGCAATTGTAAGGTGACATTAAGCCAGATTAATAATGGAGAGGCGTCAATTATGACACCTATCCATTATTAATCCAATTGTATGAAAGGGTTAAAAAAACACACATTATTAAAAAGTATTTTAATGAAATAAACACACAGGTTGTTTTAATATTTTATTGCTCTCTCAATCCACCTGAAGACCCTCGCTCTGAAAAATAATAAACCAACAATATACATACCTTCTGATGATCTGTCACGTCCCACGAAGTCAATCCACCTGAAGGGGTTAAATCATTTTACAGCCAGGAGCTGTGCTAAAGCACTCGCTCTTGCCTGTAAACCCCCAGGTACTGAAAGGAAAGCAGGATGATCTGTACTTACCTTGAGTTGCGGTGATGCGCCCTCTGCTGGATGTCCTCATATGAACTCGAGCGTGGGAACTTTTCCAAGGCTCCAGTTCATGAGGATATCCAGCAGAGGGCGCATCACCGCAACTCAAGGTAAGTACAGATCATCCTGCTTTCCTTTCAGTACCCGGGGGTTTACAGGCAAGAGCGAGTGCTTTAGCACAGCTCCTGGCTGTAAAATGATTTAACCCCTTCAGATGGATTTACTTCGTGGGACGTGACAGATCATCTGAAGGTATGTATATTGTTGGTTTATTATTTTTCAGAGCGAGGGTCTCCAGGTGGATTGAGAGAGCAATAAATTATTAAAACAACCTGTGTGTTTATTTCATTAAAATACTTTGCAATAATGTGTGTGTGTGTGTGTGTTTTTTTAACCCTTTCATACAATTGGATTAATAATGGATAGGTGTCATAATTGACGCCTCTCCATTATTAATCTGGCTTAATGTCACCTTACAATTGCAAGGTGACATTAACCCTTCATTACCCCATATCCCACCGCTACACGGGAGTGGGAAGAGAGTGACCAAGTGCCAGAATAGGCGCATCTTCCAGATGTGCCTTTTCTGGGGTGGCTGGGGGCAGATGTTTGTAGCCAGGGGGGGGCCAATAACCATGGACCCTCTTTAGGCTATTAATATCTGCCCTCAGTCACTGGCTTTACCACTCTGGTGGAGAAAATTGTGCGGGAGCCCACGCCAATTTTTTCCGCCATTTAACCCTTTATTTTAGCAGCTACAGCGCCCAAATTTTGCACATACACACTGCTAACATTAGTATTGTGGAATATGCAAAAAAAAGGGGATATGAGATGGTTTACTGTATGTAAACCATGTCTCATATCCTGTCGGGTTTGTGAAGGAGAAATGAAAAGCCGGCAATTGAATTACCGGCTTTTCACTAACACCGCTGCGTATTTCTCGCAAGTCACACTGCTGGTCCGTGTGGAATCCGTATTTTTCTCGCCCCCATAGACTTTCATTGGCGATTTTTTTTTGCGCAATACGGTGACAAATGCAGCATGCTGCTATTTTCTACGGCCGTACAAGACCATATATTACGGATGCGTAATATACGGCAGATAGGAGCTGGGCCATAGAGAATCATTGGGCCGTGTGTTATGCGTATTTTACGGACGTAGATTATGCGCTCATACGTCCGTAAAACTCGCCAGTGTGAGGCCGGCCTAAGGTTGATGAAATGACAGCAGTATTTAACTATAGTCTTACTCAATTCTTGAATGGAGAAACACTCTATCACCAAGGGTCATTACATCCTAATCTGTATTTATGAGAAACCATTCACAATCATGCCTTAAAATGTTATACTTTGCACATTACATACAATGGCTTAATCGGGTTTTCGGTATTCAGTAAATTCCTGTTGCTAGGTGCTGTTTGTTTCGAAAACAAACTGTGATTTATTCATCCTCAATATATCCAGTGCTGAGTCTCCTCTGCTGCTTCAGGTGTCTCTTTTTGTCTGCAGACAATCATCGAATTCAGTGACTCTGGGTGGTTCATGCTGTCTACTTGGGAAGAGCTGCTGAGCTCATTGACTGGCTGCAGCACTGTAGATGGAATGTTAGCAACGCAGACAAAAATATTTACTAGG
This sequence comes from Ranitomeya variabilis, assembly GCF_051348905.1. Classification (NCBI taxonomy): domain Eukaryota; kingdom Metazoa; phylum Chordata; class Amphibia; order Anura; family Dendrobatidae; genus Ranitomeya; species Ranitomeya variabilis. Next base: position 75,546,650 of record NC_135239.1, on the reverse strand, counting down.
TGTACCAGTGGAGACTCAGCACTGGACCTGGGGAGGTTGATTAGGGTTCTTTTAAAAAATAAATAACTACTCCCAAAGAATGGATCTTCTTAATCAAGAAAACCCATGTAATGCTAGAGAGCCAAAGGGACCCTATGTGCTGACCTATGGGCTTCTTGTCTGTAAGTTAATGCTGTGTGCATGAGCCCATGACTTAAACAATTACTGTATTTTCCAGACACCTTACTACACTTTTTATAAAGGTTCTAGCTCATCCTTGAATCTGTTCACAATGTTATCATGAACCTGCTGGTTTAAATTTAAAGTAAAATGGGAACCGCATATGTTCCTAATTAAGATACTTGAGGATAATGACCTGTATTTGTGCTTTATGCTAAGTGTTTAATGTGGGATCATAAATTTGGTTAACTGCTACCAGCTTGTGAAGGAAGCCTTAATTGCACAGTTAAAACACTAACAAGGTTATGCTTTTACTCTTTTTTTCTTAAATTATGGAAATCATCATGACTCGTTAAGCTTCTGCTTGGAATAAAAGGAGCGGTTTCTTAACTCCTAAACCTAATGAGATGTAAAAATAGACTTTATAGATTCACGATGTGTTTCCTACATTATTACCAAATAATACATTAATATGGTCTTTTCCTTTCAGTGTGTAGACTATTTTTTATAGAGATCTGTGAATTTATAGATAAATAATAAAACTATAAATTATAGAGTTTACACCTCCAGCATTCCACACATTTATATTCTACAGGAAAAAAACATGTGGAAAAGTCCAGCATTCCTATAGTATGGAATTATTGCGGCCAATATACAGACTTATAAGCAAATAGTAGACAAGAGCACTCTGCATTTAACCCCTTAGCAGCATATGATGCACATTTTCATCATAAGACATTAAGGAATATATAAATACAGATACTGTATTAGAAAAGTGAGTATTTGACTATATCATTATTTTTAAGCTAATTTTCCAACTACAAGCTGTATAAACTTGAATACTTAAAAGTTTGAATCAGATCATGTGATGTGTATTTGTAATGAGGAAGGGGCATCCTCAGCGTACAACACCCTTTATCAAGGTGTGCAGAATTATTAAGTAGCTTGTTTTCCTCCATCAAAATGGTCCAAAAAAGATTTAACTGACTCTGAAAAGCCAAAATTGTTAAAAGTCTTAGAGAGGGATGCAGCCCTCTTGAAATTGCTAAAATACTTTGGGGTGAACACAGAACCATCAAGTGTTTTCTTGCAAATAGTCAACAAAGTTGGAAAAATAAAAATGTTGGAAAAAAAAGACGAGGATTAACTTCCAAAAATTTGAGAAGAATCATACATGAAAACCAGGATCCTATTATCATCTAGTGCTGTCATATTCCAGAACTGCAACCTCCGTCGAATGCCCAGAAGTACAAGGTGCTCAGTGCTCAGAGACATGCCAAGGTAAGGAAGGCTGAAACCCAAACACTACTGAACATATGATGAAGCATCAAGACCGGGCCAAGAAATATCTAAACACAGATATTTTGAAAAGTTTTTATGGACTGATGAGATGAAAGTAACTCTTTATGGACCAAATGGATTTGCCCCCATCTCAATCAGTAATGGGCACAGACCTCCACTTCCATTCAAATGCCAGCAAGGTGAAGGTGGCATACTTGTCACCCTGTAGTACTGAGTAGGGTTGAGCGAAACGGGTCGGCCATTTTCAGAAGTCGCCGACTTTTGGCAAAGTCGGGTTTCATGAAACCCGACCCGACCCCTGTGTGGGGTCGGCCATGAGGTCAGTGATCTTCTGAATCTGGTATCGGAATTCCGATACCGAGTTCCGATTTGTTTGCGATATCGGGAATCGGTATCGGAATCCATATTTAAGTGTTAAATAAAGAATCAAAATAAAAAATATTGATATACTCACCCTCAGATGCGCCCTGGTACTAACCGGCAGCCTTCCTTCCTAAGAATGAGCGCGTGAATGACCTGCGGTGACATCGCGGCTTGTGATTGGTCGCGAGCGGTCACATGGACAAGCCGCGACATCATCTAAGGTCCTTCACGCGCTCATTCTTTGGAAGGAAGGCTGCCGGAAAGAAGCAGGGCGCATCCGAGGGTGAGTATATTCCTATTCGGTATATACTCACCCTCGGACACGCCCTGCTTCTTTCCGGCAGCCTTCCTTCCTAAGAATGAGCGCGTGAAGGACCTTAGATGACGTCTCGGCTTGTCCATGTGACCGCTTGCGACCAATCACAAGCTGCGACGTCACCGCAGGTCATTCACGCGCTCATTCTTAGGAAGGAAGGCTGCCGGTTAGTACCAGGGCGCGTCCGAGGGTGAGTATATCAATATTTTTTATTTTGATTCTTTATTTTACACATTAATATGGATCCCAGGGCCTGAAGGAGAGTTTCCTCTCCTTCAGACCCTGGGAACCATAGTATCCCATTGCACTGCATTGGGTTTCGTGTTTCGGCCGACCCCGACCCCGACTTTTTTATAGGATCGGCCGATTTCACTCGACCCGACTTTTAAGAAAGTCGGGTTTCGTGAAACCTGACCTGATCCTATAAAAATAAAAGTTGCTCAACCCTAGTACTGAGGGTTAATGCAGAGTAACACAAACTCCACTAGGTGGCAACAGAGTGGAGAGTGAGGTGAATTTCCTGCTATGAAGCAGACCCACAGTAATACAGTGGGGCTACCACTAGGTGGCAGCGGAGTAGTCATAGAACCGAGTCAGTACCAGAAGATAACGCAGTATCAAAGGGAAAACCAAAGAGTAGAGTCAGATGCAAGCAAAAGGTCAGTATCAATCAGTAGCAGAGAAAGCAGAAGGGAGAGACAGAATCAGGTCTGAGCCAAGCTAAAGTCAATACCGGGGATCCAAACACACAGGGGATAAAGAAGCAGGGACTGGCACTGCCCACAGGTTGCAGCACCACGATATAGCAGACCAGACACGGGAACGAGGCAGGGAAAGTTAACTCCTGACATGATCAGACCAGGAAAGGAAAGACAAAACCAAAACCCGGCCTGGATCATGAAAATACTCCTATGGGTTGGTATTATTAGATTAGCTAGTTGGATCTTTTAAAGTTAAAGAAAAATTAGCTCCTAAATCTTCTGTCAGTTTATAGAAGACACGTTCTTCAAGCAGAGTTATAGGAAAAGTCTGCATCTTTCAAGAATACCATGACTTTTATGCAGAACAATTCTCCATTCCATGCATTGAAATACTTCATTGCTTGACCGCCTGTAAAGTCATTAAAGTTGAAAGAATAAGGACATGACCCCCTTCTTCACCTAACCTAAACCTATTAAGAACTTCTGTAATAAAATTAATAATCAAAAATGCGAATAATTGTGCACACAGTGTATTCCCCCTTTCAAAAAAGAGATTGAAGGTAAATGTTAAGTATACATCTAGTAAAAAACAACAGTACCTGCAGTATCAATGTGGCATATAAATGATGATGTAAAATTTCACTACCAAAATACATACACTTTGAGAGGTGGAGCTAGAAAAACTTCTATACCATCCATCGAAAAAGGACTGAACTAGAAATGCTAGGTGCTCGTCCAAAAACCAGTGACAGCAACAGGCTACAGTACTGGTGTGGCATATACAGATATTAAATTTGACTACTAAAAAAGATGAGCAATAAATAAAAAAGTAGTTTGTGGCATGCACATTTGTAATTGACAGGATTTTTGTTCATTTTCTTTTGTATTTTTTAGCACAATTATTGAATAAGAAATGCAAAAACTTTTACATTCTGGACACTTTTACATTTTCTGTGAATGTAAAGTTTGTGAATTGGCAATTTTTTCATTAAATCACCACTGCAGCATTTTTATTGCACTAGGGTGGTGCTTCAAATGTAAGTCTCATACTCACCTGTCATGCCCTTTATTCTTTTCCAGCGCTGCTCCTGTCCGTCACCGGCAAAAAGTGACCTGCTGACGTGTTCCAGTATCTGCTGGAGCGCGTCGGAGGTCACTTTTCAATGCAAGCTCTCATAGACATGTATTGATAGCTTGTGACATACAGTTGTGCTCAAAAGTTTACATACCCCAGCAGAATTATTGCTTTCTTGGTCTTCTTTCAGAGAATATGAATGATAACACCAAAACGTGTGGGAATTATTATGTCTTTATTACAAAATGAACCCCAAATCTGGACATTTTCATTACATCCTGATAATCCTTGTTTGTCAACAGTAGAAGCATTTTTTTCTGCTTTGGGGTTGTTATATGATGATCCTGATTGGATCACATCAACTGAGGCAGAGCTCAGACGGCTTACACAGGGTTCTGTTGATGCTGAGTTGATGCTGAGAGTTATTGCACCCAGTTCAGACAATGGTCAACAGAGGTCAGGTGGAATGATCCAGCGCTCAAGAGTCAGTTTTTAGCAGGTTTGAGTGAAAGAGTTAAAGATTTGATTATTGCATATCCTGCACCTGATACTTTGGAAACTGCTATGCAGTTAGCTATCCGTGTGGATAGAAGATTGAGAGGCAGACAGAATGAAGAGAAGGCTCTTATAATGCTGAACCCAGTCTCTCAGGATAGTCCCGTCGACAGCGGGGAACTGATGCAACTTGGGGCGATGTCCTCTCGTTCCCAGGAGAGGGAGAAGAGGTTTTCTGAAGGGCTATGCTTGTATTGTGGTAAGGCTGACCATTTTATTAAGCAATGTGAGGTTCGCATAAAGAAATAAATAAAAAAAAGGTCAGTAGGAGTAACACTCCAGTTCGTATTGCGTTTTTACGATCACCAGGAGTTTTTTTTCTGGTAATACCACATATCATGGTCATTCCATTGTTTTTCAGGTAATGGTGGATTGTGGTTCTGCACTTAATTTGCTTAATTTGATTGATCAACAATTCCTAGACAAATATAAGTTTGATTCTTAACCATTGTAATCTCCTATTCTTGTTGTGGCTATTGATAACACTCCTCTGAAACATGGGTGTATTTTTCAAAAGGTTACCGCATTCCAATTTATAGTGAATATGGAACATCAGGAGTGTATAGACTTGTTTGTTCTTGCTAAATTACCTTGCCCAGTCTCCCTGGGTCTACCCTGGTTAAAAATGCACAATCCTTTGCTGGACTGGTCATCTAGTACTATAAGGTCCTGGGGTCAGGGATATTATGGTAATTGTTGTAATGTTCACATTGATGCTGTTGTGAAGAAGGAGCTACCTGAAGCCATTCAGGATTTCTGGAGGGTATTTTCGGAGGTTGAGTCGCAAGCTCTACCACCCCATAGAGATTGCGACTGCACTATTGAGTTTGTCCCAGGTGCCACACTTCCTAAGAGTCATTTATTTAATCTGACAATTCCTGAGAGGGAGGCCTTAAAGGAATACCTACAGACAAGTATAGCTGCAGGTCATATAAGACCCTTTAAGTCCCCTGTGGCTGTAGGATCCTTTTTTTCAAAAAGAAGGATGGGGGCCTTAGGCCATGTCTGGATTTTCGGGAGATTAATAAGATCACTGTGTGCAATCCTTACCCATTGCTGCTAATTCCAGATTTGTTTAACCAACTAACCGGTTCTCTAAGTTTGACCTTCGTGGGGCATATAATTTGCTGCTTGTGAAGGAGGGCGATGAATGGAAGACAGCCTTTAATACCCCGGAAGGTCATTTTGAGTGTCTGGTGATGCCTTTTGGCCTTACTAATGCACCTGCGTTTTTTCAAAATATCACTAATGACATGCTGGGGTCATTGATCGGTAGGAGTGTTAATGTTTATTTGGATGATATTTTGATCTATTCGCCTGATCTGGAGTCGTATAGGCAGAGAGTCTGCAAAGTTCTACAGATTTTGAGAGAAAACTCACTCTTTGCTAAATTGGAGAAGTGCGAGTTTGTGGTACAGAAAATGAGCTTTTTGGGGTACCTTGTCTCCAGTGATGGGTTTGAGATGGACCCAGTGAAAGTTCAGGCTGTGCTGGAGTGGCCTAGACCTGAATGTTTTAAGTTGGTTCAGGGATTTTTAGGGTTTGCTAATTATTACAGAAAATTCATAAATAATTTTTCTGTGATCGCTAAACCTATAACTGATCTCACCAAGAAGGGTTCTAATACTGTCCAATGGTCCTCTGAGGCTGTTTAGGCTTTTGAGCATCTCAAGGAGAGGTTTATCTCTGCTTCTGTTTTGATCCAGACAAATGAGACCAGGCCATTTCTGATGCCTCTTCAGTAGGGGTGGGGGCAGTTCTGTCCCAAGAGGTAGAGGATGGGGTGCATCCCTGTGCTTTCCTTTCTAAAATTTTTTTGGAGACTGAGCTCAACTATGATGTTGAGAACAGAGAGTTGCTGGCTATTCAACTCGCGTTTGAGCATCGGTGACATTTTTTGGAGGGGGCTAGATATCCATTATAGGTTTTTACTGATCACAAGAATCTGATATATTTGGATGCTGTTAAACGTTTGAATGCCCGTCAAGCTAGGTGGGCACTGATTTTTGCCCAGTTTAATTTCTCTGTAACATATATCCCTGGGACAAAGAATGTTAAAGCAGATTCTTTGTCTCAGTTTCTCCCCAGTATTTAGTACTGAGAAGGAGGAATGTATTTTGCAGAGAGGAGTGGTGGCAGCATTGGGTTCTGAGTTGGAGAGTAGCATTCTAGAGGCCCAGAATGCTGCACTAACTAACACTCCCTATGGTAAATTATTTGTGCCTAGAGCCTTGCGGAGAGCCTTGTTTGCTGAATGTCATGAGTCTCGGTTGGCGAGTCATCCAGGGATTTCGGAAACTAGAAAGTCGATCGGTCAAAGTTTCTGGTGGCCAGGGTGGCAAAGAGAAATCATCAAGTGGGTGCGTCAGTGTACTGTGTGCGCTAGGTCGAAGGCCTCACATGCCCCGGCAGCAGGGTTGCTGTGCCCTTTTGAGGTTTCTAGTTCCCCATGGTCACGTCTTGCTATAGATTTTATCACCGATCTGCCAGTCTCTGAGGGTTTTTCTGTCATCTGGGTTGTTGTGGACAGGTTTAATAAGATGTGTCAACTGGTCCCGTTCAATAAATTACCCTGCGCCAAGACTCTGGCTAAGGGATTTGTGAAAGAGATTGTCAGGCTCCATGGGGCTCCCACGGACATTGTTTACGATAGAGGACCACAGTTTGTGGCTCGCTTTTGGCGTGCTTTTTGTGACAGATTAAAGGTTCATTTGTAATTTTCGTCAGGTTATCATCTGGAGTCCAGTGGACAGACCGAAAGGTAGAACCAGGACGTAGAGCAGTTTTTGAGATGTTTTGTAGCAGACAATCAAGAGATGTGGTCGGAATATCTACCACTAGCTGAGTTTGCTTTTAATAATAATACGTCTTCCTCGGCTGGGTGTTCTCCTTTTTTTTTTGCTGTACAGGGAGGTATCCATCTTTCGGTCTATTTTCAAAGATTGGGGCAGCGGTGCCTGAGGAGGAGAGTTTTTCTGGAAATTTGGACAGATATCTTTCTGTGGAAACTTCCTGAAGAAGAAGCCATGAGTTTCGTAACACGTTGAATAAATCACCCAAACATTTTATAACTATATCTGGATCCATCATTTGTCGCAGCAGCGTGGATTTTATCCACATTTATCTATTATAACGGTATTTAAGAAAGTTGACACAAGATAAGGAGGCGATACCGACTGGTCCTCCAGTTGATGAGGACAGTGAGTTTGAGATTTCACGCATTTTAGATTCCAGGTGTCCTTGAAGGGTTTTCGGTCCTGAGGATAATTACTGGGTGAAAGCTGAGGACTTCTCGGCGTCAAGGCAGATTAAGGCTTTTCACAGGAGATTTCTGAATAAGGCTCAGCCAAGAGGATCTAGAGGATCCTTGTAAAAGGGGAGCTACTGTTTGAATCTGTTTTGTTTTTGACCATCCGCCATCTTGTTGTGGTTTTATGGCTGCTGGTCCTTTTTCCCTTGTGCTGGGTTGTCTTAGGTCAGGTGATTGTATCACCCTTTATTACCCTTCACCTGCCTCCCATTCCTTGCTGGACAACATTGTTAATCTGTTAGAGTTCTGGCTGGGTGTTTTGATAGCTTTCTGTGTTTGATATTGTGCAGTTCTGGGATCTCTGGTTCTGCTATCCTTAGTTTCTGTTTTCAGTTGGTTTCTGCAGCCGTCTTTGTGTTTTCTATTAGGAGGTGACCTGTTTTTATACCCAGTCCTTGAATCTTTTAGGGACCTCCTTCCCCCCATCTATAGGTCTTTGCGTTAGATTAACCTAGGATCATCAGTGGGTCTATTCGCTAGGAATGGGTCACCCACTCCATCGTAGGGTATCAGCCTAGTCTCAGTGCAGGGTCAGTTTCCCCCCCTTCTATTCTTGTTCGGTGTTGCATTTCCATAATAAGATCCTCAAAAGGCTTTCAGCTACTTGGGGGAGGTAGAAACAGGGTATGGTGCACTCACGTGTGCCTGTAATTAGTAAAATGGAACCTGATGGAGAGTTTATACACATCATTTTTTCCAACAATTTCATCAAGATTAATATCTAGTCACTAGTGTTGAGCATTCCGATACCGCAAGTATCGGGTATCGGCCGATACTAGCGGTATCGGAATTCCGATACCGGGATTCCGATACTTGGCGCGTATCGGATACCGGAATCGGAAGTTCAATGATTCAAAATTCAGAAATTCAGCCAATGAGAAAGATTCCAAGTGTGGGCACATCCTGTTTAGCATGGAGGGCATGAAACTACTGGCAAGGCTGTGATTGGCTGCTGAAATGATGTCATGATGCAGTTTAAAAGTCGCTGGCGCCATTTTGCGATCACTCTGCTGTGAATTCAGTTAGTGACAGGACGCTGTTTGCTGACTGAGGGACAGTTTAGAGATAGCGATTTGCTTCTTTGTGCTTTCCAAAGGCTAATTTAGCAACCGCTGTGTTCACCTACTATTCACCTTCCTTTTGCCTTGTAGCGCTGTTTTCACAGCGATCTGCAAGGTCTCTCTGTGTGTGTGTGTGTGAGTGCAGCCCACTCTCTAGTCTGAGTGCAGCCACATAGGCCATCCATAGCTGGTTGTATTCAGTTCAGGGAGGGTGGTTCATTGCCTCATACTGTCCTTTTTTTTTTTTTTTTTGAAGTAGTGCAGGCTGCTGCACATTTTTTCCAAAAATTCCTATTAGTGTCTTTCCACCCGTCTCCAGCTAATTTGTGGAAAAACACTACATAGGATAAAGTAGAGGAGGGTTTTTGGGCCTTGCAGCGCCGTTTACGGCTGTCTGCACGGTCTCCGTGTGACTGCAGCTCGCCCTGTAATCTGTGAGCAGCTATAGCCTGGTTGTCTCCAGCTCAGGGTTTTTCACTGCGTCATACCGCCAAATCAATTTTCTTTTTTTTCAAAGTAGTGTAGTCTGCTGCTAATTTATTTTAAAAAATCCTATTAGTGTCTTTCCACCCGTCTCCAGCTAATTTGTGGAAAAACACTACATAGGATAAAGTAGAGGAGGGTTTTTGGGCCTTGCAGTGCCGTTTACGGCTGTCTGCACGGTCTCCGTGTGACTGCAGCTCGCCCTGTAGTCTGTGAGCAGCCGTAGCCTGGTTGTCTGCAGCTCAGGGTTTTTCACTGCGTCATACCGCCAAATCAATTTTCTTTTTTTTCAAAGTAGTGTAGTCTGCTGCTAATTTATTTTAAAAAATCCTATTAGTGTCTTTCCACCCGTCTCCAGCTAATTTGTGGAAAAACACTACATAGGATAAAGTAGAGGAGGGTTTTTGGGCCTTGCAGCGCCGTTTACGGCTGTCTGCACGGTCTCCGTGTGACTGCAGCTCGCCCTGTAGTCTGTGAGCAGCCGTAGCCTGGTTGTCTGCAGCTCAGGGTTTTTCACTGCGTCATACCGCCAAATCAATTTTCTTTTTTTTCAAAGTAGTGTAGTCTGCTGCTAATTTATTTTAAAAAATCCTATTAGTGTCTTTCCACCCGTCTCCAGCTAATTTGTGGAAAAACACTACATAGGATAAAGTAGAGGAGGGTTTTTGGGCCTTGCAGCGCCGTTTACGGCTGTCTGCACGGTCTCCGTGTGATTGCAGCTCTATCCGTTGTCAGTTCAGCCCCAAAAAAATAAATAAATAATAAAGTTCACCAAACACACCAGTTACACACCACTTTACATTTGTGTAGGCCACATTAGCTCATATTCAAGTCTAGTCCACACTTAAGAAAATTAGTGTGTCTTATACCTGTTAGGAGTAGTTGCTCAGGAATAAGCACACAAAGCCGTTAGTACTTTTCTGCTTATCTTTATCAGTCAACCAAGATGAAGAAGGCAGTGAGTAAGGCACGTGGGCGTGGGCGTGGGCGCGGAGCAGGGAGGGGACGTGGGGATTCTGTGCCTGCTGCGGGCACCGGTGAGTCATCAGCACCCACTTTCACAAGGGAACAGTCGTTCATGCGCAGCTTTGTCGCCGAGCGCCGTACACCGCTGCTGCGTGAAGACCAAATTGAAGCCGTTGTGGGATGGATGGCAGCTAATGCATCAACTTCCATTAGTGCCACATCCTCTCAGACACAGAGCACTGGAGAGCAGCCATCTGTCTCTTCACCACCTGCAAAATTGCCCAGGCAGACAGAGATCCCAGGACAGGAGCAGTCTCTACTTCTGTTCTCTGAATCATCTCTTGGCTTGGAAACAGGGGGCCAGCCAAGCAGCATTGGAGAAATGGAAGAAGAGGCAGGGTGCAGTGATGCCCAACAGCTTTTTCTGTCTTCCTCTGAAGAGGCGGGTGGGCCAGTGGCTCCGGTCACCACCTCGCAGGCCGCATCAGCTGATGATGACACTCTGGTGCCACTTACTGGTGCGTGCTCTGCTGCTGAGACTACCCAGGAGGAGCAGTTGGGGGCAGAGGGTAGTGTAGATGATGAGGTCCTCGACCCATCTTGGTGTCAGGGACAGGAAGGTGGTGGGAGCAGCTCTGAGGAAGAGATTCCCCGTACGGCCCAAAGAGGGAGAGGGAGGGGGAAGACTGCGGATCCTGCAGCCTCCGCTTTGGCACCCGTAAGGAGCATGTCTCTTCCAAAAGTCAAAAGGGGGGCTCCCAAGACTTGCAGTGCCTGGTCCTTTTTTGACACAGTTGCAGATGACATTTGCTATGTCAGATGCAAGGTGTGTCATCAAAAAATCAAAAGAGGTCAAAAAGTCGCCAACCTCAATACCTCCAACATGTGGAAACATGTGCGCAACAGGCACCCGGCGGAGTTAGACAAACACACTGAAGAGCTAGGCCAACCAACAGCGGCAGCTACCACCTCTTCAGCTCGTGTTGCCTCTTCCTCTAGCTCACACGCAGCTGGTTCGGCTTCCTCCCAGGATCGCCGTGGAAGAACCTCTGGCCCTGTTGTCCAGAGACCCGCTGTCATTCCACCCGCAGCACCACTTTCCCAGTCAACCACACACTCCCAGCCCAGTCTACAGCCATCGGTAGTACAGGCATGGGAGAAAAGGCGGCCTTTCTCGTCAAACCACCCACGAGCACAGGCTCTGACTGCAGGCATTGCCAAACTTCTGTCACTGGAAATGCTGTCATTCAGGCTGGTGGAGACTGACAGCTTCCGTGACTTGATGTCATTGGCAGTCCCACAGTACAGTGTGCCCAGCCGCTTTTACTTCAGCAGGCAAGCCGTCCCTGCCCTGTACAAGCATGTGGAGGGACACATAAAACACGCGCTACTGAACGCCGTCAGTAGCAAGGTCCACCTCACCACCGATGCGTGGACCAGTCAACATGGACAGGGGCGATACCTTTCCCTCACTGCCCATTGGGTTAATGTCGTTGAGCCGGGTACAGACCGTGCGAGTGGCGCAGGACGTGTCCTGCCCACTCCAAGGATTGCAGGAATCCATTCTGTACGCATTGACTCCTCCTCTTACACCAGTTCCTCAGAATCATCGCTGCAGGAGCCGTCACAGTCCACCTCCACATGGACCCATGATGAACGTGTACCTGTTACGACCGACATGAGCACAGCCGTGGCCAAACGTCAACAGGCCGTCTTGAAATTAATTTTTTTGGGGAATCGTAGCCACACAGCGCAGGAGCTCTGGAATGCCATCAAGCAGGAGAGCGATGTGTGGTTTGAGCCAGCGAATCTCCAGCCAGGCATGGTAGTGTGTGATAATGGCCGAAATCTGATGGCAGCCCTGGGCCTCGGCAACCTCACTCACATCCCATGTCTGGCACATGTGCTCAATTTGGTCGTGCAGAGTTTTTTGAGGGACTATCCGGATCTTGATGCACTGCTGCACAAGGTCCGCCTAGAGTGTGCTCACTTGCGGCGTTCCAGCACGGCAAAAGCGCGCATTGCGGCTCTGCAGCGCCGACACCGCCTGCCGGAACATCGCATCATATGTGACCTACCTACCAGGTGGAATTCCACGTTACATATGTTGGAGCGGTTGTGTGAGCAGCAGCAAGCTGTAATGGAGTACCAGCTGTATCAGGCGCAAAAAAGTCGCAGTCAGCGCCGTACAGACTTCACAACCACAGAGTGGGCCACTATGAAGGATGTCTGCCAGGTTTTGCGTCCCTTTGATTATTCCACGCGGATGGCGAGTGCAGATGATGCACTAGTCAGCATGACTGTCCCCCTTATCTGCCTGCTTGAAAAATCACTGCAAGCGCTAAGGGATGATGTTGTGGAAGAGGTGGAGGATGAGGATTCACCACTTCCATCATCTTCTGGACAGTCAGCGCCACGTGGTTCCTCACAAACGCGTAGGCAGGGGACAGTTTGTGAGGAGGATGAGGAGGAGTCAATGGAGGAGGAAGACGTCCGTCCAGAGGAGGGAGTTCCCGAATTGTCCAGTACTCAGTGTGTACAGCGAGGGTGGGGTGATGACGAGCGGGCAGAGATCACGCCTCCAGCTGGGGACAGCGTTTCTTGGGCAGTTGGCAGTCTTCAGCACATGGTGGATTACATGCTGCAGTGCCTGAGAAACGACCGCCGCATCGACCACATTCTCAACATGTCTGATTATTGGGTGTTCACCCTCCTCGATCCTCGCTACCGGGACAACGTAGAAAGCCTCATCACACCGTTGAACCGGGAGCGAAAAATGCGGGAGTACCAAGACACACTGGTCAGTTCCATCATCTTCTCCATTCCAACTGAGAGAAGTGCTGCTAGTGCATTCCAAAGCAGCTCAGTGCGTCCAGGCAGTGGTGGAGGCTCTGCACAAAGAGGGAGCAGAAGCAGTGCCTCTGCCCAAGGCAAGACCAGTATGGCCGAACTGTGGCACAGTTTTCTGTGCCCGCCACAAAAGTCTACACCATCACAGACGGCTCCAGTCAGCAGGAGGCAACGGTTCCGTCAGATGGTGACAGACTACATGTCTTGCCCTCTTGCTGTACTCCCAGACGGCTCTTCCCCTTTCAAGTTTTGGGTCTCAAAGCTGGATACATGGCCAGAGCTAAGCCAGTATGCATTGGAGGTGCTGTCTTGCCCTGCGGCCAGTGTATTATCGGAACGTGTCTTTAGTGCTGCAGGTGGTGTACTAACTGACCGTCGCATGCGACTATCCTCCGATAACGTTGACCGGCTTACTTTCCTGAAAATGAACAAGGCCTGGATCTCGCAGGAATTTGCCACTCCTCCTCCTGATTAAATAATTAGGTCACTGTATACGTTATCCAGGTCTCCTGTTGTGTTCATCTTTCTACCACCTGAACTTAAATTCCTGGGCTCCAACACCGCCAGTTGAGGCTCAGATGTGCCGTCTGCACAGTCAAAACATACGACCCAGTGTTATTGGGTTTCAGTAACGTCAGCTGATCCCCAGCTGTGTAGCCGGCAATGTGTCATGCGACCGCCACGCTGACACAACAACTGAAATGTAAGGGAATCTGTCCCCCCCCCCCCAAGGCGTTTGTTACTGAAAGAGCCACCTTGTGCAGCAGTAATGCTGCACAAGGAAAAAGGTAGCTATTTTGGTTTTGCTCCTTGCACACGCAAAACTTAACACTTATAAAATGTGTCCACTGATACCGTAAAACCGTCCCGGAGGTGGGACTTTCCTTCGTAATATGACGCAGCACAGCCGTCATTCCTACCCCCCAGGCGCCGCGCCCCGGCTCCTCAGCGTTGTTTGATTCCGTCCCGGAGCCTGCGCTGTTATGTTATCCCGTGGCCAGGCACACTTAGCGCTGCCCGTCTTCTGGCATCATTTGGTGTCAGGCTGGCTGCGCCTGTGCGGCCACGCTGGCCGAGAGCCCGCCTCGCAGTGTCTTCTGATTTAATCCCACTGGGGGCCTGGGATCTATGGACATGCGCAGTGCATATCTGAACCTCCACCTCTCACTCATCTCCCTATGGCTTCTTCAGACTGTTCGGTGTCAGCTGGTCCCTAATAGCATGCCACGGCCGTGACACCGCACAGTCTGAAAAAGAAGCCGTAGGGAGGGGAGTGAGAGGCGAGGATATGCACTGCGCATGGCCATGGATCCCAGGCCCCCAGTGGGATTACATCAGAAGACACTGCGAGGCGGGCTCTCGGCCAGCGCGGCCGCACAGGCGCAGCCAGCCTGACACCAAATGATGTCAGAAGATGGGCAGCGCTAAGTGTGCCTGGCCACGGGATAACATAACAGCGCAGGCTCCGGGACGGAATCAAACAACGCTGAGGAGCCGGGGCACGGCGGCGGGGGGGTAGTAATGATGGCTGTGCTGCGTCATATTACGAAGGAAAGTCCCACCTCCGGGACGGTTTCACGGCTTCAGGGGACACATTTTAAAAGTGTTTAGTTCTGTGTTTGCAAGGAGCATGATGAAAAGAGCCACCTTTTCCTTTTGCATCTTTTGTGCTGCACAAGCTGGCTCTTTCAGCTACAAACGCCTTGGGGGGGGGGTTAAAGGTTCCCTTTCGACTTTCTCAGGCTTCGGCCTACATTGTGTTCCTCTGCTTTTCCACCTGCCCCTGGGCTCCAACACCGCTAGTTGCCGTCCAGAAGTGCTGTACGCACAGTCAACAGTCGCTCCTCTGTTATTGGGGTTCAGTAACGTCAGCTGTTCCCCTGCTGTGTGTGTGGCAATCCCTCCTACCCCCTCCAACCTCCTCCAACCTCCTCCTCCTCCACCTGTCCCTGGGCTCCAACACCGCCAGTTGCCGTCCAGAAGTGCTGTACGCACAGTCAACAGTCCCTCCTCTGTTATTGGGGTTCAGTAACGTCAGCTGTTCCCCTGCTGTGTGTGTGGCAATCCCTCCTACCTCCTCCAACCTCCTCCAACCTCCTCCTCCTCCACCTGTCCCTGGGCTCCAACACCACCAGTTGCCGTCCAGAAGTGCTGTACGCACAGTCAACAGTCGCTCCTCTGTTATTGGGGTTCAGTAACGTCAGCTGTTCCCCTGCTGTGTGTGTGGCAATCCCTCCTACCCCCTCCAACCTCCTCCAACCTCCTCCTCCTCCACCTGTCCCTGGGCTCCAACACCGCCAGTTGCCGTCCAGAAGTGCTGTACGCACAGTCAACAGTCCCTCCTCTGTTATTGGGGTTCAGTAACGTCAGCTGTTCCCCTGCTGTGTGTGTGGCAATCCCTCCTACCTCCTCCAACCTCCTCCAACCTCCTCCTCCTCCACCTGTCCCTGGGCTCCAACACCGCCAGTTGCCGTCCAGAAGTGCTGTACGCACAGTCAACAGTCGCTCCTCTGTTATTGGGGTTCAGTAACGTCAGCTGTTCCCCTGCTGTGTGTGTGGCAATCCCTCCTACCCCCTCCAACCTCCTCCAACCTCCTCCTCCTCCACCTGTCCCTGGGCTCCAACACCGCCAGTTGCCGTCCAGAAGTGCTGTACGCACAGTCAACAGTCCCTCCTCTGTTATTGGGGTTCAGTAACGTCAGCTGTTCCCCTGCTGTGTGTGTGGCAATCCCTCCTACCTCCTCCAACCTCCTCCAACCTCCTCCTCCTCCACCTGTCCCTGGGCTCCAACACCACCAGTTGCCGTCCAGAAGTGCTGTACGCACAGTCAACAGTCGCTCCTCTGTTATTGGGGTTCAGTAACGTCAGCTGTTCCCCTGCTGTGTGTGTGGCAATCCCTCCTACCCCCTCCAACCTCCTCCAACCTCCTCCTCCTCCACCTGTCCCTGGGCTCCAACACCGCCAGTTGCCGTCCAGAAGTGCTGTACGCACAGTCAACAGTCCCTCCTCTGTTATTGGGGTTCAGTAACGTCAGCTGTTCCCCTGCTGTGTGTGTGGCAATCCCTCCTACCTCCTCCAACCTCCTCCAACCTCCTCCTCCTCCACCTGTCCCTGGGCTCCAACACCGCCAGTTGCCATCCAGAAGTGCTGTACGCACAGTCAACAGTCGCTCCTCTGTTATTGGGGTTCAGTAACGTCAGCTGTTCCCCTGCTGTGTGTGTGGCAATCCCTCCTACCCCCTCCAACCTCCTCCAACCTCCTCCTCCTCCACCTGTCCCTGGGCTCCAACACCGCCAGTTGCCGTCCAGAAGTGCTGTACGCACAGTCAACAGTCCCTCCTCTGTTATTGGGGTTCAGTAACGTCAGCTGTTCCCCTGCTGTGTGTGTGGCAATCCCTCCTACCTCCTCCAACCTCCTCCAACCTCCTCCTCCTCCACCTGTCCCTGGGCTCCAACACCGCCAGTTGCCGTCCAGAAGTGCTGTACGCACAGTCAACAGTTGCTCTTCTGTTATTGGGGTTCAGTAACGTCAGCTGTTCCCCTGCTGTGTGTGTGGCAATCCCTCCTACCCCCTCCAACCTCCTCCAACCTCCTCCTCCTCCACCTGTCCCTGGGCTCCAACACCGCCAGTTGCCGTCCAGAAGTGCTGTACGCACAGTCAACAGTCCCTCCTCTGTTATTGGGGTTCAGTAACGTCAGCTGTTCCCCTGCTGTGTGTGTGGCAATCCCTCCTACCTCCTCCAACCTCCTCCAACCTCCTCCTCCTCCACCTGTCCCTGGGCTCCAACACCGCCAGTTGCCGTCCAGAAGTGCTGTACGCACAGTCAACAGTCGCTCCTCTGTTATTGGGGTTCAGTAACGTCAGCTGTTCCCCTGCTGTGTGTGTGGCAATCCCTCCTACCCCCTCCAACCTCCTCCAACCTCCTCCTCCTCCACCTGTCCCTGGGCTCCAACACCGCCAGTTGCCGTCCAGAAGTGCTGTACGCACAGTCAACAGTCCCTCCTCTGTTATTGGGGTTCAGTAACGTCAGCTGTTCCCCTGCTGTGTGTGTGGCAATCCCTCCTACCTCCTCCAACCTCCTCCAACCTCCTCCTCCTCCACCTGTCCCTGGGCTCCAACACCGCCAGTTGCCGTCCAGAAGTGCTGTACGCACAGTCAACAGTCGCTCCTCTGTTATTGGGGTTCAGTAACGTCAGCTGTTCCCCTGCTGTGTGTGTGGCAATCCCTCCTACCCCCTCCAACCTCCTCCAACCTCCTCCTCCTCCACCTGTCCCTGGGCTCCAACACCGCCAGTTGCCGTCCAGAAGTGCTGTACGCACAGTCAACAGTCCCTCCTCTGTTATTGGGGTTCAGTAACGTCAGCTGTTCCCCTGCTGTGTGTGTGGCAATCCCTCCTACCTCCTCCAACCTCCTCCAACCTCCTCCTCCTCCACCTGTCCCTGGGCTCCAACACCGCCAGTTGCCGTCCAGAAGTGCTGTACGCACAGTCAACAGTCCCTCCTCTGTTATTGGGGTTCAGTAACGTCAGCTGTTCCCCTGCTGTGTGTGTGGCAATCCCTCCTACCCCCTCCAACCTCCTCCAACCTCCTCCTCCTCCACCTGTCCCTGGGCTCCAACACCGCCAGTTGCCATCCAGAAGTGCTGTACGCACAGTCAACAGTCCCTCCTCTGTTATTGGGGTTCAGTAACGTCAGCTGTTCCCCTGCTGTGTGTGTGGCAATCCCTCCTACCTCCTCCAACCTCCTCCAACCTCCTCCTCCTCCACCTGTCCCTGGGCTCCAACACCGCCAGTTGCCGTCCAGAAGTGCTGTACGCACAGTCAACAGTCGCTCCTCTGTTATTGGGGTTCAGTAACGTCAGCTTTTCCCCTGCTGTGTGTGTGGCAATCCCTCCTACCCCCTCCAACCTCCTCCAACCTCCTCCTCCTCCACCTGTCCCTGGGCTCCAACACCGCCAGTTGCCGTCCAGAAGTGCTGTACGCACAGTCAACAGTCCCTCCTCTGTTATTGGGGTTCAGTAACGTCAGCTGTTCCCCTGCTGTGTGTGTGGCAATCCCTCCTACCTCCTCCAACCTCCTCCAACCTCCTCCTCCTCCACCTGTCCCTGGGCTCCAACACCGCCAGTTGCCGTCCAGAAGTGCTGTACGCACAGTCAACAGTCGCTCCTCTGTTATTGGGGTTCAGTAACGTCAGCTGTTCCCCTGCTGTGTGTGTGGCAATCCCTCCTACCCCCTCCAACCTCCTCCAACCTCCTCCTCCTCCACCTGTCCCTGGGCTCCAACACCGCCAGTTGCCGTCCAGAAGTGCTGTACGCACAGTCAACAGTCCCTCCTCTGTTATTGGGGTTCAGTAACGTCAGCTGTTCCCCTGCTGTGTGTGTGGCAATCCCTCCTACCTCCTCCAACCTCCTCCAACCTCCTCCTCCTCCACCTGTCCCTGGGCTCCAACACCGCCAGTTGCCGTCCAGAAGTGCTGTACGCACAGTCAACAGTCCCTCCTCTGTTATTGGGGTTCAGTAACGTCAGCTGTTCCCCTGCTGTGTGTGTGGCAATCCCTCCTACCTCCTCCAACCTCCTCCAACCTCCTCCTCCTCCACCTGTCCCTGGGCTCCAACACCGCTAGTTGCCGTCCAGAAGTGCTGTACGCACAGAGCCAAACACCTCGCCAATGTGTTAGTGGGGTTCAGCACCGCCAGCTGTTCCCCTGCTGTGTATACGGCAACGTGTACTGCGACCGCCACGCAGGCACAACAAGTTAAATGTAAGGGAACCTGACCCCCCCCCCCAGGCGTTTGTTACTGAAGGAGCCACCTTGTGCAGCAGTAATGATGCAAAGGGAAAAAGTGCCTCTTTTCGTGATGCTCCTTGCACATGCTGAACCAAACACTTATGAAATGTGTCCCCACACAGCGTTAAACCGTCCGGTAGGTGGAACTTTCCTTTGTCGTGTGACGCAGCACAGCCATCATTTTTACCCCCTTGGCGCCGTGCGCCGCCTCCTCAGCGTTGTTTTAATCTGTCCCGGAGCCTGCGCTGTGAGGTTAGCCCTTGGCCATGCACACATGTTGCGCTGCCCGTCTTCTGACCTCATTTGGTGTCAGGCTGGCTGCGCCTGTGCCGGTGCGGTGGCCGAGATCCCGCCTCGCAGTGTCGTCTAATGTAATCCCACTGCGGGCCTGTGATCCGTGCCCGTGCGCAGTGCATATCCTCTCCTCTCACTCCCCTCCCTACGGCTTCTTCAGACTGTGCGATGTCAGCTGGTCCCTAATAGCATGCCACGGCCGTGACACCGCACAGTCTGAAAAAGCCGTAGGGAGGGGAGTGAGAGGAGAGGATATGCACTGCGCACGGGCACGGATCACAGGCCCGCGGTGGGATTACATTAGACGACACTGCGAGGCGGGATCTCGGCCAGCGCACCCGCACAGGCGCAGCCAGCCTGACACCAAATGATGTCAGAAGACGGGCAGCGCAACATGTGTGCATGGCCAAGGGCTAACCTAACAGCGCAGGCTCCGGGACAGATTAAAACAACGCTGAGGAGGCGGCGCACGGCGCCAAGGGGGTAAAAATGATGGCTGTGCTGCGTCACACGACAAAGGAAAGTTCCACCTACCGGACGGTTTAACGCTGTGAGGGGACACATTTCATAACTGTTAGGTTCCGCATGTGCAAGGACCATAATTAAAAGAGCTAAGTTTACCTTTTGCAGCATTAGTGCTGTACACAATGGCTCTTTCAGCTACAAACGCCTGGGGGGGGGGGGTTAAAGGTTTCCTTTCAACTTGCTCGAGTGCAGGCTTCGGCCTACACTCCGCTCCCCCTGCTCCTCCTGCTGACCCTGGGCTCCAACACCGCCAGTTGGGGCCCGGTACTGCTAGCTGCACAGAGAAAAACACCTCGCCAATGTGTCAGTGGGGTTCAGCACCGCCAGCTGTTCCCCTGCTGTGCAGCCGGCATCGTGTCCTGCGACCGCCACGCAGACACAACAGACCCAAAGCTGCCGCCAGTGCAGGCTTCGGCCTACACTCCCCTCCCCCTGCTCCTGCTCCTCCTCCTCCTGCTGACCCTGGGCTCTAACACACCGCCAGTTGGGGCCCAGATGTGCTAGCTGCACAGAGAAAAACACCAGCCAATGTGTCAGTGGGGTCCAGCACCGCCAGCTGTTCCCCTGCTGTGCAGCCGGCAACGTGTCCTGCAAAAGCCACGCAGACACAAGAACTGAAATTGAAGGGAACCTGTCCCCCCTCCCCCAGGCGTTTTTACGTTATCCAGCCACCTTGTACAGCGGTAATGCTGCATGTGTGCAAGGTGGCTCAGAAACGTATCCTCCTCGCACATGTGGAACTGAAAACACGTCTGAAATGTGTCCTCTGTGTGACCATTTAACCGTCCCGGTGGTGTGACTTTCCTTTGTAATGACACGCTGCAACCCCCTTGGTAGCGCTGCCCGTCTTCTGGCATCATTGTTTGGCTGGCTGCGCCTCTGCGGCCGCCCTGACCCACACAACGCCCCTCGGTGTCTTATTTATTGGGACTGCGAGGGTGTGTTTGATGGGCATGAGCAGTGCATCAGTTCGCCTGTCCCTCATCTCCTTCCGCCTTCTTCAGACTGTGCGGCTTCATGGCCGTGGCATGCGATAAAGGATCAGCTGACGCCACATAGTCTGAAGCAGGTGTAAGAACCCAAGCGAGAGGCGAACATATGTACTGCGCCAGGCCATGAATCCCAGCCCCGCAGTGTTTTAACTATGTCAATACACTGCGTGGCTGTGATTCATGGGCATCGCGAACCGCACCAGCCAACATTAAATGAGGTCAGAAGATGGGCAGCGCTGACAGCGCTAGGCCAGGGGATAACACGACAGCGCAGACTCCTGTACAGCAAATAACAACGCTCAGGAGGCTGCACCCAGCACCAAGGTGGGATTCTTGACATCTGTGCTGCGTCTCATTACAAAGGGAACTCTCGCCTCCATTACACAGTTTGACTGTATAAAGGGCTAAATGTTATACGTGTTCCATTCAGCGTGTGCAAGGAGAAAAATTACAAGAGCAACCTTTGACTTGCGCAGCACTGCTGCTGCATAAGCTGTGGCTCTTCTACTTTGTAACCCCTGAGGGGGGGTTAAAGGTGACTTTTGAAATCGGTTCAATTAGGCTTCGGCCTACACTCTGCTCCACCTGCAGAGCCCGGGCTCCAACAACGCTAGTTGCTGTCCGGAAGTGCTGGCTGCACAGAGCCAAACACCTCGCCAATGTGTCAGTGGGGTCCAGCACCGCCAGCTGTTCCCCTGCTGTGTAGCCGGCAACGTGTCCTGCAAAAGCCACGCAGACACAACACACCCAAAGCTGCCGCCTGTGCAGGCTTCGGCCTACACTCCCCTCCCCCTGCTCCTCCTCCTCCTGCTCCTCCTCCTGCTGTCCCTGGGCTCTAACACACCGCCAGTTGGGGCCCAGATGTGCTAGCTGCACAGAGAAAAACACCAGCCAATGTGTCAGTGGGGTCCAGCACCGCCAGCTGTTCCCCTGCTGTGCAGCCGGCAACGTGTCCTGCAAAAGCCACGCAGACACAAGAACTGAAATTGAAGGGAACCTGTCCCCCCTCCCCCAGGCGTTTTTACGTTATCCAGCCACCTTGTACAGCGGTAATGCTGCATGTGTGCAAGGTGGCTCAGAAACGTATCCTCCTCGCACATGTGGAACTGAAAACACGTCTGAAATGTGTCCTCTGTGTGACCATTTAACCGTCCCGGTGGTGTGACTTTCCTTTGTAATGACACGCTGCAACCCCCTTGGTAGCGCTGCCCGTCTTCTGGCATCATTGTTTGGCTGGCTGCGCCTCTGCGGCCGCCCTGACCCACACAACGCCCCTCGGTGTCTTATTTATTGGGACTGCGAGGGTGTGTTTGATGGGCATGAGCAGTGCATCAGTTCGCCTGTCCCTCATCTCCTTCCGCCTTCTTCAGACTGTGCGGCTTCATGGCCGTGGCATGCGATAAGGGATCAGCTGACGCCACATAGTCTGAAGCAGGTGTAAGAACCCAAGCGAGAGGCGAACATATGTACTGCGCCAGGCCATGAATCCCAGCCCCGCAGTGTTTTAACTATGTCAATACACTGCGGGGCTGTGATTCATGGGCATCGCGAACCGCACCAGCCAACATTAAATGAGGTCAGAAGATGGGCAGCGCTGACAGCGCTAGGCCAGGGGATAACACGACAGCGCAGACTCCTGTACAGCAAATAACAACGCTCAGGAGGCTGCACCCAGCACCAAGGTGGGATTCTTGACATCTGTGCTGCGTCTCATTACAAAGGGAACTCTCGCCTCCATTACACAGTTTGACTGTATAAAGGGCTAAATGTTATACGTGTTCCATTCAGCGTGTGCAAGGAGAAAAATTACAAGAGCAACCTTTGACTTGCGCAGCACTGCTGCTGCATAAGCTGTGGCTCTTCTACTTTGTAACCCCTGAGGGGGGGTTAAAGGTGACTTTTGAAATCGGTTCAATTAGGCTTCGGCCTACACTCTGCTCCACCTGCAGAGCCCGGGCTCCAACAACGCTAGTTGCTGTCCGGAAGTGCTGGCTGCACAGAGCCAAACACCTCGCCAATGTGTCAGTGGGGTCCAGCACCGCCAGCTGTTCCCCTGCTGTGTAGCCGGCAACGTGTCCTGCAAAAGCCACGCAGACACAACACACCCAAAGCTGCCGCCTGTGCAGGCTTCGGCCTACACTCCCCTCCCCCTGCTCCTCCTCCTCCTGCTCCTCCTCCTGCTGTCCCTGGGCTCTAACACACCGCCAGTTGGGGCCCAGATGTGCTAGCTGCACAGAGAAAAACACCAGCCAATGTGTCAGTGGGGTCCAGCACCGCCAGCTGTTCCCCTGCTGTGCAGCCGGCAACGTGTCCTGCAAAAGCCACGCAGACACAAGAACTGAAATTGAAGGGAACCTGTCCCCCCTCCCCCAGGCGTTTTTACGTTATCCAGCCACCTTGTACAGCGGTAATGCTGCATGTGTGCAAGGTGGCTCAGAAACGTATCCTCCTCGCACATGTGGAACTGAAAACACGT
Source organism: Ranitomeya variabilis (assembly GCF_051348905.1). Lineage (NCBI taxonomy): Eukaryota > Metazoa > Chordata > Amphibia > Anura > Dendrobatidae > Ranitomeya > Ranitomeya variabilis. The sequence continues at coordinate 75,523,436 of NC_135239.1, read as the reverse complement.
CTGAAATGTGTCCTCTGTGTGACCATTTAACCGTCCCGGTGGTGTGACTTTCCTTTGTAATGACACGCTGCAACCCCCTTGGTAGCGCTGCCCGTCTTCTGGCATCATTGTTTGGCTGGCTGCGCCTCTGCGGCCGCCCTGACCCACACAACGCCCCTCGGTGTCTTATTTATTGGGACTGCGAGGGTGTGTTTGATGGGCATGAGCAGTGCATCAGTTCGCCTGTCCCTCATCTCCTTCCGCCTTCTTCAGACTGTGCGGCTTCATGGCCGTGGCATGCGATAAGGGATCAGCTGACGCCACATAGTCTGAAGCAGGTGTAAGAACCCAAGCGAGAGGCGAACATATGTACTGCGCCAGGCCATGAATCCCAGCCCCGCAGTGTTTTAACTATGTCAATACACTGCGTGGCTGTGATTCATGGGCATCGCGAACCGCACCAGCCAACATTAAATGAGGTCAGAAGATGGGCAGCGCTGACAGCGCTAGGCCAGGGGATAACACGACAGCGCAGACTCCTGTACAGCAAATAACAACGCTCAGGAGGCTGCACCCAGCACCAAGGTGGGATTCTTGACATCTGTGCTGCGTCTCATTACAAAGGGAACTCTCGCCTCCATTACACAGTTTGACTGTATAAAGGGCTAAATGTTATACGTGTTCCATTCAGCGTGTGCAAGGAGAAAAATTACAAGAGCAACCTTTGACTTGCGCAGCACTGCTGCTGCATAAGCTGTGGCTCTTCTACTTTGTAACCCCTGAGGGGGGGTTAAAGGTGACTTTTGAAATCGGTTCAATTAGGCTTCGGCCTACACTCTGCTCCACCTGCAGAGCCCGGGCTCCAACAACGCTAGTTGCTGTCCGGAAGTGCTGGCTGCACAGAGCCAAACACCTCGCCAATGTGTCAGTGGGGTCCAGCACCGCCAGCTGTTCCCCTGCTGTGTAGCCGGCAACGTGTCCTGCAAAAGCCACGCAGACACAACACACCCAAAGCTGCCGCCTGTGCAGGCTTCGGCCTACACTCCCCTCCCCCTGCTCCTCCTCCTCCTGCTCCTCCTCCTGCTGTCCCTGGGCTCTAACACACCGCCAGTTGGGGCCCAGATGTGCTAGCTGCACAGAGAAAAACACCAGCCAATGTGTCAGTGGGGTCCAGCACCGCCAGCTGTTCCCCTGCTGTGCAGCCGGCAACGTGTCCTGCAAAAGCCACGCAGACACAAGAACTGAAATTGAAGGGAACCTGTCCCCCCTCCCCCAGGCGTTTTTACGTTATCCAGCCACCTTGTACAGCGGTAATGCTGCATGTGTGCAAGGTGGCTCAGAAACGTATCCTCCTCGCACATGTGGAACTGAAAACACGTCTGAAATGTGTCCTCTGTGTGACCATTTAACCGTCCCGGTGGTGTGACTTTCCTTTGTAATGACACGCTGCAACCCCCTTGGTAGCGCTGCCCGTCTTCTGGCATCATTGTTTGGCTGGCTGCGCCTCTGCGGCCGCCCTGACCCACACAACGCCCCTCGGTGTCTTATTTATTGGGACTGCGAGGGTGTGTTTGATGGGCATGAGCAGTGCATCAGTTCGCCTGTCCCTCATCTCCTTCCGCCTTCTTCAGACTGTGCGGCTTCATGGCCGTGGCATGCGATAAGGGATCAGCTGACGCCACATAGTCTGAAGCAGGTGTAAGAACCCAAGCGAGAGGCGAACATATGTACTGCGCCAGGCCATGAATCCCAGCCCCGCAGTGTTTTAACTATGTCAATACACTGCGTGGCTGTGATTCATGGGCATCGCGAACCGCACCAGCCAACATTAAATGAGGTCAGAAGATGGGCAGCGCTGACAGCGCTAGGCCAGGGGATAACACGACAGCGCAGACTCCTGTACAGCAAATAACAACGCTCAGGAGGCTGCACCCGGCACCAAGGTGGGATTCTTGACATCTGTGCTGCGTCTCATTACAAAGGGAACTCTCGCCTCCATTACACAGTTTGACTGTATAAAGGGCTAAATGTTATACGTGTTCCATTCAGCGTGTGCAAGGAGAAAAATTACAAGAGCAACCTTTGACTTGCGCAGCACTGCTGCTGCATAAGCTGTGGCTCTTCTACTTTGTAACCCCTGAGGGGGGGTTAAAGGTGACTTTTGAAATCGGTTCAATTAGGCTTCGGCCTACACTCTGCTCCACCTGCAGAGCCCGGGCTCCAACAATGCTAGTTGCTGTCCGGAAGTGCTGGCTGCACAGAGCCAAACACCTCGCCAATGTGTCAGTGGGGTCCAGCACCGCCAGCTGTTCCCCTGCTGTGTAGCCGGCAACGTGTCCTGCAAAAGCCACGCAGACACAACACACCCAAAGCTGCCGCCTGTGCAGGCTTCGGCCTACACTCCCCTCCCCCTGCTCCTCCTCCTGCTGTCCCTGGGCTCTAACACACCGCCAGTTGGGGCCCTAGGAAGACAAGCTTGAATAGGTCCCCATCCGGGTTCCAGTACCGTCAGCTGGTTCTCGGCAGTGTCTTTTGCTCTTGTACCTTCTGCTCCCCATCCTGGTTCCAGTACCGTCAGCTGGTTCCGGGCAGAGCCTTTGGCTTAGGTGCCTCCCTCTGGGTATCCGAGTTCCACCAACGTCAGGTGGTCCTTGGTAGTGCTTTCAGGCACGGGTACCTCCTGCTTAGTAACCGGGTTCCAGTAACGTCAGCTGGTCCTCGGTAGTTCCATTGGCTCTTGGACCTTCGGCTACCCATCCGGGTTCCAGTACCGTCAGCTGGTTCTCGGCAGTGTCTTTTGCTCTTGTACCTTCTGCTCCCCATCCTGGTTCCAGTACCATCAGCTGGTTCCGGGCAGAGCCTTTGGCTTAGGTGCCTCCCTCTGGGTATCCGAGTTCCACCAACGTCAGGTGGTCCTTGGTAGTGCTTTCAGGCACGGGTACCTCCTGCTTAGTAACCGGGTTCCAGTAACGTCAGCTGGTCCTCGGTAGTTCCATTGGCTCTTGGACCTTCGGGTAGCCATCCGAGTTCCAGTTCCATCAGCTGTTTCTCGGCATTTTCTCAGCCTTCTTGTACCTTCTGCTACATTTCCAAGTTCAAGACCCGAAAGACGATGACCCGGAAGACCACCCCTAAGATGATGACGACACCAGAGACGACAACCACCGAGATGACGACGACCCTGGAGACGATGACCCTGAAGACGACCCCGATGACGACGACCCCGATGACGACGACCCCGATGACGACGACCCTGGAGATGACGACCCTGGAGATGACGACGACAACCTGGAAGACCGAGAAGCAGAAGAACAAGAGGCTGCAGAACAAAGAGCAGAAGAACATTAAGCATAAGACTAAATATCAGAGCAAAAGATATTATCTAAATTATAAGCAGAAGAAGACTAAGCAGTGTATGGGGGTGAGTCCGTTCCTCCTCGTGGTGCCCCTGGATAAAGCCTGATGCTGCAGGCCAAACTGAACGCGGACAAATGTAACTGTTTTGTGACAGGCAGAACGGAAGGTGTAATCTTCAAACTTTTATAGATAACAACTACGGGAATGCCTGTCACAAATAAGAATATGATGAAGAAGTTGAATATAAAAAAGATAATAGTTAAATAAAAAGAATATGAACAATGTAAAAAAAAAAATATATATATACGTAGAAAAGAAGAAGATGAATAAGGTGAAGAAGTTGATGTCACAGAAGCTGATGATGAGGATAATGAAGAAGAAAGTGTGGGAGAAGTAAAAAATAGGGTGAAGGGCGTGGAAGTAGTGAAACATCAATATCTGACAAAATAAATAAAAAATTAACATAGTCAAATTCTTTCTAACGCCGAACGTCATAAAAAAATTAAAAATACTGCTATTCTATTTGATTGGGATAAACCCCTGTGCCTTTAATGTCTCCGCCACCTCCCCCAATACATCCTACATTATTCTTAGTTGTTTTCCTTCATGTAGAATTAACCTACAAGGAAAGAAAGGGTTTATTTTAATTCCGATATTTTCGTCCCATTGACTTGCATTGGGATCGGGTATCGGTATCGGATTGGATTCCGATACTGTGACGGTATCGGCCGATACTTTCCGATACCGATACTTTCCGATATCGGAAAGTATCGCTCAACACTACTAGTCACTAGTGTTGAGCGATACCGTCCGATACTTGAAAGTATCGGTATCGGAAAGTATCGGCCGATACCGGCAAAGTATCGGATCTAATCCGATACCGATACCCGATACCAATACAAGTCAATGGGACTCATGTATCGGACGGTATCCCTGATGGTTCCCAGGGTCTGAAGGAGAGGAAACTCTCCTTCAGGCCCTGGGATCCATATTAATGTGTAAAATAAAGAATTAAAATAAAAAATATTGCTATACTCACCTCTCCGACGCAGCCTGGACCTCACCCAGGGAACCGGCAGCGTTCTTTGCTTAAAATGCGCGCGTTTACTTCCTTCCGTGACGTCACGGCTTGTGATTGGTCGCGTGCCGCCCATGTGGCCGCGACGCGACCAATCACAGCAAGCCGTGACGTAATTTTCAGGTCCTCAATGCCTAATTCTAGGCATTCAGGATTTTAAAATTACGTTCCGGCTTGTGATTGGTCGCGTCGCCCATGTGACCGCGACGCGACCAATCACAAGCCGTGACATCACGGGAGGCAGGAAACACGCGCATTTTAAAATTACGTCACGGCTTGTGATTGGTTGCGTGCCCCCCATGTGACCGCGACGCGACCAATCACAGCAAGCCGTGATGTAATTTCAGGTCCTGTATGCCTAATTCTGCATTCAGAATTGGCCGATCTGTAAAAAAAAGGATTAACCTGATCGCTAAATGGCATAGCGAGAAAAAAGTCAAAATGCCAGAATTACGTTTTTTGGGTCGCTGTGACATTGCATTAAAATGCAAAAATTGGCGATCAAAAGATCGGATCTGCACCAAAATGCTATCATTAAAAACGTCAGCTCAGCACACAAAAAATAAGCCTGCACCCAACCCAAGATCACGAAAGATGAAGACTCTATGGGTATCGGAAAATGGCACAATTTTTTTTTCTTTTAACAAAGTTTGGAAGTTTTTTACACCGCTTAGATAAAAAAGAAGCTAGACATGTTTGTTGTCTATTAACTCATAATGACCTGGAGAATCATAATGGCAGGTTAGTTTTAGCATTTATTGAACCTATTAAAAAAGCCAAACAAAAAACATGTGTGAGATTGCACTCTTTTATTGAAATTTCACCGCACTTGGAATATTTTCCCTGTTTTCTAGTACATGACATGGTAAAACCAATGGTGTCATTCAAAAGTACAACTCGTTCAACAAAAAACAAGCCCCCACATGGCCATATTGTTGGAAAAATAAAAAAGTTATGGCTGTGGGAAGAAGGGTAGCGAAAAACAAAAACACAAAACAGGAAAAAGCTCCGGGGTTAAGGAGTTAATGACTTTCTCACCAGTTTTGATGACGGGGCGTGGTGGCATCAGACATTTCTGATTCATGAATAGGTGCATGCCTCTTCATGAACCTAGAACATCTGATGAGTGGTGTGCACCTTTGGGTGTCACACAACTCCAGTCTGACGTTCTGGATAATGGAACACCACAACTTGTCATGAGTTAGATGAGATGTTGTGTCATGTCCATGCCGCTTGCCTCTTTTTTGGTGGTGCTGGGAGAAACTGCCATAAAACCACTAAACCTTTTCACAATTCTGAGCCAAAATGTTGTGATTTTTCATAGCAATTTATGTTGTTTTAGGTGACAATACTAACTCCTTCCTTTCCAATTAACTTAAAGCAATAAACACCTGATGACTAATGTAAAGTTATTATTGGATAATGTCTTTATACAGCTACGTCTTGTAAGAATTCATAATAATTGAAGTGCACATTCAGAATTTGCCTGATAAATTTACATTTATTTAAGAATTGCAAAGATTAAATACTCAGTTGACTCCAACTAGCAAGAGATGTTAATGAAACTGCTTAGGATTAAAAGAACCTGCCTATAATTAGATTCTAATGAAAACTAATCTTTCTAATAACTGTTAGATAGCCATTCTGCCATTTCTACACAGACACTGCTTAACACTTTTTTACAAAAACAATTTTTGCAGAAACATTAAATAAAACATTAAATGGTTATGCACAAGCTTAACCAGGTGGAGGTTCTTTTACTAAAAATTTTCAGAGGCCTATAGATATCATTGATACTGATGACAAAATTGACTATGGCATTTGAGGATACATGCATTTGGAGTTTTTTTTTAGCACCTTTTAAGAGGTGGTCAGTTAAAAAAAAATCACTTGAAAATCTGCTTAATCCCTTCATCTCCCCAAGTCTGTTTTCACCTTCATGACCAGGCCAAATTTTACAATTCTGACCACTGTCACTTTATGTGGTATTAACTCTGGAATGCTTCAATGGATCCCACTGATTACAAGAATGTTTTTTTTGTGACATATTGTAATTCATGTTAGTGGTAACTTCTTCAATATGACTTATTTATGAAAATAATGGAAATTTGGTGAAAAATTTAGAAAACGTTGCAATTTTCAAAATTTTTATTTTTATGCCCTTAAATAAGGCTGGGTTCACATTGCGTTAATAGCAGCCTGTTCAGCACATACGCTAATGGGCTGCTGTTAACGCAAGTGCCGACGTTCCATCGCGCTAGCAGTGATGGACCCGGAAATGCTGCAGCCCACGTCTCGGATCCGTCACTCAATGACGGAACATCGCTAGCGCACGCCCATTGTGCCTTCAGTGTGAATTTACAATTTTCATAGTCATGAAAATTCAGAAAAATCTTCAAATGAGAAGGTGTGTCCAAACTTTTGGTCTGTACTGTATGTCACGCAAAATAGTTCATAAATAAGATTTCCCACATATCTACTTTACATAAGCACAATTTTTGAAACATTATTTTTTTTCTTGTTAGGACGTTATAAGGGTTTAAAGTTGACCAGCGATTTCTCATTTTTCCAACATAAATTACAAAACCGTTTTTTTAGAGACCACATTTCATTTGAAGTGACTTAGGTCTTTATGAAAGAAAATACCCTAAAATAACACCATTCTAAAAAAGTCACCCCTCAAGGTGCTCAAGAACACATTCAGGAAGTTCATTAACCCTTCAAGTGCTTCACTTTTGGAATGTGTAAGAAAAAATTAATATTTAGCTTTTTTAAAAAAAAAAAAATAATAATTTAGACCTTTTTTTATTTCCACAAGGGTAACAGGTAAAATGGACCCTGAGATCTGTTCAGTAATTCCTCCTATGCACGACGATACCCCATGCACTGCAACATAATTCTTTACTAGTCTCCATAATGATTTACCCTATCTAAATGCTAGCAATGCAAAACTCCCAACCATTTGATACCACAGGAAAATGCAATATGCAGGCTTCATGATGGTATAAAACTTATGAAAAAAACAAAACACAACATTGCTAGCATTTAGATAGGGTAAATCATTATCGAGACTAGTTTAGAATTACCGTATGTTGCAGTGTTTTTATTTTTTGGATTATTTTTATGTGTTCATCAAAACACATAAATGGTTGTACTTGGAGAGTAGAGATGTCTTTTACAACCTTGTATTGTGTGGATAAAGAGGCGACAATCTATGTAGGCGTCGTGATTTTTTGGTACGCCATCTCATTTGAATTTGTAATGAATGTGAATCAATTATGTCAAGTAACAGGTATACATGGTTTCACTTAATAGAATAGGTTTATAGGGATGTTTTTACGTATTGTTTATATGCCTATGATTAAGAACTTTGTTCGAAATGCGTCAGGCGTTATAGGGGCTATGTCCCCGTATGATGTTTTATTTTTTACATGAAAATAACATATTGAAGATTTTAATGAAGAGTCGCCTGGTGCTGGAACTTGTTTCCTTCCTTTGGCATTTTCTTGTAGCATTGCAAATATATAACTGGCATAAGCCATCTTGTTGTCATTTATAGACCAAAGGAGTCATTTTTCAGGACCGGTGTGTGTTCTATAATTGTCTAGGAAATAAATAATTGGCATCAGCCATCTTGTTGCCATTTATAGGCCAAATAAATAATTTTTCAGTACCACTGTGTGTTTTCTAGTGTCACAAATAAATAATTGGCATTGGTGATGTGTGAGCCCGTGGTTGTTTGGGTCTGGCTGGTTCAGCTGAACATCTTAAAAAAGTTTGGTTTGGGTACCCAAACCCATTCAGATCTGTTGTTTGGCACGTTGTTATCTTTGTGACAGCATGGCAAACACAGGCTCTGATCAGCATTAAGATCACAACTACTGGCTAGAGTTGCGATTCCCACGCTATCAGATGACAGCATGAACCAGCATTATGACCGGCAGTAAAAAGTTACCTCAGGTCACTTGAGTCAGTAGATAAGAGACTACAACTCCTACCAGCCTACACCTGCTGACGCTGATAACAGAGAGAGCAGGCACCGCTGATAGGAGCATTCATCAGCCAGCACCTGTACTTTAAATAAATTTAAAAAGATGAAGTGGGAGTCTCTTCCAATTTTGACAACAAGCACAGGCAAAACTTACAACTGCGGGCTGCAACCCTCAGCTGTCAGGTTTATCATGGCAAGTTATCAAGAATAGAGTAGTCCCCATGCCATTTTTTTAAATTATTTAAATAAATTTAAAAAAACAGCTTGTGGTTTCCCTCATTTTTAATAACCTGCAAAGCTAAAGCAAACAGCTGTGGGCTGGTATTCTCAAACTGGTAAGGGGCCATGGATATTGTCCCCCCAACCTAAAAATAGCAGCCTGCAGCTGTACCAGAAAAGGTGCATATATTAGATGCGCCAATTCTGGCACTTTGCCCGACTCTTCCCACTTGCCCTGGTGTGATGGCAAGTGGAATCATACTTGTGGGGTTTATGTCAGCTACTTAATGGCAGCTGACATCAAGCCCGCAGGTTATTAATGGAAAGGTGCCCCTATTACTAACCCCATAGTTATATTTTAAAAAAGACACAGCCAGAATAAAGTGCTTTAACTGAAATAATAACACAGACACCTTTATTTGAAATAAAAAAAGCACAGTTATACTTACCTTATGCCTAATCCAATGATTCTCCTGTCACATGTAAAAGACAGAAAATAATAAAGAACCATTATTTTTGGGGGGGTTTTTGTGTGTGTTTTTTTATGGAACTGACTTAAAACAACCAAGATTTAACTAAACTAAAACTAGTTATCTCAAACCACAAGGCATAGGTCCAAGTGGAGGAAGAGGTGGACTTGATGGTGTGGGTGAAAGAGGAAAGGGAGAAGTAATCCAGTATTCTTTTTTTTGTCATTTTTTAATCATTTTTAATTTTTGTTTTTTCTTATTTTTTTATGAACCTGACATAGAACAACCTAAATTAAACCAAAATATAACTGGCTATCTAGAACCACAAGACAGGTCCAAATGGAGGAATAGGTGGAAGTGGCAGTACAGGTGGAAGAGGCAAGGGAGGAGTAATCCAACACTGTTTGTGTTTGTTTTTTTCATATTTTGAGATAACTGACTTAAAAGAACAGAATAAAACCAAAATAAACTAACAAGCTACAATTAGGTGGCAGAGGTCCAACTGGAAGAGGTGGGAGAGGTGGTGGTGTAGGTGGAAGGGGCAAAGGAAGAGGTAGCCAACAGTTTTTTTAGGTTTTAATTTCGGGAGGAGGCACCCAAATGAAATGAATGGCAAACAGAGTTGAAGATTGGCTGGGTGCGTCTGTGGTAGTTGCCTAGTCATCCAAAGGTATGGACAAGAGCTGTAAGATCCACACCTCATTCATTTTAAGGAATGTTAGCTGTTAGGGTTTGGCGGAATGCACAAAATATATATTTATAGAATAATACATGCATTCGCAACCCGGGGTCCACCGTGCAGGAGTAAAACCCACTGCTAGTAACTGACGATACTATATGACGGTATAAGTGAACTCTGTTACTTCACAGAGTCACTTAAGACAAGAGAACGCTGTGCCCTGTTAACCTCACAGAGGAACACAGCTACCAAATAGAGCTTACAGTAGTCATGCAGTCAGAATGGCACACGCAAAACTCCTCACCGGAGTTGCCGGTATTCTAGGGGCTTATTTCAGCCGAACCCTGAAACCACATACATATGACCACACTGGCACAGAACACGTAACTTAGTTGATACTAGCGCATGGCCGTGCGGCCATGCAAACCTTTTATAGCTGCAGAAACTACAGGACCTTCCTAGAGGACCAATGGGAGCTGCTACAGTACCTGAGCCACTTCAGGACCTTCTAGAGGACCAATGGGAGCTGCTGTAGTACCTGAGCATGTGACCCCGGACCTCAAATGAGAGGACTTACCCTGGGCATGCTCAGAAGGGGAAAAGCAGGACATAGTCCCAGAGACGTCTGCTTGCCGCTGACCAGTACTGGCTACAATGGCTGAGCCTGGAAAGGCAGCAGTAACCATCCACACCGTATCAGGCTGTGCCAGATGCAGGGACCGACGTCGCCACTGCGGCTGGAGAAGAATGGGAGACCGCAGCGGAGATGGTTCGAGATTCCCCTTGTGCAGAGGCGGGAACTCGACCCCTAACAGTTAGCTTGCCCAAGTTGGATGTGGACAAGCTGATGCACCGGTCTGTGATGTCACTACCTGCTGTGCTAAATACACTTTTTGACAGTACACGTGCTGCAGGGCAGGCCAGCACCTCCAAGTAATAAAAGTAAGCTCAGGCCATGTGTCCAATTTGAAGAACCAAAAGTTAAATGGGGCCAACCCATCAGTACATGGAGACTTTTGGACATGTACTCTTTCACCATCTTGTTGCAATGCTGCCTCCTGCTACTACATACCATATCACATGGCATTGACGGATGCTGTGGCATTCTAAGAAAGTTTTTCCAAATTTGGCCAAGTTAACTCTGCCTTTCAAGATGCGAGTATTCATTAGCAAATAATTCACTGTATGAGCTCTGTATTTTAACACAATTTATTAATATAAAACTTGTTTCATCAAAAATACCAAAAAGTGTACTTATACAAAACCAACACAATCAGATAAATATAATATAGACAAAAATAGAAAAGCCAGGGGGCAGTGTCTAGCCCTGCTCTACTATTGAACAGACATGCCTGGCATTGGAGGTTGGCACCCTATTCCTGTGTAATTGGTGCCCCCAGTCCTTGGCGGCTCCCCCTGCTGGTCCGAAAAGGCACTGCATTGGGGACAAGGGAGTAGAAACCTTACCAATGGAAGCAAAGGATGGAATTTAGCATAGTTAAGAATGTGTAAGGGAGGACACATATTCCATCAAGATGTAAAGCCACTTGTACCACATGAACTAGTTGACCAACATATATGATGAAAAGCAGGAACATGTATAATTAGTATATTAGGATTTACTTAAGAAATTATGGGAGGGGTGTGTGGTGGTATTTTTAATCTTCCTCTATATTCTCCCTGCCTGACTGCGGAAGGTTGGCATCCTATAATGACAAAAATGTCTCCCCGCTTGTCAGCTGCTATCCCTCCTGGCCCTCTTAATTTAGTATAGTCTCAATAAAACAATCCAAAAATATAATAAGTCCAATATAAAGTGTTTAGTGTCTCACATAATAGGACAAAAATGCAGAAAACATCATATTATGGATCAGTGGTTCAGTAGTAGCGTATTCATCAGCTGGCAGTGCTATAAATAAATAAATGTAAACAAAATTGATGTTTGGCCTCTTCTATGTTTGATAACCAGCACTGTCAAAACTGACATAGATGCCTATGTACCATGAAAGAAAAGAAAAATAATAAACAACCATATCCCTCACCTGTCCGATGTGAAGAGAATTCATACTGTTCCACGACGATCCGGATGATTTGGATAGTAGTCGCATCCCCGCCAACCGGCACACACTGACAGGAGCGTAATCCTGCAGTGTGTAAGTGCTGAGCTGTCATGAGCAAGTTCACAGTAGTTCAAAAACTGATGAATCACTGTGTCCTCACTTACATCACCGATCCTGTCAATGTGAGATGGCTGGCGGAGATAGTGGTCACATTACTGATGTGACCACTAACCAAAACATTCGGATCATTGTGGGACAGTATGAATTATCTTCACATCGGACAGGTTAGGGATATGGCTGTTTATTATTTTTCTTCTTTTACAGGTGACATAGGCATTGGTGGATTAGGCGTAAGGTGAGTATAACTTTGCTTTTTTATTTTCAAATAAGGATGTCAGTGCATTTATTTCAATTAAAGGACTTTATTATGGCTGGGTATTATTTACAATCTAACTATGGGGTTAGTAATAGGGGCATCTTATAGACACCTCTCCATTGCTAAGCTGCAAACTTTATATAAAGCTGATATCAACCCCAAAAATATTACCCCACTTGCCACTGCACAAATGGGAAGAGCAAGGATAAGTGCCTGAATTGGCTCATCGTATTGGTGTGCAATTTCTGGGGTGGCTGAGGGCTTATGTTGATAGCATGGGAGAAGGGATAACCTGGGAACCTTTAGGGATATTGCTCTCCTTCCCAGAATATTGGTATCAGCCCTTTCCTTCTGCTGCTTATGAAAATTATGGAGGACGCACACTTGTTTTCTTTTCAATTTTTAACATTTATTGAGAAGAACAGTAAGATCACATCATAGGAACTGTTTTTCTTGCTTTTCAAGTGGTGCCAGTGCAGGACTGATGAACGGCGATGAGTCCGGCACTCGGCATTCTGCCATTCAACAGTCTGGCACTGGAGCTATCATGAGACCTAGTGGCTTTAACTGAGGTAACTTTACAGAGTTTACAACCACCAGGTCCCCCAGCAGCTGTGAGGTACAAAGTTTATGGAAAACTTTTAGGGATATTTTAAGGTTACTGAAATTTCCAGCCGCTGGAATACCTAGAGGCTGTGAGCTAAGGTTACCTTGGGTGTGTATTTTACTGTACTTGTTAATAAACAAAAAAAAAAGAAAAAAAAAAAAAGAAACCCACAAAAAATAAAACTCCTCGATTCTTCCAACCATATTGCCACGTCCACCTCTTCCTTCACTTAGACCTATGCCTCCAGATTCTAGATTGTTAGTTTGAGTTTTGTAAATTCTAGGTTGTTTTAAGTCAGTTCCAGTAAAAAGCACATAAAAAAAAAAAATATGAAAAAAATAAAAAAAAATACAAAAGTAAAAAAGTGTTGGATTACTCCTCCCTTGCCTCTTCCACCTATTCCGCAACATCCACCCGTTTCCTCCACTTGGACCTTCACCTTCAGGTTCTAGATTACTAGTTTTAGTTTTGTAAATTCTAGGTTGCTTTTACCTAGCGTGCCCTCTCTAAAGGCCGAGTTCAAGACCCCGCTGACGCCTCTTCTCAAGAGTACGAGAGCTGGCAGCTCCAACTTCCATTGGTTCTGCCTCAGGTAAGTGAACGGATTTGGAGGAAAGACCAAAACCCTCAGTCATCCCTCATATCTCTCCTGATCCAATGGAATGCCATAGGTCATGGCCTCACCCAAGGAACATGGTGGTGTATGCAGAGATAGAGAGTCCTTAAGTGTATCCAAAAGGCCTCTGCAAAACTGACACCTGAAAGCTGCATCATTCCACAGAACAGTGGATCATTGAGTGAACTTGGTACTATAGTCTTAGCAATGCGACCACCCTGTGTCAGGTTCATGATCTTTGCCTCTGCAACCTGGATTCGGTCAGGTTCATCATAAATTAACCCCAAAGGCATCAATAAAAGTGTCAACAGATGATCATTCTGGGTCTTGCAGGTGCAAAGAAAATGCCCAAGACATAGGACCAACTCGTAGAAAGGACATGATTATTCCCACCTGCTGGGACTCTTTACCTGATGACCTGGGTCTCAGGGTAAAAACATAGTTTATAGCTCTATCTGAATATCCTAAACTGGGTTTTCCATGCCCAAAATTTATCATGAGCAGCCAATACTGGTTTGGGAGATACCAACTGTACATCAGAAGATAACAGCACCAAAGATTCTGACGGCAACGGAGGTCTCTGGGAATCACCCATCATGCTATAAAACTGAACCTGCAAATGAAACTAACATTTTTAGTTTCTGCCTGGGCCATATTTGTCTCTTGATTCTACAGTGTGCAAATAGGATTCAAAATAGTGGGGAAAAAAGTGTCAGGACCGTTTTGTAAATTGATGCTAGCCACTATTCACCGACAAGCAGTGAATTTGTTCACTATCATCATCATTAGGAAAGGCGAGGTGATGAATATTCCCCAGCTTTATAAAAACCCAGCCTCCCAGCCCTGTGCCAAAAAACAGCAGCCATGGGTTCTTCTAAGCAGCTGCCTAGCACTATGAAAATGGTAGAGGCCCTCAAAGCAGGAGAAGGTTATAAGAAGATAGCAAAGCATTTTCAAGTTGCCCTTTCATCAGTTCTAAATGTAGTCAAGCAAGAGATACATATGGGTACATGTACAAACCGAAAACCTTATTCACAGTCATACTGATCTAAGTAAATAATTAAAGTGCTATATAAAAAATTATAAGACTATCATTCAAAAACCCATCTCCAGGCTGAATAGATTTCTAATACAGAGCTAATGAATAGAATGCAGGCTATAAAAGGGGTAAAGTGCTAGTGCATGAATCCCACAGAACGTGTATCCTGCATCACCATCATTCCATATAGACTCCATTTAGACCTATAGACATTCATATCAGGACGAGTCCCGTCGCTGACATTAACTTAAGTCTAGGTTGCATTAATAAATATCAGTAACATGTTACCTGAGAATGAAGTAAGTCAGACATGGCTAGCATAGGCCGGGTCTACCCCACACGCCATTTCGCTGCTCGCTTCTTCTGGGGGAGTGTCTCTTTCCTTTTTGTAATTTTTAAAGTGTAAAAAATGACAATGTATATATTTTTTTGCCTGAAATACAAAGGGAATGTGTCATCTTTAACTGTAGCCCTTTTAGACATAATTTTATCTTCAACTTGCTGAACTGTTCACAATAACAATCATTTTGACAAGGGGTGCTCAAACTTTTACATGCCACTGTATATAACATTTTAAATAAATCTACTTTATTTTTTCTACTTCCTACCTGGTACTTGGCTTAAACAACACTTTATTGATATGGTCATGTGCGGATTACATATGGCTTTTAATGCTTTTCTCAAGTGCAAATGCACTAAAAATGCATTTGCTATTTTACTTGCGGGTTTTCTGCATCTATTGCAAGTCTATGTGAAGAATCCATACAGAAAACTCGCACCGCAGGTCAGTGTACGCCAAGCAACAAAAAAACAAAACAAAGTGGGCATGAGATTCCTAGAAATTCCATCCACTTTGCTAGAACTACAGTGAAAATACGCAACATCAAAAACTCATTTGCAACATAAACCAGTGCAGTATAAGAACAAACCACCAAAAATTTAATGCAAAAAAGGTCAAATTTATTGTTACACATACACATGTCATCCCCTTCGACAAAGCAGTACGTGAAACGCACGTCAGGGGCTGCGGGGTGGGTGACAGCAGCTGTGAACCATTATGGGTAAGCAGACATGAATCTGTAATGAACTGCTGACTGTTTGATGCACACTATGCACTTTACTTTTGTAGCTTCAAAACAGTTGGGCTTTACACTAGAACGTTTCCGTTGATCGGCTTTACTGGTCTGACGTAGATACCTGGTGCTGTTTTCCCTCCCTGCCTACCTCAATGTCTCCTCCATATGTTTCAATTTCATTTTTGGATTCATATTCTTTTGTCATTTTGTTATGTGTGTTTTATGTGTAACAATCAATTTGACCTTTTTTGTATTAAATGTTTGGTGGTTTGCTCCACTGGTTTGTGTTTGATTCTTTTTGGAAGTATTCCGTCTTTTCTCACTTTTCTTTAAGATCTTTAGGGTGAGTTATAAAATTATGATCTCAGCCCTAGTACTAAAACTGTGCTTTCAGATTACTGTTATGATCAAAAACCCATTGAGGGCACACAGCCTTAAAGGGTTTCCAGTGTAAACAAGTTAGCACTAGTGATGAGCGAGTGTACTCGTTGCTCGGGTTTTCCACAGCACGCTCGGGTGGTCTCTGAGTATTTATGACTGCTCGGAGATTAAGTTTTCATCGCCTCAGCAGCATGATTTACAGCTACTAGCCAGCTTGATTACATGTGGGAATTTCCTAGCAACCAGGCAACCCCCACATGTACTCAGCCTGGCTAATAGCTGTAAATCATTCAGCTGCCGTGATGAAAACTAAATCTCCGAACACTAACAAATACTCTGAGGTCACCCGAGCGTGCTCGGAAAAACACTAGCAACGAGTACACTTGCTCATCACTAGTTAGCACCTATCCACAGGGCAGATGATAACAAACTGATTGACTGGACATCGACCATTGGAGCTGAACAAAATGCACGATATGGCACTTTAATGCAGCGCCATAGGGAATAAATGAGAAGTTCTCAGGCATATGACGTCCAGTTACATTTCGTAATTTTGCCTCAATGCCCCATTGAGAATAAAAATGTTCTTTTCTGCCTATCTGTGTTGTTCACAGTGGTCAGTCCCTCACTGCTCAGAATGTTATCACCTGTCTTTATACAGGTTCCCAGATAAATTGTTTTCACCTAACAACCATTTTAAGCAACCTGTAGGAGAAATTAAATTTACCTCTTAAAGAAAACAAATGCAGACTTTTCCTCTCTAAACTTTATGACTATGAATCAATGCATTATATAAACCCCTAAATATTATCCATAAAAATTTCAATAAAATTCTGCAAATTAGAAACTGCAAAAATGAATAGTAAAATAATGTAGTTATCATTGCTCCAAGAATATAGCAATGAAAAATTAGGCAAAAGTGCAAAACACTAAAACATACAAAAAAAAGTTTATTCTCCTTTTTGCTAACATATTTATCTGTAATAAGGGTGCAAGGAGTATATTATAATAGCATAATCGTATTGATAATTCTTTTTAAAGAAATGTTCTCCAATATATAATTATAATTAGGTATCATACTTAGTATAATTATAAGATTAATGTGGTTCTTCTGCATATATTGAAGGCAAGTCAATACTCTGTTGAATTGAAGATCACCAACAACAATACCTTACTTTAGAAATGTTCTACAAAATGTTGCTAACAGCTTCAGCTACTCCTACATCCATTGTTCTCTTCTCCTCGGTTGTCTGTGTCCTTCTATTGGCCTTTGTATGCAAAGTACCTCCAGCCATATTTTCTAGCAGCAAGTTCTAGATCCAGTTTTCTATTCGACTCTATATTCTTTTTTCTTGACACAGAGTCTTTATCCCTCTCCTTCTGTGACCCATGCTCCCTCAATCACATTAGGATGCAGAAGAAAGCTGTGAGACCTTAGCAGGGGGCAAATTGGTTGCATTCCCATCAGCAAAACACATATATTATTGTTTAAGCTTTAACGTAGCTAGAATGTGATTCTCTCACCAATTATATGTAATTGTGAGACACTCACGGTGAGTCAGGTTAACGAGGTTTGCGGGAAAATAGAGAAATGACCAATGTATTAATTTCTGGGCAATACGTTCTGATCAATCACTCTCATTAACGCAACACATTTTCATAATTACACTCTACGGGGAGGAGGAGAGGAAGCGGATTCCTGAGGGTAAACTCTTCCCGTCTAAATACAAATCAATTTCAATAAACATAATTAATCTTGTATTTGGAGCATTAAGAAAGTAAAATGAAGCAGTGACATGTAGACTAGAAAGGAAGCTGTTTAAACTCACTTTCCGTAAAGCACTGTCTGCTCGTTGCTATAAATGTATTGACATGTAATATTCTTAAAATATAAAGCTCTTAAAGTTCTATAGTAAGATACTGCTTTCCAATGTGAAGTTATAAGAGTTTTCTCGTACTTTAACATTGATGGCCTAACACTAGGGTAAATCATCAATACCTGAAGATAGGGGTATGATACCGAGCCCCCCCTCCAAATAGCTGCTCAAAACGCGGACGGCGACCAGATGTGATTAGTTATGGAGCGGAACAGCACAGCTCCCTTAGCAACATAGTGGTCGCAGTGTTGTACTGCAAATCCATCCTTATTCATTTGAATTAACGCATGTGCAGTACCCAGCTGTGGCCACTGTGCAGTTGACAGATTATTATTATATATAATTATAGCGCCATTTATTTCATGGTACTTTACATCAGTGCATCTCAGCAACTGGTCACATCTGGCTGCGGCTGGTACCAGGAGGAGATGATTAACAGGAATGCCAGGTTTAGCACTCTTACCTGGTATTGAAGACCTAACTGCCATATTCTTGTTCTGCTGCTCATCCTCCTCCTCTTCCTCCACAGAGGGATGACTTGCTGATGACACAGTTTCCCTACTGAAAGTTTCCGTAGCCTCTTTGAAGGGCTTCAGTAAATGATTTGCATCCATCTTAAGCTGTCAATGGTGGATTTCAAAGCAACCCAAGCTCATGTTTGACTGTTGTATGATATGATCTGAAATAAACATAACAGAAAAGAGTAGCCATGCTTACAAACACCAAGTCACAATACTAACATACTGCAGGGCACTGCAAGTCTCTGATGAACAACCACTCACACGATGACTAAACGTTGGTTAGTTTTATAAATACTCACAAATATGGCTAGAATAACATGCAAGTCATGCGGATATAACTGGAGCACCATGCCAGCTTGCAGTTTGATAGTAAAGAACATACTATTAAATCAAGAGAGCTGCTCAAAACTATATAATTGCACCCAACAAGGACAGACACCCCAATTCCTTTCACTTTCATTGTCTTAAAAGTCCCTATACTACTATTAAAAGCAGTTGACCAAATAAGAAATTGATTACAGTTTTTAAGGAAGCATAGGTATAAAATACTAGTGAACAACCACGCACATACTTACCATCTTTTTAGTATTACAAATGCAAACAAATAAGGCTTATATGTGGTGTCAGTCACACAGTGCAGCTTATTAGTGATGTACATACTATCAGATCAAGCAGGAAGAGCAAACCCCACAAGGACAGACACCCCACATCCTCCTACTAACACTATAGGGTTGGCTGCTGTTCGGGTTGGTGGAACGCACCGAATATATATATATATATATATATATATATATATATATATATATATATATGAGACAGTAGGTGCGTTTGCAACCCGGGGTCCACCGTGCAGGAGAGAAACCTGCTGCTAGTAACAGGCGGTACTATATGGCGGTATAAGCGAACTCTATTCACATATTCACTACGAAAAGAGAACGCAGTGCCCTGTTAACCTCACAGGAGATCACAGCTACCTAATAGAGCCAACAGTGGTCATGCAGTCAGCATAGCACACAAGCAACTCCTCTCCGGTGGAGCCAGAATTCTAGTGGCTATACACCAGCCCTGAATCCACATACACAAGACTCCTCGCCGGAGGTGCCGGTATTCTAGGGGCTTATTTCAGCCAAACCCTGACCACATATGTAGGGGACAGGGACCTGGTGAGCTGTGCAGACGGGTGGAACCATTGTTGCCAGGAGTCGGGGTTCCGAGGGACGGATTTGAGGGGTGCATGGGAAGCCAGGCTCATGTGACAGGAGGAAGAGTGACGCAGGGAGAGGAGAGGATAAAAAGCAAAACGCGCGAAAGCAGGGGCAGAGAAGCGCGGGAAATCTCTGAGGAGAGGAAACTGCAGCGCAGTTGTTGTGAGTGTGCAGGCCGCAGTGAGACTTGCTGGAAGCAGGGGGAAAACGTGCAACAGACACTGCGGGCAACTACCAGAGCCCCCAAAAAGAGGCGCATTCGTCGTCAGCGACCCCCCAGGCAGAGGGGTAGTGCTGACCAGCTCAGGGACAGTATTACCGCGCTCCCTGAGAGCACCTTGCCAGAGAGTGCTACGGACTCGCATGGTTTCGTCTCAGCTGTGACTGATACTGATTATTCTCCTAATCCTCCTCAAAAAGACTCTTCTCTGGACTGGGAGGCTGTTACCTCGGATCAACGTCCGCCTGCAGGAGGGAACGCAGCACCACAAAAGACATTCTGGACTCGACTCTACGCCTGGGCCCGTCGCCAGAAGACACCTCCTTCCTCCGCCATCAGGACTACGGCGTTGTCGGAGCCTCACCGTCAGGACTACATCGCTGAACCAGCACTGATAAGTGACCGTTGTTGACTTTATCTTAGTAGGGAGTCACTAGTGAGGCGCTGCCGCGTTCTACGGGTATAGTTCAGGGCGGTCATATAGTAATTAGGATTTACTGCGAGATTGTGTTCTTGTATATAAGTTCCCTGTGTGGAAAAACGTTTGTCATCTTTTTGGTTGGAAGTTATTTAAAAAGAAAGTTAAAAACGCTATTTGCTTTCTGGCTCCTATTTGTCCCTGCATCCTTCTTTACCTGCGGTCCCTACATTTGGCGTAGTCGGCAGGATGCAGGATCCAAAGAAGGAGCCAGAAGATACGGAGGATGGGGCTGGGCCTAGAGCTTCTCTCTCATTGGGGGCCATGTTAAACAATTTGCCCAAGTTTAATGGGAGCAACATGTTGTTGTGGAGCTGGACTGAAAGGATGAGGGGGCTGTTGAGAATGCATCCTATGACCCCAGCCCTGGAAACAGAGGTGGCCATTATGGCCTTAGACGGAGAGGCTCGGGATTCAGTGATGTTGAGACTCCCCACAGAGCGGAATACTTTTACCGGGGTGTTACATGTGTTAGAGGGGACGCACGGGGATCCCACCGAAGTGGGAGAGCTGTGGGCCCGGTTGTTTGGACGGCGACAAAAAGAGGGCGAGACTGTCACTCAGTACATGAATGCTCTGCAAGAGCTAAACATTGCAATCGTGCGGAAAGATGGTATGGGGATGGGACATGTTGACGTGACCCTGCGCGACCAACTGGTGACGGGACTGCGGGATGAGTTGACCAAACAGGCTCTACGTGAACGAGTGCGGGTCGACCCGCGCCTGACTTTCTCCGACATAGGCAATGAGGCCCGCACCCGGGAGCAAGAGAGGGGGGTGACGGTCCTGACAGGAGAGGCTCGGGTTATCCAGACCGCTGCACCAGGAGGGGGTGAGCCGTCGTGGGTTCAGGAGATGCGGCGGGAGCTCAAACAAATCCGAGAGGAACTGGCCGAAGTTAAAAAAAATGCGCGAAGCCCAAGGGAGCTACCCCGGGGGCAAGGGTCTGGGAGTCCAGCTCGTGGCGCTCGTTCAGGATATTATCCGGTCCCCGGTGCTTGCTATGGTTGCGGGGAGGCAGGACATTTCACACGGGAGTGCCCCCGGAGAGGGAGGGCCTCGTCACGGCCGTTAAACTAGAGGACTCCGAGCTAAGGGGACGACGCTCGGAGTCAGAATCCCCGCGGATGGGTGGTGAAAGTCCCGAAAATTTGGTTGCCAGCTGCCCCCTGGTTTGGGCAGAGTTTGAAGGGCGGGCTGTACGTTGTCTGGTGGACACCGGATCTCAAGTCACGACGATGCCCGAGGCCTATTTTAGAAAACACTTCCCTGTGTCAGTCAGACCCCAATGGGGCCCGTAATCCGGTTGCAGGCCGCCAATCAGCTGCCCATCCCAGTGGAAGGGGTCACCTGGATGCAAATATCTTTATGTGGGAAAGACCTGGGCCGCCGGGGGGTTGTGTTGACGCGGGGGGATCCCAGCCCACAACATATCGTGACTTTGGGGATGAATGTATTGAAGGACTTTGGCAGTTTGCTGTTAGGGGAGACCACACAAGAGACACTCAATCAGTGGGGGACCAGTACACCTCAAGGCTCCGTGTTCAGACAGTTAGTGAGGGAAGTCCGTGTGCAAGAGACCTTTCAGGAGGGAGACATACTAGGGAAAGTAATCACCTCCCCGACAGCAGAAGTGACGTTTCCCCCAGGACAGACTATTATATCCCTGCCCATCCGAGCTCGCATCCCTCTGGAAGGAGTGCAAGTGCAGGTTGAGCCCACCTTTACGTCCCCTTTGCCCACAGGACTGCTGGTGGCCCGATCTCTGGCTACTGTTAAAAATGGGGCCGTACCAGTGCGATGTGTGAATGTGGACGAACACGATGTCGTGCTATGGGTCCGAAGTGAGATGGCCAAAGTGTTACGACCGTTAGAAGTGATGCCTCCTCCAGATACTTTACAGTTAAAGGTGGATTCCCCTGATCCCTGGATGGTCAGTGTCCGGTCTACACAGGATCCTGAGCTGATAGCGTTCCGAAAAGGTCAAACTATTCTGGAACATATGCGAGCAGAATTACCGGGTCTGGATCCATCACAAGTCTCGCGAGTGCAGCGGCTCCTTGGACACTATGCTGAAGTGTTTGCGCAACATGAAGATGATTTTGGCTGTACCACGGCCATCGAACATGGAATTCCGACCGGAGATACAGTGCCCATCAGGGAGCGGTACAGACAGATTCCCCCGCAGATGTACCAGGAAGTAAAGACGTTGTTAGGCCAGATGCTACAAAAGGGAGTGATCCGCGAGAGTCAGAGCCCGTGGGCTGCCCCGATCGTGCTGGTGCGGAAAAAGGACGGCACGCTCCGGTTCTGTGTGGACTATCGTAAGCTAAATGCATGCACCGTCCGAGACTCTTATCCACTTCCCCGTATCGAGGAGTCTCTCTCCGTGCTGGGTCGGGCCAAATATTTTTCCACCTTAGACCTAGCCAGCGGATACTGGCAGGTCCCGATGACAGAAGCAGATCGTCCTAAGACAGCGTTCATCCTTCCCATGGGACTATTTGAGTTCAATCGAATGCCGTTTGGGCTGGCCAACGCTCCAGGCACCTTCCAACGATTAATGGAGCGGTGTCTGGGGGATTTGAACTTCGAGGCCACTCTCATTTATCTGGATGACATCATCATCTACGCCCCAACATTCGAGGAACATCTGTGCCGACTGGAACAGGTACTAGACCGGTTGCTGAAATACGGGCTTAAGGTGAAGCCCCAGAAGTGTCACTTGTTCCGGGAACAGATCGAGTACCTGGGGCATGTGGTGTCCGCCGAAGGAGTCCGGCCATCGCAGGAGAAGATTGCTGCAATCCAGGAGTGGCCCACACCGGAGACCGCTAAGGATGTACGGGCGTTCTTGGGCCTCGCTGGGTACTACCGGCGCTTCGTGAAGAATTTTGCTCGCCGTTCTCACAATCTACAAGTCCTGCTGAAAGGAAGCTCCCCCAAGGAACGGGGAAAGAAGATACAATGGCAGGAGTCACAAGAAGCAGCGTTCCGGGACTTGAAGACAGCTCTCATGGAGCCGCCGGTGTTGGCTTATGCGGACTTTTCGCAACCGTTCATCCTACACACCGACGGCAGCTCTCAGGGATTGGGGGCTGTGTTGTCTCAGGTTCAGGATGGGCGGGAGAGAGTGATCGCCTATGCGAGTCGGTCTCTTCATGACTCTGAGTTGAACCCAGACAATTACAGTTCTTTCAAGGTGGAGCTGCTGGCCGTGGTGTGGGCTATGACGGAGCGGTTCGCTGAGTACCTGGCCGGTTCCGAGGTGCTGATACGCACGGATAACAACCCATTGGCACATCTGGAAAATGCAAAATTGGGTGCCCTAGAACAGCGCTGGGTAGCCCGGATGGCCAAGTACAGATACCGTATCCTTTACAAGCGAGGAGCGGAGAATGTTCATGCTGACGCATTATCTCGTCTGCGGAAGAATCCCCCAAGGACTAACCGAGATGAGGAGCTGGAGGGAGAAGAAATCCCCTACGCCATCGGGGGCGCTACTCGGACGGCTGTGAGCCGGGAACAGACCGGGAACGGAACGGCTACAGGACTGTTGGTTCAGAGTCGGGACGAATGGATACGGCTGCAACAGGAAGACCAGGAACTAGCTCCATTGCGACAGTGGATAACGAATGGTCTATTGCCCGTGAGAAGCCCTGGACAAACTCTCCCGTCAGACCTGAACCTTCTTCTGCGGCAGTGGGAGCGCCTAACTCTTCAGGACGGGCTCTTATGCCACTTAACCATGGCTCAGGCAGATTCCGAGCCGACCTGGCAGATGGTCTTACCAGGGCCCGTGGTGGCCGCAGTTGCTAAAGAAGCTCACGAGTCCGGGGCACACTTCGGAGTGAAGAGGACGTTTAAGTGGCTGCAAACTCGGTTCTATCATCCTCGGCTGCTTGCGGAAGTACAAACTGCCTGTAGACAATGTCGACAATGTGAGCTAACCAAGTCACCGGAGGAAAGGGCGCCTGTGCAGAGCATCACGACGTCTGCCCCTTTTGAAGTATTAATGATAGACTACATTACCATTGGAACAGCGCATTAAGGCTACGAACACTGCCTCGTTATGGTAGATCATTTTTCAAAATTCGCGGTAGTCACCCCTACCCGTGATCAGACAGCTGAGTCGGCGGCGAGCGCTATCTGTAAGAACTTTATTCAAGTTTACGGCTGTCCGAGGCGAATACATTCGGATCAAGGCGCCTGTTTCTTGGGCAAAGTCATGGAAGAGCTGCATCGCCTCTACGGCATTGATAAGTCACGCACCACACCGTATCATCCCCAGGGAAATGGGGCTTGTGAGCGGTTTAACCGGACTTTGCTTCAAATGCTGCGTGCGCTAGAACAAGATCAGAAGGCCCGCTGGCCGGAGTATGTGTCGGACCTAGTGTGGGTCTACAACAATAGAGTTCATCAAGTCACAGGACGCACCCCGTATGAAGTGGTCTTTGGGCGCCCAGGAAAAGGCATGACAGATCTGGAACTGTCTTCGGAGGAAGAAGGCCCCCGAACAGGGATGGCTTCGTGGGTGCGTGATCATCGGCATCGGCTGCAGACCTTACACCGACTGGTACACACTCGAATTCGGGAAGTGTCATGATCTCCATGGCCAGAGAACTAGCACAAGCCTCTATAGGAACAAGCTCTTGGAAGATGTAACTGTACTGACCATGAACTAAACCTACCGCATCATCTAGAAGTAGCCAGGTAGCATGTCCTACTTTTTATCCCTATATGCCCAGCGCCGGCCGGAGAACTAAATAATGCTAGCAGAGGGAAATATAAGACCTGACTCACCTCTAGAGAAATGCCCAAAAGGAGACAGAAGCCCCCCACATATATTGGCGGTGATATGAGATGAAACAACAAACGCAGCAGGAAAATAGTTTTAGCAAATTTGAGGTCCGCTTTCTAGATAGCAGAAGACAGAAAGCATACTTTCATGGTCAGTAGAAAACCCTAACAAAACACATCCAGAAATTACTTTAGGACTCTGGCATTAACTCATAATACCAGAGTGGCAATTCCTGATCAACAAGAGCTTTCCAGACACAGTAACGAAACTGCAGCTGTGAACTGGAACCAAAATACAAAAACAAAACATGGACGAATGTCCAACTTATCTAGTAGATGTCTGGGAGCAGGAACAAGCACAGAGAGGCTTCTGATAACATTGTTGACCGGCAAGCATCTAACAGAGAAGCCAGGTTATATAGCGACACCCAGATCTAATCAGAACAGGTGAACAGGGAAGATGATGTCACAAGTTCAATTCCACCAGTAGCCACCGGGGGAGCCCAGAATCCAAATTCACAACAGTACCCCCCCCTCAAGGAGGGGGCACCGAACCCTCACCAGAACCACCAGGGCGATCAGGATGGGCCCTATGAAAGGCACGAACCAGATCAGAGGCATGAACATCAGATGCAGTGACCCAAGAATTATCCTCCTGGCCGTATCCCTTCCACTTGACCAGATACTGGAGTCTCCGTCTGGAAACACGGGAGTCTAGGATTTTTTCCACAACGTACTCCAACTCACCCTCAACCAACACCGGAGCAGGAGGCTCAACGGAAGGCACAACCGGTGCCTCATACCTGCGCAATAACGACCGATGAAAAACGTTATGAATAGAAAAGGATGCAGGGAGGTCCAAACGGAAGGAAACAGGGTTAAGAATCTCCAATATTTTATACGGACCGATGAACCGAGGCTTAAACTTAGGAGATGAGACCCTCATAGGGACAAAACGAGAAGACAACCACACCAAATCTCCAACACAAAGCCGAGGACCAACACGACGGTGACGGTTGGCAAAAAGCTGAGTCTTCTCCTGGGACAACTTTAAATTGTCCATCACCTGCCCCCAGATATGATGCAATCTCTCCACCACCGCATCCACTCCAGGACAATCCGAGGATTCCATCTGACCGGAGGAAAATCGAGGATGGAACCCCGAATTACAGAAAAACGGGGAAACCAAGGTGGCAGAGCTGGCCCGATTATTGAGGGCGAACTCCGCCAATGGCAAAAAAGCAACCCAATCATCCTGGTCAGCAGACACAAAACACCTCAGATATGTCTCCAGGGTCTGATTAGTCCGCTCGGTCTGGCCATTAGTCTGAGGGTGAAAAGCAGACGAAAAAGACAAATCTATGCCCATCCTAGCACAAAATGCCCGCCAAAATCTAGACACAAATTGGGTTCCTCTGTCAGAAACGATATTCTCAGGAATACCATGCAAACGAACAACATTTTGAAAAAACAGGGGCACCAACTCGGAAGAAGAAGGCAATTTGGGCAGGGGAACCAAATGAACCATCTTAGAAAAACGGTCACACACCACCCAGATGACAGACATCTTCTGAGAAACAGGCAGATCTGAAATAAAATCCATCGAGATGTGTGTCCAAGGCCTCTTAGGAATAGGCAAGGGCAACAATAATCCACTAGCCCGAGAACAACAAGGCTTGGCCCGAGCACAAACGTCACAAGACTGCACAAAGCCTCGCACATCTCGTGACAGGGAAGGCCACCAGAAGGATCTTGCCACCAAATCCCTGGTACCAAAAATTCCAGGATGACCTGCCAACGCAGAAGAATGCACCTCAGAGATGACTTTACTGGTCCAATCATCAGGAACAAACAGCCTATCAGGCGGACAACGATCCGGTCTATCCGCCTGAAACTCCTGCAAGGCCCGCCGCAGGTCTGGAGAAACAGCTGACAAGATAACTCCCTCCTTAAGAATACCTGTGGGGTCAGAGTTGCCAGGTGAATCAGGCTCAAAACTCCTAGAAAGGGCATCCGCCTTAACATTCTTAGAACCTGGTAGGTACGATACCACAAAATTAAACCGAGAAAAAAAATAATGACCAGCGCGCCTGTCTAGGATTCAGGCGCCTGGCGGTCTCAAGATAAATCAAATTTTTGTGGTCAGTCAATACCACCACCTGATGTCTGGCCCCCTCGAGCCAATGGCGCCACTCCTCAAACGCCCACTTCATGGCCAAAAGCTCCCGATTCCCAACATCATAATTCCGCTCAGCGGGCGAAAATTTACGGGAAAAGAAGGCACAAGGCCTCATCACGGCGCAGTCAGAACTTTTCTGCGACAACACTGCCCCAGCTCCGATCTCAGAAGCGTCGACCTCAACCTGAAAAGGAAGAGTCACATCAGGCTGACGCAACACAGGGGCAGAAGAAAAACGGCGCTTAAGCTCCTGAAAGGCCTCCACAGCATCAGGGGACCAATTAGCAACATCAGCACCCAGTCTAGTCAAATCGGTCAATGGCTTAACGACATCCGAAAAACCAGAAATAAATCGACGATAAAAGTTGGCAAAGCCCAAAAATTTCTGAAGACTTTTAAGAGAAGAGGGCTGCGTCCAATCACAAATAGCTTGAACCTTGACAGGATCCATCTCAATGGAAGAGGGAGAAAAAATATATCCCAAAAAGGAAATTCTCTGAACCCCAAAAACGCACTTAGAACCCTTGACACACAGAGAATTAGACCGCAAAACCTGAAAAACCCTCCTAACTTGCCGGACATGAGAGTCCCAGTCATCCGAAAAAATCAGAATATCATCCAGATACACTATCATAAATTTATCCAAAAAATCGCGGAAAATATCATGCATAAAGGACTGGAAGACTGAAGGGGCATTAGAAAGACCAAAAGGCATCACCAAATACTCAAAGTGGCCCTCGGGCGTATTAAATGCGGTTTTCCACTCATCCCCCTGCCTGATCCGCACCAAATTATACGCCCCACGGAGATCAATCTTAGAGAACCACTTGGCCCCCTTTATGCGAGCAAACAAATCAGTCAGCAACGGCAATGGGTATTGATATTTAACCGTGATTTTATTCAAAAGCCGATAATCAATACATGGTCTCAATGAGCCGTCTTTTTTTGACACAAAGAAAAAACCGGCTCCTAAGGGAGATGACGATGGACGAATATGTCCCTTTTCCAAGGACTCCTTTATATATTCTCGCATAGCAGTATGTTCAGGCACAGACAGATTAAATAAACGACCCTTTGGGTATTTACTACCCGGAATTAAATCTATAGCACAATCGCACTCACGGTGCGGAGGTAGTGAACCCAGCTTGGGTTCTTCAAAGACGTCACGATAATCAGACAGGAACTCAGGGATTTCAGAGGGAATAGATGATGAAATGGACACCAAAGGTACGTCCCCATGAGTCCCCTTACATCCCCAGCTCAACACAGACATAGCTCTCCAGTCAAGGACTGGGTTGTGAGACTGCAGCCATGGCAATCCCAGCACCAAATCCTCATGTAGATTATACAGCACTAGAAAACGAATAGTCTCCTGGTGATCCGGATTAATACACATAGTCACTTGTGTCCAGTATTGTGGTTTATTATTAGCCAATGGGGTGGAGTCAATCCCCTTCAGAGGAATAAGAGTTTCCAAAGGCTCTAAATCATACCCACAACGATTGGCAAAGGACCAATCCATAAGACTCAAAGCGGCGCCAGAGTCGATATAGGCGTCAGTAGTAATAGATGACAAAGAGCAAATCAGGGTCACAGACAAAATAAATTTAGACTGTAAAGTGCCAATGGAAACGAATTTATCAAGCTTTTTAGTACGCTTAGAGCACGCTGATATAACATGAGTAGAATCCCCACAATAGAAACACAACCCATTTTTCCGTCTAAAATTCTGCCGCTCGCTTCTGGACAGAATTCTATCACACTGCATGCTTTCTGGCGTCTTCTCAGTGGACACCGCCAGATGGTGCACAGGTTTGCGCTCCCGCAGACGCCTATCGATCTGAATGGCCATTGTCATGGACTCATTCAGACCCGCAGGCACAGGGAACCCCACCATAACATCCTTAATGGCATCAGAGAGACCCTCTCTGAAAGTAGCCGCCAAGGCACACTCATTCCACTGAGTAAGCACAGACCATTTACGGAATCTTTGGCAGTAAATTTCAGCTTCATCTTGCCCCTGCGATAGGGACATCAAAGTTTTTTCTGCCTGAAGTTCCAAATGAGGTTCCTCATACAGCAAGCCCAAGGCCAAAAAAAACGCATCCACATTGCGCAACGCAGGATCCCCTGGTGCCAATGCAAAAGCCCAGTCTTGAGGGTCGCCGCGGAGCAAGGAAATCACAATCCCAACCTGCTGTGCAGAGTCTCCAGCAGAACGAGATTTCAGGGACAAAAATAGCTTACAATTATTTCTAAAATTCTGAAAGCTAGATCTATTCCCTGAGAAGAATTCCGGCAAAGGAATTCTCGGCTCAGATACCGGAGCATGAATAATAAAATCTTGCAAATTTTGTACTTTCGTGGTGAGATTATTCAAACCTGCAGTTACACTCTGAAGATCCATTATTAACAGGTGAACACAAAGCCATTCAAAGATTATAAGGAGAGAGAAAAAAAAGAAAGACTGCAGCATAGACAGACTGGCAAGTGATCCAATTAAGAGCACAGAGGAAAAAAAAAAAAAAAAAAAACTCTCAGCAGACTTCTTATTTCTCTCCTTTCTCAGCCAAGGATTTTAACCCTTTAGTGGGCCGGTCAAACTGTCATGATCTCCATGGCCAGAGAACTAGCACAAGCCTCTATAGGAACAAGCTCTTGGAAGATGTAACTGTACTGACCATGAACTAAACCTACCGCATCATCTAGAAGTAGCCAGGTAGCATGTCCTACTTTTTATCCCTATATGCCCAGCGCCGGCCGGAGAACTAAATAATGCTAGCAGAGGGAAATATAAGACCTGACTCACCTCTAGAGAAATGCCCAAAAGGAGACAGAAGCCCCCCACATATATTGGCGGTGATATGAGATGAAACAACAAACGCAGCAGGAAAATAGTTTTAGCAAATTTGAGGTCCGCTTTCTAGATAGCAGAAGACAGAAAGCATACTTTCATGGTCAGTAGAAAACCCTAACAAAACACATCCAGAAATTACTTTAGGACTCTGGCATTAACTCATAATACCAGAGTGGCAATTCCTGATCAACAAGAGCTTTCCAGACACAGTAACGAAACTGCAGCTGTGAACTGGAACCAAAATACAAAAACAAAACATGGACGAATGTCCAACTTATCTAGTAGATGTCTGGGAGCAGGAACAAGCACAGAGAGGCTTCTGATAACATTGTTGACCGGCAAGCATCTAACAGAGAAGCCAGGTTATATAGCGACACCCAGATCTAATCAGAACAGGTGAACAGGGAAGATGATGTCACAAGTTCAATTCCACCAGTAGCCACCGGGGGAGCCCAGAATCCAAATTCACAACAGGGAAGTGGAGCATCGGAGCACCCCTACAGCAAAACCCCCAGAGTTCCGGCCAGGTGATCGAGTACTCGTTCGAGAGCAAAGACCGCAAAACAAGTTAGACCATCGTTGGGAAAAAACACCCTATCGGGTGCTTCGCCGTATAGACCCGCATGGACCTGTATATGAAGTGCAGTCTGAGGCCCTCGGAAGTACAGGTACTCGCATTCTTCATCGCAACATGCTCCGGTTGTGTCGCTCTGTTGACTCGGACACCCCGGAATCCGCAATCAGGGAAGAGCCACCTACGACTGAATCCCCCAACAACCATTGGTGGGATGAAGAAGATGATGAAGAAGAAGAACGGCGCCAAATACTCCCCCTATCTCGACTACTACACTACCCCTGACCAGTCACTCTTCCGCTGACGACATTTCCCCAACACCCCCTATACAAGGACCCGAGCCACGACGTTCTGAATGTTCTACTGCCGGTAGACCCCCAACTCGCTACAGTCCTGACTTACACACCAGACAGACCCAAGTGTGGAACAATCCGTCAGGTGGGCGACCTGTCAGTGCGAAGGCCTCGCCCAGGGACTGGCGAGCATACAGGGTGGGGGAATGTAGGGGACAGGGACCTGGTGAGCTGTGCAGACGGGTGGAACCATTGTTGCCGGGAGTCGGGGTTCCGGGGGACGGATTTGAGGGGTGCATGGGAAGCCAGGCTCATGTGACAGGAGGAAGAGTGACGCAGGGAGAGGAGAGGATAAAAAGCAAAACGCGCGAAAGCAGGGGCAGAGAAGCGCGGGAAATCTCTGAGGAGAGGAAACTGCAGCGCAGTTGTTGTGAGTGTGCAGGCCGCAGTGAGACTTGCTGGAAGCAGGGGGAAAACGTGCAACAGACACTGCGGGCAACTACCAGAGCCCCCAAAAAGAGGCGCATTCGTCGTCAGTGACCCCCCAGGCAGAGGGGTAGTGCTGACCAGCTCAGGGACAGTATTACCGCGCTCCCTGAGAGCACCTTGCCAGAGAGTGCTACGGACTCGCATGGTTTCGTCTCAGCTGTGACTGATACTGATTATTCTCCTAATCCTCCTCAAAAAGACTGGGAGGCTGTTACCTCGGATCAACGTCTGCCTGCAGGAGGGAACGCAGCACCGCAAAAGACATTCTGGACTCGACTCTACGCCTGGGCCCGTCGCCAGAAGACACCTCCTTCCTCCGCCATCACGACTACGGCGTTGTCGGAGCCTCACCGTCAGGACTACATCGCTGAACCAGCACTGATAAGTGACCGTTGTTGACTTTATCTTAGTAGGGAGTCACTAGTGAGGCGCTGCCGCGTTCTACGGGTATAGTTCAGGGCGGTCATATAGTAATTAGGATTTACTGCGAGATTGTGTTCTTGTATATAAGTTCCCTGCGTGGAAAAACGTTTGTCATCTTTTTGGTTGGAAGTTAAAAAGAAAGTTAAAAACGCTATTTGCTTTCTGGCTCCTATTTGTCCCTGCATCCTTCTTTACCTGCGGTCCCTACACATACAACCATGACCACACTGGCGCTGAGCTCATAACATAGGTTTGATACTAGCGCATGGCCATGCGGCCATGCAAACCTTTTATAGTTTTAGCACTCAAGGACCTTCCTAGTGGTCCAACAGGAAACGCTTCAGGACCTGCGCATGTGATCCCCGACCTCCAATGGGTGGTCGTCCCGTGGGCATACCCAGTATGGGAAAAGCAGGACTTAGTCCCAGAAAGATCTGCTCACTGCTGATCAGTGCTAGCTACAAAGGCAGAGTAAGAACAGCAGTACACCCAGTATCAGCCTGGGACCGACGTCTCCGCTGAGCAGGCTCCACTGCGGCTGGAGAAGAATGAGAGACCGCAGTGGAGATGGTTTGAAATTCTCCCTGTGCAGAGGCGGGAACTCAACACCTAATAGCTGCTTTCTGCAAAAATGAAATAACACATGAGGTATCAGTTGATTTTTAGCAAAAATATGCACGCAAATTTCATCAATGGTGGTCATTGTCTTCCAAGTCACTACACTAAGATTAATTTACAATTCACTGAAAATTGCATTAAATCCCCCCTAAAAGAAAACACAAAAAAGCAACCATATTTACCTTGCCCCAATGATACAAGTCGAAGGCAACATGTGATTTGATTAGTATTAAAAATGCAAAAGGATAAGGTTTCTACTGTCAGTAATGCAAATACATGTCGTGCACCATGCTGGCTTATAGCCTCTTTGCAATGCCCATATTATTTGAAAAGACATGCTGGCCAGGTCTATGTAAGTGCATCCAAAAGTAGTTGGAAGTAGATTTGCACCTATGCATGCAAATTTGTACACGGGTACAAAGATACAGCAGTGCCCATCGGCACTATAAGGCTGCCATCACACTAGCAGTATTTGGTAAGTATTTTACATCTGTATTTGTAAGCCAAAACCAGGAGTGGAGCAAATACAGGAAAAGTATAATAGAAACATATGCACCACTTCTGTATTTATCACCCACTCCTGGTTTTAGCTTACAAATACTGATGTAAAATACTGACCAAATACTGCTAGTGTGACGGCAGCCTAAGGCCGGCATCACACTAGCGAGTTTTACGGACGTAAGAGCGCAGAAAATACGTCCATAAAACTCGCCAAACAAACGGCACAATTATTCTCAATGGGGCTGCTCCTATCAGCCGTATATTACGGTTCAGTATTATACGGCTTTCTACGGCCTTAGAAAATCGCAGCATGCTGCGTTTGTCAGCGTATTGCGCAAATAATACGCCAATGAAAGTCTATAGGGGCGAGAATAATACGGATTCCACACGGACCAGCAGTGTGACTTGCGAGAAATACGCAGCGGTGTTAGTGAAAAGTCGGTAATTCAATTGCCGGCTTTTCATTTCTCCTTCCCAAACCCGACATGATATGAGACATGGTTTACATACAGTAAACCATGTCATATCCCCCCTTTTTTTTGCATATTCCACAGTAATAATGTTAGTAGTGTGTATGTGCAAAATGTGGGCGCTGTAGCTGCGCAAATAAAGGGTTAAATGGCGGAAAAAATTGGCGTGGGCTCCCGCGCAATTTTCTCCGCCAGAATGGTAAAGCCAGTGACTGAGGGCAGATATTAATAGCCAGGAGAGGGTCCATGGTTATTGGCCCCCCCGTGGCTAAAAACATCTGCCCCCAGCCACCCCAGAAAAGGCACATCTGGAAGATGCGCCTATTCTGGCACTTGGCCACTCTCTTCCCACTCCCTGTAGCGGTGGGATATGGGGTAATGAAGGGTTAATGCCACCTTGCTATTGTAAGGTGACATTAAGCCAGATTAATAATGGAGAGGCGTCAATGATGACACCTATCCATTATTAATCCAATTGTCTGAAAGGGTTAAAAAACACACACACACACTATTAAAAATTATTTTAATGAAATAAACACACAGGTTGTTTTAGTATTTTATTGCTCTTTCAATCCATCAGAACACCCTCGCTTGGCAAAATAATAAACGCACAAGATACATACCCTCAGATGAATCGTCACGTCCCACGAAGTAATCCATCTGAAGGGGTTAATTATTTGACAGGCAGGAGCTGTGCTAATGCACTCGCTCGTGTCTGTAATCCCCGGGGAATGAAGGGAATCTGAGTGATCTGTACTTACATTGAGTTGCGGTGAGGCGCCCTCTGGTGGATGAACTCATATGAACTCGAGCGTGGGAACTTTTCCAAGGCTGCAGTTCATGAGAACATCCACCAGAGGGCGCCTCACCGCAACTCAATGTAAGTACAGATCACTCAGAATTACCGGCTTTTCACAGATATCGCGCTGAATTCAATATAAATACAGAATATATATATATGTGTCTCAATGACATATATATATATATACTGTATATATGTTTTACCGAACATTTGAGCACATAAATCCATTAGATGTCGGTTTTGCAAGCCTGCGAGAAAATATCGCAGTACGGATGCCATACGGATTACATACGGAGGATGCCATGCGCAAAATACGCTGACACACCCTGACTACGGATCACTATTTTGGGAACATTTCTCCGTATTACGGCCGTAAAAAACGGACCGTATTGTCTTACGCTGAGTGTGACGCCGGCCTAACAGTAAGAGGTCTGTTGAAGACCTTCATTCTTGTCATTATGGTGCTGCTTTGAAATCCTGCCTGTGTACAGGCTTCAAGGGGTACTGTGGTTTTAGCTATATACTGTACATAACACAAGTGATCAGATGATTGCAGCTTCAAGTCCCCTAAGGGGACTAAGGGTTTGTGCACACGTTGCGGATTTGGATGCGGATCCGCAGCGGATTTGGCCCTGCGGATCTGCCACAGTTTTCCATGCGGTGTAAACCTATGGAAAACCAAATCCGCAGTGCACATGCTGCGGAAAATTCAGCGCAGAAAGGCAGCGGTTTATTTTCCGCAGCATGTCAATTCTTTGTGCGGATTCTGCAGCATTTTACACCTGTTTCATTATAAGAATCCGCAGGTGTAAAAATGCAGGCGAAATCCACACAAAATCAGCACAAAATCCACAGATTTTGCAGGTAATTTTACCTGCGGATTCTGTGGATTCTGCAGAATCGGAGCGGAAAAATCCGCAATGGAATCCTCAACGTGTGCACATACCCTAATAAGAACAGTGAAAAGTAAAATAAAAATAAAATGTTTTTAAAACAAACAAAAGAAAGTTCAAATCACCCCCATTTTCCTCCATTGAAATAAAGATAATGAAAACATAAAAATATACACATATGTGTTATCACCATGTCCAGAAAAGTTCGGTCTGTTAAAAATATTTAAAATAAAAAAATTCAGGAATGCCAAAATTACATTTTTCTTTGTCTTTGCAATTTTACTGCTGCTGTAGCAAGGTATCAAACAATCATATCCATCCCCAAAATGGTATCAACATAAACTTTGTGTCAACCTGCAAAAAATAATCCTTTTCATAGCTACATCAACTGAAAAATGAAAACATAATGTGTCTCGGAAAATAACAAAACAACTTGACCTCCCCTCCATTATTTTTTGCAAAATTCAAATATTTTTTCACAACTAAAATTATTACATAAAATGTACCCCATAAAAACAATTCCCAAAAGTCAATATTAGAATTGCATTTTTCACACAATTTCTCCCCACTTTGAATTTTATTCCTGTTTCCTGTTTTCCAGTACACTATGTGTAAGATGAATGATGCCATTTAAAAGTACAACTCGTTCTGCATAAACAAGGTTTCATATGCTTACTGTATGGGGATAGAAAAATAAAAAAGTTGTGGCTCTGAGAAAGAGGAGAGAAAAAAAACAAAAATGCAAAAACTGAAATTGGCTGCATTGTAAGGGGGTTAATATTCTGCTGTTTCAGTCCCGCCACTTCTTTGGTGCCTGCAGTCCTGCTGCAGGGATCACTGTTAGGACGGGGTCCCACTTGTGAGTTCAATGCGAGAAACTCACACGAGTCTTTCGCATCATGTCCCGGCACTGCCGCCGGCACTCGGGACCGGAGTTTGCGGCTGCATGTATTTCTATGCAGCCGCACGCTCCGGTCCCTAGTGCCAGCGGCAGTGTCGGGACATGATGCGCGAGTTTCTCGCATTGAACTCGCAAGTGTGACCCTGGCCTTAGGTCCATCATTCGTACTCCATTCCACCATCAAAAGGAGACCATCAAGGCCAGTGATTGGCTGCAGTCACATGAATGATAAACATGACATCATCGCTACAAGAATAATGCAGGCCTCAAGAGCTGCAACGCTGGAACGGTACAGGATTGACAAGGCAAGTAATCAGAATTTCATTATGTAACATTTTTCTAGTTTTAAGGCCATTTAAAAAAATAGCAACTCTTAAAAAGAACATATGTTGCGGTGCCACATCTGTATGTTTTTTATAAACACAGAATGTGTTTGTGAGAGGTAATAATAAAGTCAATTAGTAAGATCTATATTTAGTTCATGACAAAACCTTCACTATATCTAAATTAGAAAAAAAAAATAGATTCAAAGATCATGTAGTGGTCTGGTACTAGAGATCACACGAAAGAGAAGAAAAGAGAAATCAGTTAAGTAAAGGATTATGGGAATGGATAAAAAGCTGCACCAAAGTCTCCATGACAGTATGACCAATCTGGACTTTAATCAATTACAAAACAGGAACGGTTTAAAGGGATAAACTTGCAGCCTGTTATTAAGTGTACCCTCTGTGGGCTCTTCTGCCTTGACTTGATTGTTACTTTAAGAGGACATTCCCAGAAGGTTCCCGAAGTCATATATTTCTGCTCATTAGTGAGTAATCCATCTTCTATCCCTGGATCTTTATTGCACACGTTCAGCTGAGTGAAACTAATATCTTTTTTGGTTGATGTTGTTCACTTAAAATCAACAAGACTTTAGAAAAGATATAGATTAGCAATAAAGGTTTATCCTGTAATAATTACTCCAAGCTCAGTGCTGGAATCACAAATCAAACCTGGATCGTTAAGGGCAGGTTAAAAACAAAATGACAAAGGGTTTCAGAAAGATTAATATTGTGATAAATCAATGCTTTCCTATTGCTTCTGCTTCCTTGGAGTAATTTTTATTAAAGAAAATCTCTTCCTTATAATAGCAGCATTTGTGTAACGTGACACGTATGCCTCCATGTTTTCATTTCATGGAATAGTGCATGTTTATACAGATAAGCATTCTCTTGTTTGTTTTTTTTAGCATTAAACCTAAATTAAAAGCATGTTGCTATCACAATCGATAAATCATTTGATTTTTTTTTATGGGTTTGTGTGAAGCTGCATTGGTATTAAGCAGGATGGAAAAACTTGTTAAAATGTGGTATGCGAGTTCTTCAGGAGACAGTGCTTTATTAAAGGGTTGGTGTCATTTGGTTGAGAATTTCTTTTTAAAAAGTGCACAGTCTCGTTTAACACTTAGCCTGTGATGTTCTGTAACTTTTTGTGCCTCTTTCTTGATTTTATAACTGCACAGCTGTCTAAACCACTTGTTGCACTTTATGCCATTCTCTAAAGAGAAGGCAGCATTTTCAGAGCTTGTCCAGCACTTTGTGCTCTAACTTCCTTTCTTTAATTCTCACATTGCAGTACATGAATTTTTGCCAATGATATGTTATAAAACACAAGGAGCTCTCTAGTCCTCTTCCTCTCTGAAGAGAAAATTTGCATATTTCCCAGAGAAGCATTGCGGCTTTAAGTCTCCTCATCTTGGCATGCTTAACATGTCACTCTCCGCAAGGAGAAATGATACTTCTTGGATCCCAGTCAGACACCTCTCACTCAGCCAAACCAGATCTCCACTTTGCACTGACGAGGGGCAGTACCCCGAAACACATTGTCTGCAAATTGAGATTCTGTTTTGGTTTTTATTCTAAGTCATGTGACAAGGCTCGTTAAAGGGTTGACATCGACTGTTGGGATTGCTACTTCCAGTAGGTGGCACCAGAGTTCTAGTCCTCTTCCTCTCTGAAGAGACAATTTGCATATTTCCCAGAGGAGCATTGCGGCTTTAAGTCTCCTCATCTCGACATGCTTAACATGTCACTCTCCGAAAGGAGAAACAATACTACTTGGATCCAAAACATAAGTAGGTAAGCCGAAAACACATAGGAAGATAGGTAATGTTTGCAAATAGGCATATATGGTAATACAGGAGAATAAGTGCTACTGTTCTGATAGAAACAAGATGGCAAATGTCATACAAGTGAAGAGATCAAGCAGACATGCAAAAAAGCCTCGGGAAGGAGAGAAGGGGAAAATAGAAGAGCTAATAAGACTTAAAGGGCTCATTCACACTGCCGTTGATTAATTTGGCAGATTATGCTAATGTCACTCGGATCAAACTATGTTAGAGTTTAATGCTAGTGTCATCTTAGTGTGATCCGATTCTCTCACATGAGAGAATCAGTGCACAGTTGAGGGGAAGATGGAGAACTTAATTTCGCCATCTTCTCCATTGTCTCTATGCCCGTAGTAATTGGAGAGCATTCGGATGTCATCCGTGTGCAGTCCGATGTTTCTCATGCACCCATAGATTTTATTGATTATCAAATGCACTCCCTGCACCGTATCAGATTGAGATGAAAAATTGCAAATTTACACTACCCATAGTGTAACACTTGGCTGAGGGCTATCCAATAAAACATTACATAGCACTCTCTTGTTTTGCACTCTACTGTGAGCATACACAAAGAGTAAGGCCACGCACACACGTTGAGTATTTGGTGAATTTGTTACCTCAGTATCTGTAAGCCAAAACCAGGAGTGGAACAATCAGAGGAAAAGTATAATAGAAACACGTCACCACTTCTGTATTTATCACCCATTTCTGTTTTTGGCTCACAAATACGGAGGTAAAAAACTGACCAAATTCTCAACATGTGCAAGTGGCTAAGGCTATGTTCCCAAGATGAGCTTTTGCTGAGTTTTTGATGTTGCAGAAGATCAGCACTATTTCTCCACCAATTACCTAACTTAGATTACTTGAAGTTTTTTTAATGCATTTTTTATTGTGTTTTTATCGCACTTTTGACACAAGTTTTTGTCTCTTGTTGGTATGTCATGCTTTAAATAACATTGTTTTGTTTTTGAAACTTCCATATATTTGACTTTGACAAAGTCAAGGGAAATTATGAAGGGGAATTATGCTCAGAAAATACTGGGTACCAGCAAGAGAAATTGTCACGCTGCAGATTTGAAACACGCACCGCAGGTCAGTTTACACCGCGGTAAAAAGAAGCACAGTGGGCATGAGGTACCTACTTTGCTGGAACTGTAAGACTATGGTTTTGCTGCAGCAAAACCAAGTAGTTTAAAAAAATGCACCAAAAACACATTGTGGGAACATAGCCTAAGGTTATGTTCACATGCAGCATTTTTTTGCAAAGTTTGCTTGTGCAAATATGAAGCTAAATTTTGCATAATCTGAAAAAACTATGCAATGTCATAAATCTCATGCACATGCCTGGTTTATTTTTCCATTCAAACAAAAAGCAACACACTGTAATGCTAAAACATAAAATATCATGCCAATCCACATTAAGTCCTGGCAATGAAATTCGCCTTATCATGGCTGCCGGGTACACATGAATTGTCCAATTTATGCGCTAAGCATTCCCAATTTTTCATATTTCTAGTGCAGTAATGCAATTCAATTTTCAGATTTCATATGCTGCTTTTTGTTTAAATGTATATGAGTTGTCGACTCTAAGTAAGCACCTGTTCAGACCTTTATGTTTGGATATGACAGTCAGTCTTTTGTTATAGGTTTATTTTTCCAGACTGAATTTAAGAACTGCAGCGATTTTAATTTTGTAGCATTTC
Source organism: Ranitomeya variabilis (assembly GCF_051348905.1). NCBI lineage: Eukaryota > Metazoa > Chordata > Amphibia > Anura > Dendrobatidae > Ranitomeya > Ranitomeya variabilis. The sequence continues at coordinate 75,483,555 of NC_135239.1, read as the reverse complement.
AATCATCTCAGAGTTTTTGCAGCATTATTACAGCATTTTTTTCACCATAAAAATCTATCAGCAATTGTAAAAACATATAAAAATTGCAGCAATCAGAATTTTTGCTGCATTTTTGGTTAATAAAATGAACTTTATTAACCCCTTTCTGACCTCGGACGGGATAGTACGTCCGAGGTCAGATCCCCTGCTTTGATGCAGGGCTCCGCGGTGAGCCCGCATCAAAGCCGGGACATGTCAGCTGTTTTGATCAGCTGACATGTGCCCACAATAGCGGCGGGTGAAATCGCGATTCACCCGCCGCTATTAACTTGTTAAATGCCGCTGTCAAACGCAGACAGCGGCATTTAAGCAGCGCTTCCGGCCGGGCGGCCGGAAATGAGCGCATGGCTGACCCCGTCACATGATCGTAGGTCAGCGATGCTTCAGAATAGTAACCATAGAGGTCCTTGAGACCTCTATGGTTACTGATCCCCGGCAGCTGTGAGCGCCACCCTGTGGTCGGCGCTCACAGCACACCTGGATTTCTGCTACATAGCAGCGAACATCAGATTGCTGCTATGTAGCAGAGGCGATCGTGCTGTGCCTGCTTCTAGCCTCCTATGGAGGCTATTGAACCATGGCAAAAGTTAAAAAAAAGTAAAAAAAATGTGAAAAAAATAAAAAAAATATAAAAGTTTAAATCACCCCCCTTTTGCCCCATTCAAAATAAATCAATAAAAAAATAATCAAACCTACACATATTTGGTATCGCCGCATTCATAATCACCCGATCTATCAATAAAAAAAGTATTAACCTGATCGCTAAACGGCGTAACGAGAAAAAAAATAGAAACGCCAGAATTACGTTTTTTTGGTCACCACGACATTGCATTAAAATGCAATAACGGGCGATAAAAAGAACGTATCTGCACCGAAATGGTTTCATTAAAAACACCTGCTCGGCATGCAAAAAATAAGCCCTCAACCGACCCCAGATCCTGAAAAATTGAGACGCTATGGGTATCGGAATATGGCACCATTTTTTTTTTTTTTTTAAGCAAAGGTTGGAATTTTTTTTCACCACTTAGATAAAAAATAACCTAATCATGTTTGGTGTCTATGAACTCGTACTGACCTGGAGAATCATAAAGGCAGGTCAGTTTTAGCATTTATTGAACCTAGCAAAAAAGCCAAAACAAAAAACAAGTGTGGGACTGCACTTTTTTTGCAATTTCACCGCACTTGGAATTTTTTTCCTGTTTTCTAGTACACGACATGGTAAAACCAATGATTTTGTTCAAAAGTACAACTTGTCCCACAAAAAATAAGCCCTCACCTGGCCAAATTGACAGAAAAATAAAAAAGTTATGGCTCTGGGAAGGAGGGGAGCGAAAAACGAACACGGAAAAACGGAAAATCCCAAGGTCATGAAGGGGTTAAACATCTACTGTGGACAAAATACACATATAATCCAGACAAAAAAGCAGCTATAAACAATGTAAAAAAATGCTGTAAAAAATGCTACAAAAATGCATCAAAAGCTTGCAGATTTGGCTACAGAAAAAATAAACCAATGCAAAAATGCTACATAAGACCATAGCCTAATTTCCCTCAATAAATCAATAGTGCACAGAAAAATAAAACAAATTGTAAAACTATATGTATTTTCAAAAACATATATTTATTTCTCCTTCTAGACTCTGTATTCAGTGGAAGAATTTGTATTTAGCGAAGACAGATTTTCCCATTACTGAGATAGTTGCTGCTCATAACATTCTATGGAGCGAGGAGGGGGAAGGGGGAGGGAGGAGATAGAGGCAGACACAGTTTTTCTGCTAGAGGTTCTCCTGAAATAACAGTTACTTATTAAACGGGTTATCTAGAGCTTGAAAAAAAATGTGCCTTTGCATTAACAGGCATGTAGTTGCTAGCAGAGCTACATGTTGTACCCGTCGCTGGTCATTGACTGCTTCTGCAGGAGATTCAGAAGCTTCCTTTCAACAGAGCAGGAGTTTCTCTTATTGTTGACAAATAGGGACTACTGTTGTCATGCTGATTGACAGTCAGCTTCCTCCAATCAGGCAGCAGGAAGCCAGCTGTCAATCAGCATGACACCAGTAGTCCCACCCAGTCAACGGGAAAAGAAACAGCTGCTTTGTTGATGTGACATCAGAGGAAGTCTGTGACCACTCTGTGCCAGCGGAGAACCCTGTCAGGCACAACAGATAGGTAGGTAGCAACTACCTGGCTGATAGTGCTTAAGGACATCTTGTGTCCTGAAAATCCCCTTTAATAAACAAGTAGACAAATAAAAATAACAAAAAAGTTGCAGAGGAATGGCAGTTCCAGCAGCTCCCTACTGTGTGCTGTTCTGGGATCTATGAAAAAAAGTTGCAAACTGTGTAGCAGCTGGCAGAAAGCCAGGTTTGTAAGGATATGTGCCCCTTAGGGTATGTGCACACGTTCAGGATTTCTTGCAGAAATTTCCTGAAGAAAACCGGAAATTTTCTGCAAGAAATCCGCATGTTTTTTTTTGCGTTTTTTTTCCGTTTTTTTCGCGTTTTTTTAGCATTCTGCAAGCGTAATTAGCTTGCAGAATGCTAAAGTTTTCCAAGCGATCTGTAGCATCGCTTGGAAAACTGACTGACAGGTTGGTCACACTTGTCAAACATAGCGTTTGACAAGTGTGACCAACTTTTTACTATAGATGCAGCTTATGCCGCATCTATAGTAAAAGATAGAATGTTTAAAAATAATAAAAAAAATAAAAAAATGCTTATACTCACCCAGACATCTCCTCACCGGCGTCCGGCTCCTCTTCCTATAGCTGGTCTGTGCGCACAGGACCTTCCGTGACGTCATGGTCACGTGAGCGGTCACATGACCGCTCACGACCAATCACAGGACAGTGACGTCATCGGCAGGTCTTTCGCCGCACACCAGCTACAGGAACCGAACGGCAGCGTGCAGTGGAGGCGGGAAGACATCGAGGGTGAGTATAGGACTATTTTTTATTTTAATTCTTATTTTTTGACCACTTATATGGTGCCCAGTGCGTGGAGGAGAGTCTCCTCTCCTCCACCCTGGGTACCAACCGCACATAATCTGCTTACTTCCCGCATGGTGTGCACAGCTCCGTGCGGGAAGTAAGCAGATCAATGGACCCCTAGGTGTGCGGAATCCCCTGCAATTCCGCATTTTAATGAACATGTTGCTTTTTTTTCCGCGATGCGATTTTTTCGCGGAAAAAAAGGCTACATTTGCACAAAAAATGCGGAATACACTTAAAATAATAGGAGGCATATGTAAGCGTTTTTTTCGCGTTTTTATCACGTTTTTATAGCGAAAAAACGCGAAAAAAACGCGAAAAATACTGAACGTGTGCACATGGCCTTACTGTAATCCATCTGGATCAGACTTGACCACAGGCAGTGGACAAGTTGTAATGAAGGGAGATATGTAGTGGCAATAACTTTAGAGGAATTTTTCATTTAAAAAAATAGCATATTTGATAAAGAAAGTATATTAGGCTTCTTTTACACTTGCCGTGATTTTTGTGGCCCATTTTTGCGGGGTTTTTTGCGGGCTGTATTGCTGCAATTATCACTGTCTCCCGCAAAAACAGGCTGAAAAATTTTGCGGATTGCCGTTTTCCTGGTTTCGAATACTAGGCAAAGAGTAATGAAACAAAAAATCGGTGTTCAGCAAAAACGGTATTTACGATGCACTGCAAAAAGGTATTCACGGTGCACTGCAAAACAAGCTTCCGATGTTTTTGCGGCCCCATTGATTTTCAATGGGGGCCGTGTCCGTAAGCTATGAAAAATATCGAGCATTCTTGATAATTTTTCACGGCCGTAAATACGGCCCTCAGGGCCATACGGCATACCTCACTCCAATGAATTTTTGCCGCCCGTTTTTGCTGCCCCGTAGAAATGTATTGAGGCCACAAAAACAAGGCAAGTGTAAAAGAAGCCTTACACCTGATAGAGGCTACACTGGCAATCAAATAGGTATTAAATTTGTAATATCACAGTGTGTATTTAAAGAGGTAAACCAAATTTTGTTTCCGATAAAAAGTAGCAAACAAACAATATTAACTATTGAGATTGAATAAAAATTATCCTAGTGTGTTCCTTAGTTAAGTAAATTAGACTGCAACAGAAAGTGATGACAGTCTCTGTACAATGCTGTGGGGTATTTAAAATATAGGGACATAAAATTCTGCAGAACAATCATGGAGAGTAGTAATATTAACTTTGAAATCAAAACTGTTGACACATGAACAAGTGCACAGAGAGAATTGAAGTTTTGAATTCTAAAGGCGATAAGGGTAATGACGCAATATCTACAAATAGTAAATAACTAGAGATTCCAACTCCAAGATGCTGACAATTAGCTGATTTTGAAAGTGCATCTTGCTGATCATTTTCTTTGTAGAAGTATAGTGGCAACTGTGGAGGAAATTTAGTCTTAGAAGGCAATCATTCAATTGAATAACTGTCCTGGCATAGCCCAATCCTACAAAGGCATGAGTCATTGCCTATTAGTGGCTTTTCATCACAATTTATATATAGACAAACACAATCAAACTAAGCTAATGCAAAACAGCTAGTTGTAAAGTAGTAGAAATATACAATTGAATTTAAGTAAACTAAAACTAATAACATAAAACTAGTTGTACTGTTCATGTCTTGAGCACATTGATTAAAAATCCACAGTGCAGAGAGAAGTAGAAGCGAACACACAATTCTAATAACTTTTAGCTCTTGATTTTCCAGCAATCGCTTAAAGCAAACATTTCCTGTAGCTTCAAGTAAGATTTGAACAATGTATAGGAAGAATTTTGGTCCATTTCTTCCTGCAAAACACAACATTTAGATAGGTATAAGGTTAAGATTCTAACTGGTTGGGTTATTTCAAAACCCCTTTTTTAACCCAGTCATTTTTTTTATTTGATTCTGTACTTTGAGTCATGATTACATCACAAAAAAATTCTAAAATTGTCCTTGTGTTAAAAAATTCCACATATATTTAATCTGTTTCTAGGACAATGGTTGGACTAACATGCACAATGCTACTTGTCCTGTAGTGATAACCTTCTGCTGATAAAAATTGATTGTATTGAATCAGCAACACAAAAGCCCAGTAAGTGATACATCCTTGGAATCAGGCTCTCTAACAATATGGTGCTCGCAGATTAGATAATAAATCCTGCTGACAAATTCCGTTTTAAGGGGTTGTCTCTCAAACAAAGTTAATTTTAATCAGTAGATCTTGGAATGTTAATAAGTTACGCAATTGGATGTATGTAAATAAAATGTTCCTGTGCTGAGATAATCTTATAAATGTGCCTCTGCTGTGTACTGGGTAATTACTGTCACTGAACAACACCCCTCATCATTAATGAAGGGAAAATTAGAGGCAACAGCCAAAATTACGGGTATATTATAAAATTTATTAATTTATTTCATACACAAAAATTAAAATTGTCAATTTTAATTTTTGTGTATGAAATAAATTAATAAATTTTATAATATACCCGTAATTTTGGCTGTTGCCTCTAATTTTCCCTTCATTAATGACGAGGGGTGTTGTTCAGTGATTTAGGTGTGGGGGTGTTGCCTTATAGTTTGGATTTTGTAATGTGTATGGGTAATTACTGTGTCTGACCGTACAGGGGCATGGTCTGATCATACCACAGCTCCTGGGCAGGGGAGGAAGAAAAGAGTATAAGACATTAAAGCAGGAAATCAAAAACAATTCTTTCTTTGAGGTTATTTTTTTTTTTTAAACAGGCAGGGAAATGCTTTACCTCACAAAGAGAATCAGCTGTGATCCCATGTGTTGTGAACTCTATTTTTAGGCTCCCTCTAGTGGTCACAAGCGGTACTGTGTAGTGTTGTCTTTCTGCAGGTTGGCTGCATCAGCTGGTTCGCTATCCTTGGTTGGCTTCCTATTTAGCTCACCTGGATACTCAGTTCCTTGCCTGCTATCAATGTATTCAGTGCTCTTCAGATTCCTTGTGATTACCTTGCTCCCAGCCTCACCAAGACAAGCTAAGTTTTTGTCCGTTCATTTTTTGATTATCAGCATTCATCATGTTTCTTGTCCAGCTTGCTAAGATGTGATTTCCTCGCTTGCTTGTTGCTCTAGGGGACTGAGTTTCTCCCCCCACACCGTTAATTGGTGCGGGGGTTCTTGAAATCTCAGTGTGGATATTTTGTAAGGGTTTTTTACTGACCGCACAGGCCTCTTTACTATTTTCTGCTATCTAGTATTAGTGGGCCTCATTTGCTGAATCTGTTTTCACCCCTGTGTATGTGCCTTCCTCTTACCTCACCGTTATTATTTGTTGGGGGCTTCTATATCTTTGGGGATTATTTCTCTGGAGGCAAGAGAGGTCTTTCTTTCTCTATAGGGGTAGTTAGTTCCTCAGGCTGGCTCGAGACGTCTAGGATTTTTAGGCACGTTCACCGGCTACTTCTAGTGTGTTTGGATAGGTTCAGATTTGCGGTCAGTCCAGTTTGCCATCTCCCTAGAGCTTGTCCTATGTTTGTTACTTAGCTGGAGTAATTTGTGATCCTCAACCACTAAGGATCATAACACCCATGCTGTGCTATTGGTATATTCTCTTTTGTCTTCTTCCCTGCCCAGGAGCTGTGGTATGATCAGACCATGTTCCTGTATGGTCAGACACAGCCATTACACAGTACACTGCAGGGGCACATTTATAAGATTATCTCAGCACAGGAACATTTTTTTAAATACATACAAGTTATTTTTATTCTAAAATATTTTGAATAAAATCAACTTTAAAATTAGCTTTGTTCATGGGAAAACCACCATGAGGCATGATATTTCTCATTTTGTAGACAGCTAGCCCAGTATCTCTTGAGAAGAACATACAGTGCCTTGCAAAAGTATTCGGCCCTCTGGAACTTTTCAACCTTTTCCCACATATCATGCTTCAAACATAAAAAGTTACCAAATGTAAATTTTTGGTGAAGAATCAACAAGTGGAACACAATTGTGAAGTTGTACGAAATTTATTGGTTATTTTAAATTTTTGTGGCAATTCAAAAACTGAAAAGTGGGGCGTGCAATATTATTCAGCCCCTTTAACTTACTTTGTTGCACCACCTTTTGCTGCGATTACAGCTGCAAGTCGCTTGGGGTATGTCTCTATTAGTTTTGTACATCGAGAAACTGAAATTGTCAGCAATTTGCGGATGTCACTTGTTTTTTATTATGGCCTTCAAATCTGGCCTAATTGAAACACCATTTGACAGTCAGCTCTTGGAGTAGTCATTGCCACAGAGGTTCTCTTTCTTTTTCTTCCTGCTCTGTGGATTTTTGCTCAATTTGCTCATTATATTCATCTGTTATCTATATAAATTACATAACAGAGATGAGACCACATTTTATTAGTAATCAGTAATCTTCTTCTTAATATATACTTACCTTGTAATGTCTTCACATCCTGTTCCATCCAGATGTGTCTGGATCTCAGAATTCCAAGCGGCGGAAGTTCACCGACCTCCATATTGTGACACCCAAGTGATGGGTGTCTCCATATGGAAACTTCTGGTAGTACCAGCCTCTTGCGTGGTACCACCAGCGGAACACCGTTGCACCACACGCACACACACACACACTGTATACACCGTGTGCACCACACACACACAAACACACACACTGTATATGCCACACGCACCACACACACACAATCAGTGTATATGCCGTACGCACCACACACAGTATATGCTGTACACCCCACACACACACGCACTGTATACACCGTACACTGCCCCCGGAATCAGCCGAATGATTTACTGACCGCTGTTATCTTTGTACAGGAGGAGTGAATGCTCAGTTTTAATGTGACTGCCGCTATCTGTCTGCATAAAGATGGTGGTGGTCTGATTTACTGTGCCTGCATGATTTCAGTGAATCATTCGGCTGCTCCCAGCGGCAGATGCACAAAGTGTCTACATGCAGAGGAAGCCGGTCACATTAAAAGGGTTTTTCCATGAACGAAAATTCATTTTAAAAATTGCGTCTGAACGTGTACGGAGCATACCACACCTTCAGGGCAGGAGAGGAAGCAAAAGACAATACTGACATTACAGCAGGGGATCACAGAGGATTTCTTTTGTCAGGTAAAATATTTCACTGACTGTTTTCAAACAATATTTTACCCAACAAAATGTATCCTCTGCGATCAAAGCACACAGGGGTGAGAGAGGCAGAGCACAGGGGGAGACAGCTCAAACGGGAGAGCACATGAGGGGAGAACACAGCACAGGAAGGAGAGAGACAGCAGACAAGGGGGATAGCACATGGGGTAGACAGGTTAAAGAAGAGAGCACAAATGGGAGAAGTTGGCACATGGGGAAAGAGAGAGTGGATAGGTGGGGGAGCATATGGGGGGAGAGATTCTCAATGCTGCAAAGCCTGCCCCCATTGTGACATTACCGCACTCCCGATGTGATAGCATCGGGCCTCCATCTAATAATATATACTTACTTTGTAATGTCTTCACATCCTGTTCCGTCCCTGTCCGGATCCCAGAATTCCAAGCGGCGGTAGTTCACTAACCTCCATATTGGGACGCCCAAGTGATGGGTGTCTCAATGCGGAAACTGCTGGTGGTATCAGCCTCTTGTGCGGTACCACCAGTGGAACATCGTCGCACCCCACACACACACACCGTATGCGCAGTATGCACCACACATGCACACAAACACGCACTGTATATGCCGTGCGCATGCACACACACTGTATATGCCGTATGTAGCCTTTTGCGCGATATTACCAGTGGAACACCGTCATGAGCACACCGCCACGAGGATCAGCCAAACGATTCACTGACCGCCACCATCTTTGTACCAGAGGAGCGCATGCGCAGTTTGAATGTGACCACCACTATCTGTCTGAACAAAGATGGCAGCGGTCTGATTTACCAACCCTGCGCGAATTCCGCTCAGGCACAGTGAATCATTTGGCTGATCCCAGTGGCAGATGTGAGACGTGTCTACAGGCAGAGGAAGCAGGTCACATTAAAGGGGTTTTCCCATGAACGAAAGTTAATTTTAAAAATTGTCTGTGTCTGACCGAGTACGAAGCATACCACATCTCCTGGGCAGGGGAGGAAGCAAAAGACAATACTGACATTACAGCAGGGGATCACAGAGGATATATTTTGTCAGGTAAAATATTTCATTGATTGTTTTTAAACAATATTTTACCTCACAAAATGTATCCTCTGCGATCTCCTGCTGTAATGTCAGTATTGTCTTTGAGGGGAGAACACTGCACAGGAAGGAGAGAGATAGCAGACAAGCACATGGGGTGGACAGGACAAAGAAGAGAGCACAGATGGGAGAAGTCAGCACATGGGGAAAGAGAGAGTGGATAGGTGGGTGAGCACATGGGGGGAGAGATTCTCAACGCTGCAAAGCCTGCCCCCATCGTGACATTACTGCCCTCCCGATGTGATAGCATTGGGCCTCCATCTAGTCAGTAATAATTGTAATATTTCTATGCAGCTGAACACTCCGTTTCCGAGTGCCGGTGGCAGTGCCGGGTATTGATGTGAGAGACTTGCCGAGTTTCTCGCATTGCACTCGCAAGTGTGACCCCGGCCTTAATCAAAAAGTTCATTGCTTTTTCTTGAAGCTGTATGGCTCAAAGAGGAGGCTCTGAGGGGGATTCCACCTTTATGCTGTTCATATGCCCTAACACAGGTAGGTGTTTCTCTTTTGGAAGGAGAAATCCTTTTATGATTTTTTCAAAAATATGTCAATATATCTTTTCAATATATCATACACTGAATGACAAATTAAGGTCTGAAACCTTGGTCAAAGATATCTGAGCACACAAATCTCCAAGGGTGCCCAAACTTTTGCATATGCACATTTTCCATTTTTAAAATGTAAAAATTGTATTGCAGATAGTGCTGCTGACATTGAGAATATGCATATAAAATAAATGTACATTGCTTTCAAGGTACGAATCCTATTCATATATACACAGACTTACGGTGAAAGTCAAGGGCAGGTACATTGAGGGGGCTCAGCATATACCCCCTCCTCAGTAGCATAACCAGGAGATAATGGCTGCATGTCACAGCCAGGATCTGTCTCTAACAGCCATGCCACTGTCATTTAATGCACACGCAAAGTAGGGTTTGCTGCCCCTCCCAATTAACCTGCAGAAATTAAGATGAGGTTTTTCGGGTGCAAACAAAGAGGACAGGATAGCATACGGGACTATGACCTTAATCTCCAGGAGGCACTACGGGCCATTAAGCAAGTTGACCCTAACTGCATGCAGGATGGGGACAAGCTATTAAAGGAGCAGTTAGTTGAGGGACTCTTGTCCAGTACCCATAGGACACAGCTGCGCATCCTGGCCTTGCAAAACCCTGACCTGGACTTTGCACAATTTAAATACAGGGCCATCCAGGTGCTGCATGAACCTCAGCCCAACTGCACAGTGCCCCCTAGGCATCCAGCCCTCATGTACCACCAGGAGGTGGCACCCTTTCCTCAGGTCCCCGTTGAGGCTGACGTACAGATCCTTGATGATGACCCCTGCACAGGACTGTGCCTCCAGGTCCAGGAACTGACTAAAAGCGTAGCTGCAGGAGTCTCCAAAGGAAAAGATCCAGCTGGCTTCCAGTACAGATGATGTCCCCTGGCGATGACAGAAGAGGATCCTACCGATCAGAGGAAGAGACAGCGACCGCTATCATCAGGACGGACGACCCATCTGCCGCCACTGCAATCAGGCAGGACACATCACAATGTTCTGCTATTTAAATGAGCAACCCCTGGGGCAGAGGGCCAACCCCCAGGAGTAGGACGACCAGGCCCGCAAAGCTGGCAAGCCAAGTACGTCAGAGGATGACCGGTCCTCCCCTTTGTGATCGACGGCATCCCGATGAACGCTTTACTGGACACCGGCTCTCAGGTGATGACTCTGCCTTACATTATCTTCAAACGGTATTGGGCTGACTCAGACATTACCCGTGGCCCAGATATTGATTTGACAATAGTAAACAGTAATGGTCAGCCTTTGCCACAGTTGGGGTACAAGGAAGTAACCATTAACATGGGGCAGGTAGAATTGAAGACCCAAGGACTAGTGATTGTTGATATTGACCGGCGAGAATGTAACCCCATGATGACCTTAAGTAATAATGTCATAGAAAACTGTCTTGGCGAGGTTATTGTATTGTTATAACAGGTGGCCGAAACTGCAGGTTCCACTGAGCAACGTGTTCTGCAAAAAGATGGTGCAGAGACAACAGGTTGAATTGTCTGGTGGAGAAATTGGCCGTGTCACAGTGAGTGATCTGATCCCCATTGCAATACCCCCCACAATCCTGACAGCCAGAGGGGTGGTTGATGTCCGCAAGGGGAGGGTACCAGTGCATGTCCTTAACTGTGGAGAGAAGGAGGTCCACTTTATGCTACACTTGCCAAACTGTTTACTGTTAATAATAATGCAATAAAAGCAACAGAACCCTTGGTCCCGTCTGACCAAGCAGAGGACAATGGCTCTGCAGGACAGTTGGAGGATTGGTGTCAGAAATTACACTTGGGCACTGACTCTACCCCATCACATCAAAAACAAGGGGCTTACCGGGTGGTCTACGAGTATGAGCGAGTATTCAGCAAACACCCACTAGATTTTGGGCAGATAAAAGGGGTTTAACATCATATTCCCACTGGAGGTCATCCGCCCATTAAAGAGAGGTACCGGCCTGTACCTCCATCTCACTACCAATGTGCCAAGATAAACCGCACTACACACAAGGATGCATACCCGTTGTCCAGAATCAGAGTCATCAGCTGCTTTAAAATCACACCACTGGTGGGTATTGACAGGTTCCCGTGGCAGAGGCAGATAAGGAAATGACTGCCTTCATGACACTGATGGGCCTCCCTGAATTCAACTACATGCCGTTCGGGCTTTGCAATGCACCAGGGACATTCCAGAGGATGATGGAGTGCTGTCTCGGGCACAAGAATTTTGAACTGGTGGCCTTACACCACGTAAAGCTAACTTCAAGCCAGTCAGGCTATGTCTATGCTCTGACCATAGTGGACCATTATTCCAGATTCCTGGTAGTCGTGCCTGTCAAGGACCAGACAGCAAAACCGGCAGCCAAGGCCTTTCAACAACAGTTTTGTTGATGACATAGTTACCCTGAAAAGGTACTTACCGACCAAGGCCCAGCCTTTGAAGCGGAAGTATTCCAGGAGTTATGTCACCTGTACTGATGCAAGAAGATACAAACAATGCCGTACCACCCACAGACAAATGGTATGTGTGAGAAGATGAATCAAGTGGTAACCGACCTGTTGAAAACCTTGCCTTTGGAAGAGAGAAACTTATGGCCAGAGAAGTTGCCAGACTTGGTAGATCTGTACAATCACATCCCAGTGAATTCCACCAACTGCACACCAGCCTACATGATGAGAGCAAATTACCTGTTGATCTTGAAATGGGAGTCCTCACACCAGAAGCAACATCACCAGATGCAGATTGGGATACTGAGTGACAGCAGAAATACTGCCAAGTACAAGAGTGTGTGGAAAGAAGTTTGTCCCGGGCAAAGACAAAAACAAAAGAGAAACTACAATCAACGTGCCCCTGCAATTCCCTTGTCACCAGGTGAACAAGAGCTAAAGCAGAAAAGAAGAATGCACAAACTTGATGACCAGTGGGAAGCAGAACCATATGCCATCTTACCATCAAACTTTGATAATACTAAAGCCTGTCTCATAAGCAAAGATGGAGGAGAAACCTTGACTGCGGTATCAAGGGATCATCTTAAAGTGTGCCCTGACAAAGTGAGAGACAAGGAGAAAGACCCAGGTACTTCTCAACCCACGGAAGAAGAGGAAAAGAGAATCCATACAGTTCTTAGAGATTTTCCCCAGTCATGGACTAAGGTAAATCAAGCGATAGTGGTGCCTGTTTTGACTTTTTCCCAGTTGGAAATGCCAGAGAAAAATGTGACTCAAAATCATCCTGAACCAGAAGAGACTTCACACCAGCGCGCTCAAGCAGCAGACGTCACACCAGCAGTGTAACCAGAGAATCCACCCCCTGCTATCAGTGAATCTGTCATGCCCACAGTGGGCAACAGTACTCTCAGGTAGTGTTGAGCATTCCGATACCGCAAGTATCGGGTATCGGCCGATACTTGCGGGTATCGGAATTCCAATACCGAGATCCGATACTTTTGTGGTATCGGGAATCGGTATCGGGATTAATATCAATGTGTAAAAGAAAGAATTAAAATAAAAAATAGGGATATACTCACCTCTCCGACGCAGCCTGGACTTTACCGCCGTAACCGGGAGCCGTTGTACCTAAAAATGCGCGCTTGAAGGGCCTTAGATGACGTCACGGCGCTCTGATTGGTCCGTAGCGGTCGCGTGACCGCTACGCGACCAATCACAAAGCAGTGACATCACCTAAGATCTTTCAAGCGCTTGAAATACCTTAGAAGACATCACTGCTTTGTGATTGGTCGCGTAGCGGTCACGCGACCGCTACGCGACCAATCAGAAGCTGCGGACGTCTTCTAAGGTATTTCAAGCGCTTGAAAGACCTTAGGTGACGTCACTGCTTTGTGATTGGTCGCGTAGCGGTCACGCGACCGCTACGGACCAATCAGAGCGCCGTGACGTCATCTAAGGCCCTTCAAGCGCGCATTCTTAGGTACAACGGCTCCCGGTTACGGCGGTAAAGTCCAGGCTGCGTCGGAGAGGTGAGTATATCCCTATTTTTTATTTTAAATCTTTCTTTTACACATTGATATGGATCCCAGGGCCTGAAGGAGAGTTTCCTCTCCTTCAGACCCTGGGAACCATACAGGATACCGTCCGATACTTGGTGTCCCATTGACTTGTATTGGTATCGGGTATCGGTATCGGATTAGATCCGATACTTTGCCGGTATCGGCCAATACTTTCCGATACCGATACTTTCAAGTATCGGACGGTATCGCTCAACACTACTCTTAGGAGATCAAGTACACCTGTGCTACCTAGAATCCCCAAGAGCGTAGCCATAAAAGAGTGCATAACACCGATGATAGCAAGCCTAGTGAATCTGGTCAGGTCACCCTCAGTGCCTGTGCTGTGTAGATCTACCCGTAGTATCAGAGATCAGATCCCAGCCCATTACAGGGACTAGTAAACTGTCAATAATTGTTGCTATATGTTTTAAAATGTTTGCTTTTGCTTTTAAAAAAAACTTTAAATGGATAATAGGGTAATGAACAGTGAATTACCAAAAACGTCTCCATTGTCTGAGTCCGCTGATGACGATTGCACTCGGATGTCATTCAATAGGTGTGCATGGTCCAATTGGATTCACTTGCAGCATACTGCAATTTTTTTCTCATTGCCGAATCGGCATGAGAAAAAAATTGCAGCTCTGTACTGCCCCATACCATAACATTTTGATGGGTGCTATCCTATAAAACATTGGATAGCACTCGGCCGTGTTATATGCTCATTTGGCCGAGTCCATAGAAAGAGATCAAGAGGAGGGCAAAAAGAAGCCATAGACTAGTTACCAAGCTTTATGGTCCTGGCCAGCCTTTAATATATTATTCTTTGAAACATATTTTAAGGAGTTTTGTACAAAAAATCAGTCATCACAGTAAAGTTGCATGGACACATCCATGTGACAAGTCCTAGCGCTGTCCGTTTATTTCTTGGACAGCACCTTGACACTTAGAGTTTAATTGGTCCATTCACATCAATTTAAAATTTGAGTTTATGTCTCAAGTCCATGAAAGTAAAAACATGTCCTACTCTCATCATTTTTGTAGATCAGACTTAGGCATTAAAGTCTATGAGGATCAACATAAAACCGATGAAATGCAGAAGACTTACTTTGTATTTCACAGTTCCGTCTGATTTTCATCACTAAGAGTTAATGGTTAAAAAGTTTAGGTAGTCTACCCACTTCAGAGATAAAAAAAGAAAAGATGACAAAAAAAGGAACTACCGTAACTAGAATGACACCTAAAAAAAATCATCTGTTTCTTTCACATGGATGTATGAATGTAGCCTAAAAAAATACTTGGATGAACTGATAGAGCTGGCGTTTGATATGCAGTAAGTTGCCATGTTTGATTTCCTTTAATCAGGTTCCTTTTTAAAGTAGCAAGAGCATAAAAATCTAAAGTTAGGTTATAAATCATTATAACATGTACATTTGAAGTGTTACTACGGATGTAACAGTATCTTAATGGAAAAGTAAATGGCAACCAAGTAGTGTTTCTCGCGTATGATTCAGTTCACCATGTATGATGAGTCTGGATGGTTCGGAGCTTTATGAGATATTATTTGATATCATAGAGCTAGGCCATTATATTGTGTGGAAATAATTGTGCCGCATAGCATGTCTGCTGCGATATAATGAATAGGATTTTAAAGAGAAAAGCAGAATGCAGTATGTCAGTATGAACTAAGAAGTGAATGGGGCTTAGATATTTCTGAAAAGGGCTTGATATGAAAACGGCAGATAATAAAGACATTTATGTATCATAAAGCACATCTAGCAGACAAAAAAAAAGACGATGCCTGTCTAATGCTCTGTGTACTGCTGTCCTGCTGGAGATGAATACACTTCATATGTCTGACGTAAAGATAAACACAGAATACAAGAAATGATACAATTTTTCGTAAAATGTTCTTAAATGGGTTGTCCAACTCTACTTGTTTTTTTTATAAACCAGGCAATGGACTGGCTGCAAGGAAGAAGCAAGGACTCTCGCATCAGATCCAGCATCAGTACAGAGGATTGGAAGGGGATCAGTACAGTATACCATTATGTTTTGGTTTTTTTGGACAACACTGGTGCTTGTTTAAAAATAAATAAATGGGATCTGGACAGCCCATTTTAATTCTCCCCCGTTCATCCAGAAGATGCTGCCGTTACAAGTTGTAAAAGTTGTAATTTTTGCTTTTCTTTTGGATATTACAATATATAGAAAAGGGAAAAAAATCATAAAATCATATAGCAAAATGACAAATAGCAATTATTAGATTTTTTCTACCAGTTACCATTTAACAGTCTGGCTAGACATTACCCATAGGGGACAGTTTTTGCCCATGAGGAGAAACTGTTCCAAAATAGATTACTTTCTAGTTGAGACGTCTAATCTGGTAGAAAAGTTTGTACATAAGTGTTTTAAGGAAGAAACCTTAAAAGAAATAAAAAAAAGAGTTGCAGGATATTCCTAAAACACTTTTGTTATTCAACAAGTCAACAAATGAGAATAGTAATGAACAACAGTGCACGGATTATAAAGTTCCGATGTAACTCACCACATTAAAATGAGAACGTCCTTAAACGCATAATTAAAACACATATGTCAGCTTTGCAGCATGATAAAGTGATAGTGGATCTGATTCCAAATGATCTCAGTTTCGTGTGAAAAGTAAAGAATGTAGCAAATTATCACAATAATTAAAAACTTGATAGTACAAAAGGAAAATAGAAAGTAGAAACCAGTTGTTTCCTTCTGCGCTAAAATTGTGTTTTGTTAGTTTGTAGAAAAGTTGAGCAAGACTTCACTACTAGAGATGAGCGAATATACTCGTTACTCGAGATGTGGGGGTTGCCTGGTTGCTAGGGAATCCCCACATGTACTTGTGCTGGCTAACAGATGTAAATCATTCAGCTGCAGTGATGAAAACTAAATCTCCGAGCAATAAAAAATACTCAGAGGACACCCAAGCGTGCTCGGGAAATCTCGAGTAACAAGTATATTCGCTCATCACTCTTCACTACATCAGTGGAACCAAATACAATCATTACAAAAGGTCATATAAATTGCTATACTAAGGGGAAATGTAAACATTTATAAAAGAACATTTATATACAGTGCAACAATCAATTTATAGGACATCAACCCTTTAAACGTTATAAAGAAAAGCACAATGGAAACTGAAAAAGATAGATTATATAGGACAGGGGTCCCCAACCTTTCTTACCTTGAGAGCCACATTCCGCTATGAAAGTTGGTCGAGAGTCACAATGCAGATAGTCATAGAAAAACATAGAGAAGGCACAAGTAATAACATGCAGATTTTCACTTTCACTCTATCCTTATGTATTTTACCTTATTGTTATGCAAATTGAACTCTAGTGCCACCTATTGGAATTATCAATCTTAAAAGTTAACACCCTTTAACAGTCCCATAAGATGCTTCATATATTATTGGCCCCATATACCGCTGCATATGGACTTGGCCCCATATATTGCTCCATAGGGAATTGGCCCCGTATACTGCTCCATATGGAATTGGCCCCATATACTGCTCCATATGGAATTGGCCCCATATACTGCTCCATAGAGAATTGACCCCACATGCTGCTCCATATGGAATTGGCCCCATATACTGCTCCATAGGGAATTGACCCCACATGCTGCTCCATATGGAATTGGCCCCATATACTGCTCCATATGGAATTGGCCCCATAAGATGCTCCATATTAAATTGGCCCCATAAGATGCTCCTTATAGAATTGGCCCCATAAGATGCTTCTAATTAAATTGGCCCCATAAGATGCTCCCTATACAATTGGCCCCATAAGATGCTCCCTATAGAATTGGCCACATAAGATGCTTCATATTAAATTGGCCCCATAAGATGCTCCCTATAGAATTGGTGCCATAAGATGCTTCCTATTAAATTGACCCCATAAGATGCTCCCTATACAATTGGCCCCATAAGATGTTCCATATTAAATTGGCCCCATAAGATGCTCCATATTAAATTGGCCCCATAAGATGCTCCCTATAGAATTGGCCCCATAAGATGCTCCCTATAGAATTGGCCCCATAAGATGCTCCATATTAAATTGGCCTCATAAGATGCTCCCTATAGAATTGGCCACATAAGATGCTTCATATTAAATTGGCCCCATAAGATGCTCCCTATAGAATTGGTGCCATAAGATGCTTCCTATTAAATTGACCCCATAAGATGCTCCCTATACAATTGGCCCCATAAGATGTTCCATATTAAATTGGCCCCATAAGATGCTCCATATTAAATTGGCCCCATAAGATGTTCCATATTAAATTGGCCCCATAAGATGCTCCATATTAAATTGGCCCCATAAGATGCTCCCTATAGAATTGGCCCCATAAGATGCTCCCTATAGAATTGGCCCCATAAGATGCTCCATATTAAATTGGCCTCATAAGATGCTCCCTATAGAATTGGCCACATAAGATGCTTCATATTAAATTGGCCCCATAAGATGCTCCCTATAGAATTGGTGCCATAAGATGCTTCCTATTAAATTGACCCCATAAGATGCTCCCTATACAATTGGCCCCATAAGATGTTCCATATTAAATTGGCCCCATAAGATGCTCCATATTAAATTGGCCCCATAAGATGCTCCATATTAAATTGGCCCCATAAGATGCTCCCTAAAGAATTGGCCCCATAAGATGCTTTCTATTAAATTGGCCCCATAAGATGCTCCCTATACAATTGGCCCCATAAGATGCTCCGTATTAAATTGGCCCCATAAGATGCTCCCTATAGAATTGGCCTCATAAGATGCTCCCTATTGAATTGGCCCCATAGGATGCTCCATATTAAATTTGCCCCATAAGATGCTCCCTATAGAATTGGCCCCATAAGATGCTCCCTATTGAATTGGCCCCATAAGATGCTCCACATTAAATTGGCCCCATAAGATGCTCCCTATAGAATTGGCCCCATAAGATGCTCCCTATACAATTGGCCCCAACAAGATGCTCCATATTAAATTGGCCCCATAAGATGCTCCCTATAGAATTGGCCCCATAAGATGCTTCATATTAAGTTGGCCCCATAAGATGCTCCATATTAAATTGGCCCCATAAGATGCTCCCTATAGAATTGGTGCCATAAGATGCTTCCTATTAAATCGACCCCATAAGATGCTCCCTATACAATTGGCCCCATAAGATGTTCCATATTAAATTGGCCCCATAAGATGCTCCATATTAAATTGGCCACATAAGATGCTCCATATTAAATTGGCCCCATAAGATGTTCCCTATAGAATTGGCCCCATAAGATGCTTTCTATTAAATTGGCCCCATAAGATGCTCCATATTAAATTGGCCCCATAAGATGCTACATATTAAATTGGCCCCATATACTGCTCCATATGGAATTGGCCCCATAAGATGCTCCATATTAAATTGGTCCCATAAGATGCTCCCTATAGATTTGGCCCCATAAGATGCTTCCTATTAAATTGGCCCCATAAGAAGCTCCCTATACAATTGGCCCCATAAGATGCTCCCTATACAATTGGCCCCATAAGATGCTCCATATTAAATTGGCCCCATAAGATGCTTCCTATAGAATTGGCCCCATAAGATGCTCCCTATTGAATTGGCCCCATATGATGCTTTCTATTAAATTGGCCCCATAAGATGCTCCCTATACAATTGGCCCCATAAGATGCTCTGTATTAAGTTGGCCCCATAAGATGTTCCCTACAGAATTGGCCCCATAAGATGTTCCATATTAAATTGGCCCCATAAGATGTTCCATATTAAATTGGCCCCATAAGATGCTCCATATTAAATTGGCCCCATAAGATGCTCCCTATTGAATTGGCCCCATAAGATGTTCCATATTAAATTGGCCCCATAAGATGCTCCATATAGAATTGGCCCCATAAGATGCTTTCTATTAAATTGGCCCCAAAAGATGCTCCCTATACAATTGGCCCCATAAGATGCTACATATTAAATTGGCCCCATATACTGCTCCATATGGAATTGGCCCCATAAGATGCTCCATATTAAATTTGTCCCATAAGATGCTCCCTATAGAATTGGCCCCATAAGATGCTTCCTATTAAATTGGCCCCATCAGATGCTCCCTATACAATTGTCCCCATAAGATGCTCCATATTAAATTGGCCCCATAAGATGTTCCATATTAAATTGGCCCCATAAGATGCTCCCTATAGAATTGGCCCCATAAGATGCTCCCTGTAGAATTGGCCCCATAAGATGCTCCCTATTAAATTGGCCCCATAAGATGCTCCCTATACAATTGGCCCCATAAGATGCTCCGTATTAAATTGGCCCCATAAGATGCTCCCTATAGAATTGACCCCATAAGATGCTCCCTATTGAATTGGCCCCATAAGATGCTCCATATTAAATTTGCCCCATAAGATGCTCCCTATAGAATTGGCCCCATAAGATGCTCCCTATTGAATTGGCCCCATAAGATGCTCCATATTAAATTGGCCCCATAAGATGCTCCCTATAGAATTTGCCCCATAAGATGCTCCCTATACAATTGGCCCCAATAAGATGCTCCATATTAAATTGGCCCCATAAGATGCTCCCTATAGAATTGGCCCCATAAGATGCTCCCTATAGAATTGGCGCCATAAGATGCTTCCTATTAAATTGGCCCCATAAGATGCTCCCTATACAATTGGCCCCATAAGATGCTCCATATTAAATTGGCCCCATAAGATGTTCCATATTAAATTGGCCCCATAAGATGCTCCCTATAGAATTGGCCCCATAAGATGCTCCATATTAAATTGGCCCCATAAGATGTTCCATATTAAATTGGCCCCTTAAGATGTTCCATATTAAATTGGCCCCATAAGATGCTCCATATTAAATTGGCCCCATAAGATGCTCCATATTAAATTGGCCCCATAAGATGCTCCCTATAGAATTGGACCCATAAGATGCTCCCTGTAGAATTGGCGCCATAAGATGCTTCCTATTAAATTGGCCCCATAAGATGCTCCCTGTACAATTGGCCCCATAACATGCTCCATATTAAATTGGCCCCATAAGATGTTCCATATTAAATTGGCCCCATAAGATGCTCCATATTGAATTGGCCCCATAAGATGCTCCATATTAAATTGGCCCCATAAGATGCTCCCTATTGAATTGGCCCCATAAGATGCTCCATATTAAATTGGCCCCATAAGATGTTCCATATTAAATTGGCCCCATAAGATGCTCCATATTGAATTGGCCCCATAAGATGCTCCATATTAAATTGGCCCCATAAGATGCTCCATATTAAATTGGCCCCATAAGATGCTCCATATTAAATTGGCCCCATAAGATGTTCCATATTAAATTGGCCCCATAAGATGCTCCCTATAGAATTGGCCCCATAAGATGCTTTCTATTAAATTGGCCCCATAAGATGCTCCATATTAAATTGGCCCCATAAGATGCTACATATTAAATTGGCCCCATATACTGCTCCATATGGAATTGGCCCCATAAGATGCTCCATATTAAATTGGTCCCATAAGATGCTCCCTATAGATTTGGCCCCATAAGATGCTTCCTATTAAATTGGCCCCATAAGAAGCTCCCTATACAATTGGCCCCATAAGATGCTCCCTATACAATTGGCCCCATAAGATGCTCCATATTAAATTGGCCCCATAAGATGCTTCCTATAGAATTGGCCCCATAAGATGCTCCCTATAGAATTGGCCCCATATGATGCTTTCTATTAAATTGGCCCCATAAGATGCTCCCTATACAATTGGCCCCATAAGATGCTCTGTATTAAGTTGGCCCCATAAGATGCTCCCTATAGAATTGGCCCCATAAGATGTTCCATATTAAATTGGCCCCATAAGATGTTCCATATTAAATTGGCCCCATAAGATGCTCCATATTAAATTGGCCCCATAAGATGCTCCCTATTGAATTGGCCCCATAAGATGTTCCATATTAAATTGGCCCCATAAGATGCTCCCTATAGAATTGGCCCCATAAGATGCTTTCTATTAAATTGGTCCCAAAAGATGCTCCCTATACAATTGGCCCCATAAGATGCTACATATTAAATTGGCCCCATATACTGCTCCATATGGAATTGGCCCCATAAGATGCTCCATATTAAATTTGTCCCATAAGATGCTCCCTATAGAATTGGCCCCATAAGATGCTTCCTATTAAATTGGCCCCATAAGATGCTCCCTATACAATTGGCCCCATAAGATGCTCCATATTAAATTGGCCCCATAAGATGTTCCATATTAAATTGGCCCCATAAAATGCTCCCTATAGAATTGGCCCCATAAGATGCTCCCTGTAGAATTGGCCCCATAAGATGCTCCGTATTAAATTGGCCCCATAAGATGCTCCCTATACAATTGGCCCCATAAGATGCTCCGTATTAAATTGGCCCCATAAGATGCTCCCTATAGAATTGACCCCATAAGATGCTCCCTATTGAATTGGCCCCATAAGATGCTCCATATTAAATTTGCCCCATAAGATGCTCCCTATAGAATTGGCCCCATAAGATGCTCCCTATTGAATTGGCCCCATAAGATGCTCCATATTAAATTGGCCCCATAAGATGCTCCCTATAGAATTTGCCCCATAAGATGCTCCCTATACAATTGGCCCCAATAAGATGCTCCATATTAAATTGGCCCCATAAGATGCTCCCTATAGAATTGGCCCCATAAGATGCTCCATATTAAATTGGCCCCATAAGATGCTCCATATTAAATTGGCCCCATAAGATGCTCCCTATAGAATTGGCCCCATAAGATGCTCCCTATAGAATTGGCGCCATAAGATGCTTCCTATTAAATTGGCCCCATAAGATGCTCCCTATACAATTGGCCCCATAAGATGCTCCATATTAAATTGGCCCCATAAGATGTTCCATATTAAATTGGCCCCATAAGATGCTCCCTATAGAATTGGCCCCATAAGATGCTCCATACTAAATTGGCCCCATAAGATGTTCCATATTAAATTGGCCCCATAAGATGTTCCATATTAAATTGGCCCCATAAGATGCTCCATATTAAATTGGCCCCATAAGATGCTCCATATTAAATTGGCCCCATAAGATGCTCCCTATAGAATTGGCCCCATAAGATGCTCCCTGTAGAATTGGCGCCATAAGATGCTTCCTATTAAATTGGCCCCATAAGATGCTCCCTGTACAATTGGCCCCATAACATGCTCCATATTAAATTGGCCCCATAAGATGTTCCATATTAAATTGGCCCCATAAGATGCTCCATATTGAATTGGCCCCATAAGATGCTCCATATTAAATTGGCCCCATAAGATGTTCCCTATTGAATTGGCCCCATAAGATGCTCCATATTAAATTGGCCCCATAAGATGTTCCATATTAAATTGGCCCCATAAGATGCTCCATATTGAATTGGCCCCATAAGATGCTCCATATTAAATTGGCCCCATAAGATGCTCCATATTGAATTGGCACCATAAGATGCTCCATATTAAATTGGCCCCATAAGATGCTCCCTATAGAATTGGCCCCATAAGATGATTTCTACTAAATTGGCCCCATAAGATGCTCCCTATACAATTGGCCCCATAAGATGCTCCCTGTAGAATTGGCCCCATAAGATGCTCCCTATTAAATTGGCCCCATAAGATGCTCCATATACAATTGGCCCCATAAGATGCTCCGTATTAAATTGGCCCATAAGATGCTCCCTATAGAATTGGCCCCATAAGATGCTCCCTATTGAATTGGCCCCATAAGATGCTCCATATTAAATTTGCCGCATAAGATGCTCCCTATAGAATTGGCCCCATAAGATGCTCCCTATTGAATTGGCCCCATAAGATGCTCCATATTAAATTGGCCCCATAAGATGCTCCCTATAGAATTGGCCCCATAAGATGCTCCCTATACAATTGGCCCCAATAAGATGCTCCATATTAAATTGGCCCCATAAGATGCTCCCTATAGAATTGGCCCCATAAGATGCTCCATATTAAATTGGCCCCATAAGATGCTCCATATTAAATTGGCCCTAGAAGATGCTCCCTATAGAATTGGCCCCATAAGATGCTCCCTATAGAATTGGCCCCATAAGATGCTCCCTATACAATTGGCCCCAATAAGATGCTCCATATTAAATTGGCCCCATAAGATGCTCCCTATAGAATTTGCCCCATAAGATGCTCCATATTAAATTGGCCCCATAAGATGCTCCATATTAAATTGGCCCCATAAGATGCTCCCTATACAATTGGCCCCATAAGATGCTCCCTATACAATTGGCCCCAATAAGATGCTCCATATTAAATTGGCCCCATAAGATGCTCCCTATAGAATTGGCCCCATAAGATGCTCCATATTAAATTGGCCCCATAAGATGCTCCATATTAAATTGGCCCTAGAAGATGCTCCCTATAGAATTGGCCCCTTAAGATGCTCCCTATAGAATTGGCCCCATAAGATGCTCCCTATACAATTGGCCCCAATAAGATGCTCCATATTAAATTGGCCCCATAAGATGCTCCCTATAGAATTTGCCCCATAAGATGCTCCATATTAAATTGGCCCCATAAGATGCTCCATATTAAATTGGCCCCATAAGATGCTCCCTATACAATTGGCCCCATAAGATGCTCCCTATACAATTGGCCCCAATAAGATGCTCCCTATTAAATTGGCCCCATAAGATGCTCCCTATAGAATTGGCCCCATAAGATGCTCCATATTAAATTGGCCCCATAAGATGTTCCATATTAAATTGGCCCCATAAGATATTCCATATTAAGTTGGCCCCATAAGATGCTCCATATTAAATTGGCCCCATAAGATGCTCCCTATAGAATTGGCCCCATAAGATGCTCCCTATACAATTGGCCCCAATAAGATGCTCCATATTAAATTGGCCCCATAAGATGCTCCCTATAGAATTGGCCCCATAAGATGCTCCATATTAAATTGGCCCCATAAGATGCTCCATATTAAATTGGCCCTAGAAGATGCTCCCTATAGAATTGGCCCCATAAGATGCTCCCTATAGAATTGGCCCCATAAGATGCTCCCTATACAATTGGCCCCAATAAGATGCTCCATATTAAATTGGCCCCATAAGATGCTCCCTATAGAATTTGCCCCATAAGATGCTCCATATTAAATTGGCCCCATAAGATGCTCCATATTAAATTGGCCCCATAAGATGCTCCCTATACAATTGGCCCCATAAGATGCTCCCTATACAATTGGCCCCAATAAGATGCTCCCTATTAAATTGGCCCCATAAGATGCTCCCTATAGAATTGGCCCCATAAGATGCTCCATATTAAATTGGCCCCATAAGATGTTCCATATTAAATTGGCCCCATAAGATATTCCATATTAAGTTGGCCCCATAAGATGCTCCATATTAAATTGGCCCCATAAGATGCTCCATATTAAATTGGCCCCATAAGATGCTCCCTATACTACTGGCTCCATAAGATGCTCCCTATATTACTGGCCCCATAAGATGCTCCCTATACTACTGGCTCCATAAGATGCTCCCTATACTACTGGCCCCATATAATGTTCCATATTTGGGCCCTGACTGATGGTCCCCATATATTGCTCCAAATATAAAAAAAAGAAATACTCACCTCTCGTTGCTTGTCACTGCTCTGTCTCCTCAGCGTCTTCCTGTTCTGCGCTGTGACTGCTCAGGCAGAGGGCGCACACTGGTGACGTCATTGTGCCCTCTTACCTGAACGTCACAGTCAGAGGATGGAAGACGCTGCAGCACTGGAACCGGGAGAGGTAAGTATCGCAAGTGCTGGGGCCTGGAGCACGCCAGTGTCCCCGACGGCGAGTAGGCCCCCTGCCTGCTCAGGGCCCTACCACTTGCCCGGTTGCTTACGCCCGCCCTGGGAGGGTATTACAGGCAGCAGGGCGGCTCCCTAGGGACTTTTTTTCTGTGATCGTGAGCCACATGTCAGGAGCAGGCGAGTCACATGTGGCTTGCGAGCTATGGGTTGGGGACCCCTGATATAGGATATAGAAGGATTAAAGGGAATCTGTCACCAGGTTTTTGCTACCTCATCTGAGAGTAGCATGATGTAGAAAAAGAGACCTTGATTACAGCGATGTGTTAACTGGGTGCAGCAATTGTGATACAATCAGAGTTTTTCAGATGTAGCATGTAGCAGAGCTGAGAAAGCGGACCCTGCCCACACCACAGCTTTCTGTGTACAGTACATTTTATATTAAGAGTGGGGTATAATCGCACAGCTTGGGAGCCAGTCTGGGCAGTCATGATCTCATGATGATAAAACAAGCCCCAACATCATGCTGTCCTCAGATTACATTACGGAAAGCTGCTGGCATATTCAATTAAAAAGAAATTGGAGTGGAGAAAACTTTATACATCAAAAATGAAGTAAAAAAACAAGCAAGATTTTTCAGCCACAGTGGTGTGAAAAAGTGTTTTTCCCTTCCTAATTTCCCATTCTTTGACATATTTGTCACACTTAAACGTTTCAGATTACTAAACAAATTTAAATAGTGGACAAAGATGACACAAGTAAACCCAGAATGCAGTTTTTAACCCCTTTATGACCCCAGCTTTTTTCGGTTTTGCGTTTTCGTTTTTCGCTCCCCTCCTTCCCAGAGCCATAACTTTTTTATCTTTCTGTTAATATGGCCATGTGAGGGCTTATTTTTTGCGGAACAAGTTGTAATTTTGAATGACGTCATTGTTTTAGCATATCATGTACTAGAAAATGGGAAAACAATTCCAAGTGCGGTGAAATTGCAAAAAAAGTGTAATCTCACACTTGTTTTTCGTTTGGCTTTTTGCTAGGTTCACTAAATGCTAAAACTGACTTGCCCTTTCATTCTCCTGGTCATTACAAGTTTATAGACACCAAATATTTCTAGGTTATTTTTTATCTAAGTGGTAAAAAAAAATTCCAAACTTTGCTAGAAAAAAAAAATTGCACAATTTTCCGATACCCGTAGCGTCTCCTTTTTTCGTGATCTGGGGTTGGGTGAAGGCTTATTTTTGCATGCCGAGCTACATTTTTTATGACACCATTTTGGTGCAGATACGTTCTTTTGATCGCTCGTTATTGCATTTTAATGCAATGTCGCGGTGACCAAAAAAACCGGAATTCTGACATTCTGAATTTTTTTCTCGCTACATAGTTTAGCGATCAGATTAATTCATTTTTTTATTGATAGATCGGGTGATTCTGAACTCGACAATACCAAATATGTGTATATTTGGTTTTTTTATTGTTTTATTTTGAATAGGGGGGTGATTTAAGCTTCATATATATTTTTTTTCATATTTTATAAAACTTTTTTTTTTACTTTTGCCATGCTTCAATAGCCTCCACGGGAGGCTAGAAGTTGGCATAGCCTGTTTGACTCTGCTGCATAGGAGAGATGCTCAGATCGCTCCTATGTAGTAGAATTGCTGCATTGCTATGAGCGCTGACCACGGGGTGGCGCTTACAGCAATCTGGCATCAACAACCATAGAGGTCTTCAATAAACCTCTGGTTGTTATGCCGATGCATCGCTGACCCCCATTCGGGGGCGCATATGCGCATTTCCGTCCCGATGGCCGGAAGTGCTAGTTAAATGGAGCTGTCAGCGTTTGACAGTGGCATTTAACTATTTAATAGCGGAGGGTGGATCATGATTCCACCCACCGCTATTGCGGGCACATGTCAGCTGTACAAAACAGCTGACATGTCCCGGCTTTGATGCGGGCTCACCGCCGGAGCCCGCATCAAAGCGGGGGTTCTGACCTTGGATGTATTATCCCGTCCGAGGGCAGAAAGGGGTTAAATAAAGGTATTTATTATTAAGGGGAAAAGAAATCCAAAACAACAGAACCCTGTGTGAAAAACAATGATTGCTCCCTAAACCTAATAACTGGTTGGGCCACCCTTAGCAACAACTGCATTCAAATGTTTGCGATAACCGGCATTGAGTCTTTTACACTGCTCTGGAGGAATTTTGACCCTCTCATCTTTGCAGAATTGTTATTTAATTTAGCCACATTGGAGGGTTTCCAATCATGAACTGCCTTTTTATGGTCATGCTAAAGCATCTCAATCAGATTAAGGCCAGGGCATTGACTAGGCCACTCCAAAGTCATAATTTTGTTTTTCTTAAGACATTCAGAAGTGGATTTACTAGTGTATTTTGGATCATTGTTCTACTGGATAGCCAGAGTGCGCTTCAGTTTGAGGTTGTGAACAGATGGCCGGACATTCTTCTTCAGGATTTTTTGGTAGACAGCAGAATTCATGGTTCCATTTGCCACTGCAAATCTACTAGGTGGTGAAGCAGCAAAACAGCTCCAGATGATCACACTACCACCACAATATTTTACTGTTGGTATAATGTTCTTTTTCTGAAATGCTGTGTTACTTTTACGCCAGATGTAATGGGATATACATCTTCCAAAATATTTAACTTTTGTCTCGTCAGTCCACAGAATTTTCTCCCAAAAGTTTTGGGAATCATCAAGATGTTTTCTGGCAAAACTCAGCCGAGCTTTTATGTTTTTATTTCTCAGCAGTGGTTTTGACTTGTAACTCTGCCATGCAGGCCATTTTTGCCCAGTATCATTCTTATGGTGGAGTTATGAACACTAACCTTAACTATGTCAACAGAGGCTACAGGTTTTTGGATGATGTTGGAGGGTCTTTTGTGACCTGTTGGATGACTTGCTGTTGCACACTTTGGGTAATTTTGGTCAATCAGCCACTCCTGGGAAGGTTCACCACCTTGGTCAGGCAGGTCCTATTTAAGTGACTTCTTTATTGAGAACAGTGATTTTGAAGTGAGCTTCACAAATATGTGATAAAACACAGTTAATTTATGTTTTAAGTGGGAGACATTCACTTTTTTACACAGTGCACTGGAGGTTTGGATTTCTTTTTCCCTTAATAAAAAAGACCTTTTAAAAAACGGCAATTTGTGTTTACTTGTGTTATCTTTGTCTAATATTTAAATTTGTTTGATGATCTGAAACATTTACATGTGACAAACATGCAAAAGAGTAGGAAATCAAGATGGGGCAAACACTTTTTCACACCACTATAAATACTCTAAAACTAGTCGGATTCAGAAATGAAATTGAACTGATTGCCCTTATGATATAAAATTATTGATCCTCATTTAGTGCACTACTGATCAGATAAAGCTCAGAACAACACTCATAATGAATCGATAAAGATGCCATCATGTCATGTTAATCCAATATACCAGATGAGGGAGGATGCTATCGCCGAAATGTGTTTGGTGTTTGTAGTCTTTCATGTCACATCTAAAGAGCGGTTCTTACACGTGCTTGGAGGAAAAGTACGGATGGTGGTAGGGACCAAACAACCCTACCGCCATCCGTACTTTTCCTCCAAGTCACGTGCGCGGTCACGCTGCTCACTTCGGCACGCAGGTCCTTTGCGAGCGCCGCTCTCACTATTCACATCGGGTGGGACGCCTGCTTGCCTGGACGCCGCCACGAGCTGTGCTCAGAGGAGGGATATGCTGCCACCGGCCGGGGCAGCTATCGACTGACATTTGGACAATTGGATTCCATTGACATTTCTTCAGTGAGACTTTCCTCATCTTTATGGACTTCCGGTTAGGGTAAGAACTGTATTTATTTATTAGGGGTCCTTTCAATTTCTCTTGTGCAGCCTATTGGATTCGGGGGAAGTGCTTCGGATCCATGTCATAGTGCAGATTTGTTTCATTTTATCCTCATTTATTGCACATTGGTCTTTCCCCATAAGGGCTATAATCAGCGCGAATACCTACATATGCTATTCCTGCATATACCGATTTTTTGTCATTTAATAATAATAATTGTACTAAAAGAAAGCCAACATATTCCGCAGCACTATAAAATTATGCACAAACATGTACGAACAATGAAAACCTCACAAAGTAAGTATGAGGCTGAGGATGAGGATACTGGCTATGTACAGCATATGTTATTAGTTGTTATTTTAATAAAGCTAATTTGTAAGCAACTTCTTTTGGCTTACAAGTTATGTCTTACAAAACATCTTTTTCCCATTCTTTCAACTTTAAAAAAAAAATTCCCATCACTGTATACCATTTGTAAATGATGCAGGTAAATCTACTGCTGCTAAAAAGCTGTTTTTCATTTTTTCCCTTGCACAAACATAAGTTTGGTGAAGTAAGTTTGGTTTGAAAGGTTTTTGTATTTTTTCTCACTTTTTTTCCTTACCATTTTCAAGATCTCTGTTTGCTCTCAGAAAATTAGTCTTGCATTGTTACACTATGATATGTTGATAAAATACCTAAAACTCATATACAATCTCTTACTCGCTCTTGTCGCTTGCATCTAAAGAACATCTCTAGAATCCACCCCTTTCTCAGAATGGAAACAAGAAAAAACTTTCACTGTTGCCCTGATCTACTCCCTCCTGGACTACTATAATGCTCTATTAATTGGCCTCCCCCTCCCTTGAATTTCTCCTCTCCAGTCCTTCCTTAATGCAGCTCTCAGGGTCATCTATTTTGCTAATCGTTACTCGGATGCTTCCGCTCTGTGCCAGTCATTGCACTGGCTGCTCATACATTATAAGATCCAATTTAAACTGCTTGTTCTCACCCACAAGGCTCTCCACAGTGCGGCACACCCTGCATCTCCTCCCTCATTCCTGTTTATCAGCCTACCCACTCGTTATGCTCCGCAAGTGACTTTCGACTAACACCCACAGTAATCTGTACCTCTCACTTCAAGCTCCAAGACTCCTCCCATGTTGCCCCAATCCTCTGGATTGCTCTTCCCAGGACTAACCACAAATTATACAGGTTTAGGTGCACACTGAAAACACATTTGTTTAGGGTGGGCTATCATGTTCCTTAATCAAAGTCCTTTTATACATAGC
This sequence comes from Ranitomeya variabilis, assembly GCF_051348905.1. Lineage (NCBI taxonomy): Eukaryota > Metazoa > Chordata > Amphibia > Anura > Dendrobatidae > Ranitomeya > Ranitomeya variabilis. The sequence continues at coordinate 75,452,820 of NC_135239.1, read as the reverse complement.
CCATTTACTATTTCTCTGAACATAACTCTCTATCAAATTCCACCGCACCCAAAAGCACTGCAAATATTTTCTGGTGACCAGCTCATGCAGCCTTAATCTATCCCCAATTTCCTAAAGATGGCTGTACTATCATTGTAAATAAGCACCTGTATTTTGTTTCTCCCCCACCTCATTGTAGATTATAAACTCTTACGGGCAGGGTTGTCATTATTTTGCTTTAATTATTGTATTCTCTTTAACATTGTTTCTTATGACTGTGGGGTATGAACTATTAAACTGTAAATCGCTGAGGAATATGTTGGCACTATATAGATAAAGATTATTATTATTATTATTATTATTATTATTATTATTATAAATACTCAGTGCTGTTTTTTATATGTATCCAGTCCATATAACACTATGAATAACAAAAAACTGACCTCCACTTCCAAACAGAAAACTGGTGTATGGATGCATAGAGTAGCCATCTCTATGGATAACTAAGAAATAAAGTTGCACTCAGTAGTGCTATAGCATGTAAACATGAAATATATGAAATTTAAATAGGATTACTGCTCTAGAACATAGGAAAAAATGAAGATGCTTAGCATACAATTTGGCCAATTCATGCATGCCCAGCAGCAAACGACAAGGTGATCTCCTGCTGCAGGGAATCTAACTTAATGTGAATCCTCTCCTAGGCTGAAGTCTGCATTTATAAATGATAGTAGGATCCTGCTGTACTTAAAATAAGCACAGGCTGATGGGTGGGATCCTCAGTCAGAGCGCCTATATATTCAGTGCCTTGTGAAAGTATTCGGACCTCTGGAACTTTTCAACCTTTTCCCACTTATTATGCTTCAAACATAAAGATACCAAATGTAAATTTTTGGTGAATAATCAACAACAAGTGGAACACAATTGTGAAGTTGAACGAAATTTATTGGTTATTTTAAATTTTGTGGAAATTCAAAAACTGAAAAGTGGGGCGTGCAATATTATTCGGCCCCTTTAACTTAATACTTTGTTGCTCCACTTTTTGCTGCGATTACAGCTGCAAGTCGCTTGGGGTATGTCTCTATCAGTTTTGTACATTGAGAGACTGAAATTCTTGCCTATTCTTCTTTGGCAAACAGCTCGAGCTCAGTGAGGTTTGATGGAGATCGTTTGTGAACAGCAGTTTTCAGCTCTTTCCACAGATTCTCGATTGGATTGAGGTATGGACGTTGACTTGGCCATTCTAACACCTGGATACGTTTTTTTTTTATACCATTCCATTGTAGATTTTGCTTTATGTTTGGGTCATTGACTTGTTGGAAGACAAATGTACATCCCAGTCTCAGGTCTTTTGCAGACTCCAACAGGTTTTCTTCAAGAATGGTCCTGTATTTGGCTCCATCCATCTTCCCATCAATTTTAACCATCTTCCCTGTCCCTGCTGAAGAAAAGCAGGCCCAAACCATGATGCTGCCACCACCATGTTTGACAGTGGGGATGGTGTGTTCAGGGTGATGAGTTGTGTTGCCTTTACGCCAAACATATCGTTTGGCATTGTTGCCAAAAAGTTCGATTTTGGTTTCATCTGACCAGAGCACCTTCTTCCACATGTTTGGTGTGTCTCCCAGGTGGCTTGTTGCAAACTTTAAATGACACTTTTTATGGATATCTTTGAGAAATGGCTTTCTTCTTGCCACTCTTCCATAAAGGTCAGATTTGTGCAATGTACGACTGATTGATGTCTTATGGACAGACAGTCCCACCTCAGCTGTAGATCTCTGCAGTTCATCCAGAGTGATCATGGGCCTCTTGGTTGCATCTCTGATCAATCTTCTCCTTGCTTGACATGAAAGTTTAGAGGGACGGCCGGGTCTTTGGTAGATTTGCAGTGGTATGATACTCCTTCCATTTCATCTGATCGCTTGCACAGTGCTCCTTGGGATATTTAAAGTTTTGGAAATCATTTTGTATCCAAATCCAGCTTTAAACTTCTCCACAACAGTATCACAGACCTGCCTGTTGTGTTCCTTGGTCTTCATGATGCTTTCTGTGCTTCAAACAGAACCCTGAGACTATCACAGAGCAGGTGCATTTATACGGAGACTTGATTACACAGAGATGGATCATATTTATCATCATTAGGCATTTAGGACAACATTGGATCATTCAGAGATCCACAATGAACTTCTGGAGTGAGTTTGCTGCACAGAAAGTAAAGGGGCCAAATAATATTGCACGCTCCACTTTTCAGTTTTTGAATTTCAACAAAAATTTAAAATAACCAATAAATTTTGTTCTACTTCACAATTATGTTCCACTTGTTGTTGATTCTTCATAAAATGTACATTTGGTATCTTTATGTTTGAAGCATGATATGTGGGAAAAGGTTGAAAAGTTCCAGGGGGCCGAATACTTTTGCAAGAAACTGTAAATAACAAAAGACTGACAGTCGCTTCCCAACCGAAAACTGGTGTGTACAGGTTAATTTTTTCCTATTATTCATAGCCGTAATGCAATTCAAATTTCATATATTTCATGTTTACATGCTATAGCGCTACAGAGTGCAACTTTACATATAAGAGTATAAGTGAAATATATTTTCATTTAGTTTTACTAAAGTCTAACATTCACCAGAAATGTCAAACTAGAGGTCTGTATGTAGGGGAGACAAGGCAAAAACTTAGAATATGGATAAATTCTCATTGCCACGCAGTAAAAAAAGTATAAATCTAACTGTGGCCTAAAGTGATATTTCTTGTATTAAAAGGTAACTTTACACCTCAGAGAGACAGAAAAATTTGTGAGTACAAACTTATGGCAACCTTTGACACACTCAGAGCAGGAATGAACGTGTTGCATGGATTTATGACTTTCTACATCAACTAAGAAATTTGCTCCTCATACCTTTTGGGGCATCACAACCATGGACCAAACCTCAATCACGGGACAATAAAACTTTCACACTTCTTTTCTGTGAACTTCTCCAATATTTACTACCTTGACTTTCTCTCCCCTTCCCTCATTGATAGTTCTGCTTCTTGTCACTTGTCTTATCTATTGCATTATTCCTGTGCCCTGTTGTGAATAAATGTGTGACTCTTCAAATTTTCTACTATTCTATATACATTATGTTAAAGAGAACTGAGTAGTATTGAAAGCTTGCATTTTTTTACTAACTTTTTAGTTACCTGTTAAAAGATATCAACCAATGAGGACTCTCAAATTTTAACATTAGTTCTATCAATTTATTTGATTGGATACAATTGTATCAGCCCCTCAGTATTAGGCCAGTAGATGATTAAATATAGAGAATGTTCTAAAATAGACCTTGGAGAACACTATAACGAATCTAACAAAATAAGCCACTCGAAGCTACCCCGAGCTATAACGGCTGATGGATGGAGGTTGAGGGAGCAATCAGCCAATCTCTGGGGTTACTTCAGTCAGTGAAGCTGTTGACCATATGGTACAATCCCTTTATTAAATAATTTGCCGTCAAAAACCTTAAATCTCCTGTTATCTTTGCCTTGAACAGGCTGGGAAAAAAATGCAATATTTTCTTTTTTTTTTGTCTTGCAGTGCCTTACTTCTCTTCTACTGTGGATGAGTTAACAGCAATGATTTATAGACCGCAATAATCTAAAATGATAAAATATTCTTTACATCAGACAAAATATATAATCAAAACCTCTTATTGCATATGGAAAAAAGAAAATGTGCCCTTAGTTCCCCTCTTACAGAGAGCGTCACCCAGCCCCCCCTTATAGGGTATGAATTACCCATCTCATTCTGTTTACTGCCTGTGGGCTATTCTCAATCTTTCCATATGACTCCTGCTCCTGCTTCATTTCTATAGAGATGAAAGTAAAGTCTTTTAGCTTCAGCTCTCATACTTAATAATCTTTCGAAAGAACGACGCCTTCTGAGTAAATCAGAGAAATGACGATTTAAGATACATACTGCAGGGAAAACTCTGCAAATACTTTAATCGCATATTTATTTGTCATCCATTAGTGCAATACCAGTTATAATTTATTTATGGAGCAATATTCTATTCAGAGCTGCTGTGAAATGCCTTTTATACATTTCATTCAATACTTAGCTCCTTGCCTAAGTTTGCAGGCTGCTTTTTTTAGTTTATTTTTCATGTTATTGGAGACTACAAAAGAGAACAGAATCAATTTTGACTGATGGGAAAAAATGTAAGAACAGGACTAAAGATTATTTTCTTGCTTTTTAGAAGCATTCTTCATTTTTTTGTTGTGTATGTTTTTATTGGTATGTATAATAATTAATATGGTACAGGTACTCTACATAGACACCAATGAACAGCATGTCGTGAGATCAACAGCCCTCATATTAGTATCTCCTAAACTAGATTATGACATTTATTTAGATTTTATTTAGCTGCATTAATTCTGATCATTTTCGCATGTGACATTTC